>NC_133663.1:24515202-25162231 GCF_037893015.1 Macrotis lagotis | reverse complement strand
GTCATACTGATCCATATTTGCCACTGGCGCTCCATGACTCTGAAGGTGAAAATGGAGTTGGTGACTTTGCACAGTCTTCCTTCATTTAAATCCAATTCACTTGCATGTCATGACATCACTGCCCTGATATCATGGACCTCTTCAAGAACAAAGGACAAACAAAGCAACACAATGTGTAAAACACAGTGCCAAGAACTATAGCCCCAGTTCTCAAGGAGCCTACATTATAATTAGAAAGAGAACACATAGGTTTCAGCTATAGATTATTTGTACAAGCTCCATGAATGTCAGAATGTGACAACACAGACCTTTTCTTAAATTCCATTTTTTACTGATTGTATGATATTAGTTTCTGATTTAGAAAAAAAAATGATATTGCTAAGGACTTCTTTTCTAGATAATTAGAGTCTATGCTTGTAGCATCTAAAGCATCCATTTCCAGGCTGAAAATCCATTGGGTTTGCTTCCCAGGATGATAGTCAAGGGCACCATGCTGTCAGCATTGGTAATCTCAAATCTTTTGCATTCATGTTCCTCTTGTATTTCCTTTAAGGAAGATGAAGGTCAAGGTGCTGGTACTGGTTTGACTTGTCTGATACATGCTGCCTCATGCTTCCCTCCTTTCCTCCTCCTTCCCTTCTTTCTTCCACCTTTCCTTTTCCTTCCTTCCTTCCTTCCTTCCTTCCTTCTTTTATTTTCTTTTCTTTATTTTTCCTTCTTTCTTGATTTTTATTGAAGTAGGTAGAAGGGAAAAAGTTTAAAAAATAATAGAAATCACAAGTTGGAACCAGTATCATTAAAAGATCATGTAAATACAGACATACATGCAGACACACAAATGTATTTATGTTTTATATATATATATGTGCATACATACATACTATACATATTTACATATATAATATATTTAATAGATATTCTATATTTCATACTATAGAAGACATATCTACATTATTTATTATACTGAATTTTTCTGCTTATTTAGTTATATTTAAATAAAGATGGAAAAGGCAATGCTTGGCTGAATCAATAGACCCCCCTTAAATAACTTCCTGGCTTCCCCAGAGGCCCTGAGCTGACAGACTGAGAATCGCTTGTGTACAGTATAAACTACTGCAATATAAGTACCATATTACTGCCAGGAGCCTGGCATTCCCTCTCCCCTTGCCTCTCACTCGTATTATCTTCTGCTTAAATTGACTCATCATCTAATTCCAATTGATGTGGCAATCTTTTAATGACCAAGGCTCTGATCAGGTGCTCTGGGGGTGTCAACATTTTCATATTCATTTAACGAAACACATTCTATGCTGCTGCAGATAGGTCCCAAGTGGAAACTGTTTTCTGCATATTTTGCTTCTGACTCATCAGTACATCCACTCATTTAAGTGGAAAGCACAGATTTTTTTGCAAATGAAATTCAAGCTTTTGCCATTAAGAAATGTAATGGCTGGGCAGTGGTGGGTCAGTAATGAGCCATTAGTGACTTAGGTGAAGCGAAAATAAATGACTCTACAATTATAAATGGCCTTGCAGTACCCACAGAAACTGCAGGCACCAACTGGCAATGGGAATCCAGGTGCCAAGATTTTCTCTGCATTTGGAAACTCAGTTAAAGAATACAAACAATTGAGGCTCAGCAGCAGAATACCTGACCACATGCATCCATTTCAGGTCCTCATTAAACTGAAGCCACCAGGGTAGGAACAAGAGCAGAGTAAATAGTTACACAAATTATGGTACATTCTGATTGTTCTCTGTTGTGCTTAAAAACACACACAGACTCCAATTGGCAAGCTAGAGGCTGCCCTTGCAAAAATTGGTTTTTCTCTGCTCGGTGAAACTTTGAGTATAATCTAACACTCAGCTAAAAATGATGAGAGCCAGTGTGGCAGAGTAGAGACCATGTTCATTTTGGTTCAAAGTCTTGTGCTCAACTTTATGACTTCCTACTTGGGTGACCTTGGGTGACTCATGTCATGCCATTAGGCCTCAATTTGTTAAATGTCTGTTATATGCCAGATGAATACTGGTGATATAAATGCAGAAAAAGAAAGTCAATCATTCTTTTCATGGAGTCTTCAATCTAGTGGTAACAACCACAAAAAAAAGGAGACAAAAGCTATATAGGAGAGAGCATGTTGCTAAAATGTTGTCCAGCAGATGGTCCCCTCAATCATTCCCGTTTTCTTATTTCTATTCAATCTCTCTCTATCTACTGACTGATTTTCTGTTGCCTACAAAATGTCTCCTCCATCTTCAAAAAATCCTCACTTGCTCCAACCATCTGTCCTCTATCTTTCCTCTCTTGGATAATCTCCTTGAGAAGGTTGAATAGAATCAGGGTCTTAAGTTCCTTTTTTCTCATTCTCTACATCATTGCAGTCTGGCTTCTGAGATCATCATTCACCAGAAATTGCTCTCTTGAAAGTTGCCAATGATTTCTTACTGCTAGTGGTCTTTACAAAAAGATCTCATCTTTCATGAACTCTGTGTAGTTTTCTGAGCAGCTGATCACCCTGTGATTCTTAACATTGCCTTTGCTCTATGTTTTCCTGATGTTGTTTTCATAGTCATCCTCTTACCTGTCTGATTACTTTCCGTCTCATTTATTCGATTTTCAATCAGATCAAACCTTTCAACTGAAGTTATCCATCCCCCTTCCCCGTTGCTCTGTCCAGGGTCCTTTTGTTTTCCTCTATTCTGTTTGACATAGTGATCTTATCAGTTCACAAGGAAATCAAAAATATCTCTATGTTTACAATGTCAGATTTATTTATCCAAACCTAACAGCTGTTTTGACCTCCAATATTACATCTTCAATTATATTTTGGAAAAATTGAGCCATAGACACCTCAGGCACAATTCTTCCAAACCTGAACTCATTATCATTTCCCATAAACTCATTCTCTTACTCCTGAGGATACTATGTTAATTTTATTAATACAAATTGCCAGTGTACTAGTCATCCTCTACTTCTCTCTCTTTCTTTTTACTAACATATCCAATGCATTATCAAAACCTTTGGATTCTGTCTTTTTATGCTTTCCCATCTGGCCTCTGACATATCACAAAACCCAATACAGGCTTTCATCACCTCATTCCTGGACTATGACAATAACCCTCTAGTTGCTCCCTTACTCATCATTCCAGTCAATTCTGCCCTCAACTATCAAACTGCTCTTCCTGAGGGGCCTAATGTGAGGCCCCTCAAGTTTCTACCCCTGGTTTATCTTCAACTTGACGACAAAAATGAGCCTCCTAAAGGGCAGGCCTCCTAAAAGAGATCCTGCGAAAGGTCTGACCATGGCATTCCCTATTGAATAAAATACAGTGATTCTTCATTATCTCCAGAAAAAAATATAAAATCCCTTGTTTAGATTTTAAAGCCTTTCATAACTTTTCTACTTTTCTACATCTGCAGTCTTCTTAAACTCAACCCCCCAAACCTCTGTATTGTAGTATGGCACTCAGTCACGCTGGCCTTGTTGTTCAGAGTTGTTTATATGATTTTCCCTGTGGACTATGAGTTTCTACCCTTGAAGACAGATACTTTTTGCTGCTTTCTGTATCCCCAAGACTTAGCACAAGCTCTGATTTATAGTCGATATTTAAGTGGGTACATGTTAGCCACTATCATCTTCATCTCCATTTTCATCAGTATCATCACCACCACCACCACCACCACCACCACCACCACCACCACCATCACCACCACCACCACCACCACCACCACCACCACCACCACCACCACCACCACCACCATCATTCTTTAGAGGAAATTGCTTGACTATTTTTATATGAATGTTGTCACAACAAAAATAAATACATACTTCAAATTCCTTAAGAAAAGATCCCAGCCTACTGTAATCATAATGTGTTATGCAACAGTCGAGTTATAGAGATAGCTTAAGTTCCTGTATTAAATGATTCCCCTTCCTTGAATGAGAGTCAGAAGGAGACTCATTTTGAAATGTCATTCCAACACTTCTGGACTAGTGAACCCTGAGCAATTCACCTAAGGTCCTGAGCTTGTTTCTGTGTCAGTTGTTACGTTATTTGTTGTTTGATTTGATCTTTAATTCAATAGCATAGAGAATTCCTATGGAGAAGCCTTCCGCTACCTATACGTTTAGAGTAGCTGGGATAGGAGGCAAGACACTGAGAGATTAAGTGAATGTTCTGAAGGTCAAAAGCACAACATGAACCCAAGCATTTAGAGCTCTAAGATTGACTTTCTGTATAAACCACATCCCTTCTCCTCCATCTGTAAAATGAGGACAATAGTTCTATTTCCTATCAGAGAAACTTGTGAGACTATGACCTTGCAAACTTCTCAATGCTTTGAATATGAGCTATTAGAGAAGATGTACAACCTAATAGTCCCCAGGTTCAAATGGAAAACAGTTTAGTAAAATTAAAATTTATTAATATGAACTACTTATAGCAATTTAGGTAATATAATCATCAATTTAAATTTAGCAGAAAAATCAGAACCCTAGTTCCATGACTGAATAGAGGAAGAAACTAAAGACCAAAAAAGACTGACTAGCAGTCAATCAACAAACATTCATTTTGAATAATAATAGCTATCTTTTATATAGGTAATTAAAATTTGAAAAACTTTTTTTAAAAAATTTATCTCATTTATTTCATATTGATCTTCACAATCCCAGGGAGACAATTCCTTTAATTAATGCCATTTTATCAATAAGTTTATCATCAGGCCTCGTTTCACACAGTAAGTAAATATTTGAGATAAAATTCAAACTTAAAAGTTTCTGAATCAAGTTCCTATGATAGAAACTGTTTTTCCACTATCATTTAAGTACTATATATGTATGTGTGTATGTGTACATATATACATATATACATACATATATAGATGAAGCAGGATTTAGATGTTAGTCCTTGGTTATCAAATTCATAACAGGACATGAATTTTATTATTTTTGCTGCTGTTGAGTAATTTTTTCAGTCATGACTGACTCTTTTTAACCCCCTTTGAGGTTTTCTTGACATTCCCCTCTCCAGTATGTTCTACAGAAGAAAAAAACTGAAGCAAATAGAATTGAGACTTGCCTAGAATAATGCAATTAGGATCTGAGGCCAGTTTTTTTGTCTGTTCATATTTTTTTTAATTACCAAATTAAAAATAATAACAGACTGCCTTCTGGGGGGTGGGGGAGGGAAGCAAGAATAGGGGGGAAAATTGTAAAACAAAATAAATAAAATCTTTCTAAAAATTTACCCAATTACATATCATGAAAATATATGCATTCATTTTTACAAAATATTGACTTTCAAATTTTTCTCCCTTCCTACAATGGGCAATTTCAGATAGTTTGTACAAATGCTAACATGAAAAACATTTCTATATTAGTCTTTTTTTTTAGATTTTTTCAAGTTAATAGGGCTAAGTGGCTTGCCCAAGGCCACAAAGCTAGGTAATTATTAAGTGTCTGAGGTCAGATTTGAACCCAAGTACTCCTGATTCCAAGTCCAGTGCTCTATTCACTGCGCCACCTAGCCACCCCCATATTAGTCTTAATTGTGGAGGAAGAAACAGATTAAAAGGGAAAAAATAACCTTGAGAAAAGATAAAGCAATCAAAAAATATGTTTTGATCTTCATTCAGAATCTTTCATTTTTTTAACTTGAAATAGATAGTATTTTCCTTCATAAATCCTTTGTCCTTTTCTGGGATCATTTCATTGCTGAGAAGAGGTGGACAATTCATAGATGATCATCATACAATTTTTTATAGTTATTTATTTATTTTTATCCATATGCAAGTATATTTTTAAGTTACAAAATTTCCTTCCACCCTCCCTTCTCAACCCTCTCCCCTCAGTGGCAAACAGTCAGATTTGCATTGTACATACATATTTCGATAAACATAATTACAAATTAGGAATTTTTGGCATGAGGAATTAGGATTAAGGGAAAGAAATACATGAGATAATTTTTATGAAGTGTTCATCAGATTCTGAAGGGTTGTTTTTTGCGTATATGTGTTTGTATATGTCTTTGGTGTGTATGTTTGTGTGTGTGTGTGTGTGTGTGTGCTTTGTTGTGTTTTGTTTTTCTTCCCCTGAATGGGAATAATAGAGTCCTTAGTTGCCCTAGGCTCTCTGGAGTTCTGAGAGGAGGTGGTTCCATCAAGGTTGTTCATCTCACAATGTTATTGATATGTATATTTTTCTCTTGGTTCTGCTCCCTTCTCTCAACATCAGATCCCTTCAAGTCATTCCATACTTCTCTAAATTCTGCCCATTTACAGTTTCTTATGGAACAATAATATTCCATAGTATTCATTTACCATTACTTGTTTAATCATTCCAAAATGGATGGTCATCCACTCAATTTCCAATTCTTTGCCACTACAAAAAGAGCTGCTATGAATATTTTGGAACATAAAGTTATTTAAGAAATGCATTTCCTCTTCTGTTAATCTGGGCACTTTGTATTTTTGTAAAAATTCATCCATTTCACTCAAGTGAAAGTAGCTCTGAATTACCTCTTTAATTTTCTCCTCACTGGTGATTAGTTCACCCTTTTCATTTTTGATACTTATAATTTGGTTATCTTCTTTCCTTTTTTTAATCAGATCATCCAAAAGCTTTTCTATTTTATAGACTTTTCATAAAAGCAACTTAGTTTTATTTATGAGATCAATGGTTTTCTTACTTTAATTTTATTAATATGTCCCTTGATTTTCAGAAGTTCTAATATGGTATTTAATTGGGGATCTTTAATTTGTTCTTTTTCTAACTTTTGTAGTTGCATACCCAATTCATTGATCTCCTCTTTCTCTATTTTATTCATATAGGCATTTAGATAAATAAAGGTTCCCTTCAAAACTGCCTTGGCAGCATCCCATAAATTTTGCAATGATGTCTCATTAGTATCATTTTCATGGATATAATTATTGATTATTTCTATTATTTGCTGTTTGAGCCATTCATTGTTTAAGATAATGTTATTTAATTTCCAATTAGTTCTTGGTTTATCTTTCTCTGACACTATATTACATGCAATTTTTATTGCATCATGATCTGAGAAGTGTGTCTTTATTATTTCTGCCTTTCTACATTTGATTATAAGGTTTCTGTGCCCCAGGACATGGTCAATTTTGGTGTAAGTGGGTCATCATACAATTTTGCTGATACTGTGTGTGTTATTTTCCTGGTACAGCTCATATCATTTTGTATTCGAAAGTCTTTCCAAGTTTTTTTTTTTTTTCCTGAAATCTTAAGGAGCAATACATTCATATACCACAATTTCTTTACCCATTCTCTAATTCATGAATACCCTGTCAATTTCCAACATTTTACCAGTCCATAAAAAGACTGCTATAAACATTTTTGCAAATTTATTGTGCATTTTTAATGATCTCTCATCTAGTAGTTGCATAGTTTCATCAAAGGGTATGCAATTTAATCGTCCTTTGGGCATAGTTCCAAATTGCTCTCTAGAATGGTTGGTTCCCAACTCCACCAATAGTACATTAGTGTCCCAATTTTCCCACTTTCTATCCAATATTTTTCATTTTCATTATTTTGCCATATTGGTCAAACCAAAAGGTAGGATGTGGTATCTCAGGTTTTTGTTTTTATTTGTATTTTTCTAATCAACTTTGATTTGAAACTAACTTTTAATTCATGAAGGTGAGTCATCTGGACTCCAGAACTGGCACTCTCTCCACTGTGCCACCTAGATGCCCCATTTTATTAACATTGAGCACAATAATGCTATCAGAAGAGTCAGTTTTATTGGTAGTGGGAATTAATAATTATTACCAAGTTATAAATATTCATTAAACAAAATCTGGTGGGCAATTTTCAAAAAAAAGTTTTTGTTCAGCTTTTCTTTCATAGCATTCACAAGATAGTAGAAAAATCACAAACTATTGTTAATGATGGGAGATTTGCAGGCTTATAGGAGAAAAGCTTTAGTGGTTGGAGGGACCTAGATTAAAGATTATCCAGTTGGATTTTGACTTTTAACAGATGAGAACACTGAAGTGCAGAAAGTAGAACTGGTTTCCCCAAGGCCACACAGTTAATAAGCAAAGAAAGGAGATGAAATCAGATGGTCTGTCTCCAAGTCCACCTCTTTGTTGATTGCATGCTTTTTCTCAATTTACTCTAACAGTAAAAAAAAAGGGGTCTTAGGGATGATCTATTCCAAATTATTTATATTAGAAATGAGGAAAATGAACACTGGATTCCATGCTGACTGTAAATATATGATCTTATAAGATCCAGAGATGGGAAGTTAACTCAAAGACACATTTAGCTACTTAGAGGTCCAAAAAATGTCTACTAACTTTTAATCCCTTGTTTTCTATCATTTAATGCTGTCACAAAGGAAATTTAGTAGAAACATGCAAAATGATAATTATGAGAATCACCAGCAGAAGGTAAAAAGTGCAGCAATTGAGGGAAGGGAATTTCCATTAATTATTTCATTATATCAGAGGAATCTTGGTATTCAGTGCCCTCTTTGTTCTTTGGCTAGCAAGTCATTTCAATAAAATCATGTAATAAAATCTTTCTTACCTCTTTCGTTCCTTCCCACTATTCCTATCTCTTTTTATCCTAAATCAGTAACTGCACTTTGACTAAAACGTTTCCCCCCTTCTCTTTACAGTTGTCTAAAATTCCTCATTAGACTTAGCTATTTTTAATCATCATTCTTTATATTTGTTTTTGCAAGGCAGTCAGGTTAAATGACTTGATCAAGGCCACACAGCTAGGCAATCATTTTTTTTAACTATCTGAAGCCACATTTGAATACAGGTCTTCATTATTCCAGAGTTGGTGATCTATCCACTGTGCCACCTAGCTGGTCCCTATCTTCATTCATTCTATGCTTTTCTGTCCCACAGAATTTCAAGACCTCATTCCATAGTCTATAAAGGATATTTTCCCATTAATTCTTGTCATTCTCCAAAAATAAAAACTGGATTTCAAGTATATATTTCACAATTCATTCTATGTATTTATCTATAGATATAGGTATATAAGATTATATATTTAAATATATTATACAAAAGGAAGTATATATATATATATATATATATAATATATATATTTATACAATCCAATTTTCCACCATGATACTTTTTCTACAAATATACCTTAGCAGCCTGTCTTCTTTTAGATTTCATGCCACTCCCATTGGAGCTCCCATGAATTTATGTTGATGCCATTAATTACCCTACAAAACACTCTTCTTGCTCTCTATAGTTACCATTCTTATTCATTTTGATATTCTTTTTATTTAATTCTATGGCCTCCGAATTCCTTAAATTTCCTAAGTCCTCAGAGCTTTGGTCTTACTTCTATAACTAATAAAAATAGTCACAGAGTCAAGCCTCATTAACATTTGATTTAGTTATATTGGAGGCAGAATTTCATTCAGTTTTCATTTCACTTAAACTAGTAGCTATTGTTTCTATGATCTGAAATTTTCTCTCTCTCTGACATCCTGCCCTAGATCTACCTGACTTCCATCAATAAGCCTTAATGTTCCTGAACATTGGAATCATCCTCATTATGTTCACTAATTTGTCTATCTCTTACTTGACTTGGTTTTTCATTCTTCACAGTTTTGTCTCATTGACTGAGAAATCATAATCTATTAATATCCTATCATTTGAAATGCCATGATGAAAATGAAAAGGAGGATGAGGGTGATGAAGATGACTATGTATTTTGCAGTACTTCTATCTCTTAAAATCAGTTCTTTCAAAGTTCATTTCAGGTTCCATTTCCTACAGAAAAAATATTTGAATTCCCCACTTGTTATTACATTCAACCTGAAAATTATTTTATCCAAATTTTGCATTTGATTAATAGAAGTTCCATTGAAGACTTGCATTGTTTTCATTTTTTGTTTTTTGCCAACATATATATTCTATTCTGTCATGTTACAAGTATTTTATAAATGTGGAGAGAAAGAGGGAATATGACACTTAAGTAGCACCCAGTTTTTATGACTAGAAGAATAGTGGAAGAAGTGCTAGAGGCCATGCTTAATGAATTAAAGTTCAGATGCAGTAAATGATTAAGGGAAAATGAACTTAATGTAGGAAAGAGGAAGGAAGGAAGGAAGGAAGGAAGGAAGGAAGGAAGGAAGGAAGGAAGGAAGGGAGAGGGAGGGAGGAAGGGAGGGAGGAAGGAAGGAAGGAAGGAAGGAAGGAAGGAAGGAAGGAAGGAAGGAAGGAAGGAAGGAAGGAAGGAAGGAAGGAAGAGGGAGGGAGGGAGGAAAGAAGGGTGGAATGGAAGGACAAAGGAAGGTTACATTGCTCTCCAGTCTTGAATTTCTTCTGTCCTTAATCATTGGCTTTTATTCATTAAGCATGGTCCCCAGAACCTTTTATCATTATTCTTCTTTCTAAGCGGCAGAAGGCGGAAAGTAGTCACATTATCAGAGCAACATTTCACTATGATTTCACGTATTTTAACAATAACTTGACTCTCATTGTTGTGCAATAGCTATATTATTCATCCCTTACTGTGCTCATATTATATAGCTAAATTGTTGATGGCTTTCTTTTTTTTAAATCTTTAATTGAAAACTCATAATTCTACTTCCATTATCATCTTTCTCAGTAGAATGTGCTACTTCTGATGTACTTGAAGCCTCTGACCTGAGATTTTCTTCTTCTCTGAAAACCTGACAGTTTCTGTCCTTGGCTTTAAAAAAAAATAAAGTAACTTCAAAAGATGGAGTGACCTTCTTAAATGACAAAATTCAATCCTCTTCCTTGATCCCACCCCCTTTTGTATCAGTTTCTTATTGGGTTGATGGTTCCAGCTTTCTCCTGGATTTCCATATATTTCCTACAGATTATGTAAAATCTCCCTTGTCCTTGAGAAAAGAAAAATAAAATTCAACACTGTCTCTTGACCCTCAGGTTATTGTTCTCCACTCCAAAATTTCATATATTGTATTGCCTTAATTGTTTCACCACTCATTCACTTCTCTCTCAAAACTGGATATCAAGAGGAAGCTCGGTAGCACAGAGGATAGAGCACTGGCCCTGGAGTCAGGAGGACCTGAGTTCAAATGTGGCCTCAGACACTTAATAATTGCCTAGCTGTGTGACCTTGGGCAAGTCACTTAACCCTACTGCCTTAAATTAAAAAAAAAAGATTAAAAATGAAATTAAAAAAAAAACTGGATACCATAATCATTTCTAGCTGGGCACCTATTCTCCATGAGTCAGTTCCTTGAATATTTGATTTGATTCAGTTCAGTTTTGTTCAGTTCAATTAAAAAACTAATGTTGTATGTCCTTAAAATGTACCAATAGTGCACTAGTATTCCAAAAGAGGTAAAACAAAATCAAACATCCTTGGCTTTAAAGACCTTCACTTTCTATTTTTCTGGAAAGGAAAAGAAAGTTATAAGTTTAAATAAATATTTTTGTCACCTGACCAAATGATTTAGCATAATATGTAGATGAAAAAAGGAAACATCCAGCCATTCTTTTCAGTGTATTATCTATTCAATACCAAACATCCAAATATTTTAAAACAACTAATAGCTTGACTGAATTTTCACTTTTTATCCAGTTCTTTGGCTTCCTAATAAAATACAGCCTTCATTTCTTCCAAGAAGAGTTTGGCTTCTCAGGGTGAGAAATATTGTCTAGTAGCTTTAATAACACTTTGGGGTCAGGGGGCCCCAATTCCATTACCAAGTTCTCGATCACACTGTGTGAGCTTGAGTGTATGCCTTACATCTTTCTGCCTCCATATGTTTTGCTATAAAAGAGGAGAAAAATAATAGCCATCATTAGATATAGTTGGAAAAATGTTTTCTAGAACATCAAACTTGAGGAATTCAAGAATGCACAGACATTAAATGATTTTTCCCCTTTTTTTTGAATTAAAAAAAGTGACTCATAAGAATAATGTTCCAAATAGCTTCAGGGAACATTTTGACCATTTGCTTTACTAAGATAGTTCTGATTGTCCCAAAATGCTCAGCTACACATTATATGGCCCAGTCATGTAAGTTTGAAACGATTGGACTCCAGGTGTCTGTTAAAAGAATTTGTGTTTTTAATAAAATCTCCTCCAAGAGGAACAGCTGTGTTTTGTCAAGATCCCAGTCTATAATATCCAATTCCTTCCTTCCATCTCACCAACTGGGTCTGCTACTGTCAGATGCCAACATGGGTTTGAGAAAGAAAATCTGGAGAGATAAAAATATAGATTTTATACAAACTGGAACATTGTCTTCTAAGAATTCCTCCAAAACCTTTGAGAATGGGGAAACACTCATGGTATTTCATGATTTCTTTGTCTATAGGATGTGCCTTTACCTTTACATTGATAGACTTGTAGAAAATAATTTGAATTCTCTAAAATTCTGCCTTTTTGTTAACTGACAAGAGTAACATGTTTGAATTCAATTCATTCAGATGCTCACATTAGACAGCTGAGGTGAAATCAGGGTCTTTAAATAATTATGATTTATCTATTAATGATTAATCCATACTCAGTACATAGCACTTTGGAGATATTTAAGAATTATTTTTTGGTGGGTTAGCTGATTGTCATTGTTAGCCTGAGCTCAAAAACCAAGTCACATTCCATGGAGATCACATTTTGAGCTAAAGTTTTTGCGGATCTTTTTTCATATATTAAATTTATTACTCCCTTTAAAGAATTGAACAACCACAAACATAAATTGTGGTCCAAATTCTGGGATTAATAATAGAGTTTCTATAATTCTTTTTAATAATAAAAATAACAAATGATCTTTTAAAACACCATACTTGTAGAGACAAAAGCAATATGCCATAGTGGGCAGAGAATTGTCCTTCCAGGGAAGAATATGGGTTCAAATCCCATTTCAAATTCATACTATTTCAGTGACTTTGGATAACACATTTGAAATCTGAGGAGAGAATTTGGAGCCCTGCAGCTATAGACAAAATTACCTTTTCATAGTTTCCTCCCCAACATATGCATAAACCTGGAGTCAGGGGCAGGTTTAGAGTTGACATCTCTCCTGTACTCTTTTTGTAACTTTTAAAATTGAGGAATGTTCCCTTCCATTCTTATTAAATTCTTTAAACTGAAGATCATTGATTTGAGTTTTTAGAACACACATGAAGGGAGAGGAGAATTTGTTGACAAGTGAGTAAAATCAGATGAGGACAGTGTAGTCTGCATCTCCCTTACTATAATATTGATCGTAAAATTTTGTCCCCCAAATGACCCCATCTACCCTCCTTCCTTTATCCTTCTCTTATCCAAGCTTCCAGCTTCCCCCCCTTCTGAGCCAATGTTAACCCCTTCTGGATTTCCAGATATTGAGAGCATTTGATATATGTGTGTGAACTGGATTGTTGTTCATTGTCCTTTGTCCTTGAAGAAGACCATGATAATCAGGGAAGTGGTACCAGGACATATGACAGAACTGGATTTAAATGAGGGAGGGTTGTGAAAAGCCACCAGTCTCAATTTCCCATAAGTAGTCATCTGGTCCAGTGGTCAGATATAGATAAGGATGTTGAAGATGGTTTTGGATGCAATAGAAGGCCTTGGCATTTAGATCAAAGGTCTTTAACAGCTAAGGGTTTGACTGAGGCATTGTCTACTCAGTGGTTAAAGCTATGTACAAAAGAGATAAGGTAAATAATAGTCACTTTTACACAGTCAAAAAAAATTGGGAGGGGAAGACTCTCAGGGTTTCTCAGTGATTAAAGTAGGTAAGAAATAAATTAAGACTAAAAACCCAAAGAAAAGAAAGAAAAAAGGGAAGGAAAGAATGTAATGAAAGAAAATGATATAAAAACACAGAAAGAAAAAGGAAGGAAGGAAGGAAGGAAGGAAGGAAGGAAGGAAGGAAGGAAGGAAGGAAGGAAGGAAGGAAGGAAAGCTAAGACTTGCTAAAGCTTCACTTTCTTCTGGAGAAATCTGTGTCCAGTGACCAGAAATAGAACAAAATGATTAGCAACTAAGATATCTTGGGGTTTACTGGCCCCAAATCATTCTGGCTCTTATGTATTGACCAAATATAGGGCTAGGCCAAACCCCACTCAATTAAGTGCAGTAGGATAATTCCACCAATGCCACCTACATCTTCTGTTACCTACATCCTATGAGGGCTCTTCTGAGCTCAAAGCAATGACAGTAAGGAATGCATCCTTCTGCCTTGTCTCTCATCTTACATCACAAAGGATGTACAGGTTGGAATGGATAAATCATGATTTGTAGACCTGCAGGGGATATGTCTCTTTCCCCCCCCTCCCCAATTTCATTCATCTACCAGATATCCCTATTTATATCTAGGATATCATTGTTCATTAAGTCATCATGATTTTTATAATCTGTGTCTTTAAAAAAATATCATAGACTTAGAACCAGAGGAGACTTCAGAAGATATCAAATTAAATTACTTCATTTTACAGATGAGAAAATTGAGTTAGATAAAGGATAAGTAATTTGCTACAGATTATAGAGGGAACAACTCTGAGGTTAGATTTGAATTGAGTTCTTCCTAATTCCAGGTCCAGTTTCCTATTTACAAGACCATGAAGCGATCTCATCTCTCTTTTTATAACTACTCTCATTGTTTAGACTCACATCATCTTTTACTTATTGTCTTACAATGACCTTCATATTAGTCTCAATGCCTCATCTCTCCCCTCCCTAATCTATTCTTCATACAGCTCCCATAATGACTTTTCTAAAGTGCAGATTTGACTATGTTTCTGCCCTCTGCAAAAAAAAAAAAAATCCAGTGACTCTATTGACCAGTGTGACCATAGTAATCTGGTGATCATAGACCATAAAGGCTGGTTTTCTCTTCTTAGTGATAAGGAGCATCCTGTGATCTCATTGGTATAAAAACTCTAAGGAAGGAACTCCTTCTACTAATGCAGATCAGAACCTTTTATTCAACCCATCAACTTAAAAAGTGCTGAGAGATAAAGTTTCATATGAAGTATCAATCGGAGTGAGCGACAGGGAGTGTTTGAACCCATGTCTCCCTGACTAGAAGAATAGTTTTCTATATACTTCGTGAGACTGATGAAGTCACTGTCACTATCATCGCTTTGATATAGTTTAATATTCATTCTATTATATTATAGTTTTATAGTTTATATTTCAACTTATCAGTATGGTAATGAAAGAATATAATTTATAGATAATAGATATATAATAAATAAATCCATAAATATGTTCAGCATTTTTTTAAAACTCTACTGAAGTATACAATCAAAAAAAGTTTGAAAACCACTGTTCTAGAACAGTGGGAAAATAAATAACTAGCCCAATACTGACATGTAGACTATAAACTGGATGGAATATATATCTGGCTCCTTCCACGCTATGGAGAAAAGATGCTAGTTTGTCCTTTTACAACTGGAGCACCATTGTGATAAATCAAAAATGAAGTTGAAACCCAAGTCTGTCAAAATAATCCATAGTTGGATAGATAGACACAGAATCCCATTAGGGGAGCAAAATGACAACGCCAGAGATCCCAGTGGTGTCTGTGGCCCCACTGTGTCATACTGCAGACAATCATGCCTTGAGAATTTCTAAGTTAGGTATAAGGATTTACCTATTCATCTCAAATAAATCACATAACACCAATTTGGCCCTAGGGGACTCATTTAAAAAGTCACACCCAGGCCATTATTATACAATAGGCGGAGCACATTCTGTATCTAGGAAATATTAAAACAAATAAACAAAAAAAACCCTTCAAAACTTTGAAAGACTCTTTGGTGTCAGAGAATTCCATCCATTCCTGACCTAGAATTTTTTCTACTACAACTACTGCATATGACTCTGCAGTTTTTGTTTGAAGAAATCTACTTTTTTTGTACTTTAAAATTCTTTTAATGATTTTAATTTTTAGATTTTATTTTTAATTTATAGATTTTAATAATGCCACCTATATGACTTCTCTGGTCCCCAATTTACTCATATGTTATATGGGGTATATGATCCCTTAACCAGGATGTTGTAAAGATCAACAGAGCTACTGAATGGAATGTGCTTTCCAAATATTCAAATACATGTAAATTATGAAAAATAAAGAAAGGATTTGTGATTATATTGGCATAAGGAATTCCCAAATGACTGCTACTAATGCAGGTCAGTACATTCTCTACAATTTATAGCTGTGGAGAGTTTCATCAGGGCAAGTGACTTGCCTAGAATCCCCTTGCCAGTAAGTGTCTAAGGAAGAGCTTGAGCTCAGTTGTTTCAGGACAATTAGATGGCTCAGTGGATAAAGCACTGGCCTTGGAATCAGGAGGACAGGAGTCCGAATCCAGGCTCAGACACTTACTAGTTTAACCCTGATTGCCTCACATCCAGGGCCATCTCCATTTGTCCAGATCCACATCTGGCCACTGGACCCAAATGACTGGAGGAGAAAGTGAATCTGGCGACTTAGCATAGCACCTCTTCACTCAAATCCAATTCATGTGCTTGCCATGGCATCACCTGCCTGATGTCATGATCATTCTTCAAGAATGAAGGACAAAAAATGCCATCATCATCATCATCATCATCATCATTATTATTATTATTATCATCATCATCATCATCATCATTATCATTATCATTATTCCAGCAACTGGGTTAGTTCTCTTAACTTCTCTTTATATAGTGATATAGTGCTGCCTCTCATATTAATGTTGTTATTTTACTATGGCATATAACAGCAAATATCACACACACACACACATTATATATATATATATGATATGCACCTCCCATCTCTACTGTATGAATTGCAGAGTGTGTGTATATATATATATATATATATATATATATGTATGTATGTTTTTATGTCATATATGTGTGTGTTTGTGTGTATAGGGAATTAGATGGGATGTTCAAAGAGGACTGGTACCCCTGGTATGAGAATCATCCAAACCCTTCCTGAGGCTCCAAAAATTTGAAACATGTAGTGACAATACTAAGGTAAACCATCTAGGCAGATGGGCTAAACTAGGTTGAAGGCAAATGAGGGTCCCCAAACCCATTAATGAGTTAAAGTAGTTCCTACCCCAAGTATGTGAAGATTCCTCTTAGCAGAACAATTTGTTCCAGTGATTATAAAGGTGATTGAAGCAGGCTTTGTGGAGTGCTGAGAAGTTGGTCAGTACCTTGATGGTCCCAACCTCTTAGTGAGAGTATAGTCCATATAGTAGTGTAGGTAGAAGAGAAACAAAGCACTTAACTACAATATGAATGAGTGAAAACCTAGCCTTTGCTATCTTCCACTACCATAAATTATTTAGACTCTGCAGAGCCCCTGGGAAAAAGTGAAGCGACTCTAACAAATTTCCCTTCCATGGGCATCTGAAGAGTATTAAAATACTAGAAGCCTAGAGAATTATATAACTCCATACTATGGAAACTGAGATTCAGAAATACAAAGACAATTATATTGATTTTAATGAGCTATTGTGAGTCCTCAAACTTTTAGAAATGTAAATTCAAGTGGACTATTCCTCATGGCAATTCTGTGATGTGGATATGTTTTTTATTATTTTTAAAAATCATCAAAAAGATATAAAGGAACAAGACAAAGAATGTAATCTGAGAGAAACTGAGGTACTGAGCAATAAAGGGCTTTGCCTCAGGTCCTCTCAGTAGTTAATGACTTATTTGGGATTAGAATTCAGTTCACTTCATTCCTTTGGGCCTTTCCAAAGATCAAGCTGCCTCTCATGATGCATAGTCTGGAATGGCAAGGGGTTATTATCCTTTAAGCCTTTGAGACAATATGTGGCTTCTTTTAATAATGGCAGTAAGTGATATTTATTTTTAATAATACAAGAGGAACTCTTTCGCTGAGAAGGAGAATGGTGAAAGGTCTCTTTCTCCTTCCCTCTCAGCACTGTGTTCATTACTTATTTTGTGGATAATAGAAGCACACCATCTGCTAGCTAATAACAAAGTTCACTTCTAGGTCAGGATTTCCACATATTTCCTGTTTATTTTTGTCCCTTTCTTCATAGATGATGAAGACTTTTCTGGTTCCTCCAGTTTATAGCCTGGGTTTGTTTTTTCCATCAACATTATCTTGTCCCTAGTTTTAAAATACTAATTGATATATACCTACATGTATTTATATATATATATAATATATATATAATATATATATATTATATATACATATTGTATATATATATGTATATACACACACATGCTGATAAATTGTCTGCTCAATTAGAATGCAAGTACCTTGAGAACTCAACCAGGTACCTCACATATTATAAGCAGTTTATAAGCTTTTTTTAGAATAAGGAGGAAGAATACTAATTTTGATGAAGAAAAGAATGATGATGATAATAATGATAGAACTTTTTTCCCTTGGAATTATTATTCCATAGTTTCATGTATGTGGGCAATTGATATTACCCTACTATTCTTAAAAACAGTAAAATTACAATTGTATTTGGATGAAGCTTTTGCCTTTAACTGCAGCACAAAGCTAAGTCAAAATGTGTCCTTTCAGTCAAAATGAGGCAGCATGGAATAGTGGAAAGTTATTGGGTTGAAAAGGAAAAAAATAATTTATTAAGAGTTTACAATTTTAGAAACAATGTGCTTAGAAATGGGGATTCAAATAAACCCTTCAAAGATGTCTCTCAAGGGAGGGACAGTGTACATAAGAGTAGATAAACTAAGGGCTCTTTGCTAAGAAAAGTTTCAGGGAAGGTAACAGGTATCAAAGAAAATTCAATGGACATACTCCTAGGATCAATGACTTGTGTTTCTTTGATCATGACTCCAGAATGAGATTGTGGAAGAGTAAAGGAAGGAAGAGTCCATGAAATAACAAAGTGGTTGATGATAAGATCAAAAAGAAGGAGATGGCTCTTAGGAAAGGTCACTTCCCTGTTCTGGATCTCGATTTCTTCAAATTAGACTAAATTGTGCTTCACATTCCTCTCAGAAACTTTATTAAGTGAACATGCACTATTCAAAGAATCAGGTATGGCGAGAAAGTGTGTGGGCCAAAATCTCATTGAGAAAAGAAATCTGGAGTATTTCAGTTGCAAGGAGAGGAAGTCATGCCCTTCTTGCACCCAGGCCCTGTTCCCAAAGAAAATGAACACCGAGATTCTAAATTGACCAAAAGTGTTTGGACCAAAAAAGAAAAGCAGATTTGACAAAGCATTCAGTCCAAAAAAACCCCAAAAACATTAATTCAGGAAGTATTGTGCATAGAGAATAATCCTAGGGGGGTGTGACTTGGGGAAGATTCCAAATTCTGACCATATTACTACAAATTATATCATAAATCTCACAATGGAGTTGAGAGATGAGATAGATTCAGATGACTCTAATGCATATAAAATCTGACAAATGCATTAGAGACAGGACGTCTGAATGGCAAGGTTGCTGTTGACTAATTAAGGCATCTGGAAGGACTAACTAAAACTGGACTTTAAAGATCAATAGAAACTTGTCAAATAAAGAGCAGGAAATAGATCATACAGATCAAAAGAAGATCCACAAATCAGAAATAAAACTGGGAAATGTAGGATCTGTTCCAAGAAGTCTCACAGGCATAAAACATCTATGGGATATTGAGGACCTCGAATAAGGTAAAGTTTAAATTTAATTATTAGCCTACCAAATTGCAGAGATATCTATGGAGAGGAGTATACAGTGGGGAATACGTCTTAAAACACTGATATTATTAATGGCTGTAAGGGAGAGGACAGGGAGGGGAGTTGTATGAAAAAGAAAGGAAGCAAGGAAAAAAGGCTGTGGAAAGTTTCTTTGTTGTTTTCCATTAACAAAATATTTTTCTTCACAACAACTTCAGTGTCTCCAGAAACTTCATTAACCTGCATGGTAATGTCAATCTTGGAACTCCCACTACCTCAGTTTCCCTCTATCCCCGTTCACTGCCCTCTATGTGATTAGAGACAGTGGTAGATAAAGAGTGAAGAATACCTTTCAGATCCTTCATTTAAGGAAGGTACCTGGGTAATCATTTCTTCATTTGGCACTTGATGATATCCCTCTTAACTTTGACATTTGGCCTTAAGTATCCTCCTGCCTCTCTTTTTTTCATAACATTTACATATATATGTATATATATACATATATATGTATATATATTTACATATATAAATTTTATATAGACACCTCCATTTGATTATAAATAGAATTTACATGTTTATGCTCATATAATACTATGTATAAATGTACATAGTATATTTGTTTATATAATGTAAACATAAGCATATATAAAATATTTACATATCATATATATATAAACTAACATTTATATAGCATCTAATGTGATTAGACTATAAACTCCTTGAACTTCTCTCTTTTGTCTTCTGTTATAACCCCAGCACATAATTTTGCACCTGATATATAGTAGCTATTTAATAAATATCGACTGATTCATTTACTACTAGACTTACAAATAAAACATCTATTTCAATATAGCATGTATGTCATATATGTATATATATATTATAAAGCCAGGATATAATCCACTTATTATCTGAATCTCACTATATAAAATAATTAGTCTGCATGAAATACATTTTGAGACTCTAAATAGACCGTGGCAAGGAAGACTCCTTTTCATTATGTTAAATTTCAGTTTATCTATAACAATTGTCGAGTCATTTTTTTCCCAAGGGAAGAACATGAATGCCAAAGTTTTAAACAGATTTATGAAATACCTTTATTATAAAAGCATTAAAATCCATTGACTATTCTCCTTTGGCTCAGAATACTCATAGGTGGCATGTTTAAAATAAGCAATGATGCCAAGCATACTCTCCCAAAAAAGAAAAGAAAATACATACAAAATATCTTCATTTTCTTTATGGGTCCTGATCATTTACCATCTGCGTAAGAAGGTTTATCTTAATAGGGTTACCAAAATAATTCCCAGATTTACAGAACTGTGGTCAGGACCTGGATGAAATTAGAACATTCCTATGTCCATCTTAAATTTCTGATTCTATTACATTCACCTGGCTTCTACTAGACCTGCAACTGTACTTTTTGTAAACTTGTAATGATAGATTAGAACAATTAAATGACATCTTGCCTTGTGAAAATATTTCTTAAATTTTCCACAAGATCCTTATTTTTCAAAATGTTATGAGTGCAGTTTTTATCATTTTTAGTCTCATGCAATATAGAAACTGAAATGAAAATGCCCTAGTGGTGTATAGGTAAAAGCATTTTTTTCTTGATTAAGATGTAGTGTGATGGAGGAAGGGGAATCAAAGTCTTTTGTGTATACTTTACCATTTGACGACCAGAAAAATTGCTTTTCATTGATTCTAGAATAAAGAAAAAAGGGCTCTTCAAATAATGCCCTAGTTTCAAATAGGCCTGCTTAATATAAGAATTATTTTTGCACTTTTTAATATTAAGTCAAGATGGCCTTAGTGGCTACAGAGCAGACTCTGAAGTCAAGAAGACCCAAGTTTGAGCTTTTTCTCAGGAAAAATAAATAGTTTTATGATTCTGGTTAAATTCTACCATTTGGCAGTGTCCAGGCAACTAGCTAAGATCATAAATTAAAGAGAAGGTGCACTATTCCTTTCACTCTCCAGAGATATTTCTTCTCATGGAATCTCTAATGAAGGTTGTTTCCAAAACTTTTCTCCTCAAACTCTCTTGGATTTGTGTAGCAAACATTTTCTGGACCTACTTTACCAGGTCCAGCAAACTACATTAAGCCTCAGAATATTACGGTGCCATCTAAGGTTTGTAAGATGTTTCAATCTTTACTGTCATAAGTTCAAGCCCTCCAGTGACTTTGCCCTTTCCAATTCTTTTTGACATTTGCAAAGAAATTTTTGCTTCACATATATAACTAAAACAATCATAACAACATTTCCCTCAACCGTTAGGGCATCTTCTCCCTTACCCTACCTTGGCCTTTGGGGAGCATTATCATTATATTGAACTCAATTTTAAATAATGTTGATCCCCCAAAGACCTTGTTCAGATGTCATATTCCTGTTGGATGCAAACTCCCACTGGTCTGGGGTCCCAAAAGTCATTTCTCCAAAATGGCTCTTAGTTCTCAGGGTATTGATTTTGGTTTGGTTGTAACAAACAATCTGGATCCTAACTCCTGGATACTCAAGGGTACTTCTCTCAGCGATTGCAATTTCACTGTGAAAGTAAAATGACAAATGAGAGGCAATAAATACCTATAATGGGTCCCATAATGTGAATTTTTAAATAATACCTGAGATGTAGTTGCAATTAAAAATTCCCATTTTTCAGTTGAGAAAACTGAGGCAAACAGAGGTGAAGTGTCTGACCCAGATTTACCTAGCAAAAAAGTTCCAGAGTGTGGATTTGAATTCAGATCTTAGAGGAAGGATGATCATAATGGGAAGAGGAGAAGGTTAGAAGATGGCATAGTACCACAGATCCAGAGTATAAATCATCTAGTCAACTCCTTCCCCCACCATTTTACAACTGAAGAAACTGATTCCTGGAGAATTAAGGCAAATTCCCAAATGTTGTTTTATGCAAGATTAAATCCATAGACTGTGGATGTAGCCCCTTTCCAAGGTTCTATGTTGTCTCCTAACCTTGAAGATTTCAGAGAAGTTCCATTGGGTTATAAGTCCATGACATTGACTAAACTTAAGTAAAGAAAGTGAGACAAGAGCAACAAAAATGCTATACTTTGAAATTCTTTATCTTATACATTGACCCTGTATTACACTAAGTGGTAGGTGAAAAGATACAACAGAGCAGAAGCTTAATGGGTCTCATAAGAGTCTAAATTAGGGCAGCTAGGTGGTACAGTAGATAAAACACAAGTCCTGGTATCAGAAGGACCTGGTCACATATACCTAATAGTTACTTAACCATGTGACCTTGGGCAAGTCAATTAACTCCATTGCCTTGCAAAAAAAAATAGCCTAATTTTAATTAATCAATCAACATGATAAAAAAAAACACATGGAAAAGGAAAATCTTCAAGTATTTTACAAACAAGTCTAATCTAAAAGTTTATCATTGCAAGGGAAATAATTCTTCCAAGGTCTCTTTATTGGGAGTAGAATTTATTTAGTAATTTGTTTTGGATTTTGAATCCTTTATTAATGTCCCTTGTGTTTCTTTAGACACAGAGTACATAAAAAAGATATTTTTTTCAAAAAATATGTAAAATATGCCCTAGAAGCGATGATATGCATATAGCAAATATCATTATATATTATATTTAACATTTTATATTCTACATCATTATGTATAGTACAAAATATATACAAATATATATTTAAAATGTAAGCTAAATATATAATGTGATATATTATGCTGTGTTAAAATATATGTATATAACTTACAAATAAAGCTTTTAAGAATAATTCCTGAGGAAGCTAGGTGGAACAGTGGATAGAGCACTGGCCCTAGAGTCAGGAGGACCTGAGTTCAAATTTGGTATCAGATATTTAATAATTGCATAGCTGCATGACCTTGGGCAAGTCAATTAATCCATTGCCTTGCCAAATAGAATAAATTCTAGACTATCAAAGCATGATACTAACTGAAAGTATCCTATATTGAATCCAAGAAACTTTTAAAGGTTTTGGAAAGCTTCTAAAACACTTCTTTTGTGGGTCATAAAATTAATACCTTCAGATCAAATAAGTTCCTATAATAAAAGTAATTCTTGTCAATTCACTGAGCTGAGGTACGTCTGCATTGCGAGCATGATACATATAGTTAGATTGATGTCTGGTTACTCCAGGGACTAAGGGAGAGGGCAGCAATGGCATACTTCTAAAACATGTCTTGCTAGGTATCCTAATGTGAAAGTGGAAAGGGGAATGAGCATGGGGTGGGGAGCTGTTTTTTTATTAACCCTGAGGAAAAATACCTTGATCAGAGAGAAATAACAGAATGGGGCAAATTGCTTCCAAGTGGAACTAAGAAAGGATTGGAATAGCCGAAATTTAAGGAAATCCCAAATCACAGGAACCTGCACTGTATCATTGACATACATGCTCAAGCCCCCACCTGGAATACTCTAAATTCTGTGAAGTGTTGAGTGATGATGAAACAGAGAGAAGATGAAAAGAAGAGGATTTTCATTCTGAATATCTCACTAGGAGTGCAGTACATATGCTGATATATATATATATATATATATATATATATATATATATATATATATATATTCCTAGGTAGTTAAACAATATTTACTTGTTTCTTTAAATTGAGCAGGAGACCAAGGCCATTGAGGACACCATCAAAGAAAGTGAAATGAAATTCCTGCCTTAAGGATGCTGGTAGCAAAATGGGAAAATAGAAGTCAAAATCTATGTGCAAGGAAAAACAAACAAATAAAACAAAACAAAAAACCCAGAGCATTCAATGAGGATCATTTTAAAGGAAAAATGAAAGGACAAACAAATGTAGTACAAACAAATAGATAAGTGACCAGAGGTGCTAAGCAGGTCAGTGGAGGAAGGCTACCTGAAGAAGTTGAATTCCAGTTGAACTACAAGCTGGACCAGGAGAAAAATAATTGGAATGTCGCTATATGAGAACTACCGACAAGTTCCCTTATTCTCTAGTTAATAAAGATTTGGCTGAAGTTCAATTTCTGCTTATTTGTGGGATGTTCATCTCTGTTCTCCAAGAATTTCTATATTTCCCTAAGGCATGTTCAAACAGACACAACGAGGCAACAGGGAAAAGATAACAGAAAACATGGGCCCAGTTAGCAGAGCGATGTCTCTTCTTAGCTATCCCCCAAATCTGAAGAACCATGGAGATCCATGAGGGAGGTTGGACGGGAGAATGGAATCCTTCTAGGTTTGTTTGATTTTTGCTTCAAATGCTCTTCTCATTAGTCTTTCAATCTCTTTTCCTTAGACAATCCAATACCTGCAGTTGTTCAACTAGGAATCTTTGGCCTTTATATAAGATGAGATATATATATAAGATACTTTAAGATTTGGGAAACTTTTCATATATAACATATTTTATCCTCACAACAATTCTGAAAGGTTGGTTCTTTTATTATCAGCATACACAGATGAAGAAACTGAAGCTAGAAAAGATTAAGTGACTTGTCCAAGAAAGCAGTTGTCGAATGTCTCTCACAGGAATCAAATTTAGACTGCAAATCCAACTAACTATCCCCTTTGTTACAACAGTGATAACAGTTTCTTCAATCAAGGGCACCTTCCCCTCCTTTATGATCCACTGGATTTCCACCCATCTTAGGAAGTCAATTGAAATGTCATCTTCTCAATGAAATCTCCCTGAACTCCAACCAATAAGGAAGTGACCTGCTCCCCTCAGATCTCCTATAGACCTTCAGTTTTATCTGTTTATATTGATTAGATAAAACACGTCCTAGCAAATAGAAAACCATCCTTAAAGTCAGGAAGAGATGGTTTCACATACTGTCTCTGAAGGGTTGATTGTGTGAAAACGTGAAAGTCAGTTAGACTCTGATCAAAGTAACTTTCTAAATTATGTCTGAATTGTAGATGAGCTAATAAGCTCATGATGGCAGGGGAATACCCTTCTGTAGTGAAATCATACTTTGATTTGCTTTTTTGTTTTCTCTAATGAAATTGCATGTTTTTTTGCATGTGAAAAAGTGATCATATCATAGCTTTGGAGTGGGATTGTCCTTCAGAGATGTCACAATCCCATCATTCATTTTTCAGAATAAAAGAAAAAGAATTAAACACTAGGGAGGTATTCACCCAAGACATACTTAAGTGTGGAACCAGTGCTTTTTGTACTGCTATACCAAAGTGTTTCACAAACTTAAGATTTTTTATCAACACATTTTATTTTAGATATTTCCATCTATATTAGCTGCCTATTAATTAATCAGCTCAATGAGAGTGGAGATATTTTATTTATGATAAATTTATTCATAAGGCCAGAGTATCTGATTGAAATATCGACTTTATCATCACCTTTGTAAACCTTAAGCAAGTTACACAACTTCTCTGATCTTTATCTTATCATCTATAAGTCATAGAATGATAATAAAGGTATTTGAAACTCTCAGCTGTAGATCTATTCCCTTAGTTATTGAAATATCTACCACATAATATTGATGAGTTTGTTGAAAGGATGTGGAAATCAGGAGAGAAGCCCTATAAAGTAAGAACAAAAATAGTTCTGATTTTTTGTAAAGGATTATACTGATTTTTTTTTTATTTGGGTCTTCAAATTCTGGATTTGGGCTATGAGATTCCTGGTGATTTTCGTAGTGTGAGTTCTTTCGGAAGCCTAAGTATTAATAAGAGGATGCAATGGTTGCCCTTGAGAAAGTACCTAACTTTCGGGGTGGGGCCCAGATGCTGGCAGAATGCTAGGAAGCTCTTCAATCTTTTCCCTAACCAAAATAAAGGTTCTACACAGAAGCTACAGAACCTACACAACAATGAAACAAGTCCTCAACTTGAGATATCATAGAGAAATTTCAGTAAAGGTCTGTCTCATGGGGGTGAAAGCCCAGCAGAGGCAGGAGAGTTGGAAAGCCAATAAGAGACTCTTAGCCATAGCACGGCTCAGGAAGAAAGGATGGAGGGGGGGACGAAAAAAGGTTTTGGTTTTTTCCCCAAATAGAACCCATGCAAGTAAGTTTAAAAGAAATATCGAAATCTGAGAAACAATTTTCCCAGCTAGTGCTTCTGTGAAAAATAATGAGTGAGGAGGCAGCTAAGTGGCACAATGGATGCAGCACCAGCCCTGGAATTAGGAGGACCTGAGTTCATATCAGAGCTTAGTCACTTAATAATTACTTAGCTGTGTGACCTTGGGCAAGCCATTTAACTCCATTGTCTTGCAACAAAAAGGAGAACAAAAATAATGAGTAAAAGAATTGTAGAAACTACTTGCTTCAACTGATACTTGAGTAGAACAGGGGAGCATTGTACATTAATAGCAACACCGTGACACCATCAGTTATTATGGATAAAGTTCCCCAAGTGATCAAGGACAATCCTAGCAGACTTGTCGAGGAAATGCCATCCACATCAAGAGAAAAAAATATGGGGTCAATGCAGAGCAAAGCAGGCTATGTTCACGTTTTAAAACTTCTTTTATTTTTTTTTCTTTCTGTCATGATCTCCCCTCCCCCCACTTAGTTCTACTTCTTCTTTCACACCATGCCTAATTTGGAAATGATGAGAATGATGATGATGCTTGTCCTTCATTCTCAAAGAGGACCATGGCATGAGAGAGGTGATATCATGAAAAGCACATGAGTTGGATTTGAGTGAGGTGGTGCTATGCCTAGTCATCAGTCCTCCAGAGTCATTGTAGACTAGTGGCCAGATATGAATCAGGACGGCTAGACATGACCCTGGATGTGAGACAATCAAGGTTAGGTAACTTGCCCAAGCTAGAAAGTGTCAAGTATCTGAGGCTCGATTCAAACTCCTGTCTTCCTGACCCCAAGGTCAATTCTCTATCCATTGCACCATATATGTGCAAACTATATCAGCTTGTTCACTGTCATGGCTGGGGGGGGGTAGACAAGGGAGGGTAGAGAGGGTGGTAGAAAATTATGGCATTCAAAAACTTGCAAAAGGAAGAATGTTACATTAATTGGAAAAAATAATGATAAATTGGCAAACAAAATAAGACAGGAGAGTATGCATGTTTGACTCAATTTTGAGTCTAATTATAGGACATAATATGAAAGATGTTTGGGAAACCAGAAAAAAAGATCCAGGTATGAGACAAAATCTTTCACATTGATGTAGCAGAAGTCATACCAAAGAAACCTTACTTCTCTTTTTGAAAACATTTCTAGGCTAATTGATCTGGAGGATAAATTGGAAAGAGAGAGAGAGAGAGAGAGAGAGAGAGAGAGAGAGAGAGTTTCCCAACAGACAATTCTCAGAATATTTTTCTATGAATTATATCTCCCTGGTCTTATTACTAGGACTAATTATTCTTTTTATCTATGGTGATCATTAATGGAAAAACATTTTCTAGAGTGGTAGACCAGTGGAATAGACTAGGAGCAACAGCAGGAAATGATTATAGTAATCTGCTGTTTAATAAACCTAAAGAGTCCAGCTATTGGGATAAAAACTCTCTCTTTGATAAAAACTGTTGGGAAAATTGGAAGTTAAATATGGAAGAAACTTAGATTAGACCAACACCTCACACCCTTCACCAAGATGAGATCTAAATGGTTACAGGATTTAGACATAAAAAAATACTATAAGCAAATTAGAAGATCAAGGACTAGTTTACCTGTCAGAACTATGGAAGGGGAAGCAGTTTATGACTAAGGAAGAGATGGAGAACATCACTAAAAACAAACTAGATGATTTCAATTACATTAAATTAAAGAGCTTTTGCACAGATAAAACCACTGTAACCAACATCAAAAGAAATATAGTAAATTGGGAAACAATCTTTACAACTAATGATTCTGACAATGGACTCATTTCTAAAATATCCAGAGAACTGAGTCATATTTAAAAAAAAAGTCATTTCCCAATTGATAAATGGTCAAAAGATATGCAAAGGCAATTTACAGATGAGGGGATCAAAGCAATCCATAGTCATATGAAAAATTACTCTAAATCATTACTTATTAGAGAAATGCAAATTAAAGCTTCTCTGAGGTACCATCTCACACCTCTCAGACAGGCCAATATGACCAGAAAGGATAATGATCCTTGCTGGAAGGGTTGTGAGAAATCTGGGACACTATTACACTGTTGGCGGAGCTGTGAACTCATCCAACCTTTCTGGAGAGAAATTTGGAACTATGTCCAAAGGGCAACAAAAATGAGCATACCCTTTGACCCAGCAATACCACTACTGGGTCTATACCCTGAAGAGATGATGATAAAGGGTAAAAACATCACGTGCAAAAATATTCATAGCAGCCCTATTTGTGGTGGTAAAGAAATGTCCTTCAAATGGGGAATGGATTAGCAAACTATGGTACATGTATATCCTGGAACACTATTGTTCTATTAGAAACCAGGAGGGAT
The DNA here is from genome assembly GCF_037893015.1 of Macrotis lagotis. Classification (NCBI taxonomy): domain Eukaryota; kingdom Metazoa; phylum Chordata; class Mammalia; order Peramelemorphia; family Peramelidae; genus Macrotis; species Macrotis lagotis. The sequence continues at coordinate 25,133,220 of NC_133663.1, read as the reverse complement.
GGGACGGGAATTCAGGGAAGTCTGGAGGGATTTGCATGAACTGATGCTGAGTGAGATGAGCAGAACCAGAAAAACACTGTACACCCTAACAGCTACACGTGAGTGATGTTCAATCTTGATGGACTTGATTGTTACATCAGTGCAATAACCAGGGACAATTTGGGGCTGTCTGCAATGGAGAATCCCATCTGTATCCAGATAAAGAACCATGAAGTTTGAACAAAGTTCATGGACTATTCCCTTTAATTTAGAAACAAAACAGATATCTCATTGTCTGATCCTGTTATCTCTTATACTTTTTCTTTCTTCCTTAAGGATGTGATTTCTCTCTCATCGCACTCAATTTGGATCAATGTACAGCATGGAAACAAAATAAAGACTGACAGATTGCTTTCCATGGGGGGTGGGGGGCAGAGGGAAGTAAGGTTGGGAAAAAAATTGTAAAACTCAAATAAAATCTTTAAAAAAAAATCCCTTTCCATAGTATAGCATTGAGCCTTGTATTATACAGGAGTGTTTGGCTTGTTTTCTTTTCTTGCTTGTATCTGAATTTCTTTGCTCTGTTATTTTAAAATCAATGCCTTCTCAAATCCATATTCCCATATTTCTCTGGATCCTTCATATTCATTTTCCTCCTTGTAGCATAGAATTGCTTTTTGTTCATAAAGTAAAATTGTATAGCATTCTTAAATTGTTTAACAAATATTTGGTTTCCAGGTGTTTTTGCAAATAATTATACTAAAAATAATTTTAAAGTTGAGGGTCTTTTCTTACAAACTGAGACCTAAATTGGGATGTATTTCCAATGAAAATAGTCTGGGGTCAATTAAATCTCTTAAATTGAGCAACTTTCGTATGATATAATTGGTAACTTTTCTTGTAGAATTCGACACTATTTTCCTCACCTGTTCTAAGACAAGCCATGGGTGAATTTACAGATCCACTTGCATCAAATTAGAACACTTGTGCTGTTCCCCTAACATTTATGACAATGAGTTTTATAATCTTTTAATATGCTTGGTAATACTTTATGGTACTTTTATATCTTTCATTACGAGTGATTGTATATTATTTTTCAGTCATTATTGAGTGTATTTGGGAGGGGGTAATTTATTTATGTACCTGAATACTTTTTCAGGAATAGTTCTTGATCTCATTGATTTGGGTCCTTTCCTTATTTGCATTTCAAACTCATATTGGAGTTGTTTAATGAAGAATGACAGCTATTTCTGCTGTGAAGGTCTAAACCTACTATTGCTTGGATGCACTCTGGATAGAATCCACCCCAGTGTAACAGAGATTCCCTCTTGACTACCTAAGTTGTCCCATGCTGAAAATATTGTCTCACCCCAATCTCTCTACCACTCTAAAATTTGATTTGAGGTGTTATTTGTTAGTTGTTTGGAGGAAAATGCTGAGAGTTTAGCTTTATTATTGCCTATATTCCAGTGTCTTGACTCTGTTCCTTTAGTTATTTCTCATAAACAAGATTCCACACACATTCAACACATATGATTATCTCTTTCCCAAATTCACTTCCTCCTTAACTCCATCTCTTTTAATTATACAATATATAGCTTCCTTAAAGGTAAATATAAGATATAGCCTTCTTCCTGAGGTATTTTCTTACCCAGTTTCTTATTAGTACTCTCTTCTTGAAATTATTTTTTTACATTTTTCTCTCTACATCACAGATAAATATAAGGACTTTGAAGGCAACAACTATCTCTTTTCTTCTTTCTTCCTTTTCTTCCTTTTATTTTTGTTTCAATTCCCTTCAGTCCTTCCTTCCTTCCTTCCTATCTGCCTGCTTGCCTGCTTGCCTTTCTCCCTTATGTCATTTCCTTCCTCTTTCTTTCTTCTTTCATCTCTTTCTTTATTTCTTTTCTTCTTCTTTGTTTCTTTTGTCCTTTCTCTCTCTTTTTCACTCTTTTTCTTTCTTCCCATATATTCTCAGTGAAACTTTTATTAAAGCATTTGGTTTTTTTTGTCACCAACTTAATGCTTTATGTATTACCACACAGTGATTTTTTTCAGATTTGAATCTTCTATGAAATTGAAATTTCATATCCAATTCAATTTGAGTTCTTTAACATAGAGGTTTTCTGGTTAATTTTAAGTTAAAAAACCCTTCAGTTTGAATTTGAATTGATCACAGGATAATTATACCATTTATTTAATTGGAATGGGCCTTGACATCTTGAATTTATTTGGGCAAAATGAATTTGCCTCTTCTTACTATACAAGATGAGATTGTATGAGCATTATAAAATCTTCCTTCTTCCTTCCATCTCACTTGCTACAATCTACCTTCCATTGCCACATTCCCTCTGATCAAATCCATCAAAGGACAATATTTTATATTTTCATACCTTTCAGCTTAGATAAACTCATGGAATGCAGCCAATTTCTGCTCTGAAATAATTTTAAGAATCTGTTGAAAGTCTTATTCTCCCCCCCCACTTTAGACTACAATTTCCATAAGGGAAAAGACTATGTTTTATCAAAATTTGTTAATATCCTCAGTATCTAGTGCATGGCTTTGATGCTACTGACTTCTTTTGGTTTAGCTATCTGTTCAATTAGTGTTCGGCCTCCTTCATTGCAAAAGTAGTCTTTCATTATTCCTTCCACAATATCTAGGTATCTACCAGGACCAAGGTTGATCACTTTTGTGATCTATGATATGTTATACAACTGATTTCTTCTTCCCTCAGAAAATAAATTGAATCTGTCATGAACAGGGAGGACAGACTAACTCAACCAGTGCAACCACTGCCCAGTTGAGAGCAAAACATAATTTGAATACTTTTGTATTAGTAAATACATCAAAACAATCATTAAGACCTTTTGAACAGTGCCTAACATAACATATACAACTCCTCTCCTAATGGTGAATGCTGATTAAGATGCCCTAGATAGCCATAACACAAATCCATTTTTATCTTATATAAGAAACAGTTACACATATTGAGGAATAAAATTATCTATACGCTATATCTATCTCTATCTCCATCTCCATCTCCATCTCCATCTCCATCTCTATCCCCATCCCCATCCCGATCCCCATATCCATATCCATATCCATATCCATATCCATATCCATATCCATATCCATATATATATATATATATATATATCTGTCTTAAATATTCCAAAAATGCATTCATAAAATGTGATCCACCATTTTCATGTAGTAGCACATGCCAATTCAATCTCATTGTGAAAGTTTTGCGAATTTCAGAGGACATAGGTTGGGCCAATGGATGAGCATAGCAATAGGGCGAATTGATATCTGGAAAATATGACTTGTTAATTGTATGAACCCAGAATAGAATGAACTACCTCAGAAAGGATTGCATTTTTCTTCAAGATATCTTCAAATAAGAAATGCATGAACACTCATTCTTGATATTGTAGGTTTTATTTTTCTTCAGCAATACTTTGGGGTATATTAAGATATAATCTTCAAAACTCATCTGTTTATGGATGTTTATTGATATTTCCATGTAAGTCTCCATGATCAAATAATCTGTTGCAATTGCTGTTCACAGAAGGAATGCTATTGAAAAGTTGACCCTTATCCCATTTTCATAGAATTTAAATCAAATGAGTTATATTTTTTTAGTCTCTACTCTTTTTAGAATAGCTTGTAACTATGGCCATATAGTTTATGTATGGTTCTCCACTAAGCATTACTACAAAACTGAGTATAAACTATCTCAGTCTTCCTTTTCAAAGATCTCCTTATTTCTCCATTTACTTCTCAGCCAAAAGTGTGAGTTACTTGAGGTCAGAGACCATGAATAGCCTATTATAGCTAAAATATCAGTACACACTGCTGCTCTTAACTATTTTTCCAGTTCCCCTTAGGCTTTTTAACATTTCTTCACAATCTGAATGTCTTTCTTTGTTTTCTTTTTATATATAGCTCCCCCCCAATATTTTGCCCTCTACACAGGACTGGAGATATTTTGCAAGTCTTTTAGAAAAAAAAAAAACTTCATTTTTTTCTTCTTTTCATTGGATTGAATTATTAAATTGAAATTGCAGTTATAATAAAATAATTTAAGTCATACATGAATATACAAAAAATATACATAGAAGTAATAGAAGAGAAAGCAGGTAAGATTTATGGTGAACTTGAAATAATAACATATTTCCAAACAGTCAAAAACATTTATTTACATATCCAAAACTGATCTGGGGACAAAGCTCAAAAGTCCAAGAATTAGTTCCCTAGTCAAGAAACATAGTGCATACTTTCAAGATATATCAAAGAAAATTTCCCAAAATACAGCAGCAGTTTATGGCAAAGAGTAACGATGAGACAATCACTGAAGTCATTCCTAAAGCAGTACATAATTTCAAATATCATGTTCTTATAGTTCAAATAATTTAATACTAGAACATGATTTCTTTGATGTCCAAACTTTTTGTGTAGAGATTCTAATTTTCCATTGCCTTTTATTCTCTTTGATTGCTGTGCACATTCTCTAATAAATACTACATAGAGGAGGGTGGAGAAAGGAACAAGAATTCCATAATCACCATAAGGTACTTTGTTAATCACTTTACAAAATTATCTCATTTGATCCTAACAAAGTCCTTGGAAGGTAGATGCTATAATTTTCCCCATTTTATAATTGAAGAAAAGTTGAGTCAGACAAATTACATGACTTGTCAGGGTCGTACAACCAGTGAATGTTTCAGACTGAATTGACCTGAAATCTTTCTAACTTCAGTCTACAGTGCCACCTAGTTACTCTCTAGTAAGTTTGCCCAGCAATTTAGAAGTCTTCTCTTTAACTCTCTTGATGTCAGAACAGAGGGCATGTTCTATTCAAATATTATCCCAGACTCTGGCTACCAGGCCAACCTGCCTCCTTTCTCACTCAAAATCCATTCTAAAATGAATCTTAATACCATTTCCCTTCACTGATAAAACAATCACAAACGGTTTTCACCAACTATGTAATTTTCTTTGATCTTTAGTTGATCCAAAATTTAAAATCTTTGGTCACTATTGTGTTTCATTGCTCACAAATCCATTTTAATTGTTAGCTAAAACAAAGAAACAAGAAAAAAACATCAATGTTTCTCTTTCGTTGACAAAAATTCTGTGATCTAGGGCGGCTAGGTGGTGCAGTGGATAGAGCACCAGCCTTGGAGTCAGGAGGTACCTGAGTTCAAATTCGACCTCAGACATTTAATAATTCCCTAGCTGTGTGGCCTTGGGCAAGCTACTTTGCCCCATTTACCTTACAAAACTAAAAATAACAACAAACAAAAAAAGAATTCTGTAATTTGTTAGTAAACTTTATAATCAGTATCCTTTCTACTCAGAACATTATAGTAACTACCTAAGTTGATGGTATTTCTGGAGGCTAAAGGTAAGAATGTGTCTTTTGATCAAATTCAGTTCAAAATTAGAAATTTACATTTGGCAAATATGCTGTGAGAGACCTTAACTAAAGACTGGATGGTGGCAATCAAATTTCTGAGTAAGTTTCTTCTTTAGAAAGTTCAACTTATGTCTTCTGATGGCATTCTGGGTGAATTTGTGTACCACATGTAATTAAAATATTTAAGATTCTAGACCAAATTGAGCACATGGCATTAAAAAAAGTCTGAAATTTAAGTTCCTTTAAAAATTTCGATGAGGATCATGTTTTTAAATGAAATAGAGGGGAAGTGTTAAGTAGGGATATTTGTGTACAACCAAGGCTTCATGGGAAATGAGCTCATACACAGCTGTCTAAGCTTATGTTTGCATTCCCAAGAGGAAAACTGAGTGAAACATTTCCCTGCAAGGGACATTTACTTGAAGAGGTTGTAAATATGCAAATCACTCATAATTGCTATTTAGCACAGGTTGAAAGAGGTTGGAATTTGGAGTCAGAGGGCCTATCTATTTTCTCTCTGACTTGGAGCCATCATCAGCTCCTCAGGGCTTAATCTTCTCCTGTGAAAAGCGAGAAAAGGTTGAGAGCTAATAAACATACCTTTCAAGGGGTGGTTGGTGTTGCAGTGAATTGAGTGTTGGGCCAAGAATCTGGCAAATCTTAGTTCAAGTTTGGCCTCAGACAGCAATAGTTATGTGACCCTGGACTTGCAACTATTCTGTTGGTCTTAGTTTCCTCAACTTTAGAATTAGTATAAAAATAATATGCACCATATTTTCCCATGTATAAGATGTACCCTTTTTTGAAAAAGTTGGGGTCTAAAAACTGGGAGCATCTTATGCAGTGGTTGCAGATTTTTTTTACTTGCATTTCCCTCTTTATTTTACTTCTTGTCTTTGTGTTCATTATTTCGCATTAGCTACTAGTATATTAGGTTACATTTTTCCACGTTCTTCCCAGAAGTGGCTCAGAAATGCTAGTGCTGAATTCAGGTTCAAAGTGATCCAGTTTGTAAAAGTGAATGGAAATCCCACTGCTGAATGTCAGTTTGGTCCTACTCCACCTGGGGAAAAAATCCAAGACTGGCTACAGAAGAAATTCAATTGAAAATGCCAGAGCAGAAGCAGGCCATGAGAGGCAAGTCAGTCAAATGGCTTGAGTGAGAGAAGGAATTGAAGAGATGGATTGAAGAGCAGAGGGCCATTCCTGTGTCTACAAAAATGTTTCAGTATGAGGCCAGAAAATTTGCTGATGAAAAAGATGTTAATACTTACAAAACAGGACACAATTACTGCTACAGATACATAAAGCAGAATGGACTAAGCATGAGTCCATGTCCCAGACTTGCTCAAAAGATGCCTGAAAGCTATGAGCAGAAGGTCCTTGAGTTTCATGATGAATAAAACTTGAATTCAATAACTTTAAGGCATATTTTTCAAGTTTCAGATTGAAAAATTAAGATGTTCTTATATATGGGGAGATATGGTATCTAATACATTTGTTATGAGGATCAAGTGAAGTAATGTTTATTTTTAATGTGTTTATCACAATACCCAGCACATTGTAGGCCCTTTATAAATGTTTATTTCTTTCTCTTCAATTTTTTTTACACCTATATTTCTGTGAGAGATGAATAATGCTTTAGGCAGGTCAAATTTTAAATAAAGTGTGATTTGGTAATATGCCTAAGATGTTTCAAATTCAATCAATAGATATTTCTTATGTATATATACGATAAACTAGATATTATGCTAAATTTTGGGGACAGGAAAAAAGGTCCAAATTCAGTCCTTGAAGTCCAGGATCCAACAACTTGAAAACCACAATGAATTGACAAAATAGAAAAAGAATAAATTGGAGATAATTTCAAAGGGAAGACATTAAGATTATGAACAACTGAGAAAGCAATTTGATGAAGGATTACTTTATGTAAGACTTGAAAGGAATTAGGGAATTCAGGATGTGGAGATAAGGAGGGAAAGAGTTCCAGGAATGAAGGTTAAGGACCCAATTTCATAGTTATATCTGTTAGATAAAGCAAGAAGGCCACTGGTATTAAATCACAGAATGCGGTATGAGAAAATTAAAAATGTGAGGTGGGACTCATAAATGATACTGATGATGGGAAAATTGTTGGTGCATCAAAAAGATCAGGGTTCTTGAAAATGAAAAACTTACAGCTAGCCCTGGAGGTATGAAAGCTCAGGATTTTTTTTTTATTTCAAAAGCCTAGAAAAGTTCACAGATTAAACTTTTTTTCCCCTAAGAGACAGTAAGTTATTTGAGGACAAACAGAAAAACAAACGTCTAGGCAAGATTGGCTGAAGGGAATGAGTGACTGGGTTCATACTGGAGTGAGTGGCTCCAGCTTCTAGTAGTGTGTAGGACAAAAATTTATAGACTTGCCCACCTCCTGTTCAGGGACATCAGGGAAAAGCAGGTAAATGGGAACCCCACACAATTTTGTGACTACGATCAGGTACCCACTTTAGAAGACTGAGTGACAGGAAGCTGGAGGAGATATAAAGGGATGAGGTAAATTTGCTCCTAACAGGAGGGAATTTACATAAGCCCTCAAAAACTATAGACAGGTACAAATAATATTTTCTTAATATTTAAAAAATTGTCTACATATTCCTCCTTCAACAAAACCAAGCAATTTTTAAAAGAAGGTTAACCTTGCTAAGAGGATGCAATTGCACAATGGAAGGAGAGAAATAATATTCCATAGGAAGATCTTCCCTTTCACAGAAATCTATAAATGTGAGAGACAAAAGTTTGGTGAAACAGATGTAAACACAGACCAAAGGAAGGATAAATAAATTAGAACTTTGATTATTGATGGAAGAAATACATGATAAATTTTGGTTACTGATCATAAAACCAATATAGGTAGCATACAGAATTGATTGGGGTTTTCAAATACATACATATATATATATATATATGGCAACACTGTCTTTCATTCTCTGTTATTCTATATATCTTTGCTTCTTTCTGACTCTCCTCAGTTTCTCCCTGTCTCTCTCTATTGTTACTCTGCCTCTATCTCTCCTAAAATAGAACAAATCATAACTTCTTGATTCATCTTTCTAATAGATGACTTTTTCAATAAGTAATAAAAATTAATATCCTGATTATAATGCTTATATAAGAAAGAAGAAGTCTATACAATTGGAATAAAAGGAGAATTGGAGTCTAGGAGGGGAGAGAGAGAGAGAGAGAGAGAGAGAGAGAGAGAGAGAGAGAGAGAGAGAGAGAGAAGTATAAATCTAATGGGGCTGCATAGGGAGCTCTTCAGTGAGTTGATAGAGTTGTGAAAAAATATAATTGAGGACATGTAAAAGAATTATATAATCAATAAAGAATCATATAATTTCTTTTTTCTGTATAAAAGAGATTCTCACTTGGCTGAGGAGAAACTTAAACATATGCAATAGTCAAATCCTGGTAAGTAATTTGGCCCATGAACTAAACCAAATTAAAGGTATCTGAGGGGGCGTCTCAAGATCTTTGATGAATTAGTTAGGGTCTACCACAAACATGTGAAGACCTCACCTTGCAAAAGGGTAAATGAGAACAATTTTTTTTTTCCAGTGGCCATGAAGGTGACTGGAGCAGCCCCTTAGAACTTGCTTAGACATTGAAGATGACAAGGTCATCTTCTGTATCCTATGCCATCACTAGTAGTCTTGACTCTGACCTACAACTGAACTTTGATGTGTATGGAAGAGACTTCTTCACGCAACTCTGCCTCATTAAATTCAATTTATATGTGAATCAAAAGACATTAAGCTCACACCATTTTATCATTTTAACCTACCTTAAAGAACTATGATAACAGGGAAATGATGAAGCAGCAGATGTAGATAAACTAGCTGTGATCATTCCAACCTTTGACCTGGGCAGTCTTAAACCAAAAAATCATCCTATCAATATACTTAAAGGTGCAGAATTTAGCAAGCCCCTAGATATCTAAGCAAACTTCTCCACTATGGGCATGAGAATGGGGCTAGAAAAGTTGTTCTAAAAAGTATCTCTTTCACCTAACCCTGATCCAATTATTGTGGCAGATGGCATTTCCAGCCTGTAGTTGAAACACGAAAAATTCATAATCATCTTTTGTAAAGATGATTCCACTTATCATAGATTGTGTACACTCTTATGAATAACATGGAACCCAATGAACTTCTTGTTGTGAGAGAACTCAGTATATATTACATCCAAATGATGATGATGTTTGCCCTTCATTTGCCCATCATTGAGGTGATGCCAAGACATGCAAATGAACTGAATTTGAGAGAGGGGGCTATTCTTAGTCCCCAGTCTCACTTTCTCATCCAGAAAATCTGGGTCCAGTGGCCAGATATGAATCAAGATGACTGGAGATGACCCTGGATGTGAAGCAATCAGGGTTAAGTGACTTGTCCAAGGTCACACAGGTATTACAAGTCTAAGGCTGAATTGGAACTCCAGTCCTCCTAACTCCAAGGTTAGTGCTCTATCCCCTGCATCACCTGGAAAGTCTGAGTGAAATAAGGCTGGTTTTTATAGGTCAGGTTACCAAAGTTAAAGCTGAAAATACATTTTTCTAGAGTGACCACAATGAGGGGGAGTATCATAAAGCTAGAATATGTTTTGCAAGCAAAATTGATCTAGTCAGGGACAGGTGGCATGGTGGATAGAGAACCGGCCCTGGAGTCAGGAGGACCTTAGTTCAAATGTGACCTCAGACATTTAATAACTACTTAGCTGTGTGCTCTTTGGTAAGTCACTTGACCCCATTGCCTTGCAAAAAAACAAACAACAACAATCAAAAAAGAATGAAGGACAATAATCAAATCAATCCAAATATCTAAAAGCATACTATTCCAACTGTAAAATATTTTTAAAAATAATAAAGAATAGTGACAAATCTAGGTCAAGGACAAAAATGCAGAGAAATATATAAATATATATATATATACATATATATAATCAAAGAGTTTAATTTACAATATGAGAAAAAAGATTCTTTAAACTGTAAGCTGGGAATTTAATGTTAATTCTTTGAAAATTTCTATAAATTATTAAATAGCTTTTTACCACTTGGAAAAGGGAGAAACAGGAGAAGGAGCTTATCTTAAATCTAGGAAAGCCTAATTTGAATCCAACCTCTTCTAAATGTTTGGGTCTAAAGATTTGGAAGGAAAAAGGTATTTCTCCACATTGAGTCAATTAATTGTTCACATAATTTGGAATGACTCAACTCCTGAAGTGACCAGATGATGTGAAGTCAGGGGAATTTTTCTTTTCCATTTTTAACAGAAAACTTTTCCTCCACTCTGGTTCCACTGATGAGTATTCTCTTTCCTTAATGTCTGCTGTGGCTCAGAGCACTCCCATGGGCTTCCCACTAAGCAACATGATATTTACTAATTCACTAATGGGCATCCTGAGCATCGAGCAGGAAGGCTGCCAGCAAGAGGTTGTACTATTGTCAATACTCAGCAAATACTGCCTTCCTGAGAGGGAAGACAGATCGTTCTAAGAGATTATAAATTATTTTTATTCCTTTACAAGTGGCCTCAAAAGAATGGTGAAAGTAAAGGTTGTGGTGGGATCTGTGGTAACTGTTACAAGAGTGGGAGCATGAGAGAAATTATTTTGCTATTGTATTAATTACTAAGTATTGTAATGGGAACCAGGTTGCAAAATCATTCTTCAAACAACCTCTCTCTATGTCTCTGACTCTCTCTCTCTCTCTCTCTCTCTCATCACCAGGATCTGGCCATGGGGCTGGGACAGTATGGCCCCAGCTCCGTATAGTTAGATCTAGGTTGATCTAAGATTTTCTTCTCTTTTCTTCTCTTTTCCTCTCTTGGGCTCCCTTTTTTTCCCTCTAAGTTTCTTCTCTTTTATCTTTATTTACTTATTTTTTTAGGTTTTTGCAAGGCAAATGGGGTTAAGTGGCTTGCCCAAGGCCACACAACTAGGTCATTATGAAGTGTCTGAGACCAGATTTGAACCCAGGTATTCCTGACTCCAGGGGCAGTGCTTTATCCACTGCGCCACCTAGCTGCCCCTTTTTATTTACTTTTAAACTTGAGTATTCCTTTCCCAGTTTCTCTTGCTTGTTTCCCCCCTGCTAGACACAAGGTTTTCTTTCTCTCTTTTCTCTCCTAAGCTTTTTCTTCTCTTTTTAACTTTACTCCTTGTTTCCCAGTTTGAAAATACCAATATGGTCTCAATTCCATATGACTACATCCTCTTGGGTCTAAGCTTGTTCACATCTCCTGACTGTTTTCTTTCCCTTTTCTTGTTTTCCTTTCCTAAATGTCTTTTCTATTCATTTTTGTGACCTTTTAGTAAATTGTGAAGACTTGGTAGTAGCTCATGAACCTTTGTGCAATCTGTGAATTAAAATCTAAATTCTTTTTTTTAACTCCAGGGTCAGATAGTCTGCTTGTGAGTTTTTCACTTAGATTGAACCCAAACTTTAAGTCCACTCTTTTTCTTGAGGTCACCTCAAATTTCTCATCATCACTCCTTTATTTCCTCATTTAAGGTCCAATCTCTATAAAAAAGTCAGTCTCTGAAGAACATCATTTATTTTTTTCTAATTACAGGCAAAGCTAACTTTCAACATTCATCTTTTTGTAAGACTTCGAGTTCCATATTTTTTACCTCCCTTCCTTCCCTCCCCCCTTAAAGAAAGAATCTGATATAAGAGATATATGTTTAACATATCTCCACATTAGTCATATTGTGAAAGAAGAATCAGAACTAAAAGGGAAAAAAGCATGAGAAAGGAAAATGAACATAAAGCAATCTTTAAAAATTGAAAATATGGGGCAGCTAGGTGGTGCAGTGGAAAAAGCACCAGCCCTGGAGTCAGGAGTACCTGGGTTCAAATCTGGTCTCAGACACTTAATAATTATCTAGCTGTGTGGCCTTGGGCAAGCTACTTAACCCTGTTTGCCTTACAAAAAAAATCTAAAAAAAAGTGAAAATATATTTTAACGTGCATTCAGACCCCACTTTTGTCTTTGGATGTGGATGGCATTTTTCATCACAACACTCTTGGAATTGTCCTTGGTCACTGAACTGCTGAGAGGATTTAAGTTCAAGGTTGATCATCATAAAATGTTGTTAATATAAAAATAGCTCTATTTCTGCTCCCTCCACTCAGCATCACTTCAGGCAAGTCTTTTGAGGCTTTTCTGAAAACTAATCATTCATTATTTCTTACAGAACAATAGTATTCCATCACATTTATATACCACAATTTATTCAGCCATTACTCAGTTAAAGAATATCTCTCAATTTCTAATTCTTTGGTACTACAAAAAGAGCTCCTCTAATATTTTTGACCATGTGGGTCTTTCTCCCTTTTTCATGATCTCTTTGGGATACAGTAGTGATATTATTGGATCAAAAGGTTTTGGTGCCCTTAGGAAATAGGTCCAAATTGTGCTCCAGAATGGTAGCATCACTTCTCAACCCCATCTACAATGATTTAGTGAAGGACATGGTTTGTTGTTTACCCTAGCACTCAGTGAACATACTCTGCAATCTTGACGGTGCCCCAGTAAACTAAGAGAATTAACTTCTCTTTAGAGCAGATGTGTTCAACCTGGACTTGCTGGCTGCAGCTTTCTTCCAGGGTCCATTCCTGAGCCAGAATAGCATTTCTTTGCTCAGTTGGTGGTATGGTTTGTATTGTATTCATAAATGGGTATTAAATCATCCTGAATACAGCCTGTGGGGGGGGGGGGTTGTTGGGCAATGTAGACCAAGAGACCTAAAAGGTTGGAACTCCATGTTTAGAAAATAATCAGAATAAAGTCTGGGTAAGTTCTTACCTAGAGGAAAGAATCCCCCTTCCCTTGTACCACTCCATTGTGATTTTGGGTGACTCTGAATATGAAGGAGAAAACAAGCCAGATTGCTAAAGACACCAAATCATGCAGGAAGAGTTGAAGATTTCTAACTCATCTCATAAAATGTCCATCAATCTGGGTTGATTTTCACTTGTCGGTGCATTCTTTTTAGATAAAATATTTAAAGCTTTCAAGATTTACATGGGTTTGTCTTTGGTTACTGAGAGAAACCACTGACCAGCAATTTATTGATTGCTGGCTAGCCTAATTAATAAATGAATCATTAATTACCCAGGAACAGACTGTCTTGGCTTTGTTTTATTTTATTTTTATTCATAATAGGAAAAAGGGGCTGGGTATTATTGTTAGTCCCTTTCTGTTACTAAATCCCTCGAGGGACATTTGAAGAAGAGAGACTGAGAAAATGTTCATTATGGTACTCACTACTAAGAATGAAAGTAAGAAAAACATTGAAAGAGGAATGAGGAAAGAAAATAATTAAAGTAGAATTACTTGATTAGAAATTTTGCTACCTGAAGTGTTTATCACCAGACAGTTTTCATTGGAATAACTGATGGTATGAGGGAAAAGGGATGAATTTGTTTTCAAAAGACCTAGATTTGAATGTCACAACTGTTGTTCATTTTTTTTTTAATTCTGGTCAAGTAAGCTTAACCTTTGTGGCCTTCATTTTCCTTTGTAGTGAATAAGAGATAATAACAGGTGAAGGCAGATATTCCCTTCCACATTTCCTAGCTCTATGACCATTGGCAAATCATTCTGAAGCAGGGTAACTCTGAACAGAGAGAAAAACTGCAATCTTTTTTGAAATGGAAACAAATCATTTTTTTTCTGTGTTGGTGGAGAGTCCTTGATTCTGTATTGTTTGTTGTACACCTCATTAGCAGTAAGCCCAGGCAGCAGGCACCCCTTTATGTATCTCTGTGTTTGTAATTCTAAAACCATTGTGGACTTATAAATAGGAGGCCAGGCTCTTGATCTGGGTCACACCCTTTGAGCAGTAAATACTAAGCTAGGGAAGTATACAATAAAAACCACTTATGCACAATTGCTCTAGGCGTTAACTAAACACTGTCCCCTCTTTAAGGATGGTTCCCCTGGGACATGGGCAATGGCTAGCACCTGAAGCCAGGTGTTAAAACACTCCTCAAGCACAGTCCCACACAAGTGAATTTAGAGCATCCAGTGCTATTTACATATTTTTTCACCATTTTTCACAATTAGATCAATCAAACCATTATGAAGAGCTACTATATGCAGAACATTTTGTTAGGCAATGGGTATAGTAAGAAAAGAAAAATTTAAAGTCTCTTCCCTCAATTTTTTATTTCCTTAACAATTATCATTTATAAAACATTTGGAGGTAAGATGATGAAAATTAAAAACATTATTGCCACACAAAAAATCAAAATGGGTTAATGCTGAGGTCAAAGGGGTTACTGAAAGGATGGGATGAAAGTCAGAGAAAGAACCAGGTTGACCTGACGACAATCATAAATACATATGGACTGAAGACAGAAAATATCAATTAATTGGGACATATTAGTATTTTAATAATTTCATTAATGGCAATAATGTAATCATTAGTGACAGAACTACTACAGTGTGACACTGCCACCTCAATTTCCGATGTGAAAATTATGATTTGGAAAGTGAATATAGTTTACCAAACACGTACAAAATACATTCTTCTTGTTCATGATTTAAAGGCACTAGGAAATGTTTTAAATATTTCCTTGATCACAACTTCCTCAAGAAAATGATAACATTTTCTCAACTCTCTTAACTTGAAAATTACAGATAATAATTTGCTTTCCGAATTGTGAACTTTGCATTACATCTTAGGGCATTCCCTTTTGGAAGAGACAAATCAGTTTTACATTAAGGTGATTCTTCTCTGTCTATAATTGTAAGCCTCCTCTTAAATTTTCTTATAATTTTATATAGTCCATCCATAGTAGATCTAAATGGTGAAAGAATAAGTTTTTATCTACCATCATTACCAAAAAAAAAAGCTATAAGGCATCCTATTACATGTTATTTATAATTTTCTCTAAAATAGCTTGGTGAAAAATTCCTTGAGACATTCAGAGAACTTCTTTATGGGTTGGGGGAGATTCAGCTTCCTCTTTAAAAAAAAAACATATGCTTTGCTTGAGAAAATAATTCAGTTAACGCATACATATATACCCTAAGTAATCATTTAGTTAATCTACCAATTTTCATAGATCCTTGACTGCATTTTATATCCCAAACAATACTCATATTATTTTATAACTGACATACTCAAGGGCTTATTTATTGAATAGTTAATACAGAGAGATATTTTAATAATATTGTGATCATTTGCATTTCTTTTGCTTTCAAAAGCAATAGCCCAGATACCCATTAACATGACTATAAATTACAAGGCAAAACATTATAACAGAATTGGAAATGTCAGGAATGGCAGATAAATAGACTTAGATGGAGGCTGTAGCATGTCTGCTCTCTATGAAATCATAGAAATGGTGATTGAAAGTAAGAACTATACACTATTTTTACATTAAAAAATTCTAAAATATGGAGGGTCAATTCCTCTTCAAATTCATCATTACAATTTTAGTAGAACTGCTTATTATCAATATGGGAAATGGTCTCCAAAATTAAATCCTATAATGGACTTAGGCAATCAATAACCTTCTATTAAGTACCTACTATGTGGGAGGCTCTGTGAGAAGTACTGAGAATATGAAGAAAAGTAATATCAAGAAATTCTCTGATGAGGGAGAGACCAAGACAATAAAAATTTAGCCCCTCCCCCAACAGAAAAGTTTCATGCAAAACAAGATCAAAATAATTTATAGACAAAATGCTTTAGAATCAAGAAGGGTTGGAAGGTTTTCTGCAGAAGAATTTTAATTGGAACCTAAAGGAAGTCATGGAAGCCAGTGGGTGAAGCTGAAAGGATAAGGAGGGGAGAATTTTGGACAAGTATATATAGCCATGGAGTTTTCTGGCAACAATGAGATGGTGTATTATTTTTGAGCAAGATTAAGATGACCAGTGTCATTGAACTGACAAATATAGGTAACTGAGCAAGATAAAGTATAAGATTGGCAAAAGAGGAAGTGGGGTTACATTATGAATGCCATATCATTGGCTGCAGTTCTTAAAGAATACTTTGAAATAGAGTCAAAGGATCAGGTTAGCTTCTATTGAAAGATATCATGATCCTAAGGAAAGAGCACTGCACTCTAGAATGGCTTTCAATTTCCTTTCCTGATATTTACTATATGAAGTCCCTTATATGATATTTATTATGTGATCCTGGGTAAATAACACAACCTCCCTATATAACAATTTTCTTCTCTGTAATTTCAGAGGTTTTTTCTATGTGGCTTCTAGCTCTCGATGTGTGGGTGGCATGTCCCATTTCCCTCATCTTTGACTTTTGAGTGGTTCCCCGTGGATTTCTTACCTAGGTATCAACAATAGAGGCTTATTTCCTTTATATCTTTTGGTTCTCTGGGAAAGTGGAGTTCTCCAGGGAGATTTTTTTTGTCTATGTGAGTCTGCAGTCTGTTTGAATAAACTGTAAGTCTTTTTATGGTCAGAAAGATAATTACTGGAATTTACTTACAATTAGACATATGCCAGACCCTATTGTCTAAGATATACATTTGAGTATTTGCTGAGTGTCCATTTACACAGTTACAGTAATAAGAGAGGATAGAAAAAAATAAATAACAGGAAACATAATTCTCTGCAGGTGAAACCAATTTATTTTGTTTATGAATATTCTTGAAATGAGTTTTGTTAGATGTTAATAACTTGATATAATAAACAATAAACCTAAACACTGAAGGGGAGTCAGTGAGCTATTCTTCTAGCCAGTCAATAATTGCTGTAACTTAGTGCTCATAAGAAAAAGAAAGAATAGCAGTTTCTGATTTGTCTTGTTCCTTTTCACACTGAACAGAATTAATTAAACAACCTTTTTTTTTCCTTAATAGAGTAATTAGCATGGATTTTTCCTGACCAGAATTTTCACAAACACAAACACACATACACACACACAACACAAAAAAACACATAAATATATACATACATATGTACTATGAATATATTATATATATATATATAAGATTTTTCTTCTCTTCAGAAAAATTAATAATCTTAGAATAAATTTCAGTTGGCCATACTGAGCAATATCATTCTATTGCCTTGGATTCTACTCCCTAGTCAAAGACTACACAATTTTTCTTGAAAGTCTTTATGAAAAATTGATTATCATATAAAGAGTTTCCAATCTAATGGGATTCAGTCTCTATGGATAAAATTTAATTTGGATATAAAAAAGAGTTCTCTGACCCAGAAGGTTACTAGAGGCTAGAAGGGAGATTATGGAAGGGTAAATCCATTGATTATTTTGGACAATAGAGTTCATTCCTGTTGATAGTGGAACTTTCATGTTCAAAGAGAAATCATACAAGCCCAAGATAGCCTGAAAGATCCAGAAGAAGGCTCTGTTCTCCCCAGGGTCTGAAGGGTCTGTAAAGCAGCCAGGGTCAAGCCACACTGGAGCCAACAAGCTCCAGCCTTCCAGGAACAGCCCATGGGGCATCTGGAACCCTGTGGACACTGACTTCTGGCAGCAGAAGCAGGTTCCAGAGCTCCCTACCCAGGGATCACAACTTGGACGATCAGCAGGAAAACTCTGCCAGAGTGAGCATGGAACCCAGTGTAACTTAGAGTTCAACACAACCACGGCTCTGGGAAATGGAAGCAGACTTGCAGAAGCTCCCACCTGCTGCTTCCAGAGCAGCTCACAGAAGATAAGAGGAGTAGGGGAGCGAGACTGTTGTGGTCTCCACTACCCTGGCAGAGGATTTTTGTGCACTGTCCAGACCCATAGAACAGTGGGGTGCATTTGTGGTCATTTACAGAACAGAGCACAGGCCAAAAGACCAGTCAGAGCTTCTCATAAGACATTGAAGGAACTGAGATCCTTGCAGGGATGTCTTGGGAAAACTTGGGAAGCACCTAAAAACCAGGCACAGGGTAGGGACATGAGTAAGGAGGGGAAAAAAAAAGATTCTAACCATATATAATTACTTTAGTCCCATAGAGAATCAAAACACATACTCAGAAGATAACAGAATCAAAGCTTCTGAATCCAAAGCCTCCAAGAAAAATAAGAATTGGTCTCAGGCTATGGAAGAAATCAAAAAAAGATTTTAAAGATCATGTAAGGGAGGGAGAGAAAACACTGGGAAGAAAAATGAGAATGATGCAGGAAAATAATGAAAACCAAGTCAGTAGCTTGGTCAAGAGGATACAAAAAATGTCAAAGACAACACCATGCTAAAAACCAGCTTAGGTAAAATGGAAAAAAGCAAACCCAAAGGTTAATTAGGAGCAGAATATCTTAAAAAGCAGAATTGGCCAGATGGAAAAGGAAATAAGAAAGGTCTCTAAAGAAAATAACACCTTCAACTGTAGAGTGGAACTAAGGGAAGCTGATAACTTTGCAATGACTTAAAAAAACAATAAAACAAAACCTCAAAAATGAAAAAGTAGTAGAAAAAGTGAAATATCTCATTGTAAAAACAACCAATCTGGAAAAAAAATAGATCCAGAAGAGACAATTTAAAAATTATTGGGCTATCTGAAAGTCATGAGAGGAAAAGAGCCTAAACTTCATTTTTAAAGATAGAAATTGAAGGAATCCACTGATCTCCTCCTGAAAGAGATCCCCCCAAAATAACCCTCAGGAATATTATAGCCAAATTCTAGAACTCCCAAGTCAGAGAGAAAATATTAGAAACAGTCAGAAAGAAACAATTCAAATATCCTGGAGCTACAGTCAGGATTACACAGGACCTAGCAGCCTCTACATGAAGGGCTCATGGGACTTGGAATATAATATTCCAGAAGGCAAAAAAGCTGAGAGTGCAACTGAGAATCCACTACCAGAAAAAATTGAACATCCTCTTCCAGGGGAAAAGATGGACTTTCAAAGAAATAGGGGAATTTCAAACTTTATTTTTTAAGTGAGCAGAGATGAACAGAGTTTGATTTCCAAGTAGAGAACTCAGCCCAAGGGTAGAGAGGGTATAGGAAGAGCAAATTATAATGGATTTAATTATGTTGAACTGCTTGGATTACTGGATGGGATGATAACTCATATGAACCATCAAAATGAATAAAATAGATAAAAATGAGATATTTAGGCAAAGCACAGGAGAGAGCTGAATATGAAGGAGCAATACATTAAAAGAATGGAATCAATAGGTGAAAATGGAATGTACTGGGAGAAAGGGAAAGTAGAGATAGAGACTGGACTAAGATATTTCACTTAAAGAGACAAGAAACAGCTTTTGCAATGGAGTGAAGTGGGGAGGAGGTGAGGGAGGATTGAGTGAGCCTTCATTCTCATCAGAACTGGTTCAGAGAGAAAACATCATACACACATATTAGATTATAGAAATCTACCTTAACCCAGAGGAAAAAGGAGAGAGAGTGGATGGGAGAAAGGAGATGGGGAGGGAAGAGGAGGTAAAGGTGAAAGAGAAGAGGGAAGATTGTGGGCGAGAATAGTCAGATAACTGTTTTTGTTGGAGAAGTATTTAGAGTAAAGGGATAGTAAAAGACTTGTCTAGTCCGAAACAGTCCAAAACATCAGAGAAAGGACTCAAAGTGCAGTGTTTCTGATTTCAAAATCACTTTTCAAACTATTCTTCCACATAATCTCTCAGTTACAATGGAGTTGCAAATAAATATTTATCCTTGTAAATGTGGTAAAATTCAATATTCGCATTTCTTTAAATTTATATTCCTGTTTGTGAATATGTATTATCTACAGGTGAAAACTATTCAATAGTTTTTGACTAAATCTTCCTAATGGTCTTTCTCACATGTTCAAATGCTCTATCAGTCACTGAAATGGTAGAATAAAATGAGATTGCTCTACAATTATTGAAAATAAAACAAGATCCTTACAAAACTACATGCATATCTGTTTCATTTTATATTTGTTTCTTGATCACCCTCTGGTTTTATCTACAAATGTAGTTGGAATGAGATCATTATGGTGGTTTTGGGTCAAATTACCTCTTTTATGAAGCAACATTGTAGTCTTCTAGCATCCTTCTATGAAAATTTATGAAGAGTAATAACTTGCTGCCTAGAGTTGTCATGAATACTTTTTTGACAAAGCAATGATTGATTTGCGTGTCTTTTTGTTTGTTTTTCTTTGATTTTTATCATCATAGCAACTGTATGTATTGGGTCAACTTGATATCAGGGGCAAACCTAACCAGCTAATGGTTCAGGCAGAATATGAGAGAATTCATGTAAAAGATAAACTCTATATATTATAGAAAAAGCTAAGGGAAAGAAAGAATTAAGGTTGTTGGAAGCCACTGATCCTTAATACCCTAAACATCCTAAGCCACCATAAGAGAAGAAGCACTAAGGTAATGTTTAGAAGCATGAGATGTTACCTTGGGAATCATGCACCCCAAGAGTGGAATGTAGCATGTGAGTTTTTAAGGGAGACTTAGGGATATATACTAAGAGAGGTAGCTCAGAGAGCTGAAATGAGGAAATGAGGGAAATATTGATCAAGGGCAGGAATTCAAAGACTTAATCCTTTCAGGATAGGACAGGGACCCATTGTTGTGTTGATAGGGTTTCAAGGAGGGGCAAGGGATTTTTTTTGACTGTTCACTGACCTCATCTCAATAATTTGGATAATGGGTAGGAGTAGGGAAAGAAGCATGGTTAGTAAAGAGTAAACAGGTTGCTTTTAAAACATATTTCTCTGTGGTAAATAAATCTTACTTCAAAATTTCTTATCTGTGGCAAATAGGTGGTATAATGGATGGAGAGCCAGGCCTTGAAATCAGAAGACTTATTTTTATGAATTCAAATTTAACCTCAGAAACTTATTACCTAAGTAACCCTGGGCATGTCCCTTAACTTTCTTTGCCTCACTTCCCTCACCTGTAAAATAAGCTAGAAAAAGAAATGGCAAACAACTACAGATTTGCATGCAAAAATACCCCAAATGAGATCACAAAGAATTAGGCTCTATTGAAAATTTCTTAAAAAGAGATTTGCCTATGAAATAGAGGGAGAGTCAATTTCCTTACCTCTGTTCATTTTCTACATTTTCAGGATTCTTTCTTATTCAAGATGCTATGATCGGCATCTGATAATATTTATATGCTCTTCCAATTTGGCATTGAATTTTATTTCTGTTTGAGCCATTTATCTCTATCTGATGATGGGAATCTAAGTAGAAAGTTGATAGCAAAGTGACTGTAGGCTGCTAGCTAGCTAATTATTATTTTTAAAGATTTCTTCAATTTTGAGATTTATAACTCCATTTAATGAATGACATTCAATTTCTTCTGTCTCTTCAGAAGTGTTCATGATGTACATTTAAAATAATTTGGTTCTTAATTTATTAATTTTTACTTTTTCCAAGTACATAAAAAAATACTTTTCAATATTCATCCTTAGACAAGCTTTTGATTTCTATTACCATCTCTTCCCTGTCCAATGCGGAGATTAATCTGATATAGGTTATACATGTATAATCATGTCTAATATTTTTCCATATTAGTCATGTTATGAAAAAAGATTTAGAACTAAGGGAGAAGAAACATCAGGATATGCTTATGTTAGTTGTGGGTAGTCTGATTTAAGATGTGTCAGATAAAAGAAAAATTCTTAAGAAAAATTCTTACGCCCTTTAGATGTTATCAAACCTAAGTTTCCATTGCTTTATTTATCTCTAGGAGGAGGAACAGTAAGATATTCTATTTTTTAGTAAATTTGTTATCTATCAAAAGAACAATTGTTTATTCTCAGCATTGAAATAAGGCACTGGGTATATAAAGGGATATCAAATAACAATGACAACAACAAAGTCTCTCTTTTCAAGGATCAATTCATCAGCAAGTATTCATTGGGTGAGTACAATGCTTGGAACTGGAATACCAGTAAATGGGCTTGGAATACCAGTAAAAAGAGTGAAACAATTTCTGATCTCAAGGAACATATATAAATGGGTGATGCAATGGATAATGTTGTAATTTCACTCAAAAGACTTGAATTTAATCTTGTTTATACACTTACAAGTTGTTTGATCTAAGGCAATTCATTTAAGCTTTGTTTGCCTCAGTTTCTTCCTGTGTAAATGGGGATAATAATAGCCTAACTACTTCACAGGGTGGTTGTGAGGATAATGAGATGATACTTCTAAATTTGCTTTGTAAATATGAATTGGTTTTGTAAAGCTTAAAGTCTATCTCTGAAGTAAATATTAGCTTCTTCAGTATCAACAATTATCTTTAATTTTGTTACATTCCAATCCAAAATTAAATTTTATTATGCAAATGCAAAATAATTTGAAAGGGAAAGAATATCAACAATCATTTAAACCTCACCCCATAAAGATCAAATCCTGCCTAAGACAGTTCCTAGCTGTGTGAACCTGGTTTTGTCACTTAAACTAGTTTTATATAATATAATCTGATCTATAAACTTCAAATTTTTCATTTGTAAAATGATTTGGAGAAGAAAAATGCAAATTACTACAGTATCTTTGCCAAGAAAAAATCAAATGTGGCCACAAAATGATGGAAATGACTGAAATGAATGATCATATCAAAGAGCAAAAATATATATCAAGAACATCATCTCCTCCCCAAGGTTAAAATTCCCATGGAAAAGGAAAGAAACCGTATGATTTAGTATATCTTCTCATTAACTTCTCCCTTCACTTTCTCAATGACTATTTTGTTTTCTGCTTACCAGTCTAACAATCTAAATGGAAATAGGAAAAAATAAAATAAAAAAAAATGGCTTTCTCTATAAAGCTAATCAATAATGGCAGAATAGCACCACAGTTACAGTGGCATTCTAGGCATTTCACTCATTTTCCTCCAGAGAGTTTTGATTCTAAATCAAAACTTCCTTTGTCTGATTGGGATGTTCCTATATAGTCCTATAAATTTCATCTCACACTTTTTTATCTCTACATACTTGGCTTTTCTAGTTTTTAATGATATCTACATTTCCTCCATCTTACACTTTGACAATCAATTCTCTCCATGTTGCCATTGATGCTATATCAGTAATATTCTAATCAGAATAGTCACTGGAGAAACATCATACTAAGGTTCTGAATCAGTCTATTCATTTGCAAATAGTATGCAAATTTAATGTCTTTAAAATCAATAAATAATGTCATATATAACACCTAGAGATAATGTTAGATATCCATTTTATAGCTAGGACTCTATATGACATTCTAGTTTATGAAAATAGGCACCTGCCTTTTATAGAATTGTTTTTATCCTGATTTGCTCATCTTCTTGATGATTCCTTTTGTTTCTATTGCTTCATTAAAAAACATTTGATCAGCAGAATTTTCATCTGCAGTTTATGAATATTATACCTGAAGCTATTTTTGCATGGTTTATTAATGCTCTCTAACCTAGATGTGTTTGCTCTTCCAAACATTTCCAAACATCATAAAATTTTATACATAAATATCATTCATCAAAGAGACTACTTCCATTCCTTATAGGTTCTTTTGGTTACACACCTATTAGTGAACCTGATTTCCATAAAAATGCATCCATCTTATTTTGATCAAGCTTCATTGAAATAAAAGAAAATGAAATGTATCTTAATTTAAATAATATTTTGAATCTAGCAGCTGAGTGTATTTTGACTGTAGAGTTCTCAAACAAAGAAGAAAGAATGATTTACACTTAGAGAAGTTAGTACACTTGATAGAGAGCCATAAAATAAATAAGTTCAGTAGAGCTAAAAAAGGATAATTCAGTAGAATAGTCAGGATTATCAAGAATATTGGGTAATACTTAATAGCACTTTGGCAATATATGCCCTAGATTTCTAAATCTGGAGTTTAAAAGTCTCATCCAACAAGCAAATCATTAAATCTTACTATAGGTAAGGGATTATTCTAGAAGGAAGAGAAAAGGGGTGGCTAGGTGGTATAGTGGACAAAGTACCAGCCCTGGAGTCAGGAGTACCTGGGTTCAAATCCAGTCTCACACACTTAATAATTACCCAGCTGTGTGGCCTTGGGCAAGCCATTTAACCCCATTTGCCTTACAAAAACCTAAAAAGAAAAAAGAACGAAGAGAAAACAAGAAAATAATTATAGTAAAAGTAACAGTTTTGTTTTGGTTTCAACTATTTGAATGAGGTACTCTCTAGGATATTATAGTCTAGTCAAAAAGAGACAACATATTCAGATATGGAGATATACAAGGGGATTCATGGAGAAGTGAAGAGAAAATAATGTCTGCTGTAAGGAACTTATATTAATTTGGTTTGTTTTGGGGAAGGGGATGGATGGTAGGGAAAACATAAATTCAGAGAAATAAGAGAGATTTTATATAAACATTATGATTAGTTTTAGATAGATGTTTGTCTATCATTTTAAAGAAAACGCAATTTATTCCTATACTATCTATTCTTTTAAATAGTTTTGTCAAAGGCTTTTTCAGCATTTATTGAGATAATTATGATTTCTGTAATTTTGTTACTGATATGGTCAATTAGTTCCTTCTTTTCCTAATATTGAACTAACCCTGCCTACTTGATATAAAACTTATCATTGTGCATTATCCCAGTATTAAATTCTTGTGATCTCTTTGATAAAATGTTATTTACATTTTTTGCATCAATATTAATTATGGCTTTTGGTTTGTAATTTTGTCTGTTTTGGCTCTTCCTGCTTTGGTTCTTCTTTGGAACTTGGCCATCTTTGCCTATTTTTTAAAAAGAGCTCAAATAGAATTGGAATTAATTGTTCCATAAATGTTTGGTAGAATTCACTTGTAAATCCATCTGGACATGAGGATTGTTTCTTAGGGAGCTTGATGATTTCTTCAATTCTTTTTTCTGAAATGGTGTTATTTTCACTTTTCTTAATCTGGCTAGCTTATATTTTTGTAAATAGTTATCCATATCACTTAAATTGTCAATTTTGTTGACATTTAATTGACCAAAATAGGTCCAAATTATTACTTTAATTAGCTCCTCATTGGTGGTGAGTTCAACTTTTTCATTTTTAATAATGGTAATTTGTTTTCCTTCTTTCATTTTTTTTAATTCTTTCAGTGTGATTTTGAAAAACTGTGTTTTCTTCAAGTTTTATTTGCTACTAAATTGTTTTAGATTCATTTATAGGACAATTAGGAAGAACCTAATATAAACTGCAAATCTAAATCATCCCTTGGGAAATTTTCATTTTGTCCCAAATTTGGCAGAAAATGTTCAGAACTGGCACAAAAAGAAAAATTTCATTTTACAGCACTGAAAGAATTAATTTAAATAACTAAATGTTTAACTATTTAATTTTTTCCCCTATAGAAAAAACCAGTTTTATTAGTTCAATTTTTTTACTTTCAATTGTATTTACCTCCTCTTTGATTTTCAGAATTTTTCATTTAGTATTTGAGAATTTTTAATTGTTTTAATAGATTTTTTGTTGCATGTTAAATTTATTGATGTCCTCTATCTGTATCTTATTCATAAAAGCAGTTAGTGATATAAACTAAAAACTACTTTGATTGCATACTACAAGTTTTGGCAGAAAGTCTCATTGTTGTCATTTTCTTGGATAAAATTGTTTATTATTTCACTGATTTTTTTGATCTACTTATTCTTTATATCTAAGCCATTTTGTTTTCAATTAAATTTTATTTAATCTTTTCATGGTCCTTTATTGTATATAATTTTTATTGCATCATGATCTGAAAGGAATGCATTTAAAATTTCTGCCTTTCTGCCTTTGACTGAGGTTTTAATGTTTTAGTACATAGTCAATTTTTGTTCAGGTGTCATGCACTACAGAGAAAAATGTATATTCCTATCATCATTCAGTTTTCTTCAGAGGTCTATCATAGTAAGTTTTCTAAAATTCTGTTCACATTCTTCCTTCTTATTTTGTGGTTAGATTTATCCAATTCTGACAGAGGAAGGTTGAGATTTCCCAGTATTATTGTTTTACTGTCTTTATCTCCCTTTAAGTCCTTTAGTTTTTTTCCTCTAAGAATATATATATATATATATATATATATATATATATATATATATATATATATATATATATATTAGGAAGATGTGGTTTTCTTCTTTATCCCTTTTAATGAGTTGTATTTTGCTTTTTTCTTTGTTTGAAATCAGGATTCCTAACTCTGCTTTTTTCACTTAAGCTAAAGATTAATATATTTTGCTCGAGCCTTTTACCCTTACCTGTGAGTATCTCTCTGCTTCAAATATGTTGTGACCTGGTATTTCAAATTATCATCAATGATTTCATTGGTGTACATACTTACTCTGTAGATGAAATTGCAGCATCCTAGATTTCTTCTCTACCTATGAGACCATCCATTTTTTTCTATAAATGCTTGTTGTAAGTTCATCTCAGAGACTATCCTTTTATTCCTTTAATATTTTAAGGATACCAAATTACGCTCAGAGTATGGTGATGTTGAGTCATTCACTGATTTTTTTTGGTCTTGTTTAAGCACGAGGTAGAAAAGTAAACCAAGCATCAGATTGTGTGTTCTTTGAAGAGAGGGGTGATATTTTGCTTTTATTTTATTTCTAGCACTTAGCACATTGCCTTGTCTTGATAAATGTTTATTGAATAATGGAGGCAGTCATGTTCACTTGTTCAGTATGAATCAACTAAGTAAAAGTTATGTGATAGGTGCTGAGCTAGCCACCATTGTTTCAAAACAAAAAGGAATTGATCCCAAATTTCAAGGAATTTCTGATCATGCTGCATGAATGATCCCTTTTCTTTTTCTATTTATATATTTTCCCAAATATTTTAGTAAAATGGTTCTTAATATTTTGTGTGCTTTCTACTTCTTTCTCATTCTGTTGAAGTCTGTAATACCCTTCTCATAATGTGACTAAAGACATGCATGAATTGAAACATAAACGGTAACATTGAAATGCAATTATCAAGATTATTGTTTAATTTAGGGAAATCAGATTAAAAATTCATTTTTAGTATATATTGCCTTGGGGCACTCTAGAGTCATACATTGTCCTTTTGTTTGCATGCAATTTCCCCCCCTAAGTTTGACATATTCCTTTGTCTGACTTTGCATGTGACAGAAAAAAGAAAGATTCATATTGACATCTTGTTGTACAATTTTGTAAATCTTGAATTTAATAGAACTATGTAATATTGAATTTTGAATTTACTAGAACTATTTTTCGCTAACTTGCACTTAATGACTGATATGTTATGCTTTAGTTATGTCTATAGATTTTATTCCATTCACATTTTATCAGATTTTTGAGTGACTTGCTAGTCCATAAACTTGTTGAAGACTAGAAGAGAATGTTCCTTTTTTCCATTATTTTTTTTCCATTTTTAGGAACATACTTATCAAATTACTGAACACAGAACTCCCAAAATCTATGTTTTCATAAACCTTCTAGATGGAATGGTAGAAAGTTTTCACTTATATAGTCAAGTGGAGTCAAAGGTGAAATCAAGAAGATCTGTATTCTTTCTCTATCAAACATTTACTGATTGTGTGAGCAAATTGTCTGAGGAAATTCTGTAACCTCTGCTTCAGTTTCTTCATCTGTAAAATGGGGATGACAATATCATTCATCTTCTATGCCAAGTTCTGGAAAAGAACAATTAGAGCCAAAATGACAGCATGAAACTAGGAAGTACTGGGAGCTTTTTCTAAACAAACTTCATTCATTCATTCATTCATTCATTCATTCATTTATTCATTTATTTGTCCATTTATTTATCTATTTACTTGCTTATTTATTTATTTTTGAAAATTAATATTTATTCTCATTTTGTACAAATAAGGTTTTTTATATTAATAAAATATTCTTGTTTAAAAGTAAATGAAATGCCCCCTCCCCCATAAATATAGACTTGCTTGAGCAATAAAGGGGAGAGAAAAAACATTAAAATTAAAAAAAAATGAAGCCTCTATACAGACCCTAAAGTGACAGAATCAAAAAAAAATACAGAGTGAAACACTTACATTTTATATTGTGGAGAAACATGTAGGAGATACATGTTTCATGTAGGTAAAAAGAGAGCATAATCCAGTATAGGTGAGCAAGCTCAGAAACCAGTCACAGCACAGTTCAAGTCTGAGTTCACCAAGTTATCAGAGTAGCCGGAAAGTAGTGAAGGTCCCAAAGGCAGAGCTGGGAAGACAAAGTATGATCCCCAGGAATGCTGATGCAAGAGACAAGAGTGGGTTGGGATAATCTAACATAAGGAATAGACCACTAGCAACTGAAATGCATGAGTAAATGTCAACCCAGAGCCCAAACCCCCATTCTGAGCACAAAATCTTCAGTGAACAGGAGCAGAGCTCAACTATCATATTGAGCAAAAATAACCAAAAGAGAAAACCGTACTATATTGATAAGGAAGGTAAAAATGCCATCTCAGAAGAGGAAAGCAAAGACAAAATATAAACATGTTAAGCCTGAAGGAGTTTAGAACAGGTCTCAAAATCAAAAGACCTCTTAGAAGATCTCAAAAATAATTTTAAAAACAAAAGAAGTGAAGAAGTAAAAAAGAGAAAAAAATAGTCATGCTGGAGAATTATGAAAAATTGACTGAAGAAAACATTTTCAGAAGTAATAATGATCAAATTAAAAACAAAGAAATCAAGTCCTCTCACAGTAAAAATATCCAATGGAAAAAGGAAAGAAAAAAACCTAATTGAAGAAAAAAAATCCTTAAAAGTATAAGTGAACAAATGGAAATTAAAGACTCTATGAAACTCCAAGATTACATCAAATCAAAATGTTTGTGAAATAGAAGAAAATCTGAAGTACCTCTTGGGGAAAAATGACCAATTAGAAAATCATGAGAGATAATTTATGAATTATTGTTTTACTGAAAACGAGGATCAGAAAAAGACTGGAAAATATCATTCAGGAAATTTTCAGGGAAAGCTACCTTAATATCCAAGAACAAGAAGTTAAAAGAATTGGAGGGCCTGGAATGTATCATAATCCAGAAGTCAAAGGAGCTTGGATTACCACCAAGAAAGAACTACCATGCAAAATTCAGCATATTCTTTCAGGGGAAAAATATATTTTAACTAAGCAAAAGGACTTCAGACTTACCTGATAAAAAGATCAGGTAAAAGATAAAAGAAAGAAAATATTAGTCCTATGACTATATGGGAAGACAATACCTGTATCTATTAAAAATTGTTTTTCTCAGGGGTGGTTAGGTGGTGTAGTGGATAGAGCACTGGCCCTGGAGTCAGGAGGACATGAGTTCAAATCCTACCTCAGACACTTAATAATTACCTAGCTGTGTGGCCTTGGGCAAGCCACTTAACCTCATTGCCTTGCAAAAAAAATGGTTTTCTCTTTGGATAGTTGAAAGGAACATAATTTGACAAAGCATGTGGTGGTAACTTCAGCATGATGTGATGATTTACTTTAGCCCATGAGAACTGCACTTGCATTGGTACACTTGTTGGGAGGGTGCTTGGACAGAGGGTGTGTGTGTATAAATCTACCATGAAGTTATTACACTGTAGCTCATGAGGGCTATATTTTTATGGGGAAATTTGAAGGGCGTATATTTGAACATACCTTCAAATGGAAACAAATTGATCATGATGGATAATGCATATGGCTACTGAGAATTATATTTCTATTAGTTTAGTTGAAAGGAGTATACTTTGGCAGAGGGTGGGGGGTACAAGACAGGTATTAAACAATTAAAACTTGAAAAAAAGGATTGATTATATTTGGAGAAGGTGAAGGCATTAAAGGATAATTAATGCCACAAGAAGAGGTACAAAGAACCTATTAGAGTAGAGGAAAAGAAAGGAGTGTAAACACCAAGTAAATCTTACTCTTAACAGCTTTGGCCCAAAGAAGGAATGATATACATTCCCAATTGGGTTTAGAAATTTTTCCTACCCTACAGAGAAGTGGAAGGGACAAGAAAAGAGGATAGTACGAAGCAGTAGCAGTCAGAAGCAAAACAATGGTGAGGAGGTATGAAGGGAAAGGAGAAGGAAAAGCACAAATAGGAAGAAGATAGGATGGAGGGGGGGGAAATTTTTGATGCGTCTTTCTTCTTCATGATCTTTCCCTTCAGTTCTTATTCGTCTTTACCGTATGGCTAGTATAGAAATACATAAACCACAATTGTACATGTACAATCTATATCATATTGTTCACTGCCATGGGCAGAAGGGTGGGAAGGGATGGTGAAAGAAAAATATGGGACTCAAAAGTTTGCAAAGGGATGGATGTTGAAAATTTATCTTTTCATGTAATTGGGGAAAAAATGTGGCAAGAATTACCAGGAATTATTATGAAGTGAAATGAGCAGAACCTAGAGAACATTGTTCTAGAAACATCAATATTGTAAACTGATCCACAGTGTATAACTTAGTTATTCCCAACAATACAACAATCCAAGAAAATTCTGAAGGACATTACTATCTCCTGAGAAAGAATGGATGGAGTCTGACTGCAGATATTTCCCTTTATTTTCTCAAGGAATTATTTTGTCTGTGTTTTGCTTCACAGTATGATTTACATGGAAATGTGTAAAAAATAAAAAAAAGAAAGAAAGGAAAATTTTGAAAAAGAATAAGTGAAATAACTCATGCAATGGACTATGCCCTCCTTGACACAGTGTTTAAATGCCAGGTCTCTCAAGACACCAAGGAGAATAGATCAAATTGTAACTTCACCCTGACTTTTTCACCTCAAATACAAATGCAGGCTTCTGGGATTATTTCTTGTTCTGACACTCTGACACTCTTCCATGCTGTAATTTACCCAAACCTCTCTTATAGTAAGAGCTCAGTGAACAAAATGCAAGAACCTAGAAGTGTTTGATTTGAAAATTAGTATAAACCTGCAAGCAAAATATTGCTTTTAAGAATTCTATCAGTAACAACATCAGACCTTTTTATTGAGGATTTGGAATTGGAAACATTCTACTATTCCCTCTACCATTCAGACTGTACCCATTCATGCCTTCTTTTATTTTCATACTGGGTAAATCAGCATAGATGTGCTTCTATAAAAACTCCCTAAGGAATTCCTGGAATGTATCAAGGATTAGTCCTTTAAATTTTCATAGGTACAGAGAGCAGTTTGGATGGCCAAAGACTTTCTTGTTTTCTTTCCTCATTCTTGACTCACCTTTATTTCATATATAGTCTATTGGTGCTTTTATTGATGTTTTTATGTCATTTTTTCCAATATATCTCATCATTGACTAAAACTATCTGTTCTTTGAATCACCTGAAATTTTCTTTCTTTTGAGATTTCAGCATTCCATCGCATGCATTTCATGTGAGTGTTATTTAATAAAAGGGGGAAGCAGAATAACTTTGATGTCAAGAGACCTGGGTTCAAATTTTGATAGTGCCATATAGTCTCTGTCGACAGTTTTTTAAGTGTGCATATCTGATATATGTGGATATTGGATTAACGGTCTTGAAGGGCCCTCTGATGTTATATCAGAGATCTTATTATTTTTCGTCATCATCCATTTTATATTTTAGTTTTTCTGCCTCAAGTCTCTGCCCAGTTAAATCCCAATTCAACCCAGTTATCAGAATGACACAATTCTGACCATCACACAATAGCAATCAATAAATTCTAGGGTTTCCATATTATAGTTTATTCTAAAGATAAATAAATCTGGCATCCAAATATTCTCACAAGCTAACCCATACTTTATTTATGTGTCCTTATTGGGGTTTTTTGCAAGGAAGATGGGGTTAGGTGGCTTGCCCAAGGCCACACATCTAGGTAATTATTAAATGTCTGAGGTCAGATTTGAACTCAGGTACTCCTGACTCCAGGGCTGGTGCTTTATTCACTGCACCACCTAGGCGCCCCTTATGTATCCTTATTTCCCATGGACTCTGTCTTCCAACCATACTCATGCATTTTCTGTTGCTCAAAAATGACACAAGGGGTGCTAGGTCATATTGTGGACAGCATCCTAATTGAAATAAGGAGGATGAGTTAAAATCTGGCCACAGACACCTATTTATCAACCAATTAATAAATATTTTTAAGCTACTACTTTGTGCCAGGTAAGGTACTGAGAATACAAAAGATATGGTCCCTGTCCTAAAGGAGCTTATAATCTTATGGGGGAAGCAGCATGCAAACAAAATATACTAAGCAAGCTAAATGCAAGAAAAAAATAGAAGATTATTAATTAATAGAGAGAAAGGTTCTGGAATTAAGATAAGTAGAGGAAATCTTACTGAAGAAGGTGAAATTTTAGTTGAGACTAAAATGAAGGTAAGGAAGTCAATAGTCACAGAAGAGGCCTTGAACTATTCCAGGAATGGGTGGGGTGGAGAACCAGAGAAAATGTCTGGAGGTAAAAGATTGAGATTCTTATTTAAGGAAGAACCATGAGGACATTGTCACTATAACAAAGACTATATGTCAGGGATGAGGAGTTTGAGGATTAGAAAGAGAGGATGGAGCTGGCTTATAGAGGGCTTCAAATACCAAACAGAGCACTTGGTATTTGATTGCCAAATAGTAGGCTTTAATCTTGCTCCCAGAATCCAGAGAAAATCCCCAGAGTTTTTTGTGTAGGGTGTAGTGATGACCTGAATTATGCAAAGTCATTTTATTGGCTCAGTGAAGGATAGATTAGAGTGGAGAGAAATTTGAGGAGGGCAGACCTACCAGTAGGATATTTTAATAATGAATGCATGAGATGAGGGTCTGAACTAATGTCATTTTCAGAGGAGTAAAGGGAAAAAAAGTGAGAGATGTTGCAGAGCTGAATATAACTGGTTTTGTCAACAGGTTGAAGAATATGGGTATGGTAAGAGGAAGGGATGATGATGATGATGATTGTCCTTCATTCTTGAAGAGAGAAAGGGAGAAATCAAAGTTGACTCTTAGGTTGTGAGGCTAAGGGACTATTAGGATGGTTTTACCCTGTATGGAAAAAGGGGAAGTAAAAGGAAGGTGGTTTTCTGGGAAAGATAGTATTCCCTTTTGGACATATTAAATATACTGAACATGCAGTTAAAAATGTCTGAAAAGCAAATGGAGCTGCCAGATTGGAAGTCAAAAGATAGGTTGGGGTAGGAGAGGTAGATTTGAGAATCATAACCTTAAAGATAGTAATTAAGTGCATGGGAGGTGATGAAATTACCAAGGGAGACGAAAAGAGGGCCCAGGAACAGAATCCCAAGAAACACCAACAATTAGTGGATGTTTTCTGGAAGAGAACATAGCAAAAGAAACAGAGGAGTGTGTCTAAAAGGTAGAAGAAGAATCAAGAAAGATGTGTGTTCAAAAACCTAGAGAGAAGAGATTACAAAGGGAGAGTCATAGGCTGTGGGGTGTTAGAGAAGCCTGAAGATTAAGAGAAAGGAACAGAGATCATTGGCAACTTTGAAGAGAGCAATTTTAGTGAATTGATAAAATCTGAAACCAGATTGTAAGTGGTTAGAAAGAGAGTGAGATGAGGGAAACTGGAGTCACCTAATGTACATTGACTTTTATTGAGTTTGGTTAAAGCTTAGAAGACATGACAGATGATATAGAATTGGCATGGTCAAGGAAATGATTTTTTTTTCATTCAGAATGGGAGAGATAAAGGCTTATTTATAGATAGTACAGAATTTGTCAATGGAATAAGAAAGATTGAAATAAGTGAAGGATTAAGGAAAATTAGCTGTGTAACCCTGGCAAAATTAGTTAACTTTTATTTGCCTCAGTTTCCTCATCTGTAAAATGAAGAAACTACCTCTCAGGTTGGTTGTGATAATCAAATCAAATGATAATTGCAAAGCACTTAACAAAGGGTTTTCATATAAATATATGTGTGTGTGTGTGTGTGTGTGTGTGTGTGTGTGTGCAAATTTTATCTATGATGGTGAAGAGGATAAGAATGATACTTCTTGTATCATCTCCCTTTTCACTGGATACCTTGATTCCTGGAATATTAGCACACATACAATTACATCCATGTCTGTACACATAGGCATGATATATACATTTAAAGAAATTCACATGAATCTACATATATTTTCTAAAAAATATAGAGGTATTGTACCTAAGCATATGTATAAAAACACATATACATATATACACACACATATATATATTTATATGTATATATGAAAGTAATAGTAATACTAGTAGTAAAGGCCACCACTACCGTTAGCTATAAAGAATTATCATTGTCTCAGGCATCATACTAAATGTTTTAAATTTTAAATTCATTTGATCTTCATGAAAACCCTTGGGGATAAATAGCATTATTATCACAATTTTATAGCAAGAAATATAAGGCAAAAACAGCTATCTTGTCTAAAATCAGTCAGCTAGTAACTGAAGTCAGTTTTGAACACAGGTCCTGAATCTAGATCCTGTTCTCTGTCCATTATACTACCAGTTGTTGCCCCTCTTTCTCTATGTCTGTCTATCTGTCCCTCTACATATCTATATCTATCTGTCTATCTATCTATCTATCTATCTATCTATCTATCTATCTATCTATCAATGCATGTAAACACACACATGTGCACAATCTGATTATATGTCTATATATGCATCTTTATACATATGTGCACTATTTAAACATGTTTGCATCTGTATACAAGAAATAATATATTTTAGATAATATATATTCACATGTATCTTACTCATCTTCTAATTTTATTTCTAATTTTCTCTGTCTCATTATCTCCTCTATAGATTCTATTTATATTCAGATTTAGCAATAGTGATGGATATTGAGATCAATATATTGGCATGTGGCCTAGACATTTATATGTCTATTGTATATTTCACATTTATATTGTACATATACCTCCATGTATATGTGTATGTGTTTGTGTGTGTGTATTGTCCCTTGTCCCAGAATTTGGAATGTAATCTTATCAAGGTCAATGATTTCCACCCTAATATATGGACATCTAGTATATGAAAATCCAACTGGTTCAGATTCAGCACTTAAATGCTTCTTAATGAATTTTCTAGGGGCAACTACGTAGCATAGTGGATAGAGCACGGGCCCTGGAGTCAGGAGTAACTGAATTCAAATCCGGCCTCAGACACTTAATAATTACCTAGCTGTGTGGCCTTAGGCAAGCCACTTAACCCCATTTGCCTTGCAAAATTCTAAAAATAAATGAATTTTTTAATTTTCTTGTGAAATCCAAACTAGCTGATGAATGAGGACTTCATTACAGAAGCATTATGAAGAGATATCTTTAAAGAGGAGCAGGAGATGTAGACATTTTCTCACCTTTAAAGCTGAGTTTTTAGTTATTCATCTTCAACTATTTAATCTCTGAGAAACACTTTCCAAATTCTATTTAACAAAATGCATCTGTGCTCCCCTCTCATCAGGGAAATGAGCAATTTCTAACCGTCTCATCCACCATTCACCATTGCATCTTGAATTGGAGCTACTACACCAGCAGGTAGCATTGCACCAAGCAGGCTGGCAAAGTAAATGCCAGCCCTGAGAAACATGACCTCTGGCAGGTGGAAAGAAAAGATGGTGTGTAGAGGTCTCATGCAGTTTTGATCTTTTAAGGTCTTACTCAAGGATCAGCAATTCTCTTGTCTCAATGATTGTGGAAACACAGTGGGGAAGTGCATTTGAGGCACTTTGTTGTCCTATTTTATTCATATGAACTAGTAAAAGGATGTAAAATAACGTTATTTCTTCTCAATAGGCTGCTTGTTTTGTTCTTATTGCTGACATCATTTTCGTTAGAAGCAGACTTAAAGTCTTGAAGAACAAATTCTTATTTATGTTCCATAGAATTTTCTTTTAATAAAACTGCCTAATCTCATTTGAATTTCAGTTATCTGTGAGACACTCACATACTTCTCTTTCTACCCAATTTTGACAATTGTGACATCAACTGACTGTGCTTTCTAGAGGCAAAATATAAGAAAGGATTAATAACACCGCTTAAAAAGCTAGTATATATAATATATATATTATATATATGTATATATGTGTGTGTGTATATATATGTGTGTGTGTGTGTGTATACAATGTTTTCTTTACTTTGATTGTTAAATACCAAATATATTTATCATGCCTCAAAGCTAACATGATAGTGAAGAGAGGGTGAATTTAGGATGTCCCAGCTGATACAGTATTGACCAATGTTTTCCTTACATAAATGAATCAAATTTTATGTAAGCTATCATTTATCTCTGCCTAGGAAAGAAAAATGGATAGTACGCTCAGAAACCAAATTACATCTCGATTTAAGTAATAAGACACAGCGGGGCATGCCATTGTTACGTTAGACACCCTGACGAGCCTTAATGTGATTATAATGTGGCTTCTTTAAACAAAACAATTATAACATCAACCCATAATACATTATTACCAGCATTATCCTAGGGGATGAAATCTTCCATTTGAGGAATTGTATGATATGAAAAATTAAAACATTTCATGAAACAACCAGTATAAAAGTTATCCTTAGTTTTGACTAACCTAATTCTTCACCTTTTCAAAAAAAATAAAAGTTCACCCATTACCCAATGATAATTTGCTAGATAATATGTTGAATACAAAGACGAATGAATACAGCTTTTCACCTCAAGAATCAATCAATCAATATTTATTAATCATCAATTAGGTTAGTATAGTGAAGTATTTAAGATCATCATAAAGAATTGTAATACAAGGGAGAATAGAATAAATGTTTGGGAATGTACCTTTTGGACTCTACCATTAAAGACTTTGGAATTTACCTTTTTGGGAGGGGCTAGCTGTTGACATGAATATGTATGTACAAGTGTATATGTATGGTATCTGCCTTTGTATATACAAATTACCCATGATTCCTTAAGTTCCTCTGGCTTTGGCCTTGATGTGAGTTCAAGCTATATAGAGTTGTTGAACAGGAAGGTGGAAAAGCTAATGGAAAAGAGAATTAGGATACTAGGGTGAGGGGAAGGAGGAAGAGCACCAACTTCTAGTCACCACTCACTCAAGTCAATAATTTTGGACAAGATGTCATTTATCCAAAGTCTGGAGCCTATACCACGTGATCTTATTATGGAAAGTTCACTTTAGACCTCTTTTGTATAGATGGAGTTTCCCCAACAAATTCTTCCTCTACACTATCCAAAGGATTTCCTTTGAGTTCAGTGATCTAAAGCTAACAAAGACCCTTTATTTTAAACTCCCACTATCTGCTTGCTTTCCAAAGGAACAGGGGAAAAGCTGATAATCTCCTCACTCATTTATTAAGCCGTGCTGGCTCAAAGTTTTTCAATGAGTATCTTGATAGCATAATATTTGACAGACATTTCCTAGGTATCACTGGCCTTCTCATTTTACTTTGATGGCTCAGTGCCTGTTTCAGTTTCACAAGAAGCATTGCTCATCTTTTCAATCAAACATCAGTTTCTTTTATACAATATTTTTTTCCAGTGGTAAGGTACAATTGGGCCAATTGAAAGTCTTAAGACCCTTCAAAGTGCAAACCAGTTCTTTAAAATATGAAGACCATGTGAATTTATATCTAATGGTTTCCTCACTGTGTTACCACAATAGCATCTAATGACTTCTTTTAGGGTCCTGCAATTTTATCAAATAGTCATGCGAATTAAATTGAGTATATTGTCATAATTTGAATAATAATATTATCTTCAACATTAATAATGTTTATTCTTCATTCTTGAAGACCATGGCATTAGGGAGGTGATGACATGACCAAACCACGAATTGGATTTGAGTGAAGGGGTACTGTGCTAAGTCACCAGTCTCATTGTCTCTTCTGGAACCATCTAGTACAATGACCAAATATGAATCAGGATGACTGGAGATGGTCCTTGATATGAGACAATCAGGGTTAAATGACTTTGCTAAGGTCATATTTTGTTTGCATATACTTTGAAAGATAGCAAACATCAAATTAAAATAGAATATGCCATCCATTTAACCATAACTTTCCTGAGTTTAAGGAAATCTTTAAATCTCTTCTTTTTCAAGTGGTTCCTAAACCCTGGGAACAAAAACAGAGGGCACCTGACTTCTTTAGGTGAACAAAACTGATTTTATTGTGACCTACCCTATATTATAGCTACCTCCCTATATTAAATTTTGTCCTTTGAAACAGCAGAAGTTACTTGTAGTTAACTTTATCTAGTATTCACTCTAGAATGATACCAGTAGAGTTGCTTATTCAATGGCATACACATGCATACTTCTCTCTTTGTACTGGTGGACTGCTCCAAAAATCAAAGGAAGAAATCAAGGGAAATAGTATCTGACATTTCTATAGTGCTTTTACATTTGAAAAGAAATGCTTGTACATAACAGTTATTTTTTCCTCTGATTTTTGAAGCAGCTCATCAGTATAAAGAGAGCTCTACACAGAATTCAAATAGTAACTTTT
Organism: Macrotis lagotis; assembly: GCF_037893015.1. Taxonomy (NCBI): domain Eukaryota; kingdom Metazoa; phylum Chordata; class Mammalia; order Peramelemorphia; family Peramelidae; genus Macrotis; species Macrotis lagotis. The sequence goes on along the minus strand of NC_133663.1, from coordinate 25,094,475 downwards.
TCTCATCCAGATTTTAATGTGAATGTGAGATCAAATAATTTTAAAAACTACAGTGATACATTGGAACTGTTAGGTTCCTTTAAGTGTATAGACCTAAATTTATTCAGAGTAAAAGTTTAAACTAAAACTATCTCCGTCATCAGTTGCCAAATGACATTTTTTCACAATGATACCAATGCCTATCAGTGGATTTCAACTTATCCTTCTATAGGAATAAAGATTACTCAGGGAAGACACAGTCAGGTCTTTGTATGTTCTGAAGAAATGCTTATCAACATAATAAAGGATTTCTGTTGAGTTAAATGATCTAAAGCTAACAAAGTCCCTTTATTTCATCTCAGTACATATAGCAGTTTCAGTAATATACTTCATTATAAGGAATACAATGCTATAAGCATTGAGGTGGAATGGTAAATTGTGTTCACGGATAGTCACATGCATGTATAAATATATATATATATATATATATACATACATGTGTTCTCATTTATGTGCATGTCTTCATATTCATATGAATACACAGGCACAAATTTGTGCATAGGCAAAAGCATATTTATGTACTAATTCCTCCAGTTAGACTTCGGGCATACTTGTGGATTTATGTAGGAATATGTTACTCTGTTTCTCTGTGACTGTTCTATTTCTGTCCCTTTTTGTGTCTCTTTCTCTCTATCTCTGTCTCTCCCTCTATCTATATGTGTGTGTATGTATGTGTGATTGTGGATGCATGCATAAATACATGCATACATTCCTGCATATGCAGATATACATAAAGGTATTCTGATAAAAAGACAATACATTCTTATTTTTTCATGAGATTCTAGACATATAAATATTTTTGTAAATGTTTGATCAAATACAGATTAGACAAAACAATTTATATTTATAAAATCTCCTTATAGGATTTAGCATGGATAACCATTCTATTTTTAAACATCCTGATGCAAGGTCCTTAAACCAATATTACCTGAAATATAGTTAACCACTTAAAATGATGGCATTGCTCAGGTCCTTGAAAACATAATCTAAATATTCAGCTTTACTTTTAAAATGAGAGAAAAATCCAACTATACATACACATCACATACACGTGTGTATATGTATGAGCATATACAGATAGATACATAGATACATAAATACATAGGTAGATGATAGATACATAGACACATAGATGCATATATAGGTGATAGATGATAGCTACATATATATAGATAGATAGACAATAGATAGATAGTTGTATGACAAAAGTTGAAGTTTATAAAATCAGGAAAAATATCAAACATTTTAAGCAATCAGATTTTTTCTTATATCATTGCTGAAGTAAACAGATGGGTTTGCAATTTGATCATTGCAGATCTCCCCCACCACAGTAATGTAGATAGTTAAATGGTCATATCTGACTACTTACATAAATCTTGTCTATAGTTTCTCTTTAAGCCTACTTACATGCCAGAGACCTTACTTTTATTTTCTTGACATCACAAAGCTGCCAATGTAACACATATATTGTCCAATGGAAATCACTTTGGCCATGTGCCCAGCTCATCTTCTTTTCCAATTATGCATGACTTTGTTGATATCCCTTCCGTAAATTCTCCTTCCTAATTCTTCATTTATCATCCATTGGAACCTATTCACACCTATCATTTCTTTTTCAATTTCCCTTTGTGTAGTTTCTATTTCCAATTTTTCACTGATTGTAGTGTTGCATAATTCACAAACATAAAACAGAAATACAAAAGTTATGTTTACCAAAAAAACATAAAAGTGAAAGTACAAGCTTGATGATCTTCTGAAAAATGAGCTGGGCAAGAATGAGAGAAAATACAACTAAAATTAAAATCCAGGGATCCTGGTATTTTGTATATGCAAAGGAATTGTTCTCCATTTTTTTCAATATCCAATTTCACTTTCCAATCACAACCATTACTATCACTATAATTTGGCCACATATTCCTATGGCACCAGCAGAGGTGCAATGGATTAGAAAGAAGCAAAGAATTGGATTCAGAGTGCCAGGATTTTATATTGATACTGTGACACTGAGCAATTCACTTTCCCTTTCTGTTTGAATTTCAATTTCTTCATCTATGAAGTGAAAGAGTCTGACTAGATACTCTTGGCAGACCTTCTAGCTTTTAGCACATCTGGTTTTAAGAGGTCAATGGAGTAAAAAGGAGATTACAGATGACCATAGATCTTACACCATTTGACCACCTATGGTTTAAGAGAGAATTATTGGATTGTAGATTAGAGCTGGAAGGCAATTTAGAGAGTATCCAGTTTAAATGTTTCATTTTAAAAATGAGAAAACTGAAACTTAGAAAGGTAAAACAACTTCACTAGTTCCATAGATGTAAGGAGTGGCCAATCAGGATTCAAAGCCCAGTCCTCTGACTCCAAACCCAGAATTCATTGTGTTGCAACACAACTCCTAAGCTGTCTCCCAGCAGAATATGAATAACAAGTCAGAATGCATAATCAGAAAAGGGCCAGGGACAAAGAAGGAAACAATAACCATTCTGGAAAAAATGGGTTATATGAGAATGGAGACAAAATTGGTAGCATTAAAAACTGACGAAAGTATTAACAATGAATTAGCAAGGTTAAAGAGAAGAAAGGCCCAGGTAAAACCAAAAGTTGTTTAATGAACAGAGTAATCCATTGGCTAAAGATAGTAAGAAGAATGTCCTTTAAGATTTTCTTCATACACACACACATATATATATATATATATATATATGTATATATGTATATATATATATATATATATATATATATATATATTTCCAATTGCAAAAAAGATATCAAAATTCAGCCTTTTACAAGCTTTGGCGTTCTATATTTCTCTTTCATGCTGCCTTTCCTCCTCCCTTCCCATAGCATTGAGGAATCTAGTATATATGTATAATCATCTATATTCCATATTGGTCATATTTTGAAAAAAGATTTAGAACCAAATAAAAAAAAAACATGAGAAAGAAAGGAAAAAAATACAAAAAAAAGTTTTTTTAATAAAAAAATGAACATGGTATGCTTTGCTCTACATTCATCCTCCATAGTTTTTTCACAGGATGTATATAGCATTTTCAGGTCTTTCAGGTCTTTGAGGATTGCTTTTGACGACTGAACTAGCAAAAGCAGTTGAGTCCACCATGGCTGATCATATTACAATATGGTTGGTTATGTGAACAGCGTTCTCCTAGTTCAGCTCACTTCACTTAGCATCAGTTCATGTCTTCCATGATTTCTTGGAAAGTAATAGTTCTCTATTTCATTCATTTACCATATAATTGGTTCAGCCACTTCTCAAATGATGGGACTTTCTACTTCTTAGTCATTAAAAAAAAAAGAGCTGCTAAATATATTTTGGTTCATGTGGATCTTTTACTCTTTTTTTGCAATCTCTTTGGGATATAGTCCATTAGTGATATTGCTAGATTAAAGGATATACAAATTTGTTTTGTTTTGTTTTTTTTAGATCTTTTTTGCAAGACAATGGGGTTAAGTGGCCTGCCCAAGGCCACAGGGCTAGGTAATTATTAAGCATCTGAGGCTGGATTTGAACTCAGGTACTCCTGACTCCAGGGCCAGTACTCTATCCACTGAACCACCTAGCTGCCCTAATACACCAAGTTTTATTGCAACTCGGGCATAGTTCCAAATTGCTCTCTAGTAAGTTTGGATCAGTTCATAACTCCTCCGACTGTGCATTGGTATCCCACTTTCCCCACAACCTCTCCAACACTGATCATTTTCCTTTTCTGTCATATTGGCAAATCTGTTAAGTTAGCAGTGGTACCTCAGAGCTGTTTCAGTTTGTATTTCTCTAAAGCATTTTTCATAAGACTCTAGATTTCTTTAATTTCTTGATCTGAAAACTGCCTATCTATATCTTTTCACCATTTAGTCAATTGGAGAATAATTTGTATTGTGATGAATGTTACTCAGATCTCTATTAATTTTAGAAATGAGTCCTTTATTAGAAGCACTAGTTGTGAAAATGGGTTCCCCTTTTTTCCGCATTGCTTCTAATCTTGACTGCAGAGGTTCTATTTATGGAAATTTTTTATTTTATGTAGTTAAAATTATTCGTTTTTCTATTTATAACATTCTCTATCTGTTATTTGGTCATAAACTCCTCCCTTTTCCATGGATCTGACAGACTATTCCTTGTTATTCTAATTGGCTTATAGTATCCCCCTTTATGCCTATATCCCTGCATCCATTTTCACCTTATCTTAGGATAAGGATGTGAGATATTGATCTATAACTAGTTTTTGCTATATTATTCTCTAGTTTTCTAAGTAGTTTTTTTCAAAAGGGAGCTTTTATTCCAAAAGTTTGAGTCTAGACTTATCAAACATTTCATATTATGCTGCTAGAGGTGAAATTCTTGGACTGGCACAAAATGAACCAGAGCAAGAACTTTTGCCAAGAGTGTTTTCATTAATCAAGAATGTTCAAATATCATCATAGTTACAATCATAAATGATGCCAACTAGTGATCCAGCAGTGTTATTCCCATGACTCCAGCTAGACAGTATCTGATTAAGCAAAGTCATTGAGTTAATGGGAGGTTGAAGGTTTGAGAGGAAAGTCACGCTGAAGAATAATTCACTGGGAGACAGGTTTGGGTGACCATGTTGTCATAGTTCAGTGTTACTAAAAGACCCAGCTTCATAAGTACATGAGAAGAAAACTCAAATTGACAATTAGTCTATAAAGAGATAGGCTTGGATGTAGTAAGTCACTACTTGACACCAGAAATCACATTTTAGAACACCAAGGTACATCACTCATATGCAAGGGGATATCTTCCCCAAAGGTCAAGGAATCCTGCAGCATCTGAACTAGGACTAGAAGTCCAGACTGATTAGAAGTCCTTTTTTTCTATCAAATCAGACAGAGGGTAAATTGGTTCTGGTAAAGAAAAGTGAAATGGATGCCTTTGCTCAACATACCCCTCACTATAATAAACCTAATGTGCAAGCCACGCCTCCATTATCTTAATTGTCCTGGTCCTATTATGCAAAGGATAACTACAGTTATCTCGATAGTCATTTCCAACTGTTTCTTTTGTACCTAATCTATTCCACTGATCGCCTTATCTATTTCTTAGTGCCAGATAATTTTGATCCCTGTCACTTTATAATAATAGTTTTAGATCTGGTGCTGCTGGACCATTTTCCTTTGCAATTTTTTTTTCATTAATTCCCTTGACATTCTTGACCATTTTTCCTCCAGATGGATTTTACTACTATTTTTTTCCAGCTCTGTAAAATAACTTTTTTGGTAGTTTTATTGTTATAAGCACTGAATAAATAATTTAATTTAGGTAAAATTGTCATGTTTATTATATTATCTCATCTTACCTATGAGCAATTGATCTTTTCCAGTTGTTTAGATCTGATTTTGTTTGTGTGAAAAGTATTTTTTAATGTTATAAATGTAGGTTCCAGATTAGTCTCTGAGGCAGATTTCCAAGTATATGTTGTCTATGATTACTTTAAAGTAATTTCCATTTCTAACTCTTTCTTTTTTTGTTTAGATCTTTTTTTTTTTTGCATGGCAATGGGATCTTAAGTGACTTGCCCAAGGTCACACAGTTAAGTAATTAGTGATTGAGGCTGTATTTGAACTCAGGTTCTCCTGACTCCAGGGCTGGTGCTCTATTCACTATGCCACCTAGTCACCCCTTTCTATCTCTTTCTATTGGAATCTATTGATAATATATAGAAATACTCATGATTTATGTGGATTTACTTGTATCCTGATACTTTGCTAAAGTTACTTGTTTCAAATAGGCTTTTTTGGGGGCTTGTTGCTTTAGGATTCTCTAAATAAGCCATCATATCAACCACAAAGAGTGAGAGTTTTGTTTCCTTATTGCATACTCCAATCCCTGCAATTGATTTTTGCTTCTCTTTTGGCTAAAACTAACATTTCTAATTCAATGTTAAATAATAGTAGTGATAATGGGCATCCTTATTTCATCCCTCATTTTATAGGGAATGTTTCTAGGTTATCTTCAATGCATATAATGCTTGCTGATGGTTTTTGATAGTTAGCTGTTGCCATTATTAAGGAATGTACCATTTATTCCTATGCTCTCTAGTGTATTTTTAATGGAAAAGGTTTTTTGTTAAAGAATTTTTCAGGTTCTATTGAGCAAAGCATAGTATTTCTATTAGCTTTGTTATTAATATAGTTAATTATGTTGATTTTTTGCTAATATTGAACCATCTTTGCATAACAGATCATTGTGTATTATTCTGCTGGTGGCTTGCTAAAATTTTATTTAGAATTATTGTATCAATATTCATTGGGACATTGATCTATAATTTTCTTTCTCTGTTTTGGTTCTTTCTAATTTATAGAAAATCACCAAGTTGTTGTCATCAAAGGAGCTTGCCAGAATTCCACCTAATTTTTTGAGTAGCTTATATAGAATTGGAATTTATCTTTAAATTTTTCATAGAATTAACTCGTAAATCTTTCTGGTCCTGAAGGTTTTTTTTTTTCCTAAGGGAGTACATTAACAACTTGTTCCATTTCTTTTTCAGAAATAAGGCTATTTATGTATTTTATTTACTCTTGTGTTATTCTGGACAATTTACCTTTTTTGTAAATATTCATGTTATTTCTTTGCATACAATTGAGCAAAATAGATTTGAATTTTTATTTATTTTCCTTCTCATTGAGGATGAGTATCTCCTCATTTTTGGTTCTTGTAAATTGATTTCCTTCATTCTGTATTTTTAATCAATTAATCTATTATTTATATATTTTACTGCTTTTTAAATCAACTCAATTTCATTTATTAGTTTGATAGTTTTCTTGCTTTCAATTTTATTTATCTTTCATTTGATTTTCAGACTTTCTCTTTAGTATTGGAAATTTTAAAATTGGTTTTTCTAGTTCTTTTAGTTCTATGCCCAATTCATTGATCTCCTCTTTCTCTATTTTATTCATATAAGCAGTTAGAAATATAAAATTTCCCCTAATAAGGACTTTGACTGTATCCCACACATTTTGGTAGGATGTCTCATTGTTGTCATTGTCTTAGATGAAATTATTATTTCTATGATTTGTTGTTTGAGCCACCCATTCTTTAAAATTAGGTTATTTGTTTTCCAATTAATTTTAGTTTAACTTTCTATGTAACATTTATTTCCTCATGATCTGAAAAGGATTTACTTTTCTACATTTCATTGTGAGGTCTTTATAACCTAATACATGATCAATTTTTCTCTAGGTGCTATAAACCACAGGGAACAAGGCATTTGAGTTTATCTAGAGGCTTCTCATATCAAACTATTGTAAAATTTCATTAAAATTTTTAACTTTCTTCTTATTTTTGTGGTTATATGTATTTAATTCAAAGACATAGAAATTGAGACTAATGCATTAATATAGTTTTAATATCTAAGTCTTCCTTTAACTCATTTAACATTCTTCTAAAACTTTGGATGTTATACCACTTGGTTCAAATATGTTTAATATTGATATTATTTCACTACCCATGTATCCATTTAGAAAGATGTAGCATTCTTCCTTATTCCGTATATTTAAATTTATTTTTGCAATTGTTTGGTCTGAGATCAGGATTGCTACCCCATTTTGTTTTTGGTTTGGTTTATTTACTTCTGCTGAAATATAACATATTCTGCTCTAGCCTTTTACCTTGACCCTGTGTGAAAATTTATGCCTCAAAAATGTTTCTTGTAAACAACATATTGTAGGATTCTGATTTTTAATCAACTCTACTATCTGCTTGCATTTTATGGAAGAGTTCAACCCGTTCCCATTCTCAGCTCTGATTTTTAATTCTTTACTTTTTCCAGCCTATCTTCCCACTGGTTTTTACTTTTCTCTCTTCTTTTGCTTTATTCCTTCTCATCACTTTTTTTGCTTCTGACCACCCCCCCTTCTGCCCTCTTTTCTATCAGTCCCTTCCCTTCATGTTTCTGCTTTTCCCCTCCTTTTTCTCCCCCTTTTTCTATTTTTATTTATCTCCTCCTTTTCCTTTGAGCCTCTCCATGTGATGTTATTTAAACTCTTACTTATCCCCGTTCTTCTCCAATTAAAATTCATTTATGTCTTAATTGTTTTTACCTGTCTTGTACCTCCAACCTCTATGTAAGTATATTCCTTTCAACTGTCTTAATAGCAATACAGTTCTCAAGAATTGTAAGCATTGTTGCATTGCCATTACTGTAAACCCACACATTCTAAGTATACTCCTTTCAACTGTCTGAACAGGAATACAACTCTGAAGAGTTAGAGCTATCATCTTCCTATGTAGGGATGTAAACATATTAGTCTGACTTTTTTTCTTTCTGCTGACCATTTTACACATCTTGTCAGTCTTGTATTTGAAAATCAAATTTTCTGTTCAGTTCCAGTCTTTTCATCAAGTTTGAAAATCCTCGATTTCTTTGCAATTTCATTATTTTCCCCAAAAGAACGTAGTGAATTTTGCAGAGCAGTTGATTCATGGTTGCAATTCAGGATCCTTTAACCTACAGAATATCATATTCTAGGCACTCTGATACTTAATTTTGAAGCTGCCAAGTCCAGCATCATACTGACTGGAGCTCATTGGTATTTAAATTGATTCCTTTTGACTTCTTGCATATTTTCTCCTTTAGCCAAGAATTCTGAAATTTGCTACAAATTTCAGGGGACAGCTTTTTGATGATGATCAATGTATTCTAACAAGGAATATTTTGTCTTCTTGTTTTAAGAAATTAAGGTCGTTTTCCATGATAATTTACTGAAAGATATTTTCCAGACTGTCCTTTTGATCATGACTTCCAGATCAATCAATAATTTATAAATTATCTCGTCTGGACCTATTTTGAAGGCCAGTTTTTTTTTCCCAAAGAGATAGTGTATATTTTCTTCTATTTTGCCCAACTTTTGGTTTTGTTTGGTGAAATCTCGGTGTCTCCTAGAGTCATTAGTTTACATTTGTCCAGTTCTAATATTTAGAATTTTATTTTCATCAGTTGGTTTTTGGTTTCTTTTTCCAATTGTTTAATTTTACACTTAAATAAGCTATTTTCCTTTCACAGTAGTTCCATTTTATTTTTTTTTTTAGATTTTTCAAGGCAATGGGGTTAAGTGGCTCACCCAAAGCCACACGGCTAGGTAATTATTAAGTGTCTGAGGTCGGATTTGAACCCAGGTACTCCTGACTCCAAGGCCAGTGTTCTATTCGCTGTGCCACCTAGCCACCCCCCATTTTACTTTTAAAGGAGTTGTTTTCTCCTTTCCATTTTGTCAATTTTAATTTTAAATAGATTGCTTTCTTTGGTCACCTTTTTATAACTCTCTTGCATGACTCTCATTTCATTTCTCCATGCATAAGCCCCTTTAAAGCTTCACATTTAAACATCCTGTCACTATTCTTCTCTTCTGAAATGGAGTTTCTATGATTAGTGCTCTTCCCCCCTCCCCTTATTTCGAAAATTGAGCTCTGCTCTGGAGTAAAGGGGATGCAGTCCAAAGCTTTTTATGCTAGGGCCAGAGGGTCTTATTCATGGATTTCTGTTCTGATATTTCAGGTGCTTGGACTTTACTCTCTTCCTTGGAGTAGCCCAACCCAGAACTGCCTGCTGCACCATTTCCAGACTCAAACTTCCCTTTGTGAACTAGACTTGGTTCCCTCCCTGGTGATCTGCTGTATAATTGTCCTTCTGAGCTAGGACCTGGAGTGCTGTATGGCTGAGTCTCCCACAGGTTTCCCACTTTTCCCACCTATTCTATGTTGCATTCCCCTTTTACACACATGAGATGAACTTTTCCTGAAGTTCTTCCATGACATCTTCAACTGAAAAACTATTTTGTTCTATTTTTTTGGAAGGGTTGTGTGTTCTGTCATTTTAGGGTCTATTGAGAAGATTCATTTATAGTTGTTTCAGGAAAAACTTCTCAAATTTCTCACAACAATCTTGTCCCTATCCAAGCACTATCTCCTTTGAGTTTTTCCATCCAAGAAAATAGGGTTAGCCTCATCAAGCTATCCTTTATGATGGATGATGGTTGGGGAAGATACTGACTCACCTCTGAATTCTAGTTGATAAATGGCACAACTGAGATGTTAAATGATTTGTTCATCAATATAGATAGGGCTTTTGTAAGTCTCAAACACTTTTGTAGTTCTGTAGAAATGCCAACCATGACCATCACCACCACCTCTACCACTATCAACATCACCATCATCACTAATTATTATTATTATTATGATTATTATTCTACAACCACCAGACTTCTAGTCTTGTGATGAGTATCTTTCTTCAGGTTTCTATATTAATATTCCTGAACTCAAATGATATTTATAGGACAATATAAGATGTTCTAATAAATGTTTAACATCTAGAATCTAAATGAGGGAAAATATACTCATACTCTTTAGTTTAATCTTTGTTAATACTCAAAAAACAACAAAATAGTGAATTAAGTCCTGATTTGGAGCAATTGTCAGTTATGAAGTATAAATATTCCAACTGAAAATGTAACCATCTATTCTCACAAGTCGGTTAGAAATGATTTTAGCTAGTAACTGTGGATCTAACAAAGGTCACTCTAACTACCATACCACAGTAGTTTTTAATTGTTGTTATTACTAATCTCATTCTTTTCTTTTTTCATTAGAGATAAAAAAGATGTGATCCTTGATCAAGCTACTCTACTTACAATCATTCCATAAAATAACTTTTTTTTCTAACTGAAAAATGAATTAGGATATAGGCACTATTCCTTTTGGACAAATTTAGAAGCAGACATAACCATGTGGATGAAATTTATATTATTTCCTTCCCATTATTTATTTCTTTGAGCAAATATTGAATTTGTAAAATATTTCATTAACTTAATTGGGAGACTCTAAATATATAGTGTGGCCCTCTAGGTATTTCAATATATAAATTCCTATAAAACAATCTGTATTACTCAATTACTTTAATATTTTATTTGTGGGTTTCATGTGGATATAAGTTATGGAAGAATTTTAAATCTTACTCTGTAATCTTAAATATTGCAAACTCTTCTTTTGTAGGTAAAATATAAGGGTTATATTAGACACATCTAATGGCTCACGTCTATTGCCACTCTTAACTATTGCTTTTCTTTTAAAAAAGAAAAAACATTTAAACAAAACTACCCATCTCTCTGACAAGAGGACAGAGATGTGTTTCATCATGAACTCCCCTATTTGAAGATAGCAGCTTGGTTTGGTCTAAATATAAATGATGTACAGATTGTCTAGAAATGGGAATCAAGAGGAATGCAAATGAAGTCATATTTTAAAAATCTATATATCTCTTCATTATGTCTTTGAATATTTCCAGAGGTTATGCTTACTCTGGACAAAAGACAATTCAGATCTGGCACAATAACTGTCTTTGTGTTTGAGTGGTTAGTTTGTAGAATAGGTGTTAGGTTTCCTGTGTTTAGCTCCATGGGGTAGAATCAGGAGCATTCATTCGAAATTAATAAAAGTTCAATTTCAGCTTGAAATCAGGAAAATTTTCCAACAATAAATTATATCCTCAAATGATAGGAATTAATGGGAGAAGTCACTCATTTATTCTGCCTTTCTGTTCTTGATCAACAGTTTAGGGAGTCATTCTTTAAGTTTTGACATCAGTAATGCCATTCAGAAGGAAGAACTATTCTTTGGCTATTTTTCTTTATGCATTTTTTCATTTATTAATGAAATTAAGAAATGTTTATTGAGAGTCTTCTATGCACTTGGCTAGGACATTTGGAAGATTCAAAGAAACAAGAATCTAGTTCTAATCCTCACTGAGCTTAATGTGAATAGAATATATCTCTTCAGGATTTTAGTAAAACTTCTCCCTGATATTTAAAATGAAGAATGTAAGGTCATTAAAACCATAAAATGAAATAGACCTGAGAGATCATTTAGTCCAACTAAAATCTGAGCATTAGGGCTCTCTGTAAAATATGCAGCAAGGAATCAGCAAGCTTCTGCCATTTCACCTTTATATGACTGTCATCATTATGGAATCTTTCATTAGTTATTTTTTCCTTCCCTTCCCTTCCCTTCCCTTCCCTTCCCTTCCCTTCCCTTCCCTTCCCTTCCCTTCCCTTCCCTTCCCTTCCCTTCCCTTCCCTTCCCTTCCCTTCCCTTCCCTTCCCTTCCCTTCCCTTCCCTTCATTCTTACAGCATTGAGCCAAAAGCTGCTTCTTTTTAACTTCTATCCTCTACTACGAACTGCTAAAAGAAGAGTCGATCTGAGATGTTTTCCCATATGATCCCCCCGTCAATATGTCTATTCCTGGGATCCCTGGAGTCACGGTCAATATCTACATTCCCACAAAACCCAGAGAACAATGACCAGCCAAGTCCCTCTTGAAAACATAACAGGGTAAATTTTTTTTGCTCCCACTGATACTCTCCAGAAAACAACCATTTCTCATAAAAACCTCATGACCTTACTTGATAAAAAGGTGACAGACATTGTGTTCCCAAATGGACTGATTCAAGGGAGCTTTTCTGTCACTGGCATTGTCAGGATAGGCTTTATCTGTTCTGCCATTATGAGGGGTTATTCCAAAGGCAGATGGAGAGAATGACTTCTGAAAGAGACCAGCTAAACTGACAGGAGAATTGTTCAACTTATAAATAAAACATCATCGCTAAAGTTATAATAAACCATACAACGTGAATTCTACTCCCCTGAAGCCATGGTGCCTGTAAAGAAATAAACTGGCCATGGAGAATGTAAAAATAAAAATCATTAGAGATCATAAAAAATAAACAAAAATCTTCTTGCTAATTCTTTCATTCAGAAAGAAATAACAAATTATACCTACACTTTTCCTCCTTCCCCTCTTTGCCTAAAATGAAGTTTAAGAGAATGAAGGATATTATTTTGTTGACTGTCTGATCAATGTCAGGGACACTGAGGTTCCAGTGGGAGATTTCTTGGGTGACAGCTTTGAGACTCTCATTGCTGCCCCAGGCTCTGTCCATCAGATCTTCCACAATCACCATTTCTGTACAACCTACAAACAACAGTTCATCATTCAATGTTGCAGAGAGATCATCCATAATCAGGGTATTTGAGAATTGGTATCACTACTCCACACACAATGGTAGCAAATGACTTTCCTGGGAGCTGAAGACAGTATTTTATCACTATTTTAAAAGTAATTTCTTCCCTACAAAATTGCTTTGCTCAAATTAGATGGTCCTTCCAGGGAACATGAAGAAAGGTTGTTGCTGTCATTCATCAAAAGGGTTCAAGAGCCATGAGGGAATGTTTTTCCATTTCTGGTAATGACCAACTTGTCATAGACCATCTACTGGATTTTTTTTCTGTAACTTCATCTCTACCATCTGCTGTTTCATCAGTCTTTCTGTTGGTCTCCTTAATATTCTCTGGGTCACTTTCTTACAATGAGAAGGTCCCAAATATCAGGATTTTTTTTAAAGTTGGCAAATAATAATAATGTTAGTGGCATAAGAAGAACTCACTGTAATTCTCTAAACTGAAAGTGTAATCTCATTCGCCAAATTTCAAATCTGGGAACAGATAACCTCCAAAAGGCAATATTACCTGACAAGTAATTACTGGAATGTACTTGACCCCCCCCCACTCTTGGATGACCCTAATTTTTCCCCCTCCTATTGAAAATCATACTATTTTAGAAAACACAGTCCTCCCAAAATCTATAAGGGTATTACAGTTGTTACCATGAGGAGGTATTTGAGCTATATCAGAAGTAAATCAGCAGATCAGGAAACAAACAACAAAAAAGACCCTCTCCCTGAGGCCTGAAATATTTTGAAATAGAATATTGACAAAAATTCTCTTTCTCTGGAACCCCAAAGATCCTAATGCTCTGAAAAAAGACTGAAGCAAGGAATCAATCCCCAATTTAACACATCAATTCCCAAGTTGTTATAATGGGATCTTGATTTTACTATAAAGTAGATTTGGTCATAGGGTATGAAATGTGAGTCTTTAAAAGAACCAGAGGTGGTAAGAGGCAACAGCATCTAAGAATGTGGAACAGGCCATGGAAACATCACAGCTAGGAAATAACTTTAAGTTGGTGAACCTATGCAATTGAAGTACATATTACAAATAGAGACAATATTGTTTCCAAGGAGACAACAATTGTCCATTTAAAAAATATGCCAGCTTCTTAAGTATATTAATGTTTGATTTTTAAAATATATCATATCCTGTGGAAGCTAGGTAGCCCAGTGGATAAAGCACTGGCCCTGGAATCAGGAGGCCCTAAGTTCAAATCCTGATCTCAGATACTTAATATTTACCTAGCTCTGTGACCTTGAACAAATCAATTGACCACATTGCTTTACCAAAACTATATATATATATATATATATATATATATATATATATATATATATATATGTATATATGTATATATGTATATATATAAATATGTATATATTTATATATATATACATATATGTATTTCTATATACATATATGTATAGACTTATTTATTTATACCTATGTGTAAAGCACCTAGTGCTCCTCTCTTCAATGTAGCAAAAAACATATTTTCATGTGGTTGCTTTGATTTTCAGATTCATTATACACTTTGGGGATTCATGGCAGTTCTGATGTACAGCCTTATGGTTTATACAAGTCACTGTTAGAATATACCTGATTTGTGGGGTTCTGGGTTTGTATTGTTTTTCCCGTTAGAGATAAAGGTGTAATGTATCCATGCCCTGCAAGTGGTTTCAATGCTCTTTTCATACAGAGACATCCCAGATGTATTCTTGTCAACAGAATTCCTATGAATGTTTATAATCCTTGGTTACATAAAAACATTTGCCATTTTATTCAATATTCAGTACATTTTTGTGGACAAAAGAGGCAACTTTAGATAATGTCTTTCAATGATTTTAATTTTGCATTCAATGATAGTCTCCTTATTAACACAGGAATTTTATAATCCTCTTAAGAATTCACTTCCTCATTCACCTAAACTAAGACTAAGCCACTAAATAATCCTTGAAGTTCAGGGACAATTATAATTTCTTAAGCACCTATGATAGCTCAGTGCTTCCAGGATATGTCATTGACAATCACAGAGAAATTACATGTATAAAATGAAACCTGAAAGTCATAAAATCTCCTTAACAACTATCAGAATTTTAAGGACACCATCACAGAGAAACATCATTGAAATAAATATATTAAATAAGTCAATCAATGTGAAAGTAAATAGATAATAAAATGGATAGTTGGATGTATGAATGGATATATGTATGGATGAACGTAAGGATCATTGGATGGATTAAATCTGGAACAATTAAATGAGGATTTGGATTTAAATTATATCTCTGGTGTTTACCCTGTGTGACATCAGACAAGTCCCTTACACTCATTGATTCTCAGTTTCTTTAAGTGTTAAACAAAGGAATTAGAAAAAGTATTTTCTAAAGTTCATTTTAGTTCCAAATAATAGTATTTATGAAATTCTGACAGAGAAACATAATGTATCAGTAAATACAAACTTTTGTGCTTTCCTTTCTTCTTATGTCAGGGGAATTTAACTTGGGTCCATAGATTGATGTCAGTTTTTGCATGTATTTGGAAGAGAAACAAAAAAATCTATTTTCTGCCAACATCAAATGGAAAATGACCATTTCCTCCAATTATCTGTTCAAATGAAAACTCCTTCAGGCAGGGACTCTCTTGTATTTCTTGAATCTTCAGTGTTTAGTTCAGAACCTGAAACATATTAGGAGTTTAACAAATGGTAGATGACTGAGTTTTAAAAAATAATTTTAAAAAAGCAGTTTCTGAGAAGGGGTTCATAGATTTTGCCAAAGAGCTCTATTAATTTTTATAGGGTTTTTTTGCATGGCAAATGGGGTTAAGTGGCTTGCCCAAGGCCACACAGCTAGGTAATTATTAAGTGTCCGAGGCGGGATTTGAACCCAGGTACTCCTGACTCCAGGGCCGGTGCTTTATCCACTGTGCCACCTAGCTTCCCCTAGAGGTCTATTTATTAAAAAAAAGTTAGGATACCTTGAATAAAAGATTATTTGAATAACTAATGTCATTAAATCTGTCAAAGAGGAAAAATTAATTCAGAAAAGATCGACTAATAAATTAACAAACATTTTTAGGAAATTGCTATTTATCAGACACAGCACTAAGAACTGGTATATAAATAAAAATGAAAAGAAAGATAGTCCATACCCTCAAGAGGATTACATTCTAATGAGGGAAGATGATGCATAAATGGGAAATTAAAAGTTGGGGGCAGAGAAAGTATCGAAATGGGAGCATGGTTAAGTCCAGAAATTCGTAAGCAAATTTGGAACAAGAATGAAGGATGTCCATCTATGACCCCTTCTCAAAAGAGGAGAGAGGAGTAGACAGAGAGATTGATAATTATTTTTAAAAATCCCATTGACTTTCCAACAGGAAAAGAAAGAGGGGGAAATAGTTTTATATTCTTCTTTGATCTTGAACAAAGAACTAAAAACAATTTTTGGGTATTGTAGAGTGCCAAATCATCATCAAAGTTAAGGGGTAATGGGTGGGGAAGTAACTTTCTAAAAATTAAAGATGGCCATAAGTGGAATGGGCTATCACTGAAGATAGGCTACTTCTATTCTGCTATCATTACAAGCCTCTAAGAGTAAACCAGATGACAACTTGTGGGAGATGTTATTGAAAGAAATTATTTTTACTGATGAAGTTTGGACAAGAGAGAACTAGGTGGTACAGTGGATTCAATACTGGGCATGCAGCCAGGAAGACCTGGACTCAAATTCAGCCTCACATAGTATCTGTTCTTCGGCAGGTCACATAGAGTTTGTACAGTTTCTTCAGCTGTGAAGTTGGGATAACAATAGCTCCTCTCTCCCAGGATTATTGTGAGGATCAAATGAAGTGCTCTTTTTAAACACATAGTAGTGTACCTGGTACAGAGTAGACTCTAAGTAAATGAGAATTTATCATTAGTAATGGTAGCAGTGGGAGAACCAACAGTAGTGGTAGTAATAGGAGAAGCAGCAGGAGAAGGTAGTGGTGGTGGTAGTAGTAGTAGTAGTAGTAGTAGTAGTAGTAGTAGTAGTAGTAGTAGTAGTGGTAATAGTAGTAGTAGTAGTAGTGGTAGTGGTAGTAGTAGTAGTAGTAGTAGTGGTAGTGGTAGTAGTAGTAGAAGTGGTAGTGCTAATGGGAGTGGTAGGAGCAGTGGTAGTGGTAGTAGTAGAAGCAATAGTAGTGGTGGTAGTTTTAGTGGTAATAATAGTGGTAGTAGTAATAGTGATGGTAGAAGGAGGAGGAGTGGTAGCTGTAATGTTAGTGGTGGTGGTGGTGGTAGTAATAGTAATAGTAATAGTAGTAGTAGTAGTAGTAGTAGTAGTAGCAGTAGTAGTGGTAGGAAGAAGTTGTAGTTGGAGTGGTAGTTAGGAATGCTAGTGGTAGTAGTGGTGGAAATGAAGTGGTAATTGTAGGGATAGTGATAGTGATAGTAGTAGTAGTAGTAGTAGTAGTAGTAGTAGTAGTAGTAGTGATTATTGATCAGAGGACTGCAAACTTTATGTTCTATTTTGATTTTCTTTTTTCAACATCTTAATATAGGATGAATGTAGAATAATTGATATCTTCATCTAAGAGGAGTCCATTAGTATGGACTAGTATGGAGTGGAAGATAGTGTCTTATTTGGTTGAAGAAGGAGTCTATGAAAAAATTTCATTTTATAATGTTTCATAAAAAAAGATTGAATTCCTATTGAGGAAAAGTTTTCATTAAAATAATAATATTTGGACATTTTTAAATAATCAGCTAAAATGCAAACAGAAAAAGTTCACCAAATATCAATGGGATTCATGACCGAATGTAAAATGAAAATTAATAACTACTGTTTTATATGATTCCTGAGACAATTTAAATTAAATGAACAATGTTACTTTAGTATCCAAAAAAAGGACTAATTTAAGTTCTCAGAGTCTAGGAATTCAGTCAATATCTACCTTGTTCTATAGCTATTCCCATCATTCTAAGAGACACATTGAAGGAAGGTTCTGAGATACTTCAATATTCCTCTTTGTCTGACTCTCTCTCTGTCTCTCTCTGTCTCTGTCTTTGTCTCTCACTGTTTCTGTCTCTGTCTCTGTCTTTCTCTCTCTGTCTCATTTGTCTCTCTGTCTCTCTCTGTCTCATCTCTCTCTGTCTCATTTGTCTCTCTGTCTCTGTCTCATCTGTCTCTGTCTCAGTCTTTTGTTGCTCTATTTCTGTCTCTTTATATGACTCATTGTCTCTCTTTCTAATCTGTCTCTGTCTCTCTGTCTAATCTAAATCTGTGTCTGTGTCTGTCTCTGTCTCTGTCTCTATCTATCTACATATACATATACATATATATATATACATATATATATATATATATATATATATATATATATAATTCTTTGGTTCAAAGTGGAATTTCCAAAAACATTCATTTGTTTACAAAAAACAATATGATTAAAGTTATTCAAAATATATTTAATAAAATCAACCTGCCCTGTATCTGGGCATACACTCAAATATTGTGTGATATAGACTAACTGCAATAAGGTGACATGCTAAAGCCCTAATGCAGACAAGATAAGATTAAAAAAAGACAATGTGCCCTAGTTTAGGCCCAAACTTGACCTTTTTTGAGGACTGCTTCCCAGATATTTATGACATGTACAAACTAACCCATCAATCAATTGCCAAACAATAGTGGCCTTTATTAACCATATGACCCAGGACATTTTTTTACCTCATTTCTTCATAGGCCTGTATTCAACTAGAAAAGAGAACACATTAATTCTGAGAACGATAGCATGACATTGTTGGCAAGCACCCTTCCTTGACATTGCCTATGACAGTTATGCCTGTTGTTAAGTATGAAGAATCAATTTGTCAGACAAACAAATGCCAGATTCAGCAAAGACTCCAGACTGGAATATCACATGAATTGATACTTTCCCCACTCGTCTTTCAATTCTTTAATTGATTTTCTTTTTAAATTAGCTACTCAAGTTTCCATATAATAGCCAAGGATTGAAGGTGACCTAGGGGATAAAAGTAAATTCAATAAGAGAAATAAATACTATTCAAATTGGTTATTCACTTAACTGATTATTATAGCTCTGATCATATGGACTTAGAGTAGATGGGATCTTAGAATGATAGAATTCCAAGGGCTTTGGAACTCACTCCTCTAGATTCCACCCTTTTTCCCACCAAAACAGTCACCAGCGTAGTTCAGATTTTCATCATTTCTAACCTGAACACTTCCACTAACCTCTTCATTAAGTCTCTAGTCTTTCTTTCCATCCATACCATTCTCTAGAAACTTTCCAAGGAGATATTTTTTTTAATAACAGCTCTGTCCATGGTACCAGGCAGTTTGTATTCCAAAGACTTCAGGGGCTCCCTCATGTTTCTATGATAAGTAAGACACTCCTCAGCTTGATATTTAATCTCCTTCCATGGTCTGACTGACATTTAAGATTCAGTTATATTTCTTCATCTTTCATACACACGGTTCTAGCTGAATTGGCCAAATTAGCCACCCAGCTATTCCTAATATACAACAATCCATCGCTCAACTACATGATTTTTCCATAAATGATGCCACATATTTATAATATATCTGTTCTTTATATCTGCAGATTCTTAGTGGATGTTGACATAATACCAGAAGGGAAACCAAAGATTTTGTATGACAAAGAAGTAGCCATAAAAGACAGACCTTCCTTTTTAATGCCTCCAAAACACTCAGAGAGCACATACTTCAATTTCAGGTCAGCAGACAGGAAGCACTTGCTGAATATCCATGAATAAGTTTTTCTCTCTTTGACATTTCCCTTACACAAATCATGATTGTCCTGAAAATATTCAGCTAGATTACCCAAATGGACAGAAACTGGTCCATATAGTTTGGTCATGTGCCACACCCTTATCAGACTCATTTTTAAATCTTCTATAAACATCTTCAACAATTCCTTGGTAGGAGCTGATCATTCATTTTTCAAGCAGGAAAGGCACAGCACACTGACATCAAGTATTTTTCATTTACCAAAATAAAGAGATGAAAGCTCTGTTTGATGAACTCTCTATGCATCAAGAGAAATAAATAGCATGACAATGATAATCAACTAAACCTGGACCAAATCAACAAAAGCATATATTCAAAATCTAGGGTGAGAGGGAAGCATCCTCTTTTATCTTGCATTTGGGTCATGTATCTTAGATGAGTAGGAGGGAAAAATTTTAGTCCTAGGCAAAAAAGATTTTTTGTAATATAAACTTAAAAAATGTATTTATATAGCTTTTGTTTTTATATCATCTTTATTTCCTAACATATGCCTTCTCCTTCCCCTACCCAGAAAACCAAACCTTGTTATAAAGAATAGAACAAAGGATGCTAGGAAAATGCAGCTCAACAAACATATCCAATGACTCAATTAAAAGAAGTAATAAATGAAATATTATGTACTTGTAGTCCCCAATTCTTGCAAGAAAGAACGGTATTTTTTCTCAGGTCTTTTCCAAAACCAGCTTAACCATTATAATTTCACAATATTTTAGTGATTCCCCCCAAGAAAAGATGCTTTTCACCCAAATTTCAGATATGAGAATAGAATAAGCATTTATATAGCATCAGCTAGAGTGTTGGGTGTTCAGGGAATACCAGTCCCTCTGGTGTGAGCCTGTTCATCTATCTTTGGTGTCTACCTGTCACTCAACTCTGTGGTTGTTAGTAGGAAGCATAGAAGGCACACCCCAGTATATTGTTTCATTAGATGGGCTTATCCAGGTCAAGAGTACTTGAGTTGTCTCAAGCCGATGAATGAGCATGTGAAGACTTCTGTCAGTAGAACCGGATGAGAACAATTCATCCAATTTCCATCAAGTCAGCAGAAATGAGAACTGAGGCATGCTTAAAGCTTATTAGACATCAAAAATTCTAAGGTCCTCCACTATATCCCAAGTTTCACCAGTCACCTTAACTTTTGTCTTGCCACTGGACTTCAATGGAGGAGAGAAAGAGTGACAAATTGGGACAATGCTGCCTCATTTAATTACAGTTTATTCATAAGTCAAAAGACCAATGTCATTCTGCTCCAAATGTTTATATGAACTATTTGTGCCTAACTTGTGTTATAGCTTTGTGATCTCATTTTGGTCTGATCAGTCATAGTCACACACACTGTACTTTTACTTAGACATAGTAATATCATTTTGGTTCTCTTGGAGCCTGTGTAGCATCTAGTTTCTACTACATGCTCCCTCTAAAATCATACTAGTGTATCTCTGTTCCCTTACATTGGGATGCCCAAAGTAGACCCTTGTTCTTTAAACAATTGTGTTTTTTTTCTTTTTTTTTAAACTGAGAAATTCCTGGAGCTAGGGGGCAAATGAGGAAACAATTTCTATGGGAGGTAGCTATCATGGATTGGATATAAAGCTAGTGTTGGAGACATATATTCAAATTCTGCCTCTTATACAAGTTTTCTGTGAAGCCTGGATAAATCAGTGTTCTGACATTTCTCAGTGTTCTCAACCACCTTTTAAAATTTAAGTTGCAGAGAAAGTTCTGACTTGCATTGGTAGAAGGAATTCTCACACCTGGGTCTTTCCTTTACTAATTAAATAATAAACCATCCCTCTATAGCTTTATTCGTGATTTCTTTAAACAGTTATTCCTTATTACTTCACAGTTGCTTAAAAGGAACAGTTTTCATATCCTTTAAAAAGTGTGTAGGGGCAGCTAGGTGGCACAGTGGATAAAGCACTGGCCCTGGAGTCAGGAGTCCCTGAGTTCAAATTGGGCCTCAGACATTTAATAATTACCTAGTTGTGTGGCCTTGGGCAAGCCACTTAACCCCATTTGCCTTGAAAAAACCTAAAATATAAAAAAATAAAAATAAAAAGTGTGTGTGTTTGTGTGTGTGTGTGTGTGTGTGTGTGTGTGTATGACAATGATGGAGGATGGTCCTGAGCTAGGGAAATCATTACTTAAATAAAAATAAGATTTTTTACATATGCAGTCATATTCACATATGCAATGCATGTGTGTCTGCATTTTATGTGTGCAGATTACATCTGATTCATCCTAACTCTATTGCATAGATCAATTAGCAATTATTATACATGAAACACTGTGCTAAGTACCTTACAAACACTATCTCTGATCCTCAAGGCAGCCCTGTGAGATAAGCTCTATTAGCATGCCCATTTTTAAACTAAGAAAAGATAAAGGTTAAATATGAAGATAAAGGTTAAAGGACTATTCTGGAGTGACATAGTAAGTATCTTAGTCTGGACTTGAATTCAGGTCCTCCTGATTCCACACCCCCTGCAACTCATTCTATCTACTGATCTCTTTAGATTGTTAGATCAGGGATTGGTACACACAAGGAAAT
This sequence comes from Macrotis lagotis, assembly GCF_037893015.1. Lineage (NCBI taxonomy): Eukaryota > Metazoa > Chordata > Mammalia > Peramelemorphia > Peramelidae > Macrotis > Macrotis lagotis. The sequence goes on along the minus strand of NC_133663.1, from coordinate 25,072,033 downwards.
TAGAAAATTTTTAATAATAGAAAGGAAGATTCTAGAAGTCCTATTGATTATTCTTCTCTTAGCATTCTCAGGTAAAAATGATTGCAATAAACAGGCAAAATGTTATTAAACACTGATTATGTTCAAAACCCTATGATACTTGCTGAGCATAAACAAGGGAAAGGAGACAGTTCTTCCATTTGAGAAACAAAGTCTAGTGGGAGAGAAAAAAAACTTAAAGAGGGTTTAGCTGCAAATTAGGAGGAAAGATGTTCTAGTTCTCAATGCAGAACGAAAGCTAGGAGTGGTACACATGTTAAAATGCCATCTCTCAATAAAATATTATGTGACTGATTTTGAGCCTCATGACGAATAAGGATGTTCAGGGTAGGGATGTTACCCTTCAGGTTCAGCAGTAGGAGTTGCTGAGGAAATGGGGGGCCGGGGGGAGCTCTAGCACCAGCAGACCGGGCAATTTTACAGGATGGCAACTGTGGGCTAGGTTGGAAGGACTGTCTTTAGGGTCACTGTTATTGCCAGGGTTCTTCAGATCACCATCTTTCTGCTGAGAAGTGGTTAGAATTGAGTTGGTCGGTGAGGAAGTCCTCTTGACAGGAATTTTTCCCTCAGTAATACCTGTGAGGGCAGGGCTAGTGACCTGGTGCAGGAAAGTTAGAGACCCAGGATGTCTGGGAGGAAGAGCTAGTGAGGTGATTAAACAATACCTTGGTTTACCTGACATGTTACCTCTAGTCTCCCATATAGAATGCTTTGATATTTCACCTAAAGCAAAAGGACATCTTAATTTTACAGATGAGGAAACTGATGCCCAGAAACTCCCTCAAAGTCACAAGGGCAACTAGTGTCACGCCTCTGATTAAGGGTCCTATGACTTGAAATTCATCATTCATTGTATTGGGAAAGCTTGATTTGGAACAGAAATTTTTGTCCTTTCAGGGAAAAGTCATTGACCAGAATTTTCCATTTTCAATAGAATGAATGGAAGCAAAAATCTGGGGCCACAAAAGCAAAAAAAGTAGAAATTGGGGTGGAGGAAATACCAGGAAGCTAACTGTTAATGAGCTTCCTGCCATTAGTGTGTGCTGTACCACACTGAACTATATTAGTGGATTCATCACCAATTTATATTGCTTTAGTCTCCCAATCCTAAAGAATGTGAAAAAGTGAAAGCAAAATCTGGTCTGAACTCGGTGGTTTAATAATAGAAGATTAAAGCTAAAGAGAAGACAACGTGGTCCCAGACAACTGTTGCTATTGGTTGTGGTTTATTCATCACTTGCTGCTAGGTGGCACACTGGCCTTAGATTCAGAAGGACAGGAATTTGAATCTTGTCACTTACTAGCTGTGTGACCTTGGGCAAGTCACTTAACCCTGACTGTCTCACATTCAAAGTCATTTCCAGTCATCTTGAGTCATATCTGTCCACTGGACCCAGATGGCTCTGAAGGAGAACATGAGTTACTTAGCATAGCACCCTTCACTGAAAATACAGTTCATATAATTTCATGGTGTCACCTATCTGATGTCATGGTCTTCTTCAAAACTGAAAGACAAAAAATATTATATAGCTAATAGAAAATATTATACATATTTTAATCTTTCTCTTTTTTTGTGGGACAATGTAGTTAAATGACTTGCCCAGAGTCACACAGCTAGGAAGTATCACATATCTGAAGTTGAATTTGAACCCAGGTACTCCTGACTCAAAGTCAGGTGTTCTATCCACTGCACCACATGGCTGACCCAGAACATTATGTTTTTAATAATTATTAGAATAAAAAAGTTGGACTGGCTTGCTGGGCTGCCAAAACCCTGGAGTCTCTACTAGCCATGCCTGGGGTGAAGAAAAATCTTTCAAAACCTCAGGCACCAGGAGCTAATGATAGCTCACCAGCCTTCGGACATCTAGAAGACCAACCTAGTGAATTTTATCCTATTTTGTGCCAACCCTTGTCAAAATTGGCACCACAAAGCTTTACAAAGTTCACCTCTGTATCTCTATGTCCTGACAAAGTCATGTCTAAAACTGTAGTTAATATTTCATGAAATTCAGTGTTTGTGTGTATACTTAATACATTACTATCTATTAGTTCTCTCACCTTATCCAATCTTGGAATTGTTTTAGTAGGTTGTCAGTGATTAATTGAAAGAGAGGGTGGTCCTAAGCAGAATGTGTAAAGTTAATGTGGAGTGAGCCAAAAATAGAGCCGTGAGAAATCATCACTCCAGCATCAGCAGATGTATGCAGTTCCCCAGTGTTGTGCAAGGATGACAAACTAATCATCTGAACTTGCTTATTATATATCAAAGATGATCCCAAATGAAATCCATAGTCACAAAGATGAAATGACATTCCCTTTCACCAAAGAACTCTTCCTACATTTCCTCCTCTGTAGTCTATAATAGATGTACCACTTCTAATTGCTCATACAATGAGAGAACAGTAATCAAAGAATCTGCAAGTCTCAGCTTGTGTGGAATTTTTTAACTGTATGTCTCCTTCCAAGAATGCTGAAAGCAAGTGTGTGGCATGGCCAAATATTTTAACAAGGGTGGTCAATGCATCTGACACATCTTTACCATCTGGTCGATGTGATGAAAAAGCTATCTGAGGAAACAACCCAGAAATTTCTTATCCAATACATAAAGAAATTATCCAATTTATTAAAAATTTGGGGAGGATTTAAAATTTTGAAGCTTTCACGTGTGCAGATTTGATCCATTGAAAATGTCTATTCATAATGAAAATTGTTTTATATAGAGGAAAAGACATTTTCAACTCTGCTTAAATTGCAAAAATCCACTTTATTCAATTAATTAGAATCATGTCTATTCTCTAGTTATATGAAAAAACAAACATATAAGACAATTTTATTTATGAAAAGTTAGATTCTGATATTTCCATTTCTTTTAGACAATGAAAATAATTAATTTTCTTCAATCAATTATTACATCAACAAACATTTATTGATCACCTACTATATATAACAGAATATTTAAATACTATATATATATATATATATATATATATATATATATATATTGGATAAGCACTGGGAAATATAAAACATGAATAAAATGTGCTTCATTCTGCAAAAGTTGCATTTTGAAGGTTTTTAAATACATATATATATGATATATATGTATATATATATATATATATATATGCAATTACTGTGGAAAATCATGATTTATATGTTTTTCTCATTCTTTAACTTAAAGAGTAAAAAGTCTCAGCTATTAGAGATTGACTTTCCTAAATTCTAAATCTTCCAGAATTGAAAACAAAAGCAAAAAAGTCAGTAAACATCATTATACTGTCAAATTCTGCACTATCAACTCACTTTGAGATGAAGCTATTCTTTGTTTTACCCTTCTCATTATTTAAAAAAATATTTTGTATTTTATTTTTCTTCAATTACATATAAAAACAATTTTAACATTCATTTTTAAAAGTTTGATTTCCATATTCTTTCCCTTCCTTCCTCCCCACCTCTCCCTCATTGAAAAAGTCAGCAATTTGACTTAGGTTGTAAATGTGTAATCATGAAAAATATTTTCATAAGTCATGTTGTAAAAGGAAATATAAACACCCCTCCCACCCACCAAAAAGAAAAAATAGAAAAATAAATTTAAAAAATGTATGTGTCAAACAGTTTTCTGAAAACTATCAGCTCTTTCTCAAGAGATGAATAGTATTTTTCATCTTTAGTCCTTAAGAGTTGTTCTGGGTCATTATATTTACTGAAAAAAGCTGTCATCCACAGCTGATCATACTACAGTATTGTTCTTAATTTATATACAATACATTTCACTTTGTATCAGCTCACTTCTTTCCAGATCTTTTGATGAGAGCATCCTGCTCATCATTTCCTACAGCAGAATGACATGCCATCACAATCATACACTACAATTTGCTCAGTGATTACCCAACTGACGGGCATCCCTCAATTTCCAATTCATTGTTACAAAAAAAGAACTTTCACAAATATCATTGTATATATAGGCCCTTTTCCTTTTTGCTTTTCATCTCTTTTGGGATACAGAGTTAGTAATGGCATTGCTAGGTCAAGGGGCATGAATGATTTTACAGCCTTTTGGCCTGAATCAGATCCATTTTTAACAACTCCAACAACAATGCATTATTATTTCACTTTACCTACATTCTCTCCAACGTTTGTCATCCTTGCCCTCTTCCCTAGTAGCCAATCTAATCGGTATGAAGCCATATCTCCAAACTGTTACAACCCACAAGTCTCTAATCAATACTGAGTTAGCATGATTTTAATTTGGCTATAGATAACAATGATATGAAGTTCTATTTCTGAATGCTTGTCCAAGTGGCATGAAAAGTTGGAGGTCCTACCACATTTCCAAATGCCTTCAGTGTAACTTTGCAATGTCCTTTGTATAAGCCATTTGAGGAGGAACCTTTCTAAATTTGAAGTGACTCATCATCTAACAGCTGCAACAAAATGATCTTTTTGCATCATGGAAAATCATAAAATTACCTATGGTTGAGTTGCAATCCAAAAGTTCATCCAGAATAGGAAAATGTCAGATGGTGAGAGGAATAGAAATCAAACTATTTAATCTTTATTAGAAGGGAAATAGGACCATTTTAGCCTGAAGAATAAAAGTTGAAGGGTAAAAGCATGAATTCATGCTAGATTCCTTCCACTATTTGGAAAGGCTATCATCATTCATAGAATCATGAAGAGATAGCCATGACTAAATAACTAAACAAAAACAGCATGTTGGCAAGAGATGACCTTTGTCTTCCTGTGCCACAGATGATAGAAGTAGGAGAAATGGGTGGGAGCTGCCAAGAGAACGATTAGGTTTGGTATAGGAAAAAGCTTCTTTACAATACAAGCCACCCAAAGGGTGGATGGGTCACTGCAGAAAACAATGGGCTTTACCTCCTTGAAGATCTTCCCACAGAAGCAGCACAACCTGCCAGCAATAAAGAGACATATTCCCAGGGTCTATAGTGAGAAAGGACAGCAAATGAATAAATGAATATAATGTTTATCCTTCATTCTGGAACAAGACCATGAAAAGAACATGAATTAGATTTGAGTGGGGGGGGGGGGCTGTGCTAAGTCCCCAGCCTCACTTTCTCTTCCAGAGTCATCTGGGTCCAGTGGCCAGAGATGAATTGGGATGACTGGAGATGGCCTTGGATGCAAGGCAATCAGTGTTAAGTGATGTGCCCAAGGTCACACAATTAGCAGGTGGCAAGCATATGAGGTTGGATTAGACCTCCTGTTGTCCTGACTCTTAGGTCAGTACTCAGTCCACTGTGCCACCTAGCTGTTGAATGAATGAATGAATGAATGAGTGAAAGAATGAATAAATATACAAACAAACACCACCATGAAAAAAAGAATGTAATCTCCTTTAGGGGAAGGGCAATTAAAAAAAATCTATCTTTTTATCATCATTTTCTGACTCATCATTTTAGGAATTAAATCTTTGATTTCAACAGTATAAGAGCACATGTTGAATAACTTCCTCTACAAATGAAGATCAACACCATTCTTCAAATGACATTCTTAGAGCATCACTACTTGCAATACCTAGGGCAGGGCTATACAACATTACTTATGAAAGTTTTTTTTTTTTGCTATCCAACATTACTTATAAAAGTTTTTTTTGAAACAATAGATAATATATTTTTGATCTTGTATTTGAGTGAGAGCTCCACGGTAGCTCAGCTTCATTTACTAAAGTATTTAGTAAATCCACAGGTTGTCTGCATAAAATTGCCAGGCAGGTTACATGTAGACAGTAGGCCACATTTTGGACAGCCCTGACCCAGAGGAAAAGTGATTTGATTTGGGTCATTCAACCACTATAGCTTATAAGTTGGAATTTAATACATTTATTTCTACTTCCATGCCAAAATCTTTATCCAAGATGCAATGATAACTCTCTCCTCTTCATACCTTATAGTAATCATTTCCTCAAAATTGATTTTGAAATGAAAAGGAATTGAATTAAATTGAAGAAGGTGCATTCACTCTAACCTAATATGGTGGCTAGAGTGTGGCTATAGCTGCCTAATATGGTGGCTAGAGCATTGACCTGACTTTGCAGTCCTATGAACCAAATTGACATTCTAGCTCTGCTACTCATTACTGCATGAATAATCTCAGAAAAAGCAATTGCTCTCTTTCCAATGGGATCTTTTGTTCTTTAAAGGAAGAACCTTGGATTGTATGATCTAATAGGTTCCTTACAGTTCTCTATAGGTCTATGCTCTGATTGCTAGACCAAAACAAGAAATGCACAAGAATGTTCAGTTTATTTGTGAATATAAAGTGTCAACTATTAATCTCAAAGGTTAAGAAGCATTTGAGTAATGATAGGGGCCAGAGGAACAAGAAATATGGAATGTACTTTTATATATGAAGATAAAAGAGGGCAGGGAATCATTGAGATCAGAAGCAAGAACACTAAGAACTGTATATTCTGATAAGAGGGTCATATAGGTGACCCTTTTCATATAAGCAAAAAGCAATCTGATATTTTATGACTCCAATGCTAACTATATAAATTACTATGGTGGCCCACAAATTCCTTGAGGGCAGAGACTGCCACTGTAGTTGAATGCTTAGTAGCTATCACAAGGTCTGGATCATTACAGGTTACCAGATGATAGAAATAAAGGTGATAATAATAATTAATAATAATAATAATAAATTTAGCAACAATACTAATCCCTATTATTACAATTGGTATTGTCACCATATGTATGCTCTTTGAGGGGATACTGTGCTTCAAAAAAAGAGGATTAGTCAGAGACTTAAAATTATCTAAATTCTAAGTCCAGTTGCATTATTCCTTATATCATATCGGGTATGGTCTACTTCTCTGAACCTCATCTTTCTCAAAGGTAATTAATTTAAGGCTAATTAGCACAAGATCATTTATACAGCTTCTTTTGAACTAATCTTATTAAAATGACAAGAAATAATATATGTGGTATGCAGAACAACAAAAAGTAAAAACGTTTGGCTTTTTCTGTGAATCAAGTCATAGAAAGTTAGAACTGATTGAATTTCCTTCATGTGATTAATGAAGAAACTTTCGCCTATAAAGATGAAGTGTTGTGAGACTTGTTCAATGTTACATAGATAGCAAATGGATATCAAGTTGACCACAGGGTCTCATTCATCTTGGATAAGTCATTTTAAGGACACTTCACACTTCTTGATCTCAGCGTCCTGTGAAAAATTTGGACTGGCTAAGCTCGTAGGTCCCTTCAGACTTGAAAATTCTGTGATATGAAGAGTTCTCCTGACTGAATATTCTATGAATCTGTTCATTTATATTTTCAGTATTAATTATACTATACCAATATTTTTCTTCTTTAATTTTAAAAATTGGTTTAAAATTCTTTTTCATAATCACTTTTCTTACTTCAAATTCAAGTTAATTCATGCCAATGTAGCTTACTGTAATTTAGTTTATTATTGCCACTATAATTACATTTTTAATTATAATCTGTATTTATTTAGTTTTATGAGTCATAAAAAAATTTGGTGCAGCTATGTGGCACAGTGAAAAGAGGGATGGCCCTGGAGATAGGAAGGTTCCACTTAATGAGATCAAATCCCATCTCAGATACTTTTTAGTTGTGCAACCCTGGGCGAGTTTCTTAATCATTTCTGCCTCCGTTTCTTCATTTGTGAAATACGCAGGAGAAGAAAATGACAAACCACTTCAATGTCTAAGAAAAAACACAAAAAACAAGCAAAGGAAATCATGAAAATTTGGACATGTCTGAAAAATGACAATACTAAAAATAATAATAATAATTTTTTTTCCCAGTAGCTAGAGATCTCTCAAATGCAAAGCATCAATGAACAAGTTTAATTTGATCCAACATGGGTATCTTGCAGTATATAATGCCTTTTTTCAATGTTGATTACCATTAAATATCATTTTAGACTTCTATTCCTTCAAGTAATACCCATATAATTATTTTCAGGAACGGACAGTTAATTGTTTTCTTTGTTTGAAATTTTGTTTGGTGTGATAACTAAAACATTTAGAAATTTGTATATTATAAAACTGTATTGATAAAATGTTTGAGGCCTATTGTCCCAGAAGCCAAATACTTATGAAAATAAACAGAGTAAGTGATTTATATGAGGAAAAATACAATTATTTGTCGGAATAAATTAATGTATCACTTTGAGATATCATGGTATAAGAAACTATTCCTGGTATTAGGAAGACCTGAATTGAAATTCCAACTTCAGACAAGCCACTTGACCTATTTTCTGATTCTTCCATCTTTAAATTGAAGAGAGTAGACAATATGCTCTCTATATTCTTTCAGTTGTAAATCTGTGATCCTATGATCCTTAGTTTCTTCATTTGTAAAATTAGCTGGTCAGGGCAGGGGAGAGGGTTCTCTAAGTTTCCCTCGACGCTCTAAATCATTTCATTATTCTTTGATCCACATATCTGCTGTCATTCCTTGGTATATGGTTATTTTGGTTACTTTTCCAGTGCAAATAAAATGGGAGCTGAAGGCATCATTCAGACAATAGAAAGATATTTAGATGTTTTATAAGAAGACTGTGAGATGTAAAGCGAAAGTAGACAAAGGAATGGATTTCTTTCAGATGGAGAAAACTTACATGAAGCAGAAGAAATTCTCTGAGGATGTCTCAGAGAATAAAGTGGCAGTTGATACATTCAATAAAGTGTTGAGTCTGGTGTCAGGCAGACCTGAGTTCGAATGAACTTAAGCAAGTTAAATGACCTTGGGCAAGTTACTTAACCTCTCCACCTCAGTTTCCTCAACTGCAAATAAGGGTAATAATGGGGATAGTAAACTACTTTACAGGGTTGTTTTAAGGAGCAAAGGAAGTAATAATTATAAAGTATTTAGTTTAGTGCCTGTAACCTAACATATTTTTATAGACTCTTCTTCTTCAGGTCTAAAGTGTACAAAAGAATCACTGAAGGAAGTATTCATTGAGAATATCAAGCTGTCCACAAGTATCTGATCATTTCATTCATTGTTTCAATCATCTTTACATAAACTTGAAATTTTATTTTTTGATTTGATTCCTGCTTTAGATTTCATTTCTACGTGTTGATTGAATTTACTCTCTGAAGTGACTTCTGCTCTACAAACTGGTCTGGGTCAACAACTGAGCTCATGGTACCAGAATCCAATTTATAAGGATTTTTAGGAAAACTCTCCCTCATTATAGACATTTATTAAGCATCTTAAAAAAGGAAGCGGTGATTCCAAAGAGCCACTGTGACTACAGCAACATCATCTTACCAAATTCCATCTTCATTTTTAATTAATTTAAAGACCATTATTAGCTACTTTAAAAAAAATCATGAGTACCATTTTACAATTAAAAATGATGTTCTGGGCAGCTAAATGGCATAGTGGATAAAGCACCGGTCCTAGAGTCAGGAGTACCTGGGTTCAAATCTGGTCTCAGACACTCAATAATTACCTAGCTGTGCGGCTGTGGGCAAGCCACTTAACACTGTTTGCCTTACAAAAAAAAAACCTAAAAAAAAATGATGTTCTTAAAAATCTAAATTTAAACACCTTTAAAAGGTGGATTGAGAAAATCTGGATAAAAAAAGCACAACATGTTTCTCACTCCCCAAATGAGACATACGTAGGTAAAAATGATAAAAAAAAAAACCCATTCTGCCTAGATAATCCAGAGAGTTCTAATTATCTGTCCAATAGCAAAAAATTCCAATAATTTAAGTCTTTCATTCCAAATCTTTAGTTCATTTCTTATTATTGCTTGAATTTCATATTCTTTCTTCTTATATGATGGCTAAACTGGATAATTGTAGTGATGGTAAGCCTGCATTTACTCAGCGCCATCCTGTTCGGCCTCAAGAGAGTAGATGTCTTCTCAGCTGGTGATTTGGCTGTTTTTGTCTTTGTGTCATCTTGTGGTTTAGGTTGTTTCTGGGTTTCTACATTAGTAATTGAAGTCTTTATTTTTACATGATTATTGAATGAATAGATAAGAATAATTTTGGGGAATTGGCTTTAATCTATTCTAAGCATTTGATTCAGTATGTCATACTATTTTTGAGAATATGAAGAGCTGTGAATTATACAGATACTATAAAACAATCAAATAACAATTGGATGAATTTCAAACAGATAGGATAGCTGCATTCAAAAAGTAGTTATTAATGGTTCAATGCTAATATATAAGGTGGTATCCAGTAGAGGACTACAGGGAACTTTGTGTGACCCCTTGCTATTTAACATTTCCATCCTTATATGGAAAATGACACAGATGATATGTTCATCAAATTTTCAGATGACACAAAGCTGTAAGGAATAACTAACACATTGGATGTTATAATTTCAGTAGGATAAATGTCAAGTCTTCCAAGTCCAAAAAAAAAATTAGCTACCCAAGTGTAAATTTCAGTAGGCATGGATAAGAAATAGTTATTCTTAAAGAGATCTAGAGTTTATAACAAACTGAAAGCTCAATATGAGTTAAATGTATAATGAGGCAGCCAAAAAGAGCTAATGTGTGAACTACATTAAAAGGGATGTAGCTTCAAGGACTAGGGAAATAGAGATTCTTTCTGGATACTTCATTTGTCAGAGTTTGGCTAGTGTACTGTTTACAGTTTGGGCACTGAATTAAAGAAGTATTCTGTTAAAGTAAAGTATTTAGAAGAATTCAACAAGAATGATAAAGGGCCTTGAGTCCATGATATTTGAAAGTAAATTACATTAAGTGGGTATGGTTAACCAGGAAAAGATAGACTAAATAGACCATTATAGCTGTCTTCAAATATCTCAAGGGCTGTGATATGGAGAAGGAATTAGAATGCTTTGGTTTAGTTTAGAGCTACCAATAACTTTTTTTAATTTTACAAAGGAAAATTTTATCTTCTTGTCATAAAAAATGTACATATAAACAACAATAAAAACCCTACCACTTAGCAATTAGAGCTGTTGAAAGCAGGAAATAAAGAGGTGACAATTTTGCTCACTTTTCAGGCAGAAAATCTCATTTCTTAAGTTATAATAGTAATTGATATGGAGTATGATTTGGACAAGAAAAGCTTCTTTTATACTCTCAAATTCTAATAGTCTCTAATTCTCTGATGATTCTACAAGTTCTATACAGTATAGTCAAAAACTAAAGGTGGGGGTTGGGGAGTGGGCATTGGTGAAGGACCATGTTAAAAATGCTTTTTCCATTTAGTAGGTTAGCACCCAAGGAATTCCCTGAGATACCGAGCAGATCTGCAAATTATAATTTCAGCAAAACCCAGAGACAATGGAGATGAAGATCATAGTCAGAGAAATATGCTTTTAGAAAGGCTTGAGCACGCTGATATTGGTGCCAAGCAAAATGTCCTCTGAAAGGAAGAATTTATGACCAAAAAAGAGTTAGAAAATATAAAATGCAAGGCAGAGGGGTGGCTAGATATCACAGTGGATAGAGCACCAGTCCTGGAGTCAAGAATACCTGAGTTCAAACATGGCCTCAGACACTTAATAATTACCTAGCTGTGTGGTCTTGGGCAAGCCAATTAACCCTATTGCTTTGCAAAAACTAAAAAAAAAATGCAAGGCAGAAAAAGTTCATTATATTGCATTAAAGAGGCTTTACACAAACAAAATCAATGCAGTCAACATTAAAAGGAAAGCATAAAATGGGAAACATTTGCAGCCATTGTTTCTGATAAAAGGCATCATTTCTAAGATATATAGAGAAATGACTCACATCATTCTGCAAAGGTTAAATGGATGAAGGCATGAACAGGCAGTTTTCAGCTGAAGAAACTAAATCTACAATCATATGAAAATACTCTAATTCATTATTGACTAGAGAAATGAAAATTAAAACAACTATGAGATTCTAAATATTGGAAAGGTATATGGGGAAAATGGGACACAATCATTTGGAGAGCAATTTGGAACTATGCCCAAAGTGCTATAAAGCTGTACATATCCTTTGCTCCTCCAATACCATCACTGAGGGGGGGGGGGCAGAGCCAACATGGTGGTGAGAGGGCAAGAATTCCCAGAAACTAGTCTCCAAAAAGGTCCAAAAGCTATAAAATTATGACTCTAGTCAAATTTAGAAGGGCTGATCCCATGGAAAGATTAAATGATACAATTTCCCAGTCCAAGATAACTTAGAAGATCCACAGGATTTCATGAGGAATAGGGGTTTGAAAGAGCTGCAGTGCAGCTGGGCTGTAGCCATGCCATACCAGATCAAACCAACTCCAGCCTTCCAGGAACAGCCTGCAGGGCTAGTTTCCAGACATCTTGGCCCAAGGATCTTCAGGCCTGCTTGAAAGGGAGTGAGCATAGAATAGGGCCAGTGCTGGCCTCTGAGCAGCCCTGCAGTGGGAACCTGAAGAGCCATACAACATTTCCAGAGCCCTCAGCCCACAGACAGTAAGGGGGTGGGGAGAGAGAATGCAAATGTCTCTCTGCTCACCCTGGGGCAGAACTCTGCTGCTTTGTCCATGCTCTGATCCAGGGGTCTTCATGGTATCATAGAGGAGCAGGGCCTTCCTCACAGATCCAGGGCAGAGTAGTATGCTTGTGGTAATCTACAGACCTCTCTCATAAGACCTGGAAGGAATTTGCATGGTTGGGGGGGGATTATCCCCTCAAAAAATCCCAAAAGTTTTGTAAGTGTAACTAATCAGTCATAGGCTGAATAAATGAGCAAACAACAGAAAATGAAGAACCTGACCATAGAAAATTAATTTTGTCCCATGGAGGATCAAAATGCACACTCAGAAGATGACAATAGCAAAGCTTCTATATCCAAAGCCTCCAAGAGAAATCAAAAATGGGCTCAGTCTGTGGAAGAGCTCAAAAAAGACTTTGAAAAGCAAGTAAGGGAGGTAGAGGACAAATGAGAAGAGAAATGAGTGCAATGCAGGTAAATCATGAAAACCAAGTCAGTCCCTTAGTCAAGGAGATGCAAAAAATGCTGGAAAATGTTAGGAACCAGTTTAGGTCAAATGGAAAAAGTAGTTCAAAAAGCAAATTAGGAAAAGAATGCCTTAAAAGCAGAACTGACCAGTTGCAATATGAAATAGAAATGTCCTCTGGAGAAAATACCTCCTTAAAATGTAGAATGCAGTTATTAGGAAGTTGATGACTTTGTGAAAAATCAAGAAACAATAAAACAAACTCAAAAGAAGAAAAAAAACCCTAAAAAATGTGAAATATCTCATCGGTAAAACAACTCACCTAGGAAACAGATCCAGAAAAGATAATTTAAAAATTATTGGATTACCTGAAAGTCGTGGCCATGAAAAGAGCCTGGACTTCATTTTTCAAGAAATAATTCAGCAAAATTTCCCTGAGAACCTAGAAACAGAAGAAACAGAAACTGAAGGAATGTACTGATCACCTCCTGAAAGCGATCTCCCAAAAAACCTCCCAGAAATATTTTAGCCAAATTCAAAAAGTCTCAAGTCAAAGAGAAAATATTACAGTTTCCTAGAAAGAAATAATTCAACTACCATGGCACTACAGTCAAGATTACACAGGATCTGGCAGCATCTACCTTATGGGCTCATAGAGCTTGGAACATGATATTCTGGAAGGCAAAAGGGCTTGGTTTACAACTGAGAATCAACCATCCAGCAAAATTGAACATCCTCTTTCAGGGAAAAAAGATGCATTTTCTATGAAACATAGAATGTTCAGATTTTCCTGTTGAAAAAAACGGAGTCAAACATAAAGTTTGATCTCCAAATGTAGGACTCAGGATAAGCATAGAGAGGGTGAATGGGAAGAACTGGTTATGTGGAATTTGATGATGTTGAACTGACTTATTCCTCCTTGGGAAGATGATATTGATAAGTTATGTGAACCTTCTCATTTATAAGAGCAGTTAGAAGGAACATATATAGACAAGGCACAAGAGAGATATGAATATAATGACATAATATAGTATAAAGATGGAGTTAGTGGGTGATGATGAAAGGTACTGGGAGAAAGTGAAAGTAGAGGTAGACTGGACTATGATATTTCACATTCAACAGTCAATAAAAAGCTTTTGCAATGGAATGGAAGGTGGGAAGGTGAGGGGGGAATGATTGAGGCTTCATTCTCATCCGAAATGGATGCCTGATGGAACAACAGACACTCAATAGAGTATAGAAATCTATCTTATCCTAGAAAAAATGAGAGGAAAGGGATGGGATAAGAGGGACTGGGGAGAGAGTAGGTGATAGAAGAGAGGGAAGATCTTTTGAGAAGGTAATCAAATACAATATATTTCTAAGGTGAGTCAGGGAAAAATAGAGGGAGAATAGAATTAATGGGAGTGGGGAGAAAAAGAATGGAAGGAAATACAGCTAGATATAGCAACTATATTGAAGCAATTTCTCTAATGGACTTATGATGAAGAAGGCAACTCATCCCAGAGGCAGAGCTGAAGACAAATTGAAGTACACTTTTTTTTTCTCTCACTTCATTTCTCTTGAGGTTCATTTATATTTTTTGGGGGGGAGGGTTTATGTTTACTTTCACATTAATATTATTGTAATAATGTGAAACTAAATAAACCAATAAAAAATAACACTAATAGATCTGTGTTCCAAAGCTATCACTGAACAGGGAACAGGATCCATGTGGATAAATAATATTTATAGTAGTTCTTTTTGTGGTGACTAGGAATTAAAAAAAAATAGGTACTGGGCATCCAGAACACTGCATTCATCAAGGCAATTAGTGTTTAAAAAATGTAATTCAGTTGCTCTTATACAATGTGTCAATTAAATTCCCAATTTCTCATGCCTAGATTTTCACATTTGCCTCCTAATTGATCCCCCTGACTTCACTTTCTCCCCCTTTCAAATATAGGCTCCACATACCAACCAAATTATTCCAATTAAAATACATATCTAACTATATCACTTCCTTTCTCACGAATATTTAGTGGCATTTTTTTGCACAAGGAAGAAATAAAGATACTTTGGTTGGGTATCTACATCCCTCATGAAGAGATTTTAAACTATGTTTCAAGATTGATATCCAATTATACTGTTTCATTTATGCAAACTGATGTAGTGCTATTTCCTGTTGTCTCCATTTTTTTGTACATACTCTCATTATGTTGAAGGAGAAATGTTGGAGAAATATTTGTTTAGGCTTTCCTATAATATTGTGTGATTTTCTGTGGGAATCTGACTCTCTCTCCATTGTTCACTTTAATTCTCTTCTCAAATGTAAATTCACCAAGATAGTAGAAAGCAATCTCACTCCCTACACCCAGTCCTCCTCCACTTTCCCAGCTCTTAGCCTTGCAAGGTACATGCCTGACTCCAGTCATGTCCAGGTGGGTCACACCTTTATCTCCTCCCTGTGATTCTTCCCTGCACAAGAGGTGGACTAGACTCCCCATAAAAGTTTAGCCAACCCCCTCCTCCATGCTGGCTCAATGTGGGTCTAAGTCCAGTCACATCTCATGGGTGCTTCCT
Organism: Macrotis lagotis; assembly: GCF_037893015.1. NCBI lineage: Eukaryota > Metazoa > Chordata > Mammalia > Peramelemorphia > Peramelidae > Macrotis > Macrotis lagotis. The sequence continues at coordinate 25,056,531 of NC_133663.1, read as the reverse complement.
CACCCTTTCCTCTTCCTTAAATGCCTTTGCTTTTAGATTTTGTGAACTTTTAGTAACTTGTGAACATTTTGTAGTAACCTGTGCACTTTTTGTGCAATCTGTAAATTAAAATTTAACCTTTTCTTACCTCCCTGAGTCAGAATGATGAGTTTTTCATTGCAAATGATCTCAATCTTTATCCCCCTTTCCTCAAACTCTGCTATCTGTCTTCAATTATTGTCTGAAATATCCTTTAATCTCTCCTCTATACCTTGGAATTTCTAGATTTCCTACATTAATTTATGGGCAACAAACACTATAAAACCTGTATATTTATCATCAGCTGTTAGGTCCTTCATCTCCACTCAGTATCATTTTGACTTTGCAAGATATATAGTTTATAGTTATCTTCAAATATATGTACCCCAGTAGAATGGAAACTCCTTGAAAAAAGATGTATTTTCATTTTTACTTTATAAATTCGAGTGTAGGACATAAAGAAAGTAACAGCTAAACTGTTTACCGAATTTAACTGAATTGCATTCCTTTAGTTGCAAAATTGAAAAATTCTAAAAATAATATCTGAACTAAAGAAGGGAAAACCTGTCTTTCCCTAGTGGAAAAAAGAAAGGTTTGATTTGGGGCAACATATTTATGGGATTTTTTTTTCAAAACTGGAATATTTTATTTGATTTTTCCAATTACATGTTATAAAAGTTTTTCAACATTCATCCACATGCATATGCATATTTATAAGTTACATGATTTTCTTCTACCCTCTCTTCTCACCCTCCTCCCCTCAGGCAAACAATCTGGTGAACACTGAACATATACATTTGTCTTCAATAAGTTTACAGATTAGTCGGTTTCTGTAGAAGGAATTAGTACTAAGAGGAAAGAAAGAAAAGCATGAGATAGGAAACGAAAATATAAAAAAAAATTTTAAAAGTGAACAGAGTGTTCATTCAGATTGTGTAGATTTTTCTTTGTTTTGTTTTGTTTTTATTCCTCTGAATGCAGCATTGTCCAAAACAGGTCTCCCAAGTTTCTGTCCTACATCTCTGCACCTTTGAGAGGAGCTGTATCAAGCAAGGTTTATGTTCTCTTGGTTCTGCTCCCTTCACTCAGCATCACTTCCTGTAATTCTTTCCATGATTCTCTAAAATCTGACCATTCATGATTTCTCAGAGAATAATAGCACTCCATGTCATTCATATACCATGACTTTTTTTAGCCATTTCCAATTAATAGGCATTAACTCAATTTCCAATTTTGCCAATATAGAAAGAGCTACTATGAATATTTTGAAACGTGTGTGTTTTCACATTTTTATGAATTTCTTCTGCATATAAGCCTGTTATTAGTTTTACAGGATTAAAGGATATGATCAGTTTTATTGCTTTTTGGGTTTAGTTCCATACTGATCTCCAGAATGGTTAGATCAATGTAAAACTCCACCAATAGTGCATTAATGTTCCAAACATCCTACAACCTCTCCAACATTGATCATTTTACCTTTTTGTCATGTTAAGCAAGCTCATAGGTGTGAGGTGGTAGCTCATAGTACCACCTTAATTTGTTTTTCTCTATTCAGTAATGATTTGGAATATTTTTCATATTATTGGAAATTGTTTCAATTTCATTGTTTGAAAACACCCCGCTCATATGGGAGAAAAAACTTAAGCCATGTTCAGCAGAGGAAAAAAAACAAAGTGTTTGCTGAAACTCAAAATAAAGAATGTTGAAATCTTTAAAATGAACAATATAGGAAGATTAAAATAAAATATTTGGAAGACTGACATGGAAGAAGGAAAATAATTGTTTCATTTAGTCTTAGAGAGAACTAAGACCATTTATTAAAAGTTATCAGGCTGTTGATTTTGATTCAATATAAGAAAAAAATCCCCTGAAAAGCAGACCTCTCTAAAAGGTTACTTCTAGAGTTATTGAATTGCCTTGAATTTATCTATCCCATGGTAAAAATACACAAAATAACAGAATTAAGATCTAAGAGATTCTAGGAGATCATCTTAGTAGTCCAAGTCACATCCCAAATTAATCTCTGGTACATCTTAATTAATAATAACACATACTTTTTGGGGGGGGATCTCCCATTAGGAAAGGTATAGGAGAGCAATCCCACAATTTCCTCAGATCAGTTTGATGTAAGATTAATCATTAGGCTCACTTAAAATAATGTCCAATCTAAGTCTGATTATTTGAGTTTCCTATCAATTATACTTAGTTATTCTTTCCAAAGCAAAATGCTGGTTTGTTGAAAGTATTATAGAATTTGTTCATATTTTAGGCCAAAATTATACTAGAAGATCTACAAGTCCCCTACATGCTAGAAGAATTTAGAAATCCTCTCTCACTTTCTCTCTCTCTCTCTCTCTCTCTCTCTCTCTCTCTCTCTCATCTATCATATCTATATATCTTATGATTTAAATATAGATATAGATTTGTCTAGATAGATCTTTATAGCTATATCTTTAGATATTGATTGAATTTTCAGACATTCATATCTGAAGTTTAAAAATATTGGGGTGTGACATTGTTTGGGATACAAAAATGTGTAAATGAAGTCAAAAAAATACCAGCTCTGACTCAAGTATTTAGGGACAAAATATTTTCTTCCATATTACAGTGGTTAGCCTAAGCTAAAGGAAAGATAAAAGAAAGTGTGCTGATCCCCTGAAGGGATGAACAAGAAAGAAAAAAAATTAGAAGAGTAGCTGGAATGAGCAGTAAAGAAGGAAAATAAAGAATAGTTTAAAAGTGTGACTGGGTTGATTCTACAGGATTTGAACTGGCAGGGGATAAAAATCAGGGTTTATATAGGGAACAGGATAGGTTTATGTGCTTGGAAAGGGGAAAGGGTGGAATTAAGGTAAGATATTGAGGTTAATTCCCACCATCTCAGTGGGTTTAGAACTCAAAGGATATTTACATATTAATACTCTGGTACCCTTTTCCAGGGGATAGTCCTTGGGGTGAGTTTCCAAGTGGCCCACAATGAAGCTGTTTATCTGGATAACAATGGAAATCAGATGCTCATATGCAAGTACATCACAGAAGAAAATAATATTCTGTCTCTGTCTAATATTTTCTCTACTTCACATATATGTTCATATGTATATGCATGTTTGTATATTCCTATGTATGAGAGAGAGAGAGACAGACAGACAGACAGAGAGAGATTATCCATTGTGAGAAATCAAAAAACTCTTGAAAATCCATGGAGAAAAAAATCTTGACATTTGAAAGAAGGGTGAGAGCTAAATTTGCAATTTCGACAAATACAAGTGTCTGGAATTTCAGACCAGAATGTTCAAAGATTTTATTACCATTTCATATACTGACAAAATTATTTTATTTCTCAGATACTTGGAATTTGAATAGTCTGAAGAAGTCATTTATTATAAATACTTCCCATCTCTCTATCTCTCTGTCCCTCTCTTTTCTCCATGTACCATGTTAGGAAAAAAAAAATTTGGAAAAAGAAGAGAATGTCCAACTGTGTAAATGAACCCATTGTACTATTTCTCTTGTAAGCTTTTCTTCTGCCTCATCACTACATTAATTTACGATCATTTATCCCATAAGAAGTAGCAGTGTGGGGTATTAAATCAACATGGTATCCACTTTAAGTAATTCATTAAAGTCGTAGGGTATTGCTTTTGTTTTCCCTCCATCAATAGGAATAGTTATTTCTGCCTGTGGAACCCTCAAATTTCCTTCTATTAAGCCTGCTTTGCACAATTTCTGGCACACATTAAATGGTAAAAACCATGCCAGTTCCTTCCTCTACTTATCTAAAACCAATTTGATAGCAATCATCTACTCCAAAGTGTGAATCTAATTCAAAGTGTTAGTGCTCTTCATATATTGGCATTTAAACCTTCTCTGGAATTTTATTTTGATATGAATATTCTTTCCTCATTATGGTAATGTTATGGATTGCTCAAAAGGTTGGACATGTATAGAGTGAGAGAAGTTTTTTTTTTCCTAAGCCTATAATATATTATTTATCTCTTCTCCTTCCAACTCTAAGTCGAACTCTGAAAATATGCCATATTCCTAGAATAGGCTAAGCCTTTATATTAGGATTTATATTTATTATAGCATATATGAAATCAAATTGATGCTGTTTTATCTAGGATAAAAAGGATATTTTTTCCCAAAGGAGTAAAAATTTTACCATTAAGAGTACATTTAGAGTCATCTTCTCATCAGATATGTCTGAGAGGGCATCTGTAGGCTACTCATTCACTAAAAATGTCTGGAATAAACAAAATCATGACCCTGTCCAGTGAGAAATGGGTGAAAAATTTCACTGACTTTGAAATTGTACTATATTTTTAAAAGTATTCACATATAAACCTCATAGGAGACCATTTGATTACCTATTTAAAAGAAAACTATAATTGACTAAGATGAATTTTCAAACTTAGAGCTTTATCTACAAAAAATGTCACTGGAAGCAAAAGAGCAATCAAAAATATATTATTAACTAATGAAATAGAGGGAATATTTGAAGAAATATGATAAATATATCTACATCTGTGTGTTCATCTTGTATATCACGTGGATGTTTGATTTCTAACTCATTTTCAACTAGTTCCTCAATCTCTACTGAAGTATAACTATCCTAGCTTCTTTCCGAAACTCACCTGGAAGAGCTATTCTACTGAAAAAGTATATGGGTATGCTGAGTTATAAATATCACAGTTCCTTTGAGATGTGAACCTAATGAAATGATGGGAATTTAGCTCCAATCTCCTTACCCTAAGTTCTCCTTTACCCTTTTGCCAACATATAAAACATGAACTGTTCCCCTAAATAAACCCAGGCTTTAACCTTTAACCTTGATGGGGGTTGCTAATATCAGCCCAGTTGTGCTTGCAACTGTCCCTAATTTCTCTTCCTTATTCTTTTCTCTTCTTTGTTGCTGCTGCCACTGCTGCTGCTGGTTCCCTCAGGATATTTCAATTGCCTCTCTCTCTCTCTCTCTCTCTCTCTCTCTCTCTCTCTCTCTCTCTCTCTTTCTCTCTCTCTCTCTCTCTGTCTCTCTCTCTCTTTCTACTTTATCTTTTGCTAAGCAAAATAATATGTAAATAAACCTTTTAGTCCCTAAGTATTTCTGGATCAGAGCCAGGTATTTCATAAATTCATCAAACATTTGAACCTGAATCTAGATCACACCCTAAAGAATTTTTAAACTTCATCAGTATGTATAGAATCTTACATGAGGGCCCATAAATAATACAAAGGCTGGCTCCTTCCCTACATTCAAGCATCTAGTGTCTATTTAGAATGAAGATAGACATATTTAAAAGATGATTAACAAAACACCACAGCAAAAAATGAAGATGGCCAATGGTTTTTATTAACAATCTTTTATCTTTTTTTAATTTTAAAATAGTAAAACACATTCTTACAATTTAATTATCAACCTAAAATGTGGCTAGAAGATTAAAACAAAACAAATTACATGTAATTCCTCAGGGTTGGAACATTTCCAGGACTTCCAATACTTATATGGGTTTTGAGATCTTGAGGAAATGAGAGAAGGGGGGAAAAGTGATTATCAATATTTCTTCCTTGGGATCTTGGGGGCTTGAATAGAAGACTCTTGTATTTTTCAATGATCCTCTTACCATTTGCTATAGTAAGCAACAGGCTTTGACAGAGAGGCTCAAGAAACTTCTCAGTCTCCTTCCCGACATCTGAGCTGGCCTCTGAAATCTGATAGTATGAATGAGTCAGAGAATATTGGAGAGAGTAGACTAGAGAAATACAGGATGAAAATAGGGTAGAGTGTATATTTGTGGTTAAGGGGAGAACTGAGGAAATAACTGAAAGCCACTTGTTTGTCCTTAACATACTGTTTTTCATTCTTTGGCATAGAAAGGAACAATTAATCAAGGGAATGAATTTAGAACTTACTCCAGTCCATATCCATTCAAGACAAGTACAACCCTGACAGAGAAACACATTCTTTGCTTCATTTCTTCCCTAAGGCCCCCACTTGCTATTGTTTTTAGAGAAATTGCTATCATCAAAGTATAGAATGAGAAATGGTGAAAGTGAATGAAATCACATAACAGCCCCAGGATTTCAAACTGCTCAGGATTTAGAATAGTTGGCTGCAAAGTGTACAGATTAGAACTTTTTATCCTCCTGGAAAAGTTTTAAGCACCTTGAGGACAGGCTAGCTGAAGTTTGAGAGAGAGAGAAAGAGAGACAAAAAGAGACAGATACAGACACAGAGACAGAGAGAGACAGAGACAGAGAGAGAGAGACAAAGAGAGAGAGAGAGCACTTAGGCACTTAGCCCAGCCACATGGCATAGGGGTCCATGTTTCACCAGCGGGCCTAGGTCAGTAGCTCATGGTATAAGAAGGAGAGAGAGAGAGATAGCCATCCATGCAAAGCATAGTTAGGATGAAGAAAGGAGGACTGGTGCCTCTTCTGGACTTAAATGCACTTCTGGAGTGGGTTGGACAAGGGTGGTACTTGGGGAGTGCTCTAGAGCCTGGCTTAAGTGTTCTCCAACAGGCAAGATATATACTGGCCCTCCCTGCCCCAAGGTGTATGACCTCTAAGTTCAACCTGTAATTTTCTGTCACTCCATGTCACCAATGACCAAGGTCATACTGGAGGTCAAGGTGAAGTGTTTTAACAGAGTATTAGAGGATCGATAGATTACAAGATTTTAAAAGTGTAAACAAAAGGTTTACAAAATTTGTTTCCAATTAATTTCAATACTTCCTATGCCCATGATTCTCTGCATCACTACTACATTTAAGAATCAGTAAGTAGTAGAATTCTAGAAATTTTTTTAGTTATAATGAAAGCTGTCTCCAGATAACTCTCAGTCTGAACCTACACTACTTGATTCAAATTAAGATCTATATGCTTTTCAATGAATTATAGAAAATGAGACTTAAAAAAACCACACTTGGAATCCTTTTCTACTTAATTTCTGCTTAATTGCCCTTCTATTCTGAATGTGTTTTCTAATCTCATTCTTTCTTGTTTTAACCTCAGCAGCTTGGCGTATCACACTCTTGTAAACACTTCTTATTGTCTAGGTAATGGGTATATATTCAATTTGTGGTTTCTTATGATCCTCAAATCTTAATTATTTTGCCAAAATTATACCTATGTAAGTCATTCCCAGGATTACTTCTGTGATTTTCATATTTTTGTCTCAATATACTTAGACAATTTGAGTTCTTTGATGGCTACAATGGACTATCTCTCTAATTTGTAATGGATATTTTCATTATAATTATGAAATATTTTTGAGTTGTTAGTGTCACTCCCCATATGGCACGATCCTCTTGCTCTGGTAAAGCTGTCACAAAAGACTTGTAGAGGATAAAGTATATGATGATGCAGATTATCATGTAAGGAATAGAACCAGCCCAAATAAACCCCAAACAAACAAATACAGCCAAGAAAATTGAAAATCAAAACCTGCTTAAGAAAAGGATACCCATATGGGAAATCATAGACTTGATAATTTCTCCAGAAAATTAAAATCCCATATTTTTGGGTGAACTGGTCTCTGAATTTGTTATCTTAAATCTAAAATTTGATAGCATTTCATATGTTTTGTAAGATGGATATTAATGCCCTGTCCATGGTACTGAATTAAAAATCATATCATCATTAAATACTGAAAATTGTGTAAGGCATATAGAAAATTTTAGTAAATGCTTTGAAGTTGTGGTACGTGGTTTAAAATAAGGGAAGGGCATCAAAGTGAACTAGGCCTGGAAGGCCATGAAGAGAATTAGTGTAAAAGCAAAAGAAAGTCATTGGAGTTTAATGAGTAGAGCTCATTATCTATCCTTGAGGACAATTTTTGTGGTAGTTGTGTAGCAGTTCTAAATGATCAGATCTACCTACAGAAAAAAAAAAAATCACAGTGTTGTGTGAACAAAGGCTTAATGTTAGGAAAGATGAGATAGGGAAACAAATTAGGAGATGATTGCAGTAGCTTAGGTGAGATGTGATGGGACCCTGAAGTAAGATTTGGCTTTGTGAATAGAAGGAAAAGGTAAGATGGAAAAAATGGTGGAGGCTGTGTGAACAGCAAGAAAAGATGAGATGGAAAAGTTGTGGAGGAAATAAAAATAAAAAAAGATTTGGCAACTACTTTTACAAATGGAATGAGAAAAAAGTGAGGAAATTAATATGTGCTAGGGACTGTGTGAAGAATGACATGCAAATCTTTAATAACAAATAAAAGGTTATCCCTTTCAGTGGAGGAACTTAGATTCTACTGGTCATTGGTGGAAATTCATTATAGGGAAGTGGTAGTAGGAACAAAGTGATTGATTAAAAATCTGTAGTCCCCAATTTACATAAATGTTGAAATTGAAATAGAGGGTAATCCAGAGAGCAGTAATAGCTGGAATAGAATAGTTCTTGAACTGACCTCTGTAGGATGCCATTCATAGGAATAAGATAATGATCACAACTTTATAGATACAAAGTTCCACCTAGGTTTGCAACCACCTCAAAATATTAAGGCACAAATCACATACTATTACCTTCTTTATTATACTATCCTCTAGTAGGAAAAATAATTTTATTTATAACCAAATAACTTATTCCTACATCTTCCCCATCATCTGAGCTGCTCCTCTGTCATAGGATTAATTTGTCCTAGAATTATTTCTTCTTCACAAAACCCCATTCATTTTCACTCAGTAAATCATGTTCTTTTATAAATTACTTTGTTTGTGTGTTTGTGTGTTTGTGTGTGTGTGTGTGTGTGTGTGTGTGTATGTGTGTGTAGGATAGTTACTTAGCAGGTCAAACATATAGGTGAAGTTCTAGAGAGGAAAAAATGCACAAAATAGCATGACTTCCTACTTCCTCTTTAGATCAATTTGTGAAAAAGGCCTTCTGTCTTTGATTTTACTCTTCAATACTGTTGTTCTTTCCATACTTAGTAGTACAGATTGGCAAGTAATCACTGAAATTGGGTTGGATTGATAAACCGCCTTCACTAGGGACTGGTCATGTCCTTCTGTGAGCCATATACTTAAAATTCAAGTAGATGCCCTCAGACAGGGGTGATATTTCAAATTTTAGAGACAGTATTACAGGGTGCAGAGGACTATTGGATTTCAATACAGGAAGTCTTGTATTCAGAAACACTGCAGGATTTTGTTAACTGTGTATCCCTGAATAAATTCCAGCTACTCTTTCACAAATTAACCTTATAAAATGGAAATAATTATATTTTCTATATCCTAGGCTTGTTAATAGTGATGAATAAGTTAAAATAGTTAAATTTCAGTTATATGAAATGTAAAATAGTAATAATCACAGTGCCTACTTCACAGGGTTCTGATTCTGAGTCATAAAGTTACCTTAGTCATAAAGTTACCACCTTAATCTTGGCTTCCTTATCTTAAAATGAGGAGTGGAGCAAGAGAACTTCTAGGCTTTATGAGCTATGTTTATGACTAGTTGTCGTATCTCTCCTGGCAAATAGTAAAGATATATAAAACTTATGTGCTTTAAAATAATCTTAAAATGTTTGATAAAATTATGATCTTCATCATATGCAAGCAAAACCAAATGTACAAAGCAGAAAGATGATTTTTTTGAAATGTAATATAAACTCCATGGACACTGGCATAATTTCTTATTTTTACATCTCTATCACTTTTCAATACTCCTCCCCCCCTTCAAAAATAAAATTCTCTCCATAACAAAGAAGGAAGATAATGAAAAATTCAATACATTGACCAGTAACATGTTTCATTCTTCACCTTTTTCCTAATATTTTCCAGGAGGTTGAAAAGAGGAGAAGGCATATGTGAAGAATATCTTATCATTAGCCTTCTATTCAAATAATTTTAGCTAAATTTGTAAATTTCTCTCACTTTTAAATATCTTTTCCTGTATTACTTTGTACTGAGTCAAGATCTACTTCCACTTATTCCAAAATCCTGGTTTCTAATATTCCAAATAACTAGCTAAAATTTAATATTTTAAACTCTCAATCTTCATTGCCTCCTAGAGGTTTAGAAGTTCCTTCCTCCAAGGCTTATTAACCATAGTTAAAACATTTATGGAAAAAAGACCCCACCTCATGTCTGCCTCCAACATTAAAGAAGACTAAAAACTTCAAGTCTGAGCTTTTCCCCATTTCATTAAAGCCTGGCAATTTAATTATACTCTAGCTGGGGTCCCACTCTTGGGAATGTATTAATCTTGAAAAGAACCAAGCAAAATTAGATGACTTATAGGGTTTCATTGACAGCCCTGACATTCTGACCCTCCCTCCCTGTACCACAACCTTGCTTCTGCTTTGCTAAAATATCACAACTGAATAGGTATCCTGAGAGCAATATCTAGTAATTCTATAACCTAGGACATGACCCACTATATTGCCAGAAACTAGAATGGCATCCACAAATCAACTTTTCAAGATAAGTATTTGAAAGGGGAAACACAAGATATCCTAGCTGGAAACCTTAAAACTTAAAAGATCACTGCTCTGGAGAATATAATGTGTGGAATAGTAGAAAAAGATCAAAGTAGAACGAATGGAAAGCAATTTGTCAGCCTTTAACACTATGATTTTTAAGACTTCTTACAGCTTTAGTATTGATAGTCATCAATAACCATTTATTAGTCATTTATTATGTGCATGGCATTAATCAAGTATTGAGGAAACAAAGAAAGGCAACACATTTCCTTTCTTTGAGAAGCTCACATTCTTATAGGTGTGACAATGAGAATACAATTATCTATGAAGATAAAGGATATTTTGGAGGGAAGAATCTAGTGCTAAGGAGGACAGAAAAAGACTTTTTTTAAAGTTAGGTTTTTAGTTGACATTGGAAGTAAGTAGGAGAAGCTAGGAAGTAGAGACAAAGAAGAATATTCCAGAATGGTGGGCAGCCAGTGAAAATATATTGAATTGGAAGATGGAGTGTCTTTTAAAGGAAAAAGGTAGGGAGGTTCCTGGATCACAGAATTGAAACAGTAGGAAACAATTGAGAGGAATAGCCTTAAAAGCAAAGAAATGTACAATAATAGGGACCTAATGGAATTTTTTTTGAATGTGAGGAGAGGAGAAAATGATGTTGTAAGGACTGTGCTTCAAGAAGATCAATTTGATTTACGACCAAGCAAGAAATAGAGAACATTATAATATAAATTGCAAAATGGATGATTTTGACAATATTAAATTAAAAAGTTTTAGCACTAATAAAACCAATGCTACCAAAATTAGAAGGAAAACAGAAAGCTGGAAAAACAATTTTCACAGCTAGAGGTTTTGATAGAGGTCTCATTTCTAATATGTAGAGAGAATTGCATCAAATTCATAAGGTTACAAGTCATTCCCCAATTGATAAATGATCAACCAATATGAATAGACATTTTTCAAAGAAGAAATTAAATCTATATATAATCATATGAAAAAATGCTCCACAACATTTCTGATTACAGAAATGCAAATTAAAATGACTATGAGTCTCTACCTCATACCTATCAGATGGTTAAGATGACAAAAAGGGAAAACAATCAATGTTGGAGAGGTTGTGGGAGGATTGGGGCATTAATGGTAGAGTTGTGTACTGATCCAAATATTCTAGAGAGCAATATGGAACTATCCATAAAGAGCAAGAAAATTGGTCATAACCCCTGACCCAGCAATTCCAATAATAGGTCTATATCCAGAAGAAATCTTAAAAAATGAGAAAAGTCCCACATGGTCCAAAATATTCATAGTAACTTTAGTACCATATAGGCAAAGTACTGGAAATTGAGGGATACCCACCAAGTGGGGACTGGCTGAACAAGTTATGGTATCTGAATGTTATGAAATACTATTGTCCTATAGGAAACCAAGAATGGTTGGATTCTAGAAAATCATGGAATGAATTATAGTAACTGATCCTGAGCCAAAGGAACAAAACCAAGACAACAGTATACACATCAACAAGAGCATTGTGAGTTGATCAACCTTGATGGATGCAGCACCTCTTAGAAATTCAGTGCTTGGACAATCCTAAGAAATAGGCTATGGACAATACTATTCCCATTCAGAGGAAGAAACACAAACCAAAATTAAACAGAATCTGAATGAACACTACATTCATTTTTTTTTTTTGGTTTTTGAAAGGCAATGGGGTTACATGGCTTGCCCAAGTCCACACAGCTACATAATTACTAAGTGTCTGAGGCCAGATTTGAACTCAGGTATTCCTGACTCCAGGGCTGGTGCTCTATCCACTGCCCACTTAGCTGCCCCTACATTCACTTGACAAAAAATTCTCTTATGAATTTCTTTCTTATCTCATAGTTTTTTTTCTTTTCCCTTACTTCTAATTCCTCTTACTAAAGATGGTTAATCTATAAACATTTTAAATACAAAATATAAGTATAATATTCACCAGGCTGTTCATTACTGAGGGGAGGGGTATGGGAAGGGAGGGTGGAAGGAAATTATATAACTTAAAAATATGCATATGTATGTGAAGATTGAAAAACTTTCATAACATGTAATCAGAAAAATAAAATATCAATTTAAAAAGATCAATTTGATAGCTGATTCATGGAGAGAAGAGACGAGGCAAGGTATGGAAATAATCTAGATATGAGGTGAGGAAAGTCTGAATCAAAGTAGTAGAAATTTGAGAAAAGAGAAGAACATAAAAGAGATATTATAAAAGTAGTATTAACAGTCTCTGGAAATAAATTGTGCATGGAGTAGTGAGAGTTAGGAGTCAGAAGTAACACCTACTTTGGGTGTCTGGGTGAGCTGGAGTACTTAATGAATTTTTGGTGGGAAGAGGCTTAACTTTATAATCTAATACCTTGAAATTTAACTACAATTCACATTTATAAATCTTTGCAAATTGCTTTCCATTCATCAGCATAGTAATCACTTTTAGTGACTAAAAACTGTATTATACCTATTTTATAGATGAAGAAACTAAGTTTTGCAAAGATTAATGACTTGTCTAATGTCAGAGAGCTAGATGGGAGAGAAGGATTTAAATACAGATAACCACGGTCCAAAATCCACAACATCAACTGTCTACTGCTGATTATCTACAAACATGTACTTGACATCTGTCCTAAAATTGAAACAAAACAGACAAAAGCACAAACAAAATTATTGGATTCACCAATCCTTATTATCTATGATCTCATAGATCATATTCTTTTTTATGACAATGCTACTTGGTAATGCCTTCTTTAATCAATGCATCCATTTCTTTTTTCTAATTTTCTGTTCTTTGAATATATATTCCAATCCCATATTCTTACCTTATTCTAACTTTTGTTCATGTTCTGATAAGATGTTTGTTATTGGCAACCTTTATAAAAAATGAATACTATTAATGTAGCAGAACATAACTGATGATTATTACAGCATTCGACTGAGATTGATTAAATGGAAAAATAGTATTTGAAGTATTTAAAAGGTACTGTTTTTTTTTCATAAGGGGCAGTAAGGTGGCACAGAGAATAAAGAACTCATCTTGGAATCAGGAGAACAGGAGTTCAAAACCAACCTCAGACATTTACTCAGTCATTTACTAGCTGTGTGACCTTAGGCAAGTCACTTAATGCTGATTGCCTCACATCCAGGGTCATCCTCAGTCATCCTGACTCATATCTGGTCACTGGATCCAGATGGCTATGGAGGAGGAAGTGAGGCTGGTGACTTAGCACAGAACCCCCTCATTCAAAACCAATTCATGTGCGTTTCATGGTATCACCTATCTGATGTTATGGTCTTCCAGAATGAAGGACAAACATTACTAGTTTTGCTAAACCCAGAAGCTTTTCTATATCTTGGCATTCAACTGGATTTTTCCAATCAGCACAGCTTAATTTTATTGTCGTTGTTGGCATTTCCTCCTTCTTCTGGATCGCTCAAAGTTTTTCATTTCAATATGTATCAATTCATTAAAATGCATTTATCCTTTATCTCATGCCTCTAAAGTGGATCTCATATTATTTCTTAAAAAGTGTTGATTTTTCCATCTAAAAAATAGCTACTAGCACTGAAAAGGGTAGATATATTATTTCTACTGTGATGCACATGTAGTTTTTTTCCAATGATTTGCTAAATATAGTAATCCCCAATGTCATTGCAATATCAACTAATCAGCTGACACATATTAGTGTCAGAGACTAATCTTAGCAGTGAGTATACAAAGAAATGCAAAAAAACAATCCCTGTTTTCAAGTATCTCACAAATTAATGATGGACACAAAATCCACACGACTTTATTTGAAAAGTTAAATGTGGAAATATTGTTGGTAATCAATTCACAGCATACATTTGGATTGAGAGGAAATGGATAAGGTGTCCCTTGTAAAGTAGGATTTTTGCTGAGTTTCAAAGAAAGTTAAGGAATTCAAGAGGTAAAGATGAGAACAGTAGATAGTCCAGGTAGGAGAGATAAACAGAAATAAAAATGCCCAGAGCCTAGATATGAGATGAGGAAAGACTGAATCAAAGTAGTGGCAATTTGGGAAAAGAGAAAGAACATAAAAGACATATGAGATGAGGAAAAGTTCAAAATAATGTGGTGATGAGAACCTGGCTGACTAAGAGGAAGGGGACAATTTTCACAGAAAAAAAATAAGTTAAAGACTTAGGGTGTAATGAAATTAATTTCTTTGGAACCTGTTGAGCTTCAGATAACTATAAGATATTTAAACTGAAGTGAAAATTTGAAGATGGAAATCTTTTGAGGTTAAGATGAAGGTGAGAGTTGGATGAGTAGATTGGAAAATCATCACTTTAGAGAAGGTTATTGAATCTTTGTAAACTAATATCCCTAAATAAAATGGAATGGAGGGAGATTGAAAATAGAGTTAACAAAAGAGACCTTATGAATTACCCATAAGATGATCCAGCAAAGGAGACTGACAAAGGCCATGTCTGACAAATAGGAAGACAATGAATGGAAAGTAGGATCCATTAAACCTAGAGAGAAAACAGTATCAAGTGGGAAAAAAGGGTGATCAAAAGTATCACAAGCTGCTGAAAATTAAAGTCCATTAAGAAAAAGATTTTGAAAAGATCATTATGTTTGCCAATTACTACACTATTCAAACTTTAGAGAGAGAATTTTCAAATGAATAATGGAGGAAACTAGACTGCAGAGAACACAGAAGAGAATAAAAAAAGAAATTTTAATCATTGATTGTAAAAAGTTTTTCCAAGTAGTTTAGCCCCCAAAAGATGATTCGATATGAGATAATAGCTAATAGAGAAGAATAGATGAATATGAGGTTTATTTTATTATAGTTGAGCATGTATGAGACATGGGGTATCTTGTGTATAATAAGAAGAAGTTGAGAAGAGATGGAGGCAATAGGCAGCAGCAGCCAAAGATTGAAGATAAATGGATCAGGAATATCAGATGAGCTGGGCCAAGAGAAGATGAGTTGAAAGGAGAATATTTGCCAGATAAACTATTACAGGAAATTTCTTTGGTCAACTTGGGGGTAGCTTTAAAATTTCCATGGTTCAAGGACCCTCTTCTACTCATGGATACAGTCAAACTTGTTGCCTTCTCAACAATTTCCTCATAAACTATCCAAACTATGCTCACTCTTTCTTCATGCCAAAAAGTTTTTGGAGCTTTGAATGAAAAAGCAGAAAGTCATCATAGGATATTTTGCCAATAAATAGTATATATTCACAAATCATTCACCAAAGGATAGTCAGATGTTATAAATAATCAGTTTTCAGATGAGGAAATTATAGTTATATGAAAAAAAATACTCTCAGTATTGATTAGAGAAATGCAAATTAAAATGATTCTAAGGTTCCATCTCATACGTTGAATTGGCTAATATGAGAGAGAAGGGAAAATGATAAATCTTGGAGATGATTGGGAAAATTGGATTAGTAATGCATTGTTAGTAGAGTTGTGAATTGATCCAACTATTTTGGAAAGCAATTATTCCCAAAGGGCGATCAAACTATCTATATACCATTTGATCCAGGAATACCATTACTAGGTATATATCCCAAAGAAATGAAAAGGACTTAAATGTAAAAAACAATATTTATGGCAGATTTTTCTATGATGGCAAAGAAATGGAAATTAAAAAAATGCACAACAGTGAAGGAATGACTGAACAAGTTGTGTTACATTATGAAATGAGATACTCTTGTGCTATAAGAAATGATGAGCAGGCAAATTTCAGAAAAACCTGGAAAAACTTGCACGAACTAATGCTGAGTGAAGTAAGCAGAACCACTTAAACATTGTATAGAGAAAGAGCAACAAGGTATCATTATCAGCTATGACTGACAGCTTTTCTCAGCAAAGCAATTATCCAAGACAACTCCAAAAGACTCATACAGGAAAATGCTATACACACCTAGGGAAAGAAACATGAATTCAGGATATTGATTGAAGCATATTATCATCACTTTTTGTTTCTGTGGCTTTTCCCTTTTGTTCTGTTTCTTTTTTTTTAGCAACTTAACCAATATGTTTACATGATTGCACATACATAACTTACATTAGATTGTTTGCCAGTCTGAAGGAAAAGTGAACAATGAAAACTATTTTTACATGTAATTGGAAAAAATGGAATACTATTTAGACAAAGAAATTAGTCAATAAGCATTTATTAAGCAAAAAAAGTATTCAGTGGCTATAAAAACAACTAAAATGAACCTAGTAATATACAAAGAACCATGAGGATATAACATACTCTATCTTCTTGAACAGCTTATAAGGTTTTGGACAATATGATCATACTCCATTAAATCATCAGCAATTAAAGGAGCACATGAATTTCTATTTATTTACCACTTTTTGTCCCACCCTCTGGACAAGATAGTAGCATTATCATTCCTCAAATATATATATATATATTTTTCTTTTTGCTTCCATTCATTTGTTGAGTTTTATCTCATAGAATATGTTAGCTTCTTCCCTATAACCTCAAATCCCATAATCTTTTGCACTCACTTTTTTCTCTGGTTCTGACTCCATGTCTAATGTGAATCACATAATGCAAGATAAAAATTATGTTTTTACCATTTTTGGACATCTAGATTCATAAGGGTTAGCATGATTTCACAAGAAAAAATTAAAAGAGATTGAGAAATATCTATTTCTTTGATATATCCTATTTCATGTAGCACAGGGATTAGCATAAATTTGGATCTATATTGGTAGAAGGGAAGGATCAATCTACATGCTGTATTAAGAAAATATTTTGTGTGACATCTGTTCACTCACAAAATAACTTGACATATATGAGTAGGTCCATATGCTTCAAAAGTGATTGATGCTTATTGGGAAATTTTACTAGTAAATGGGGAATGATTAGAATTCCCTTTTGCCAAATTAATCTTAAATTATAATTCTTAAAATAGTTCAATATAATCTATTCAATTTCCAGTTCTTTAGAGTATTATTCCATGACTCAGATCAATTTTTTTTTTACCAGTAGAATGTTAACATTACAAAGATGATCCTTTGTTTTAGGGAAAAGTTTGAATAGAATGAATACAAAAATTGGTAATTTTCTTTTTTAAAAAATCCTGGGCTTGATACATTTATTGCCTATTCTCTCCTCACAGTCTCTCTCTCTCTCTCTCTCTCTCTCTCTCTCTCTCTCTCTCTCTCTCTCTCTCTCTCCATATTACATGCATCTGTGTATATATGCATGCATGTGCATATATAAACACATGCGTAGATATATATTTAATTATCCACATACACACATGTATAGCCATTTATGATTAATTTCAAATTGTGAAAAAAACCTCTGGTTAAGAGAGACAAGGAGAAAGAGAGATAGACATAGACAAAGACCCAAATACAGAAAGATTTCATGTCTTTGTGTCTATGTTTATGTGTGTGTGTGTGTGTGTGTGTGTGTGTGTGTGTACAAAGGGTTATACCTATCTTTTTTCAGTCATAATGAATCTTTTTTTTTCAGAAGGCTAAGCAATCTATTTAAAATGAATATCATCCAGAGTGCATTGCATAATGTATCTGAGCATAGTGAAGATGGGTTTGTCACTTGGTAGGATTAAAAAATGGCCACTCTTGGTATCCCTCTGATAATAAAGAAAAATCCAGAAAGGCTTCAGGATATTGGATAATTCCCTTCAAGTATATTTATAGGTCAACATGGATGAATTCTTCAGAATGAGCAGACTGCGATGGGTTGTAATCTTTGTCTTTGGCATAGATATACAGACTGATGATATCACAAATAATTGGAGGTTTGGATCATATTATTTAATAAAATGAGGAATACTGTGTAGTCTTTGAGAAGAATTCTTTTAAAGTCATGATACAAGCAAAATAGGGATGATAATCATACCTACCTCATAGACTTTATCACAGGATAAAACATGAAAAGACAAAGTACATTATAAAATTTAAAGAATTATAAAAATGACTACTATTATCACTATCATCAACATCATCATGATTATCATCAGTTTTATTATATGAGTTGATGATTGAAACATATGTGCATAAATTCAAAAAACTACTGTTCTGAGAAAAAACATCATCAGTCACCAATGCCTTAGTTTTACTTAACTAACAGGAGAGGAATCCAAATTATAGGACTGCACAGAGAATATCCAGACTAATCCCCCCCCCCATTTTAAAATTAGTTGAGTTATTCACACTTGAGGAATCAGAAACAGAGAGGCTAAATGATTTGTCATGGGTTATATGGCAGTAAATCATAGTTAGGATGTGATATTTTGACCAAGGGTGTTTCTAATATACTGCCTATTGTCAAATATAGTACTTTTAGTTGTGAAGTTATTGGAGAGGACAGGAAATAGGACCCATTGGAAGTGGGAGCAATTAGAATAAGACAATGCCTTTTTGTACTTGGATAGATGTCAATGACCTCTAGAGAATGGCTGTCCCTCCCACATGCTTGCATGGAACTGGAACAGGGTCCTTGTCCCAGAATCATTTCTCATCCTGGCTTCTAGGCAGCACAGATTGTTTTGTCAGAGGAGTACCCTATTAGTAAACAGACCAGAGCTTGCGAACATCCTTCTTTTTAAAAATCGACTCTGGCTGAATTCTAACAAAACAGTTCTGGATGGAAAAAGGAGGATGCTTTCTGAAGCCAGATGGTTTATCTAATAGGAATGTTTTCTGATTAGAGAAACAGCAGTAGGCTCATGATCCCAGCAGGTGCCAAACTGGTCCTACAGTTTACATGGATTTGAAAGTGAAAGAGGCATGAACCAAAGGGAATCTACTCTGCTGTGTGCTAGAGTCTATTCTAAGAGTGGGAGGAGAAGGAGGGGGGTATAAGAAAGGAAAAGGCCCTACTATATCAGTTAGGATTCTCATTGCATTTTACCAATATAGGGCAATTATCCTCTCCCTTGTAGCAAAGTCAGCCCATTCGATTCAGCATCTGCTATGCTGATGAGATTAATCCAATTCCAATTTCACAAATAGCCACAAAGAGTTATATATATATATATATATATATATATATATATATATAAATTTTCATATAAATATGGTCTGTTTGACACTATTTTTAGTAAATTATGGAGTAATATTTTTATTACTTGGTGTTCCTATTTATATATTTACTCACTTTCTTATGAGTGTTCTTCCTTATATATGCTAACCGTTTCAAGGAGCAATTACTTAGAGTACTGGTAATTAGGGAGGCAGAACAATGTTGGTTAAATAGTAAGGGAATTATTTGTTGCTATAGGAAACATATTCTAGTCAGAGCTGCACTATCTAGGAGAGACTTCATCTTGCACCTCCTGTTTGAGCAGTTCAAAATCTGCTGATTAGAAATTGCATTTCGGTAAGGGCAGACATCTCTAATATTCATCCACATGTGACATTCTCTGAATTTCCTCAGCAAACAGCCACTCACAGAAGGATAGAAATATCATAGCAAAATTTAGGTTAATTTTACTGTTCTCTCAAGCATTATCCCCTACCCTAAATCCCAAGCACAGTTTTTTTCTACTAAAAGACATTACATTTTGGCTCACCTTCCTCTGCAGCTGATTTGTCTTCATAGCAATCAGAATGTCAATAAGTCTTATTATGATAAAGGTGGTGTGGCTCAAGATATTCACCTGTCAGGAATTTAGAGTCTCTCTCTTTTACCATCTCTCTCCATATCCTTTTCACCCACCAAAGTTAAAACATAGGTTTATCTTCTTCACAAAATCAACCTATAGTCCTCTAATGCTTATTATATTATCATAGACAACTCATATATAGTTTATCTGAGCCTTAGTTTCCTCATCTGTAAAGTAAATACTGAAAAGCATTTGTCTTTAAATCTGTGATTCTGTAAACCTTAACCAATACAACTTTGTTAAGATGAGGGGAAATGTTAAAGCTAGTAAAGTGCAGTCCTTCTGTCTGTTCCAAATCTGTTCTTGACAATTTAAAAAACTACAAATTTTCAATGATCTTTATATATTGTAACATTCCCTCTGTCCTGTAGTCTTTTTTTCTGAGGATGAGTTCCCCCCACAACCTTCATTTTTAATAGGTTCCCAGGTAGTCACTCCACTCCTCTCTCAACTTATCTATACTTTTCCAGGAATCCTGAAGTGAGTCCTTCTCTCCAAAACCCACTTTTCAGTTCCTTTTAAGTTGTTATCTTCTTTAATTATAATTGAGTCTCCTTGAGAGTAGGGTCTGCCTTTTGATACTTATATTTTCTTTTCATAAAATAAGCATCTGATAAATTCTTCATTTGACTAAATAAATATCATTGTTGAGAAAAAATTAAAGCAAAAATAATCAACTATCTCTCTTCATTTAGTTTCTAAATTAGTGTTATGAGATTTAAGGTTATGAGAGAAGGTGGACAAGAGAAGGAAGAAAGGCTAAGATTTGAACTAAATAGGTAGACTGATATTAAAAAAAGATAATTTGAGGAACAGCTAGGTGGCGCAGTGGATAGAGCACTGATCCTGGAGCAGGAGGACCTGAGTTCAAATCCAACCCCAGGCACTTAATAATTGCCTAGATGTGTGACCTTGGACAAGGGAACTAATATCATTGCCTTAAATAATTTTTTAAAAAGATAATTTGGGAACCCTAGGTACCACAGTTGATAGAGAACTGGAATTAGGAAGACCTGAGTAAAGATCTGATGTCAGACAATTACTAGCTGAATGAGCCTAGGCAAGTCACTTAACAACAATTGCTTCAAAAAAAAGGTAATTTTCAGGGGTCATGATTTGTAAGTGATGTCATAGTTCATATTTGAGTGATAAAAATTTGGGAGAAATTGTTAAAATGAAATCAAAATCTAGATTCACTAAAACTTTTGTAAAATGAGACTACTAGTGAAGATACAGGAAGGAAACAGAAACTTTAGTTGAATAAAAATAGTGAGTGAGACAGTTCAGGTTATTTGAGAAAGTTAAGGTTGTTCATGTGATCAGCAAATATTAATTTTAAAAGAAGAATTATTTGGAGAAATTTGGAATTTCTTGAAGGTAAATTAAAGGATAACAACTTGAGATGGAGCATTTTCTATGAAGGAAGAATTTATTAAGGTAGAATTCCTTTAATAAGAACCAGCAGAGAAGGTAAAAGAGATGGAAATATAAGTAAGCATATGTTAAATAAAAGAAACTGACATGAAAAACCAAGTTGTGAAAGCAATCATAGGGTTCACTTAAAATGAAAATTAAATTTATTTTGACTATAAAGGAGTGAGGATAAAGAAAGAAGGTGCATGTGATGTTACGTGATTGAGAAATAATAAAAGTCTTTTAATCTTAGATCAAGGTACTTAGGAATAATACCTACAGGTGTTCAAAAAACAATGGAGTGAATCCATAAGTGTATAAAGAAAATGACAAATTTTGCAGTGACTTCCATATTTGTCTCTATGCTGCAAAGAAGTGGTGGATAATTTCTACCTATCTTCCAAGCATAGCCTAGTGAGAGAACTAGCTATTTTCTATTATATTAATATTATTTAATTAATTGTGTATCAATTATTTATCATAATAATTTTATTTTTAATAATTATACATTATTTTATTATTAATTTATTATTATTATTAATTATTCATCAGAAATCAATCTTTTTTTTTCTTATTCAGGGGCCAACCCTGTAGGTCATTCAAACAGTCTCTGAAGCACATGGATAAAAGAGAAGATTTCTCTAATTCTCAGCATTTATGCTCTTAGATCTTGGACAGGACATCAGCCAGCTAAGAAACTTTACTTTTTTTTTGAAGCATAAATAGAATCTAATCTAGGTGAATTCCTGCCCCAATACAGTGAGACCATGTCTTTGTTGAAGTTTAGGGTCATGGAGGAGAGGAAATAACCAGAGTAGTCTGAATTATCCAGATTGTTAGAGGCAAATGATTTTCATGATCAAGTCATATTCTCAGCAGGAGGAATTAAAGACTTTTAGGCCAAGGATTTTCACCTGTCAGGGATCTCCCCTTTTCTAAAATATATGTAAAAGCTTCCATTATCTCCTTTAGTTCTCTTGAGTTACCAAGAGAAACTACGACCTACCAATTTATTCATTTTTGGCTACTCTAAAAAATAATTTGGTTACTAATTAGCCAACAACTCTGTCTCTGGATTTTCATTCATCTCACTAGTTTAATTTTTATGAAGACATTGAAAATACCCTGCTAGCAGCCATTACAATGATAACAATGCTTTAATGAGATAAAGATTTTGGAAAGTCAGAGGGGAATGTTTACCCTTGTCACAAAATCTGAGAATAGAGCAATACCACAAAGAATAGTAAGGAAAGGGGGAAAAATGACACCCTTGATGAATCAGAGGGAACTGAATACTTTTAGGGGAATGCAATTGTTTGTCATCCAAGGAATGATAAAGCATAGCCATGAAAACAATCAAGAGAGATAATCAAATGACAATAAAAGAAGGGAAACATAGCAGTGGTTAATGAAACCCTCAAAATAAGTAATGAGGAAATCATATTTCATATAAAAAGTCTATTGTTGTCTTACCAGAACATTTATACAAGTCATAACAAAGACATCCCCAAAAATTGATAAAACAGTTAATTATTGACTACTTTTGATGTGTGACTTGAGCACAAATGATAGCTCTAGAAAAACACAAAGCAAAACAAAAACTAGAATCTTGTACAAATGTTATGAAATATTGAGCAATAAAAGACTATATAAGCATTAAAATGTGATTATCTCACTGTAGTCAATTTTATAAGGGAAGGAGAGGATAAAAGTTGAATTTGGAAATAAGAATCAGCTAAGAAGATGATGACAGAGACTTAATTTGTATTTCCTGATCATGATGCTGGTTACGGATGGGGTATGCCTAACACAAAAATAGTATGTGTTGCATTTATATTTAATTTCTTCTAAATTGATTTCTATTTTTACCAGTACATTTGTTGTAGAGTGAATTCTTACCTCAGGGGCAAAATGCTGCAAAGTAGAAAAAGAAGACAGTGAGAGGTAAAATGGAGAGAAAAAAATATTATTAAAAACATTTGGATTAAGAAGAGTGTAAGGAGGAACAGAAGATGTTTTTTATTCTACAGATTACCTGGACAGAACCAGAAATAGATGATGAATAAGCATACAAGGATTTATTAAACATACAATTTGATGGGCACTATTATCTAAAGGAGGGAGTAGAACATTGCCACTTATTTCATTAAATTCAAAATGTAATGACTTTGAAACACAGATCATAGTTCAGGGCCACAGTCATGGTGATGTACATCAATTAAAGCAAATAAGAAAATCCCATTTAAAAAAAAGGAAGTATATTAGATTCTACTAATTAGAAGGGTATGATTGTAACTTCATTTTCTGGGAAAATTCTACAATATATCATTAAAGAGGCAACTATTGGGTGGAAGAAGTTATTACCAAAAAACCATAAAAATTCATAGTGTTAGTGGGAATATAAATAAAATGAATGCTGTACCTAAAAGTAATTTACAATTTAATAAAAAGATGTAGTCAAATGGTTCATTCCATTATTATGGAAAAAATGGGAAGAGGTTGATAACAAATTGAACTGGATTCAGAAATGATTAAAATATGGAATTCAGGTGTAATCATTGGTTGGTCAATATCACTTTGGCATGATCTCCATTGGAAGGACCCTGTGCCATTTATTTTTTTTATTAACAGCTTGGAAAAAGATGTGTGCATTATGTTAATCAGATTTGTAGATGATACAAAGCTAGAAAGAGTAGCCAACTTTATGGATTATAGAATTAGAAGAAAAAAAGATCTGGACAATTCATACATTTTATAACTTATGAGCATTAGACCGAATCTTATAAGATAATCTTTAATAAGGACTTCCGGTGAAGATCACAGAGAGAAACCAGTTACTGTTTTAAGTTCTCTTGGCATCTTAACAGAATTTGGATCAAGAGAACCCAGAGAAGAAGAGAGAGCAACATCTCCCAGTAAGATCTATCATGGGGGAACAAGGATATGCCCAGGGCAGACAGCAAACCCAACACAGGGACAGCAGGGTGAGGTAGGATCTAACCTGAGGATCATGGCAGAAGCCATTGCAGTGGATGCAATGGGCAGATGGGGAGGGGTCCAGCATCGTTTCCCAGGCACCCAGCCAGCCAGCTCAGTGGATCTGGAAGTCCTAGGGCCACCAGCCCCTGTGTTTCCAGCAAGAGACCCAATATTTCTGCAGGAGGACCTGACTTTCTCTAGTACAAGCAGAGAAACAGTCCCAGGTACTCACACCTTGCCCCAAGACACAGGTGTGGGCGCAGATCTTCCCCAGCATTGATTACCCAGAAAGAGCTTCTAGGTTTTTAGCTCTGAGGATCTAGCCCAAATTGTGCAGGACAACTTTCATCTAGCCCCAAGCCTAAGAATTGTTCCACTGAGACCCCCCAAACAGACAATCTAGAGAAAGTCTATGGCATTCCTGCTGAGTAGCCCCTTGGAGTTCCTACTCCAGTGAGCAAGGTCTCTAGGGATCTCAACACTAAAGGACCTTAAACCAGCCTCTTCCCCCAACACAAGACCCTAGGGAAAGGGCTCAAAAAGAGAAAGGCCAGCACAATGGATTAAAAACCAGAATCCTACAATATGATGTTTACAAAAAGTGCATTTGAAGCAGAGATACATAGAGAGTAAAAGTAAAAAAATGGAGAAGAATATATTATGTTTCAGGTGAAGAGAAAAAGGGAGAGGTTGAAAACCTTATCTCAGATAATGTAGTTACAAAAATTACATCTCATCAATAGAAGTAAGGAAAGAAAATTGTATCTTCCTAATAGGTAGCATAAAGAATGAAATAACTTCAATACTAAATATATATGCAACGAGCCATAAAGCTTCCAGATTCTTAGAGGAGAAGCTAAATGAGTTACAGGAAGACGTAGACAACAAAACTACTGGTGGGAAAGCTCAACCTCCTTCTCTCAGATTTAGATAAATCTAGCCATAAAATAAACAAAAAGGAAGTTAAGGAGATGAATAGAATGTTAGAAAACTTAGATATGATAGACCTCTGGAGAAAACTGAATGGAGATAGAAAAGAATATACCGTTTTTCTGTGGCACATGGCACCAACACAAAAATTGACTGTGCGTAAGGGCATAAAAACCTTATAGTCAAATACAGAAAAGCAGGAATGCTGAATGCCCTTTTCAGTCAGGATGCAATAAAAATCACATGCAATAAAGGGTCATGGAGAGATAGACCTAAAGCTAATGGGAAACAAAATAATCTAATTTTAACAATGAGTGAATCAAACAACAAAATCATTGAAAGAATGAATTATTTCATCCAGGATAATGACAATAACAAAACAACATACTAAAACTTATGGGATAAAGCCAAAGCAGTTACTGGGGATATATTATTAATGATTATATCTCTAAAATCTTATATGCAAAAAATAGAGAAAGAGGGGATCAATGGAACTGGACACGCAAATAAAAGGATAGAGAAAAAAGAAATTAAAAATCCCCAATTAAATACCAAATTAGAAATTGTGAAAATTAAAAATGAAACTAATAAAATTGGAAGCAAGAAAAATATTGAACTAAAAAATAAAGCAAGAGTTTTATAAAAACAATAAAGTAGATAGACCTTTGGTTTATTTGATTAAGAAAAGAAAGAAAGAAATGAAATTATGAGTATCAATAATGAAAAAGATGAATTCAGCAACAATGAGGAGGATATTAAAGTAATAATTTAGAACTACTTTGCCAACCTGTCTGCCAATAAATTTGATAATTAAGTGAAATGGATAAATATGTAAAAAATATATAAATTGCCCATGTTAAAGAAGAGGAAATTAAATACTTAAATAACCCTTTCAGATAATCTTTAATAAGAATAAATGTCTTGCAGCTGTATTCAAGCATCAAATTCAAGATGCCTAAAAATTAGATTGTCAGAAACTGACCTGATGGTTTCAGGAATGCAGGCATGCATTTCCTTTACCCTCAAGCATTTGGAGCTACCATAATGAAATAAAAATGCCATAAGAATAACAAGACACGATTTATTCCTGAAAGCCAAAATCTCTCCTGAGGGTCTCTTGCAAGGTTTATAAACCAGATGTTGCAGTCCTTATCTCTTTGATATCAATAGACCTTGACTTAATTTCTTAGGTTCTTTAATTATATCATGTAATACAGAGCCCATGGTGGTAAAGTTTAAGATACGGGGAATATTCAATAAATTCATATTGAAGTCTGATTAGACTTCAGTCAAAAATGCAATCAAAGGTATTTTACCCCACATGGTACAAATTTAGAAGTTTTCAAAGTTTTCTTATACCAAGTTGCATTCATGTACAGTAAGCATGTAGAAAATTTACCTGAACTAAAATAGATTAGTATTGTGTTGCTCAGTAGTTCATTACACAGACACAAATTAACAACCCAATTAAATAATAAAATAAAATAATCATCACCAACGTTTAGAGCAGTCCCTACTTCATGTTCACATAATGGTATGTACCTGAAGGATTCTGCAATATGGTTTCAATAATCTCCCCATTCCCACTTTGATGACAATTTCAGTGAAATTTACTGCCAGAGTACAAATTCCCAAAGGCAAGGGGAAGCAAAGCAAGTATTTTGCTTTCAGAGCAACTGTTTCTAACACATTCAAATTACTGAATCCCAGGGAATTTGGTGCTATGTTAATGTCTGAAATCTTCTACAATATTTTTTTAAAAGGTAATTAAACCCATTAACTATAAGAATAATTCTCTTCAGGTTCTTTCCTTTTGCTTCTGTGTCAACCATAAGTTTATAATAAGAGCATAGCATGTAGTAAACGGATCATGATATTATCTATCTACATATTATATATGTGTGTATGTATGTATATATGTAAATGTTTATATTTATACACACATGCACATAAAATACCATATTATGTTACTTCAATAAAATATATTCATAGTATGTGTATGTGTATAGACACACACATCCATACATATTTCAAAATTGCATCCTTATCTTAGATCCCAGGATCTTAAATTCTTTTGTCATAGATACCTTTGACAATATGGCAGTCTGGCATTCCCTTTCTCAGAATATTTTCTAGAGTAAAAAATAAAAATAGAATATTATAGATAAGTCCAAATCTATAAAAATAGTTCATCTCTTTAAAAAACAAGCTCATGAATCCCAGGTTAAGAACCCATATTTTAGCATGAATTGGATAGAAAACACTAGACTTGAGTGAGAAAGACCTGAATTCTAGTTCTGCCTTAACCTCCTCTTGGACCATCATCAATTTAGTTTGATTCTTTGTCTCTCAGAATAATAGGAACTACATTATAAAATTGTTTGAGAATAAAGTTATATGTGTGTGTTCATTGAAGTACATATGTATATATGGAGGCATGTCCATATGCATGTGTGTAAGCTTCACTTTGTAAACCTTAAAGCACCCAATGACTGTTCATATAATTGATTAGGTGATTGATATTTATGACCTAAGTGTCCTAGGGCAAGTATCTAATGCTCTAAATAATAAGCAAATGACAGACCCTTGGTGATAGAAGTATTCACCCTAAGAGTTCCTAAACTTTTGCACATACAAATAAATTTATATAAGCAGTGTAGCCAGAAATAACTATTTCCTCATTTGTTCATCATCGTGAGCATAAAAATATACAGATCTTGTGGTAACTTAAGAGAGATTTCTTAACTAATGACATCAATTGCTCTGATTGGTTTTATTACATGAACATCATGAATCCAACAGGTTAAAGTCAGCATCCTGTAGATTAATTGAGGTTTGATATTCAATACCTCCTCATGCTCCTCAGTTACCTCTCTTCTCTGGTTGGAGAACTGAAAGGAAAGAGAGAGAGAGAGAGAGAGAGAGAGAGAATTAGTCAGTCACATGGATATATATATATATATATATATACATATATATATATATATATATATATATATACTATGGATTTCCTTGGGTAATAGAATCTGAGAAATCCTTGAATAAATGATGACTGGAAAATATTACAAGCCTATATTTATTATCATTTTCCTATAATGATTCCCAAGATTTCTAAATATTAAATCTGTGAACATTTTTAATATAGACATTCTGAAAACTGTACTTCTAATGAATGTTTCCCCTTTATTATCCTATGAATTTTTTTAATCACTAAAAGACATTATTCCAGGAATTTCACCAGATAATCAAAGGGTTCCTGGACACATAAAATCTTTGTGTTAGACCAAAATAGGTTTCACTTTATTTCAAGAAATCTGATGATCACCATAACAATATCTTGTGCTTTCCCCCGCCTCTCCCCAAAGGATATACAAAGAGAAAAAAAATTCTTCAACAGAACATGATTACACATTTCTAAAAGTTTAATGGAAAAAATTGCCATTTTAAGAAATATTTTTAAAATATCTACATTAAATAATTACTTCATTAAAATATATTGTTTTGCTTCATCTTAACTGAGGGATATTAGAATCCCTTACTATTCTTTTCTGAGCACCAATGCCCTGACCTGAAGCTTTAAGCAAGGCAAAAAAAAAAGATATTTGTGTTTTTATTTTGTTATTTGAAACTGTGTAGGAAACTTTTGGTGTAAAGTTAAACCAAAGAAAAATCAGGTTAGAGGTGCTTTTATCATTTAATCAAAACTAAGTCATTCCATAATTATTATTAATAAAATGCTATATTCCAAATGCAAAGGCTAAGTTCTTTGGATAATAGGATTAAAAAAAGAAACAATTCCTTCCCTCAAAGAGATTATAGCATATATAAGACATGTGTATATAAACATGTGTTAAAATACACAAATTCAAGGAATTTGGAGGAAAATAGTAACTGATGAGAATATAATAGTTGGGACTCTACTAAACATGTTCCTATACATTGTCATTTTGGAGAGGTAGTATGATGTTCTTAAAGGCCACCAGATTGAAGTCTGTGATAGACCTAACCAAGCTAAAATGCCAAATATTGACCCTGTGACTACTTGTCTGATGAGGACCAGCCTTATTTAATTTAGAGAAGCTCACCATCATACTGACTGAAGGGTATTCATTTTTGTAGTGAAAACAATGTTGAAAGTTTACCCACAATACAGAAAGGTTGCCATCTGTGTTGGCAGCGGATTTGTCCAGGATTACAAAATTACAGGCAACTTAGGTATATGAATGCTGCAGTATAAAAATTACAGAAAGTTTAATGTAGAGGTAAATAAACATTCAAAAATGTATGATTTCCCTCTGCTACTTTCCTTTCCTTGGATTGGTAAGTTCCTACCAGAATCTAATTTTTAAGGAAAGTTACCAGGCCACTTCTTTATTCTTCCCTGGGTACTGTTTCTAAGTCTGAATTTCTTTTTCTAATATGTCCACGAGCAGCTCCTCCTCCCCTTTCAGTTTCCTATTATGTGTTATCTGTCATCTTTAGAATGTAAACCCATCAAATTTAGGAACTGTCTTTCTTTTCCATTTAAATTACATTATCAGTACCTGCCATGTTTTGGCAAACTGTAACCATCTATAAAACTGCACATTGACTTGTTAGTAACTATTCTGTAGAAGTCCTATATAAGGTACAAATGGAAAAGGAATTCCTAGCAGATGTGAGTTGCTACAGATGTTGATTTTGTAATCATATTGGAAGGAATTGCTATGTATTACAAGATCTACCATGATGAAGAGAAAAACCTACTACTATAAAATCCCATATTTATTTAAATAGTAATGATGAATTTGTACATTTAGAAAAGGAAAATGGTAACAATGAAAAGGAGGCAAATTATAGAGGGAGGATCCCTCAAATTTGAGTCAAAATAGTTGGCTTCAGATGATGGGTGCCTATGTGATCTTGCCCAAATTCATCTGAGTTTTTTCATTATGTCAGGATTGAACTAGGTGGTCTTTAAAATATCATCATGCTCCAAGGCTTGTAACATAGCATCAGCATTAGAACTAGATGTGGATCAAAAGAAGGTCTACATTTGAAGTATGTATTTAGTACTTAATATCTTTGTGAAATTAGAAAATCATGTAACTTCTCACTAATTTAGATTAAATCAGCAATAAGCAGAGAGTAGGTCGCTTCCTGCTCAAAATAACATTCTATTTTCTAATAAGATTCCCTATTATCAAGACACTAATGTGAAGGGAAATAGTATTCAACTGATATCATGAATAAAGCATGAATAATAGTAGTTTTGTCTCTACCTAGTAAGAAACAAGTAATATTTAAGAGTCTTATAAATCTTGATTGCAGGCAAACTAGGGTTTTATCTATGTTTTCCTTTATCTCTTAAGTAGTCTACAATTGGGTTTTGTTATTCTTAGAATACAGATCATAGAATCAATCCAAGAAATGATTTGGGCATTAACATGTCCTACAAATGTGGCCACAAGACATTCTAGAATTCTTCAGAGCTGGAGAGGCAATATGATATATAATGAACTGAGTGCTGAACATGTCAGAATAATCTGTTTTTAAAACCTTCTTCAAACACCTTCTAGCTATGACCTATGCAAGCATTTATCTAAACTCTCTTGAACTCAATGTCCTCTTCTATGAAAGGGAAGTGCTAGGCAAAATTATCTCTAAGGTCCATTCCATCACTAAATCTTTGGGGTTAATGTTTAATCATCCAAGAAAATTATCCAATAGCATGTGAAATCATGGACAGACAATTTAATGGAGTCACATTTTTTTTTAACCACAATTCACTTTTTAGAACAGCTAATCTAGGAACAATCTAGGAGATTTTTTTTCCTGACTATTCTACACACACACACACACACACACACACACACACACACACACACAAACACACAAACACACACACATATATGTATATATATAGATATATATAGATATATATATGTATGTATGTATATTTCTGTGCCTAGTTAGATATCTGCCTTTCCCACTATTAGAATAGGAATCTTTGGAGGATGGGGGCTGGAGGTTTTTTTTCCACAGCTTTTTTTATGTCTAGCATCATTGCAATGTCTGATCCATTTATTTTCATATGGTTCCAACAGAAATAGGTTTCTGTTTATTAGTTTTGGTTGCTTTTTGTTTATTTATTTGGTTCTTTTCCCCATGTTAAAACAAGGTATAGCTAATTCTATTCCCTTTTCTTAGCTTGGAATATGTGAGATCTCTAATTAATATGCTGGTGGTCTTGACATTGCCTGCTTTTGAAGATATTCCTCAATTTCTGTTGTACTCTGGGCTTTTTAACCCTATAACTGAATAGTAGATTTGGATAATTCTTTTCATATCTTGCATGTTTGGTGTGATGTCAGTTTATTTGCTATTTTCATTGTCCATTTAGTTTTTTTATTTTTTTTAACAAGGTAGTCGGGTTAAGGGACTTGTCCAAGGTCACAATTAGGCAATTATATGTCTGATCTGGATTTGAACTCAGGGCCTCCTGACTCCTGGACTGGTGTTATATCCATTGTGCCACCTAGTAGCCCCTGTCCATTTATTTTTAAATCAGATAAAACTTTTTCAATTCTGTGAGAATTTTAAAGATTTTCTTCTTCAATCTATTGCCCCACAAATTTTCATCAACTCTTTGTACTTCCTTTTTCAAATGATTTTATAATATTTTTCTAAATGCACATTGCATTTTTTATCCCTTTCTTTTTCTATTCTCTTAGCATATACTGTCAGAGAGAGATACATAGTAGATGATTGATAGAAAGCAGATAAATGTAGATTGATACATTACACACATACATTGATATATTACATACATATATGTAAACATTAGATATAGTATTTGTATATAAACACATGTATAGTTACACATTATAATTTGTGCAATATATTAATATATTTTGATAATATTTGTGCGTATATATTTCCCTCATTGCTGCTTAGGAGACATCCTAGAAATTTTGTTATATTGTTTTATTATTACCATTTTCTTTCAAATAATTAATTGAAACTATGACCTTTTCTTTAACCTGCACATCTTTCTTATGGATTTCATTTTTAAAGATTCTTTTGAGTTTGTGTCCTCTTTTTGGTGCTCCACCATGTGATTATTATTTTATTATATTAATAAATGTAAATGGCAATTTAATACTTCTGCTTTTAATGAATTATTTCCAATATTGTTTGAATTTAATACATATTAAATTTATGAAAAGTTCTAAATATGGTGGTAAGAAACATGTATAATCTTAAGCATTTTGAAGATAGTATCAATATTTTAGCACTGATTTTCAAGCACATTTTTAAAATTTTCATATTTTACTTTGCTTTTTCTTTATTAGTTTTATTAATGCTGACAGAATATTATGTCTGTTCT
Source organism: Macrotis lagotis (assembly GCF_037893015.1). Lineage (NCBI taxonomy): Eukaryota > Metazoa > Chordata > Mammalia > Peramelemorphia > Peramelidae > Macrotis > Macrotis lagotis. The sequence goes on along the minus strand of NC_133663.1, from coordinate 25,023,724 downwards.
TATTATCATTATCAGTAGCAGCAATATCTATGACTTTTATTTAAATCATTTTTCCTTTATGAATTTATATTCTATCAAATTAAGAGCATAGTTTTAATATCATTATTGATTTGTAGTCTATTTTTCTTTAATTATAATACAATTGTCTTGTTTATTTCTATTTATACCAGGACTTTCTTTTTCTTTTCTCTCATAACATGATCACATCTTCTTAAATTTTGGCTTTCCCTGATTCATGATAAATTTTCTTCCAAGGCCAAATGTCATTCTGTTTATATCTTTGAATTTTCCATGTGTTTCCTAGAAGCAACAGGCTGTGGAATTCTTACTCTTATCTAATTTATAGCTATCTTTCATTTAGAAGATTTTAAATCTATTAATATTTAAAGATATTCAATTTAAGTTTGTTTTTATTCAGTCATTTCTGATATTGCCTTTTCAAATTCAATTAGGCATTTTTGTTTCTTAACAGTGTTTCTTAAATGATTTTTTTCTTAATCTATACTATCAGTCCTATTTCCATAAGCTTTCTTCTTTTCCCTCTTATTTGTCAGTCTCCTTAGTTTTAAAGTTTGACTAATACTAATCTTTCCTTTTCTAAATCTTATTTAATTCTTTGCTTAAAACACAGTTAAGTATTCTGTTTCCCCTTTTGACCTTCTACCTTTTCTGCTTTTTAGGATTTTTTATTCTTCTTGTACCTTTTTTTTCCAAAAAAATGTTTCATATTCATTCTCCTCGGTAATTCTCTTTCATTTCTTTTTTGTTTCTATATATTCTTAATATTTAGTCGATTCATGGCTCTTGCACTTAATTGATACCTTTTAAAATTTCTCTTCTTCATGAAACTGAAGATTCTATAGAGTCTATAATTCCTTCTTTGAAGCAATTTTTACATTATTCCTTTGTCTTCTCTCCCCCTCTTTTTTGCTGTGCTTCCATTTTAGAATTAACAAATATCTCTCAGAGAGACATAGAGGAAATATTTAGTATCCCATGGTAGAAATTTCTAGTATCCCATGGTAGAAATTTCCCTGAATCCCTGATTCATGTAATCTATTTCTATCTTATACATTCATACTCTGATCACTCTCTTTTTGTTTGTCTAGAAATTCCCTCTCTGGGACCATGTCCTCCCATTATTTTCTGGATCAACTTTCTTAGGTTATACCATTCATCTTTTCCTGAGGCAGAATGATAACAATGGTAACAATGATCACACTCCCTGAAGTAAGGGTCTCACTGGGCCCTTAATTCCCTTTTATTATATGCATTGTCAATATATCTCAGCCCCACGGGAGTGCTCTACAGTAGAGTATCTCCTCTCATGACTGAATCAAACTTTTCCCTTTTCTTTCACTCTGTTTCCATAGCTCACTTTACCATCTCACCCAGTTTCCATATCCCTTCTTCTTGCTGGTAGACTGAGACTTGTTTCTTCTTCATGGCATGCTCTTGGAATGATGATGATAAATCACACATTGCAATCTGTCTTCTTTATCTCCCATCCCTTTGTTTTCTTTCCCTAATCTTCTAGCAAAAAAATCACCGATAAGGGTAAGGCATGAGATTCATTGTCATTATCAATGATATAATTTAAGCTCCCTTTTCATTTATATAAATCTTGTTTGCTCTTAGAAATATCTTAATTGTACTCTTATTTTCATTTTGTTGCTTTTGACCCCATAGATATTTTTCTCTTCTAGCTTATTGTTCTTTTTTTTAAGGAATAATTGATTTCCTTACCTTTGCTTTCTTTAGTTGCTGTATTTCTTGACTTTTCATCTATTTCTGACATCTTGGCTATTTGAAAAGCAAATAATTTTCTCAGATCTGGTTTTCTTCATGAGCATACTTCAAGTGACTATTTTTGCTAATAATATATTTTCCATTGATGATTAAGCTCAGATTTGCAGCTTCTGTCACCTTGGGCCTCTTTGCAGTTGATCTATCCCCTTAGGGAGATTCTGCAGAAAACTCCTTTGTTATTTGAACTTAATTCGTATTATTTTTGAAAAATCTTTCTCCTAATCACTTGAAGAATATTTTTTCGTTGGAATTTTCCAATTTAATGCTTTGTGGTGTTTAAACAATTGGTGGCACTATTCCTTTAGTTCTCAGTCTGACCACTGTGGAAATATACTACCTTCTCTGAGAGGTCAAGCTTCTACCTTCCTATGTGTCCCTTCTTCATGAAGGTAAGTAGACCTTAGTTTGGCATTTTTTGTACATTATAGTAGAATAAGTACAGTAAGAACAAAAGTAACATGAGTTGAATATGTTTTGCCTTTCCTCCAGGTCCTTCACTATCATGACCCCATCCCTCCATACCATCAGTTTTTCTTTGCCCTTCATGCTCCATTTTCCAACATTTGAATAGATATCAGAATCAGATGTCATTTTTGGACCTAGGAAATTGCCATAAGAGGTAAATTCATGTATTCATGTATTTTGACAACTTCTCTGAAACTTATAGTCTTATGGAGCTATATAGAATTGAGAAATGAAATGACCTTCCCACTGTTGCCTATCTACTCCTCCTCCTCCTCCTCCTCCTCCTCCTACTACTACTACTACTAATAATAATGATAATAAGCAAAAAGTAATCTAATATATGTTAAATACTATGCCAAACACTTTAAAATATATATAATCTTTACAACATATATAATATATATTGTATATTATATAATATATTTATATATAAATATATATAATATTTACAGCAATTCTAGGAAGTAGATATTCTTATTAAATTTATTTTAGTGTAGGAAACCAAAAGAGTAATCAAGTGATTTACCTGGGTCACAATTACTAAATTTCTGAAATTGGATTTTGCTTCAGGACATTCTGACTTTAGACTGTGCATTCTATCTACTACACTAAGTAGTTTCCTCTTAGCTATTAGATATCATGATATCTACTTATAGCCAAATTATGCTGGCTCTTACTTAACTGTCTTTCTTATAGTCACAAAGATTCACTCTCGATCTCAGTTCATCCTGAATTTTAACATTTTTGACAATGATTCTTACAAGATCATGTCGTGCTTTTTGTATTCACATATCATTATCTGATCTCTAATTGGGACCTCAAAAGATATAGTCAAATCTGCCTAAATGTTTTCAACTTAAGAACATCAAATTACCTAGCCTTCTTGAAAAGATTTCATTATATAGTTTCTGGCCAGATTCTAAAATGTCATATGGCAGATTTTAGTTACTTTCTCAAAACAAATGTCTATAGGTCAAGAATCATCTAGAATTGTTAAACAAGAGATATAATGGAGTTTCTTCATTGTTACACTATGGATCATCAATGTTTCAGTGCATAGTATTTCCAAAGCTGGAAAGAAATCATTTACAGTACAACAAACTTGATTTTTATCCCAGGTCTCTAATAAGTATGTTCTGGTTTTCAAGATACAATAATGATCTTCAATTGCATAACAGTACTAGAAGAAGGATATATTTGAAAATTGACCAGTTGCAGTTTCCTGGTCCTATAATCAAAACAAGCCTCATGTGAACATCCAAGGTGAAGCCAAATAAAAGGGTTCAAAAGACCATTAAACATTGAGCGAGATGAAGGTCTCTCAGTGATTATCAGTCTCGTGGTTAGTGCATATTTGGTATATAACAGACACTGAATAAATGTTTATTGATGAATTGATTGAGCAAGTCATGGCCCTTTGTTATCATCTGGCTATTGTTTGTTCATATATTAGAGAGCTATTTAAGGTCACAAAAATTTGCCATGTAATCTTCCAGTTCATATTTATTTAAGCTCAGAATGAATTCAATTATTATTCCATTCAATTATTCAATTAAATTATTATTATTCCATTCAGTTATTCAGTGTATGTTATATCATGGTACTTTTAATTATTTGGAGTGTGTTTTTTATAGTTTAAATATATAATTTCATCAGATATTTTTCAAATACCTGAAAAAATGTAATCTGAATTTTTGTTTACATGTTGAATTCCAGGACAGCTAGGTGGTGCAGTGGATAGAGCATGGCCCTGGAGTCAGGATAGACCTGACTTCAAATCTGATCTTAGACACATAATAATTAACTAGCTGTGTGACCTTGGGCAAGTCACTTAACCCCGCTGTCCTGCAAAAAACTAAAAAATCCCCTAAAATTTTGAATTTCAGATTTACTTTTTCCCCACACTTTCCCTCCTCTTTGAAAAGGCAAGCAAACTAACATTAGTTAGACATGTGATATTATGTACATTATATTTGCATATTTGTCATGTTATAAAATATAAACATATATAATATATTCATAAAATACATATTTATAAAATATAAAAATATGTGTAAAATATAAAAAATATAAAATAAAAATATATCAATCTGCTTTCACATTTCATCAATTCTTTCCCTTAGGCGGAAAACATTTTTATTATCTGTCTTTTGGAATTGTCTTGTATTATTACCTTGATCAGAGTAGTTAAGTCAAACATCTTTATAGTATTGATGTTGCTGCATACAATAGTCTTCTAATTCTGTTTAATTCATTTAGCAAGAGTTCATGCAAGTGTTTCCATATTTTTCTAAAAAAAATCTTTTTTATCTGAAAAGTTATTTTTCCAAAGGTGATATTTCACAAATTCTTCTAAGTTTTTTTTTATTTTTCATATTGATTTTTTTTAATGTCTTATAGGTTCATTGGCTTTTATTTGCCCAAAACTAATTTTTAAGGAATGATTCTGTCCAGTGGACTTTTATACTTTTTTTGTGCATTTAGCCAATTATGCTTTTTAAATTGTGATTTTTCATAATTTTTATGTGATTCTTTTACAAAAAATGTCAATTTTCTTCTTATAATTTTCTCCTTTTTTATTTAACTCATTTTTTCTGCCACTCTATTTTTTAAGATAAAGTTTAAAAAAGATTTTATTGAAAAAGCAGCCTATAATAATAACTTTTAAAGTAACATGCATAATACTGCTTTGTGAAATATGGCCAATATTTTTAAAAAAAATTTCTTTTATTCTTTTTTTTTAAGTTTTTTTCAAGGCAAATGGGGTTAAGTGGCTTGCCCAAGACCACACAGCTAGGTAATTATTAAGTGTCTGAGAACGGATTTGAACCCAGGTATTCCTAACTCCAGGGCTGGTGCTTTGTCCACTGCGCCACCTAGTCACCCCTTATTTTATTCTTTAAAATATTTCCACATTAGTAATTTTTTCAAGAAGTCTGTATTACATTTTGAAAACAATTTTTCCAGCTTTTCCAGGAATTCTTGCTATACTTGTGTTCAATTTATTTTTTTCTTTGAGTCTTTTTTTTTGGTAGCTGCTTTGGTTTCATTTATTTCTTAGTTTGTTTCTTGTTCTTTCCTATCATCATGGAAACTTTTTATAGGCAGGCTCTCTCTCCCCCTCTCACTTATTTTTCACCCTATTCTTTGATTCTGAAATTTTATATTAATGTGAAATATTGTTCCCAGAATGCGGTGTGGATGGGAGAAGCACTGTTTCAAATGTCAGATATTTTGGCATTGTTATTTTCAAAGCCAATTCTGAGAATAGGTATGCCATTGTTCATTTAGTATATTCTCTGGTTCTTACCAAGGAATGGCCTCTGATCTCTTGTGATTAAAATCAATATTGTTCCTCAGAGTCATTCCTCCTTTGGGACCAGAAACAGTAGAGTTCCTCAGAGTCCCTGATGCCCCAGGGCCAAGTTTTGCACTTTCTCAACTATAAATGCTCCTCTCTGCCTTTAAACTATGTCTCCAAAATGGGTGTAGGCATTGGAGTTGCTTAATGGCATTTGGTCCTGTATCTAGTTCTGACACAGGAGTCTGTACTCTCTGAACATTTTCCAGGTCACTTTACTGTCTCTGTCATGAGAACTCCTGAAGCAACTTCTGTCACCACTGCCTAGGTCCACCGCTGATATATCATCCATTTGAGTTGAACCAACCTCAAGCCCCATGTTATAAATTTCTCTTTCCAACCTCCTATGTTATTTTGATTAGAATAATGACTCACTCAGACCTTTTGTTGACTCTGCCTTGCCAGAATTCAATTAAAACTGTTTAGTGAAGAATGCTGCTTGAGCTCAGGTGAAGCTTTTTATACCCTGTCCCCTATGTAGTTTTGAGGATGTTGTGCAAAGGAATAAATGATGCCCATGATTCTATCTAGTTAGATATTTTATCCTAGGTAGATAAACTACCCTCTTTCAGTGGAAGCAAAGAAAGATGGATGATGAGATTTTGCTGGCCAGGAATGTTCTATTCCCACTGAACACAAGACCGGTGGACCTCACCTAGGGCTATACCCTTGTGGTATGCATGAGTGGCAGGGGGAAGGTAGGGGGAATCCATCTTATTTTTAAAAAACAATAGCCATCATTTAAGTCATATTTACTCTGCTATCCATGATTACATTTCCTGCTCTGATTGCTCTAACTCTTATAGAAATTATGTTCAGCTATCAACACAGAAAAGTGAAGTTTAAAACTATACTGCTCAACCCATGAATCCTAACTTATTCACCCAATTTAGCAAATATAATAAGGGATAGAACTGGAATTTCTTGGTTCCAAGTTGAATACTCTTTCCAGGACACTAAAAATATGGGGAAAGGCTTAGTATATAATAATTCAGGAAGCTTGGAATAGTCCATCTCTTATGATTTGAAGTTAATCTTTATAATCTGCCTTATTACTGTTGTGGAGGACCCTGTATAGGAAGGGGAGAAAGGAGAGCACGTGGCATGTGAGCATTTTTGTGGATTTTGTATATAGACCAAAGATGGCTATTATACCAGGAACTAGTAAAGAGTGAACAACACAGAGAAGATTTAAGTAATGATGAGATGATACAGCCTGAGAATTTGGCCTTGGAGTGCTGCATTGTTGTTTTGGGGTTTTTTTTGGCACGGCGATGGGGCTAAGTGGCTTGCCCAAGGCCACACAGCTAAGGAATTATAAAGTGTCTGGGGCCACATTTGAACTCAGATATTCCTGACTCCAGGGCCAGAGTTCTATCCACTGAGTCACCAGTTGCCCAGAGCTCTTTATTGTAATCCTTCACAGCTGAGCATAGCTATTTGTCACTGAAGAAGATTATTGAGTATTAAGGATCATTGCAACAGTAATACCACCTAAGGAAAGGGACGTCCCCCTACAGTAAATTTATTCCCCCAAAGAGAATTATTTTTGTCTGATTTAAATCCACTTATACCATTTAGCTCTGCTTTAGAAATATAGATCCCCTGTAATGTCCCTGCAAAAGAAACACATGAAGAGATAACTATGATATTTGAACAAAAAAATTGAAGAGTATTCACCAATGTTTAGAATTCAATGAAATAATCAATAAAGGAGAAGACAACTATATTGGCTTTTTGGAATTGTTTTTGTTTTTGCAAAGCAAAGGGGTTAAGTGACTTACCCAAGGTGACACAGCTAGGCAATTATTGTCTGAGGCTGGATTTGCACTCAAGTCCTCCTGAATCCAGGGTCAGTGCTCTTTCTGTACTGCACCGCCTAGCTGTCCCCACTATTACATTGTTGAGAGAGCTGACTCAAGAAACAGTGAGATTGTCATCACATCCTGGCTTTTCTGCATCCTGGTTATAATCTTGGGCAAGTTAATTAAGTTCTTAGCAGTCCCAAGTGACTTTCTAAACCTCCAATTTAGATAGACAGACAGATAGATAGATAGATAGATAGATAGATAGATAGATAGATAGATAGATAGACAGACAGATAGATAGATAGATACATGATAGAAAGTTATATAATTAGTAGATAAAAGATAGATGATTGTAGATGAATGATAGATGATAGAAAGATAGATAGTAAGATAGATAGTAGATAGAAAGACAGATGAGAGATAGATAGTAGATGATTGATAAATGATAGAAAGTTAGTAAGATAATAGAGAGATAGATAGATTGATAGAGAGAGAGATAGATGACAGTGGATGATTGATAGATGATAAAAGCTAAGGTTGATAATAGAAAGATAGATGGTAGATAAATAGATAGACAGATGATAGAAAGATAGATGGTTGTAGATGACTGATAGATGATAGAAAGTTACTTAGTAAGAAAATAGACAGAGAGATGATAGATAGATGATAGTAGATGATTGATAGATGATAGGAGGTTAGTAAGATAGATAATACATAGGAAGATAGATGATAGATAGAAAGCTAGAAAATAGGTAGGTACATAGATTATATATGTATATATATATATATATATATATATATATATAATTAAATAGAGAGTATATATTAGTTAGTTATCTAACTAGAAAGATTAAAGAGTAGGAAAGGGTAGAAGATGAGAGCGGTAAGGGAAAGGAAGAAGTGTAGGAGACAGAGACAGAGAGAGAGTGAGCACATTTATTGAAGAATATTTCCAAGCAGTATGCCTAGCAATGGGGATGCAAATTCAAGAAGCAAGATAGTTACTGCCTTCAAGTATATATATGTACTCTAAATATAGAGAAACAACACATCACCACATAAAAGATATCTAAAACTGACAGTGAAGAAGGGTGGCATTGGGCTCAGAAGACAGAAATGTCTTTTTAAATCTTATTGCAGGCAGAAAAAGGTTGATTTGCATGTAAAGAAAGAGTTCCTTAAGAATAAGTAACATAAGGATTTAATAACACAACTATAACAAAGCTTTCATAAAAATTAATCTGACCTCTTTCTTGAGATGCCACGATGCTACTCTGTTCAGTGATAACCATAACATTTATGAATGAGAATAACTAGTATTACTTTTACACGTCCAAACAATTGAGTGTGGTAGACAGAAAGCTGACATCAATGCCAGGAAAAATAAGATTTGAATTCCCGAATCTGACACAAAATGATTGACTATGGGTTCTCTAAGAACTTGTCCACTCTCTACGAGTCGTAGTTATGAGAAAGTGTCAATTCTCATTGCTCCTTGGATTTCTCTCACTTGGAATTTCTCTAAACCAGTGAAATCTCAGATCTAGGCACTCTCCCTATTCTTTTACACAGTTCAACCCTGAGGACATTGGATTGAGTTGCAGATTAGAAAAAAATGTTTATGTTGTTTTGTCAAACCCATGGCTGAAGCATAACTCTTCCTCACTATCATTGTTTTTTTAGATTCTTGAAGACCTATAGTAATAGAGGATTAACTACCCATTAAGATAGGTCATCCAAGTTTGTGGAGAGCTCCAATAGTTAGGAATTGTATCAAATCTATCTTCTGTAATTGCACATAGTAGTCCCCACTTCTGAGATTTGGGGTTAAACATAACAAATTTGATATCTTCACATAACAATAATATGATATCCATTTCTCCCAGTAGTCTTCTATTGCCTAAGCTCAATGAATAATTAATTGATACTTGAGTGAAATAATTTTGATTCTTTTTTCAAACTTGTCACTTTTCTCTGAATGTATTCCATTTTTAAGCGTTGTTAAAATGTATCATGTAAAAGTGATCACAATATTCCATGAAAAATCTGACCATCTTATTTATTCTGAACTCTTTCATAGGCTAAAATCATGCTTTTAAAAAATTAAATTGTCATGAGAAAAAAATAATATTTGTAAAGCACGAAGCAGAGGACCAAGAACCTGATAGACACTTAACAAATACTTGCTTCTTTCCTTTATCCAATAAAATATAAAAGGATATATGTAATAGTCATGGATTTATGTGATGGCCAAAACACATAGGGACAGTCATATGACTCAACCTATCAGTGCTAGATAAGAAATCAGGAAGACAAAAGTTCAAATCGAGCCTTAGATGCTTACTAGCTGAATGATCCTGAACAGGTCACTTAACCTCTCATTTCTTTATTCCACTGAAGAAGGAAATGGCAAACCACTACAGTTTCTTTGCCGTGAAAATTCCATGAACAGTTTTGTCCACTATGTCACAAAGTATTGGATACAACAATGACTGAACAACAAAATAGCCTCACACCTGTCCATTAATTCAGTTAATCATTATTTGACAATACATATGATATTAAGAATTAATATTTGCATGTCTAAGTTTTTATTTGTGAAATGAAAGACTTGGTCCAAAATTGAAGGACATTCAGGGGGCATTGATTTCAGTTTTGTGGAAAAGGAAGGAAGGATTCTCTCCTTGATCTTAGAGTTACATTAATCTTATAACTGTTACTTAAGATAAATTTGCTTTGGTAGTTTTAGGATACATGAACACTAACTGACTTGGAAGAGCACATAAGATGCATGATCGCATTTGCTTCTTTCCTCTTTTCCTCAGAAAAGCTTTGCTTCCAACTTCTTGTCCCCAGAATCTAGCTAGAGGGTATGAATCCAAAGTCTATTCTCCTGGTACATTTTTCCTTTTCTTTGTCTGCTGTCCTGAATCCAGGCAGCTAAGTGACTCAGTAGATAAAATCATTGAGCCTAGAAACATGAAGATCTGAGTTCCAATACAGTCTCAAACACATACTAGCTGTGTGACCCTGGGAAAACCATTTAGCTTCTGTTTCTTTAATCTATAGGAGAAAGAAAAGACAAACCACTCCAATATCTTTGCAAAGAAAATCCTATGGGTAATATGATGCACAGGATCACAAAAAATCAAATAAGAATAAATGCTGATCAACAAACAATCATAATTCTGAATTTCCTCCTCACCATACCACACTTTGCTCTTCATAATTCGTACCACTTTTCCAATAGTTTGTCCCATCTTTAAGCCGTCTAGCATTTAAATTAACCATAAATGGATCCAAAAATACTTTAAAAAGATAATTTTATGTTACACTTTTCTAAGTGGGTTTGCTCAAAAGGTGTGTGTATGCATGTGTGTGTGTGTGTGTGTGTGTGCATGTGCACGAACACATGATTTCATACATAGAAAAATCAAAACCATAGTAATTGCAGCAGGGAAAGACAAGAAAATTTCAGTTTTTCAGTCATATTTTTTGATATCTTTACATATTAGTGTGTATAACAATATAAAAGATGATAGTGATGGGGGTGCAGCAAATTGAGATAAGCAAGAGAATAGAATAGGAGAATATGGAATAGCTCAACTTTAGGAGAGCAAACCCATGAACCATGAGGGGAGTTTATGAAATCAATCATGAGCTTGGATTTATATAACATTTTTGCTACATAATGTTAAAATCAGTGAGATCTTGGCTCAAATCCTACCCTCTAATCCACATTAACTCTCAGCAGAGTCCCAAGCAAGAAAGATTGGATTAAGGAGGGTAGGACAAATGTTCCTTTAGAAGTTTAAAGTACTCCTTCAATTCTTCACAATAGAAAAGAAAATCAAGCTTTGACAAGGTATATAGTTGTAAAAAAATTTATAGTAATTCTTATCATTGTTATTTAGGAGAGTAAACTCATGAACCATGAAGGGAGGTTATGAAGTCATTCATAAGCTTGGATTTATGTAACATTTTTGCTATATAATGTTAGAATCAGTGAGATCTAGGCTCAAATCCATATTAACTCTCAGCAGAGTCTCAAGCAACAAAGATTAAGATGATCATTTATCTGAAATTAAAGGCTTAGGATACCTATGCTTTTCTCCAAAAAAAAAAAATTAGGAAGCTGGGAAAATAAAAAATTATAAATAAATGCCATATGGAAATAGAATCATCATGATAAGTGCTGTTAATATATATTGAATAAATATAGTAATTGTATAATATAGCATCATCACCATCATCATTATAATTATTATACTATTAGGGTTCTTATTGGCTTATAAGTCTTTCACTTCCCTGGTATCTTATAGATATAAAATTTCAGAGACAAAAAATGACACTGTATATATTTTTTTCCTCACCCTCCAAGTAACTGTGAGTAGGCAAGAAAATTAAGGTTGAAATTTGCTCCCACGGTCCCTAGGAGATCTGGGTCATATGAATTTCAAATTTTCCAGATTCCTCACCTTTAGCCTCAAATCATGTCCATCTACAAACATCTGGCTCCTTCCTCCTTACATTTCTAACACATAACTTGTCTTCTTTAGACCCCCCTATATCATAAGTGAATGTAGATCCCCATAAATCATAGTAGACAAGTCATTTATCATTTATATTTTTAATTGCATCTTCAGCAAAGTGATGTCAATGCCAACCCTCCCTATTCTTTCACAAATAGACCACAAATTAAAAATAATAATAATAATAATACTATATTAGACTATACTCCTAAGAATTTTACTTGTTGTAAGGCTTTGCTTGGCATTAACGTTCTTTAACTTTGAACAGAAATGAAAGAGTCCTCAACCGGGCATGTGATCTACAATTAAAATTCCCCTAAAATTAATGTGATATATTTTATCAGAATTTTAATAATATCATTGTTCCCTTGAAGAAATAGCTTATAACTGGTTTTAGACACTGAAAACAGATCACCAAAATATCCATTGAAAATTCCATAGGACTGATAAATCTTGGTTTCTATCAATCTAACCCAAATATTAATCCATATATTCAAAAATCTTTGCAATTCAGGACATTTCTTTTTTAATTATATTTTCAAATATTTAGTATGCATATTATACCATATGCATATATATGCATGTGTATGTGTTAAGATAATTATATATATGATATATTATATATATTTCTGCAATTATATATGTGTGTAATATATAGGTTACTCAATTATTTGTATTAAAAATACTCATGTGTATATAAATATATAAGCACCAAATATGTATGTATATATATATATTATATATATATAAATTTTGTGTGTGTGTGTGTGTGTGTGTGTGTGTAAGAGTGTGTATTGTGTATTCCCAGGTTATTTGCTATGGCCTGTGTTCCTCTCTTGTTGGAAAGGTGGGGCATATGAAAGCGCTCTGAAGCATACATTTTCAAGTTTGACTACTAGACTGGTTGTCTTACTGATTCTTTTGATTTTTTAAAACAGGAAGATTTTGGGGAATAGGGGAACATATTCTAAAATTACTGTGATTCTAAAAGAATGTGTGTGTGTGTTTGTGTGTGAGAGAGCAAGAGAGAGAGGAGAGAGAGAGAGCTATATGATATTCAAATATACTATCAGGAAAAAACATCTATTCTTTAGGAGTCTCCTCATCTAGATGATAAAAATATAGAGGTGTGTAGAAAGAAATATAAAAGATCCAATATCATAGTGATGACCAAATACTTCCATTCCTTGCTAAAAACAGTAGCAACAACAAAACCAAAACCATGGGGAAAGAAACTTCAGTTAAATATCATCCGTTTAAGAAAACAATTTCCAGTGATTTCAGTAATAGTAAGAGACCTTCGCCAAGCTTCTTTTAATAGGGCTGAAGGCTCCCGTTATTATTTTACCTACCAACTGTCCAGAATACCCCTTGGGAGGAGAATTGGAGAAAGCAACATGTCTACACAGTTTTAATCGAATGGGGGATGTATGTGTCAGCTAGAACTGCCATTTGAGGCACTGGCACCTTTGATCATCAATTTACTTTAGCTTTGCTCCTGACTCACAAGGATGCTAACAATGCAAGGGACTCTGTTGTCTTGTGGGGATTTGGACACAAATAGATGACTTGGTTTGGTAATCAAATTGGATTTGTCTTCCAACAGGAAGCGCGTACAATTATGGAAACAAAGCACATACAACAAAGGAAGCCGAGCTGTCTATCAAAACAGAGCCTGAATTTTAGGAGCTAGAGAGTGAGCCCATATCCATAATGAGTTTCAAGTTACAAAGTTATAGAGGAGACTCACAGCATAAAAGGCCATATCACCTGCGTACACACACACACACACACACACACACACACACACACACACATAGAAACACAAAACACACCCTTTACAGTCCCCCACACACATTCACCCTTTTATAAACTAGTAATTTTCCCAGGACAGCCCAACTTGATAATACTCATATTCCCAAACTCTTCCCAAATGTGGGAAGAACCTTGTTCTGGATGCCCAACAATTATTATGATTATTCCCAACTTAGGGGACAGTTTTATTTGGAATTACTCTTTTTAAGGAAGTTGCAAATGTGAGTTTATTCAATTCCAGATTTCTAAAATTAATTTTCAGAGAATACTGGGAGTTATTTTATAGAAAAACTCCTGGATGATTCTCTCCCTATCCTTCATTTGGGAAATGTTTCCCTAAAGATGCCTTGATAGTCAAATGTAGTCATTTCTCAGTGCTCACTGTCTTTCTTTAACAGTCATCAGGATAATAAATATTCTAGACTCACTTGATTTACCTATCAACTTTTTTTTTTTTTTGCTGCAAGCTTCTCCCTTGCCTCCTAGGAATCTGCAGAATCCTATCTTCTCATTTCTCTTATCTCTGGTTTTTAATAATTTTCATTGTCTCTTATTTATTTGTCCTTGTTTGATGGATGCAGTTCAAAAAAGTTCCACTCTTTTCTTTCTCCTTCTCCATACATGCTTTAGTTGACAGTTTTCTCAATTCCCATAGAATCAACAAGTGGTTTTACACCCATGACTCTGGAGTCCACTACAGAGTTTTCCTGTTTTTGCTTTTGGTGTTGTTATGATTGTTGGTTTGCAAGCTCTGAATCTGAATATTTTTTAGCAGCATATTTCACACTTTTACCAACATAAGCAATTAACATGATAGGAAAGGGGATGAGATGCCCTAGAAGAATCTAAAGTTAAGCAAAATATGGAAAGTTGCTCAGTTCCTCACTTTGTTGACATATGTGGTTCCATTTTTAATTTCACTGACTGCTTATATGAATTGAATTAGGAAAAAAAAGAAGGGAAAAGAGGATAATGAAAAATAATTTTGACTACTACTGATAAAGTAAGATAGAGACAACAGCATTTATATTTAAATTCAAGAATGACAATAGCTGTGTAAAACTAACCTTTTTCCCCAATGTATGCCACAGGAAAGGTATTAAGAGTAGCAATACCTTTGAGAGAGAAAGAGAGAGTGAGAGAGAGAGAGAGAGAGAGAGAGATAACAATGTGACATAAAAAGAGAGCACCCTGTATATACTTGGACTAACACTGTATATATTAGGTTAGTTTCTCAAACTGTGACTGAAGTTAAAGGTTGAATAAATTTAGGAAAGAAATTCAAGTTAACTCTAAGCTATTCCAATCACAGTAGTTCAAAATAGGCATGTGAAAAGGAAAAGTTAATACTTATAGTCCAAACACTATCTAAAATTGATATCTTTCAACTACAACAACAAACCCTCCTCCTTATGACTCATTTTGTTCTATTAATGGGCACCACCATTTATTCAATTTACACCATTTACAATTGAGTTTGTAGACATGCTCAATATCATTGTCTTCTTTGACTGTCTTTGCTCCTTAAGCTCTCATATCCATTTCATTTTTAAATTTTAAAAAATACTATATCCATAATATCTCTCAAATTTGCCATCCATTTTCTTCCTCAGTATTATCACTCTAGCCTAGGTCATCATTGTGCCTTTCTTTGATTCCCATAATAGCCTCTTAACTCACTTTAGTTTGTTCATTCTCTCCCACCACATATAACAATTTAATTTTGGTATTACCATTGGTTTAGTCTCCTTAAAACAGAGATCACATCATCTAGGTCCTATATTCCAAAGAGTCTAATGATTCCCTAGTGTCTACAAATAAATGGCAGATGTCTTAGACTTGCCTTCAAGGGATGCTTCATAATATTGTATCATCTTATAATACTCCATTTTATATCCCTAGCACTTAGCAAAGTGACAGTAAACATTTAATGAATACTTGATTAAGGTAGTGCTTCTCCAATCTTTCCTCATATTTTTAGTGTATACTAGAAACACATTGTATCCAAAGATCAACTGCTTTTCATATTCCATTTTTCCCTTCCTTGACTTTTACACAAATCACTTCCTCAAGCTGATATTCTTGTATCATTTTTGCTTTTTTGAAATCTTACCTACCTTTCAAGTACAAACTCGAATGGGACCTAATTCAGAGATGAATTTAATATATTTATATGCCTACATCCTCACCAATTGAAAGTAAAATCTCCCAGTCAAGGCTATCTATCCCCTTTTTATATATTTGCTGTGAATGATAAAACTATAAGAACCTTAAGAAAACAGGGTTAAAACAATAGTAGATAATAAAAACATGAAATTTTATTCTTTGAGATTTACCATCAGGCCTATATGTGGAGGTCATTCTAATATTGACTACCCACAACTGAGGGAGATCAGAATAATTATTCAGTAGCAAAAGGAAGAGAGCAGCATATATGGAGACCAATCTATTATTTGATATCAAAGAGAACCAACCTTGTACAAGGCTATCTTAAATGAGGGAGATAACTTGTTTTTAATGAATTTAAGTTCCAGGAAGGCAAGGCAAGAACTCTTTTCCAAGTGTAAAAGAGGACACAGTTCTTTCTTGGATTAAGGCAGGTAGGACAAATACTCCTTTAGAAGTTTAAAAGAGGGGGCAGCTAGGTGGCACAGTGGATAGAGTTCCAGCCCTGGAGTCAGGAGAACCTGAGTTCAAATGTGGCCTCAGACACTTAATAGTTGCCTAATTTTGTGATTTTGGGCAAGTCATTTTAACCCCATAGCCTTGAACAAAATAAATAAATAAATAAACAAACAAACGAATGAATGAATGAATGAATGAATGAATGAATAAATAAATAAATAAATAAGTCCATCAGAGAAATTGCTGTAATATTTTTTAAAAAAGAAGTTTAAAGGAGGACTCATTCAATTCTTCACAAGAGCAAAGAAAATCAACCTTTTACCAGAAAAATAGTTGTAAAACACTTATAGTAATTCTTATTTTTGTTATTACACTTTAGCGCCATCCTGTCAGCTAACATTTATCTACCTATCAATAATCTCCTTTGTTTCTTTATCCTATCCATCTCTCTTTTGAATTGTGTTTATTTAGTCATATTTTAGACTGTCTATTTCACTCTGGAAATAGAAATATGCCTAGAAGTCACTTATAAGTTCAGTCCCACATCACTAGCATTTTGAGTTTCATTTTTTTTTTAATGATCAGAGGGACTTTGCCCTCTTTGGGGCAACCTACTGGCCAGTTGTCTCCAGGAGCTCACCAGAGCAAGGCCAAACCTACTGCAAACACTGCATTGGCCTACCTATATTAATTCAGAATTCCTGGTCTCATAAGATCATCTAGCCTCAGTCTCCCAGGTAACAGGGATTATATATGGAGGGCAGCCTGTTCAGACTACCATCTCTTTATAAATCAAAGCAATCTATGAAGCATTACAAATTTATATAAACCTAGTACAAATTTCAGAGAAAAATATAATGGTTTATTTATCAGTTTGAAATGTCAATTAGAATGAACCAGTGAATTATGCTGGCCCCTGCCTTTTGAATTCTTTAAATCTCAGGCTTCTCAATGGTAAAATAAGGATAATAATGACTTCATTAAGTAACTCATTACATTATTGTGAAGAAAAATCCTTTAAATTTTAAAACATCATGTAAATGAAAGGTATTATAAGATTTTTTAAGTAGTCAATTGACATCTAAATCAGTTGAGAAGACCAATAGCCTTTCTCAGAATAATGTTCATCACTTAGACAACTGTATTGTTCTTCAGTTAAATAACCTTGGAATTATTTTTAGTTAGTAAAAGAATTTTATTATTGATTTGCACAAATAGAATAGAAGATGGATTATTGCGGTTACCCTTAACCTGTCTATATTAAAAAAAAAGAAAAAACATCATATAACTAGAGAGAAACAAGATTTAATAAGACTTTGAAAATTTCTTTATAAATTAGAAATAATCTCAATTTATGTAAGCATTGGCATAGTGAGTTGATCTGTATCAATTCATTTCACTATGTTTCCAATTTATAGTGATAATTTTAGTGGAAGAAAAAGACAAACCAGAGGACTTTCACATTTTTTAATGAATTCTGGGCAATCTGCTGAGACCTATGGATCCCTTCTATGAAACATATCTCTAGCTACATCAAATTATATACATAGGACTAGAAAGAAAAATACTTATACTAAACTATGTATTTGTCTATATTCTATCTATTATTTATCTACCTATGGTTTATTAACAAGTTCAGAGGCCCCAAAAGAACAAGGACTGGTTTAATCTAATAAATGAGATCAGGTTTAGAAGGACATATTCTGATTATATCCTCCATGCCTAAGGATAGTTAGTTACCATTTTCAGAGTTGTGAAAAATAAGCTATAGGAAATCAAGAGCAAGCATTGAAACCAAGAAGACCTGGGTTGGAGTCCTTCCTCTGACACATATGGGTCTTTGAATTTGGGCAGAATATTGAAGTTCTCAGTTATCTAAACTGCTCTCTGAGACTCTCAGTTACAAAGAAGGTATCAACCTATATTGGTAGAGAAAATTTCCAATCTCACAAATTCATTTTACCAATAAAAATACCTCATCATTCCTATTTTTATTGATTAAAAAATGTAAAAATAACCAAAATACTGGCCACACTCTTTGGGGAAGGCACATGCCTGACAATATCCTGAAAAACAAAACAAAACAAAAATATAAAGAAAACCCATTATTCCTACAACACACAATACCTTTTTTTAAAAGATGCCTTCTCAGTTTGAATAGAGTTAGAATGGCAAGTACTATTCTATGCAATAATAAATTTGAAATTGTTTATGTAAGAAAAGTTGGCACATTAAAAATCAATTTTTTCATATATAAGGAGAGTATATTAAAAGACCACAGATATGACAGTTGAAAATATTTCATATTATCTCCTATTATTAACTAAATTTTTATAGACCAATGTCTGTTACTCATAATGAAGGGAAAATACTGGAGAATAACTGATATTCAAAGAGAGGCACATAGTAAGTCTTAGCAGGCCCCAACAATTTTAATAATAACTCATAGCTACCATTTCTATAGTACTTTAAGGTTTGCAAAGAACTACACATGTTTTCTGTTTGATTCTGACAATCCACCTCTGCTATATATGTTATTATTATCACCACCATTTGAAATATAAAGAAACTGAGTTTAAAAACAGTTAAGTGACTTTTGAGGATCAAGTAACTCTTAAGAGTCAGAGGTAGAATTGGAAATCAAATCTTCCTTACTCCAGTTTACAAGTGAGGAAGAGCACAGGAGTAAAGTGAAGGACACCATCAGAGAAATGGTTCCTGAAAAATAAGATGAAGTCATTACATCTAAAGAAAAAAAGGCAAACTGATGGCTAGGTGCTAAGCTTTGCTTGTATTTTCTTACTAATTTCAAGAGAATTTGAGAAAATCTTGGACACTCTCCACTCTACCTCACCCCACACTAGTACACTAATGGATCCATTTGCATTGATTTTGGGGGCAAGGATAGCTAGATTATAATCTGAAACACTGGAGGCAATGTGTGGATCTGAAGGTAGAATTTTGTGATAGAAAGTGGTTCCAAAATAAAAGCATTAAAGGAAAAAGGTGCTAATTTGACAGAAAAATACTGAGCTAATAAAATGTCATTTTTTATTATTAAGGAATGATATCCAAAGTCTATTGATTAAGGCAGACTTAGAAAGAAACTAATGGTTCTCAATTGAATAAAATATAAATAGTCCTTCCTTTAGCTATTCTATGATTAGTCATTATACCCTTTTTGTCTGATTAACAGATGCTGTCCTCCATGAAGAGAAGGATCTATTTGGTCATAAATTCTCTTTTTAATCTTCTCCTCCCTCCCCAATTAAAAAAGTTTCCTGGAAATTCTTTTTTGCAAAGTTGGATTTTGGCATAGGATCTCCAGGAATAAGCACATTTAACTAAAATGTGAGAAAGCAAATAAAATTGTGTGTATCTATGTTTTATATATGTATTTAGAACTTGAGAGTTTAAATAGGCTTTTTAATTCAAACTACTAATTTTTATCAATGTGGAAAGCAAAGCTCAGAGGAATGAGGCTTTTCAAGGTCATACCACTAATAACTGGTAAGCTCTGAAACTGAAAGTATGACCCCTGACTCTTGGTCCCACAATCTTCACATTATACCTCACTACTGTTATTGAATATATTAAAACAAAATATGATTGCTTATTTTGTTGAGCAGATTTTCAATAATTCAGGAAATAGTCAATAAAGAATAGCTTCAAATCATCTTTTCATACAAATTATCCTTTTCAGGTCATATAGAAAATTTAGACTTGATATTCAGTAGTGACACAAGAGGAGTTTTGTTCTTGATAAATTTAATGAGTCAGAATTCATGACATATATTATATGAATAATTTTCCTCTAAGAAAAAAGATGAGTTAATGGGATTTGTTTACTTAAAGATACAAGCCTACTGAAATCACATGTTCCCTTGAAATACTTTTGGCCTAAATACAAAGTTAAATGTGATAACTCCAAAATCATATTCCTTAATAGAAAAATGATTAGTGATTCACATTCAGTTCTCCAATGTTCTTCCCTGAAGGTTATAATTCTTTCTTATTTTATTAACAGGGCTAAGCTAATAACAATTTATAGACAGGATATATATTTCAATAAATTTATTTGTCACTATGGAATAAGATAATTGAATGGCAATATTGATGAAGCATCTCAAAAGTAATATTAATTATTTTTTTCAATCAATGTAAATACCATTATGTCAGAAAAAAGGTTGTGTTTTGTTTTTTTTACTAGCATTCTGCTCCTATATTTTGAGAGATCCATGGTCACAAGGATGAGTACTCCATTCACTGATATACCCCATAGCCTATCCATCTCTTTTTATCCTGGTAAATCCCAAACATGACTTTTAAAATATATTTTCTATGGAGGATACGCCTCACATACGAGAGGTCTTTCACTGATTTTTTTCTTCATGGATAGCCATTTAGAACCAGAATTGTCCATCCGTTTTCCTCTGCTCTTCCAATATGACCAACACATATTTCTAGTCTATCCTAAATATTCTTACTATCTTTTATGCTGTATTTCACATGTAAATGTGTTGGTAATATGTCCCATTCTGCTTCCAACTACCACTTGATTGATCATTGATCTAGGAATCATATAAACTTTTGATTCTTCTGAGATTGAAACATTACATAAATTGCAATAAATAATTAAAAACAGACTGTAGGACAGCAGTTGCCCCAAACTTTTTAGCTTATTTCCCCTTTACTATTTGATCTTGGTTCAACTTAATCTTGATATAAATTCATTATCTATTCATTTCAAATAATTTTCTACCAAATTAGGAAAAAATTAATCTAGTCTTTCAAAGTACATAATTTTAAACTATTTCTTGAACTCTTTGTATCTATTCATCTAATTTACTTGGCTATTTCCTCCTCCCCAGTTTGTCTAATTTTCATTACTGTCCTACAAATTAAAATAATTAAAATATTGTTTTGTTACTTCTGGGACTTTTTCACCACTTTGGGCTTAAAGATGTTAGGAAACTACTATTTAAGTGCAATAGTGCATCTAAGACCATTCAAGGTACATAATCTTTAATTAATGGACATTCTGTTTAGTCAACTGAGTCCAAGGATTTAATTTTTGAAATTAAAGGAACTGAAGAGAATATCAGAAATTATTCAAGATATATATATATATACACATATATATACATATATATGTATATATGTATATATATGTGTATATATATATATATATATATATATATATATATATATATATATATAGTTTTGTAAGGCATTGGGGTTAAGTGGCTTGCCCAAGGCCACACAGCTAGGTAATTATTAAGTGTTTGAGATTAGATTTGAACTCAGGTCCTCCTGACTCCAAGGCCAGTATTCTATCTACTTGTGCCACCTAGCCACCCCTTAAGCTATATTTTAAGCATAAAATGTCACTTTCATAAAACTATAAATAATCTCAACACTTTCATTAAATTTGTAACCAACATCTCATTATGGAAAAAAAATTGGAACAAAATATGTCTCTTAATTATTTAATAATTAGTTAATAAATGATATTTGACTAATTTCTCTTAGTGTAAATTTGGTTTGCCCTCTTAAATCCTTCATATGCTCCTCCTGGTCATCAGACATCAGATGTAAGTTAATAAACAAAGATCCTCTAAAAATAAAGGACTGATTATTGTATTCCATTTTGAAACTTGGTGCAATTTAAAAGTCAGTCTTAGATTTTGAGTCCACAGCACTACAAATTTCTAGATCATCTGGTAGCAAATCTAATTCTCTAAACAAAGGCATTTTGTCCTCATTCTGTTTGAATTTCTTTTTACCAAGCTATGCACTCATGATGATTTCATCACTATATGGATGACTTGATAAATCCTTAGATGGGCACTGGGGCAGTGGGTAATAGACAGTTGTTTAAGGCTAGAAAAGGACCACCAAGGTATCATAGATGTCTGACTTGTCTATTCCTAAAGGGAATAGAAATTGCCAAGTCCTTAGAGAGATAGACCAACTGAAAAGAAGTTCTTTTTTGGGGGGATTTTTTTTGCAAGGCAATGGGGTTAAGTGGCTTTCCCAAGGCCACACAGCTAGTAATTATAAGTGTCTGAGGCCAGATTTGAACCCAGGTACTCCTGAATCCAGGGCCAGTGCTCTATCACTGCGCCACCTAGCCACCCCCTGAAAGTAAGCTCTTTATAAGGATAATTGTACTCTAATGACCCTGGATAAGGCTATCATAAGAGTGACTCTACCTGAGTAAAAATGTACCTATATCCCAGGGAACCAATAATATGACTAAAACTGACCCCTATATTTTGAATACACTTACATCGAAACTGTTTTAACTGTTCTTTCCAACAGAACATCAAATACCAAAGTCCACAGATATAATCAAGAAGCACCTGCCCGGGTCCTAGCTAATCAGCTGTTGTCCCTCAACAATATCTATGACCTCATCTGGCTACAATCCTTTGCTTTATTCATATATAATCTTTCTTCAAACTATAAGAATACAATATCCATTTTCATCCAGACATTCACGACCTTTTTCACACTTTTGCTTCCTTTGAGTATTATTGCTATAATGAGCATAGGAGAGAGAATCATTTCAATCAGCTAACCTTGCCCAAACTTCTTTTCCTAACTTTAGTAAAGAACAGTCTTCTAGGCCAGTTTCTACACAGAAAGAATAAGGTTTTTCATAGAGGTGGTTTTGTTTCTGTAACTGCCTGATACCCTTTCACTTCTACAATAGCAGGGTATCCCCATTGTTAAATTCTAGAAAAATTGTAACATAAAAAAATTTCTTGTCCTCTGAAAATGAATTACTCTCCTGTTATCTGTTATGAATAAGTCGCATTAGGACCTTATAGAATAAGTTACTCAGTTGTTTTTCAGTTCTATTCAGCTCTTCATGATTCCATCAGGGATATTTTTGACAAAGATACTGGAATGGTTTACCATTTCCTTCTCATTTTACAGATCGGCAACTGCATCAAAAGTGTTAAATCACTTGCCCATAGATCCAAAGTTTTGAGGCCAGATTTGAACACAAAAAGATGAGTCTTACTCAGTACAGGTTCAACATTCTTTTTACTGTATCAACTAGCGATCCCATATGGGATAAGAGACGTGTCCTAACCATACAATTTCCCCCAGATCTCCCAGATTGTTTAATAGATCTTTGGGATTTCCAACTAAATAGAGGTAGGGAGTCTTTATTAAACTACATTATGATATCGCCTCTAAGGTCCTGTCCAACCTGTATATTCTGTAATTATAGGTTCTAAAGGACATAATGAATGGACCAAACAACCTGATGAAGGTCGCTGATATAGGGAACCACTCTGAAACATCCTTTGTAAGCTTCTGCCTGACAAATTCATCATGTCCTTTGGAAATTATAATCACAGAATCTCAGATGGACAGGACCTCAAAGGCCATCTCATAGTGAAGCTATTAGATATTTTAGTGATATAAGGTTATAATAAGGGTTAATATAATAGTAATGACAATGTTGATTAGAGAAAGAACACTAAAAGGTTAGGACTTTTGTTTATGTTGGTTGTGTTTCTGTTTTTCTTTGATTTGAAAAGCTTGATGTTAGAAGAAAAAGAAATAGGTAACTGATCCGGGAGAGAGGAAAAATTCAGAGATGTTCATTTAGAAAACTAAATAAAATAAAGCATTTCCTTCATTAAAGTATTTCACGGGTGCTTTTGGCAAGTCCTACCAAGCTTGTTAGAAATCATTCAGCATAGATGTGAAAATAACATATATATTTTGTCTAAGAATAAACCAAATTATATTTGAAAAGTTTATGACTAGATGATGAGCCAGTCACGTCATAATGATTATGTTTTACTATAGTGATCCTTCAATCAAGAATTTATTAGGCCTTATGTTATATGTTAGCCAATGGGCTAGATATGAGGAATACTAAACTAAAAATAAAACACTGTCCTTAAGGAGCTTACTTGCTATTGGAGGAGACAGGATAAATTGCAATATTATCTTCATAATAAAAATAAGTTAGATTAAAAGAGAGTAATCCTTGCCTCTGGGAGTTTGCATTTTATTAGAGGAAATGCTATGCTTTATCTATAGATATATTTAGAAATTTTCATAGCAACTCTACTGTAATTTCATTATTATCACTAGCAGTAGGGTTAAAAGGAACAGAAAATGTCTCATAAGAGAAAGAGACCTTCAGTAGAGATTTGAAGAAAGGAAAATCACAAAATCCAGCTACTCTGGTACAGACAGGTTTTGATTTGATTCAGTAGCAGGAATACTCATGCCAAAGGAAAAACATGGATTTTGCTTTAATTCTTAAAATAAATTTATCTTGCTTTCAATAAATGTGTAAATCAATATTGTGATCTTGTTTTCTTCTTGGCCAGTTCTATGCATCCCAAAGAGAATGGAATTTCTTGGCAATTTGTTTTAGCTGTTGACTAACACAATACTCTATGATGAAACTCCATGATGTTACTCGTGACCCCTGGCACACTCTCCTCCAAATTCAGATGTCTTCAATCCCTATCATCACCACCCTTGTCCTAACTACTAAGTCATTATGTCTTTCTAATCTTAATAAATTTCAATCATCCAAAGTAAGCATTTGTGCATGTACATTTGTGCACATCCAGTAATTCTCTCAAAATTGGCAAAAATATTACCTATATAGAATAATATAGATCCATTGACTCTAATTAGCACTTTTACCCTAGAAATGCTTCAGCTTGCTGTGTTCAGAGAGTCAGAAATCACCTGAGATTCATTTCAGCATTCAAAATTGGAAATTTGGGGAGGGATTAGAAATTGTCCCAGAAAGAGAAAAGTTAAATTATGAGCATGATAATTTCGAAATATATAATAAATTAATTATATCTTATACTATCTTTACTTCTGTTGAGACTAGAAGAAGATGGTCTTAAACAGATGCATGAGGGATTTAGATGTAATATAACTGACAGACAGTGAGAGCCATTAAAAATAGAAATACATTGTTTCTGAGGGGGGGGTCTCAAAAATTGAATTGAAAAATGAAAAAAAAATGAATTGACCTATCTCAAGGATGATTTAGGTAAATACGTTACAGGAGATGGTACAATGATTTTTAAATGTCTTCTCTATTATAATGGTTCTTCAATAAATTTCAAAAGGATATAAGTGAGCGGTGAGCACTTTTTATTTTATCTTTTTCAACTTAGTTTTAAAGCCATCTTCCATATTTTCCCCTTTTTTATCACTTCTCAACCCAGTTTTTGGCCCTTGTATATCCAATAGTCCTAACTCACATTTGCGAAACTGAAATATTCTATTGTTGCAAATCAATGAAAAATTTTTGTCAAGATATTTTTGATTAGGATCCTTTTCAAAGAAGCAAATATCCTTTTGATGTTAAGTGAGATTTAGTATACAAACCTTTTCGGAAATTATGCCAAAAACTCAGTTTCCTTTATGAAAAAGTTTTATACAAAGGATTTTTTAATACAAAAACTTTTATACAATAACTTTTATTCAATTAAGTCAATCAGAAATCATATTTTTGGAATTTATTAATTGAGTAGAAGACTCCAAAACCTAATTAGGATAACAATTATCTATTGTCTCTCTCCCTTTCTCTTTGTTCCCCCTCTCTCTCTTTCCTTGAAATCCAAAGGAAGTGTATATAATGGGGAAACACTAGAAATTTGCCAATCAATATAAGAATTAAGCAAGGATTCATTTTTTCATAGTATTATTTCATATAATTCTGAAAATACTAGCAAAAGAAATAAGAACAAAACATATCTAAAGCTATAAAAATAGAACAATATAAAATCAAATAGTACTATTTGCTGATGACATAGCAATTTACTTAGAAAATCACATAGAATGATCAAGAAAACAAGCTGAGAATAGATTCAGCTGAAAAACAAAGCCATAAAACATATAGCAAAATATAACAGAGAAAATTGAAATAGAAATTCCATCCAAAATGCAAAAAACATGAAACATTTGAGATTTTATCAACCAAACCCCACTATTTGGATTCATTTACAAAGCACTCTTTAAAGAAATAAAGAGTCACTAAAATAGCTGGAGAACGATTCAGTGCTCATGGCTGGGCCAAACCTATGTAATAGAAATAACAGCAGTACAAAATTTACAAATTTAGTGCTATATCAATCAAACTAACTACTGCCACATCAGTTTGATTGGTATAGCACTAAATTTGTAAATTAAATTTTCTAGAATTATTATTTCCATTCTTGGCACAATCCAGAATAGCTACTGACAGTTGATTGATTCCCTAAAATATAAATAGGAAAACCAAAGACTTTTTGGATCTTTGGGTTTTGAAGAAATCACATTTCCCACTCGAATATCCTGATCACTCTCATTTTCCAAGTGAACTGAAAGTCTACTTCCCTTAAGTGAGACCCATAATAGCATAAGGATCTAAAAGAATAAAGCAGACTCTTTTCTAGCAGTCTCTCCCCAATGACTCTCATGTCCCTACAAGTCTCATGCTCTTTTCAGGGTTTTAACCATTAAAACCAGGATGAGTTTAGGCTCGGGTAAATTCCAAGGGGTAACCAAAATAAAAAAAAAAATATTAAATCCCTCAGCTGTTAAGTTTTCAATGTGGCTGCTAACTATACCACTTTAGAAAAGAAGCTCAACTGTTAATGTTACTATTACTATGACTAACTGTTAGTTACTATTGACTCAGGGTGATTCAAAGTTACTTATTAGAATTTGAGTGATACAAGCTATCATCCCCAATAAGGTAGGGAGGGCAAAGGAAACTTCCATTGCTAAATGGAAATAATAAATTCAAAATTATGCTTGCCTAAATATCTCTATCATTCTTCAAAGGCTAAGTGGCACTATGCTAAAGACAAGTCTGAAGTTCTCCTTCTTCAATTCACCCAGTGAGACGTCAACTAAGGAACTGCTTCTTGAGGACACTGTTTTGACTGACTAGCTTAATACTGCTTATAGGAAATAGGCATATACACCTCAACTTCAACAGGCACTAATTTCACAATAGGATAACCTAGGAAATGGGGCCTAGTCTTCCTGGTGTTCTGAGTTTGTAACTACATGACTAGCAGGTGAGAGAATTATGAACAATGGAACGGATAACAGCTTCATCTATACTGGGGAAGTGGTTATGGGCCCCTCAAGTACTAAAAGGAAGAAGACCTCCAGGGTTCAAAAGACTCAACTGTCTGTTTGTAGTCAGTGTCAATTTAAAAATTTTGCCATTTTCTCCAATTGTACAGCATTATTTGAAGGGCATATCAGCACCGATCAGAGATGATATATGTTTAGAGAAAAAAAAAAGACAGGAACCTTTGTAAAAACAACAAAGGGTGAAGTGTGAATCCATTGCCATTCTTGACTTTAGTGCGGTGATGCCTTGGGCTATCAACAGTTCCATATGCTTCTCCTAACTTAAGATGAGGCCAATATTCCTGCTCAGTTGAGGTCTTTGCTACAGGAGTACTCATTTAAGGGTCTTTCCGAAACTGGCAATATCTGCATGCCCAATTAAAGGTGAGATATTTGATATTATTAATCAAGAACTGAATCAACGTGTATTTGACAGTCCAGGACAAGTGTCCTATTTCCTGAAGTTTTGTCTGTGATAATAAATAGTATGTAGAATAGAGAAGCACTTTTCCATTCAATGGTTTGTTGGTTCCAGTTTCCAGGAAGACTTACCTGATAAGAGAGGACTGCTTTTGGTTGGTTCTTGACTTTCACTGGGGAAGAGGACCAACTATCCTCGAGACAAGTTACAAGATGTCTGACTGTGGCTGTTCAGACAAATATGAGCTCAGAATGCTCTACCCCCAGGTTAGGCATAATAGTGCATGTGAAGACCTGGGGGTAGATTCTCTAAACTTGAACATCTCATATTTCCTTAAATTTCTTCAATTCTTGCTTGCAGTAGAGCACAGTACCCTCTCTGATGAGGGCATATCATGATGGGCAGCTCTGCTTTGGTGTCTTTTGTGCTGCACAATCAATTCCAGCATTCTTAAAAGAGACCTTGAGAGTGCCCTTGTGTCCATTTTTCTGAATCCCCTGTGAGCACTTGTCCTGTGTGAATCTTGTTGGCAAGACTACTTTTGGCATTCAAACAATGTGACCAGCTCATTAGAGCTGCACTCTCAATGGTAATGTTTGAATTCTTGACTTTGTAGCTTAAGAAAGGACCTCAGCATCTCATATCTTATCCTGACAGGTAATCTTCAGGAGTTTCCCAAGACAATTTAAATGGAAGCAATTCCATTTTTGGTCATTTAGCATTCACAGACATACAACAATGAAATCAGCACAATGGCTCTGTCAATCTTGAATTTGGTAGTCTTAATACCTCTTCTCTCCCATACTTTGTTTTGGAACCACCCAAACACTGAAAAAGCTCTGGCAATGCATATGTCAACCTCATCATCAATTTGTACTTTGCTAGAAAATGTACTGCCAAGGTAAGTGAACTTACATGTAGTATTCAAAACTACTCCATTTGCTGTATCCAATGGTGACATATATGGATGGTGTGGTGCTGGCTGATGGAGCACCTGTGTTTTCCAGGTGTTCATTGTTGGATCAAAATTAGCATAAGCAGCAAAGTATCAATTCATACTTTTATGCATCTCAGCTTCAGAGATTACATTGCATGCACCAGCATCTTCAAACAGAAGATCATGTACCAATACTCCCTCTACTTTGGACTTGGCTTGTAGCCTTTGCAAGTTGAAGAATTTGCCAGCAGTGCAATAGCTAATCTTTTTTTTTAGGTTTTTGCAAGGCAATGGGGTCAAGTGGCTTGCCCAAGGCCACATGGCTAGGTCATTATTAAGTGTCTGAGGCTGGATTTGAACTCAGCTCTTACTGACTCCAGGGCCAGAGCTCTAGCTGCCCCTGCAATAGCTAATCTTGTTGCAATGTCCATCCTCAGTGAAGGTGTTTGTAACATGATTGAAAACATGTGAAAAGACATGGCAGCAAAGAAATGACTTTGTTGCACTCCATTAGTAACTGGAAAATTGTAAGAGCATCACCCACTATCCAAAATCAATAATCACACTGTCAGGAAAATGACATATAAAGCTGATGAACTTCTGCAGGCAACCAAATTTTGACATAATTTCCCATAAACTCTCATGGATGACAGCATCAAAGTCCTTGGTCAAATCTATAGGAAATGTGTTCTGTTCTGCTCCTGACATTTTTCTCAGAGCTGTAGAGCAGCAAACATCATATTGAGTTCCTTCATCTTTCCTGGAACCACACTGACTTTCAGGTAGGTGACTGTCTTCCAAGGAGGACTCTGGCAAGAAAATTGCTAGCAATGACTAAGACAGAAGCACCCCTAGGATTGCCACAGGACTATCTATTCCATTTACCTTTATAGAAATGGAGATTGGACACATCCTTGAATTCCTGGGGGGATAACCTCCTCATGAGAAAAGACCCAGAAAATTTCAGTCAGTGCAATGGAACCCCCACCTTGTGAATCTCAGCTGGAATAGAATCATCACCAGATACTTTGCCACATGAAAGGAACCTAATGACATTCCAAAGACTCTTTTTCATTTGGAACTTCAACTAGGAATGGATTGACTTCAACTCAGGGTAAATGGTCATTGACTTCTGCATTGATTGATGATGGGTTATTAAGAACACTGAAAATGTTCAGCACATCTTTCTATGATCATGTTCTAAACAGTGTAGTTCCATCCACAATGAGTAGCTGAGATGCACCAATGTTTTTGGCCAATAAATTCTTTCAGAGTATGCCAACAGCATTACTCTCTGCAAATAACTGAATTCTGTCTGCCTTCTTACTGAGTTAAGAAACCTTCATCTCTTTAAGTTTAACGAGTACTTGACTTTTGATGGAATTAAATGCTGTCTTCTTACACATGGATGAACTATCCTACTGAGAAATCCTGCAGAGTTCTCATTTTTTCACTTAGTAGTTTTTGTATTTCTCTTAAATTTTCATCAAACCAGTAGTTGTTTGCAAGTGTTCTGACCCAGATAAGCAAATGCAGTGCTGCATACCAGATCTCTGAAACTGCTTCTTTTCTGTTCTCCTATTGCCAACTCTAAACTTTCCCTCCAAATTATCAGTAAACTTCGTGCTTAGATAAACACTCGAATTTCTTGATATTGTCTTCCAATGGTCATTTTGCCTTGAGAGCACCACTTTGGTTGAATGTGAAAATTTAGCTGGGAGAGAATAAGCCTGAGAGCAGTTCAGTATTTTACATCACACATAGTATTCCTCTATCATATCCTCAAGTCAGAGCTTCTCCATATCCACCTCTTCCCTTTCCTGATACATAATGCATTTGTCCTCAACGTTTTTGTTCTCTAAAACAATTCTTTGTAATCTGGAGAAATTTTTTTAATACTCTCTTAATTGGAAAGCTAACTTTCCTCTGGGATGGTCTACACAACTCCTTCCCAGGAAGGACTGAAGGACTCAATAGCCTTTATTATTTGGAGATGACTATCTTTTTAAAGTAAGTGAAACTGCTGTAGAAGATAAATATTTGTTACAAAAATGGATGCCTATTTTACTCTGTGATAATTCTGTGCCCCTCTTAGAGAGTCATGGGGAATTCTTAATAAGCCCATATAGGTAAAAGAGCCAGACCTCCATAGACATGAAAACAAAGATATATTGTAATTCCCCTAATTTAGATTTTGCAAGGTAAGTCAGGGAATAATGAGTGGATGTTGGTTTCAATATCAACTTAGATTTCAAGGCTGGTGGCATCCAAAAAACCTGTGACGTCATAGACATTTGTGGGATCCCCATTGGTGAAACCATAATATAAGCCTCTTAACTAGTAAATGTCATAAATACTGTATATTCCCTAGTAAAACTTTCTATGAGGGGCAGCTAGGTGGCGCAGTGGATAGAGCACTAGCCCTGGAGTCAGGAGTACCTGAGTTCAAATCCAGCCTCAGATACTTAATAATTGCCTAGCTGTGTGTCCTTGGGCAAGCCACTTAACCCCATTTGCCTAACAAAAACCTAAAAAAATAAAATAAAACAAAATAAACTTTCAATGAGAGAAAGTAATAATAATAATAATAATAATAGAAATAATATAGAATCTCTATCAATGAAAACTATGAATAATGTCAAACAAGATTAATGTAAGCCAAAAGAGATCACACTGACCAAGACACAATTGAGGCATGCTTGGTATATATTCAGTCTATAACCTTGCATACCTGAGTCTCTGGTTCAAACAGCATGGAAAGGGAGATCAGATGTGTGGGACCCAAATCTAGTGTTTAACAGAATAAATCCAAAAATCTCAGCCAATCTACCTAAATGTATAGTATAACTCATCTTTCCTCTGTCTGATTTATGTAATTACCATGGGGGAGTAAGATGGTGCAGTGGATAGAGTCCTGGCTTTGTAGACAGGAGGATGGGTGTTTGAATCCCACCTCAGACACTTGACACTTAATAGCTGTATGACCTTGAGCAAGTCACTGCTTGTCTCACATCCAGGGTCATCTCCAGCAGTCCTGGTTCATTTCTGGCTACTGGATCCAAATGGCTCTGAAAGAGAAAGTGAGGATGGTGACAGCACAGCAGCCCCCTCACACAAATCCAATTTATGTGCTTGTCAAGGGATTACCTCCTTGATATCATGGTCTTCTTTGAGAATAAAGGACACACATTATCATATTCATAATTACCAAAAGGGCTTTGGGGAGAGTCTACATGGAGATTCAGATATGTTGCCTGTTCCTTATCCCAAATTCCCCAGAGATGAGCAACCCACTTTAATTATTAAAATACTTCTATAATCAATCTGGGGCTACCTGGTCTCTTTTTTTGGTATCATGTTGGACCTCTTGATTGGAGGAACATTGAGTATCTCAAAATAGTAGATTTTAAAGCAAAATACATTTTACATGTGACAATGTATGATGAAAAATTGCTAACCATGCTGGAAGTATCACTATTTGTATTGTGGTTGTCCTTTTTCAAATATTACTTATCCTCCTGCTCATCATCACTGTCTTTGATCAGAAAAACATTATTGTGATAAAATTGTCAGTGTAAGATCCTGGTCTCTTATATTTGAAGTGTTACCCCAGTTCATCATTACAGTATCAGGTGACTCACTATCAACTTAACAGATTGGACATGAATCCTCACATGAACCAATCCAATGAGATATTGTTCACTGCAAAGCAAAAAGGGAAAGAACATTTCTGAATTTTTTCCTGTATATTTTCATTTCCTTTTTTTTCTAATATAATGCCTCCTCTTGCAATTAGGGACTGTTCTATTTTTCTTGCTAGTAGGGGTATGGTCATGAAAATTGTGCAGCAAAAATTTTAAAAGCATTGAATTTCTTTCCAACTCTAAATTGTTGTTTCTATTGCCTCACACTACTTGGAAGGGAGAGGTGAGGTAGAGCATTCTTTGGTAGCTAGGAGCCAGATATCAGAGAAATATCATTTTCATATGTTATATGAGAAAGAGATGAAGAGGCTATATCAAAGAAAATGTCTGCTCCTTAAATTTCTAAAAGATGAAGCCATTCTTCGAGGACCTAAGGACTTGGTTCTTACTTCTCTCTAAGTCATTCACTTTGTATTCTCTTCCCACTGGTATGTCCTTCCTTCTCTTTATCCCATGCATTTTCAATTGATGATTTCAACTAAGCTATACATATTCATTACATCCCTATGGACTTCTTAACCATTTCCAACTTATAGTAACAACATTATGGTCTTCTCTTTCCAGGGGAATTTCTATTATTTCCATATTTATAAAAAGTGCTAGGGTTCAGTTTTTGTTTTAATGAAGGATGCTTTGTTCATGAAGATCAATGACATTAAGGTGATGCATTTTCTTGATTTATGTGTGAATTGGATTTGAAGCAGAATTGCACAACATCATGAACCTCACTCTCTTGTCCAGCATCATGGAATTCCAGTGGCAAGACAAAAACCAAGACAACTGGTTGGAGATGTCCCAAGATGCACTGGGTGAACTTTGTCTTTCTAAATTAAAGTTTTCCCCTGTTCTTACTTTAGTAAGGCCACACTCATTCAGTTGAATCATGAATGAATTTCTTCCTTTATTCTTATCTACTTTCTTCCACTCGACCATAATTCTACTTTAGAACTCTCTTGAACTCAAAATTTCTATTAATAGAATTCAAATCTTTCATATAATAGTGGCTGTATGTCCAATTTATCTGTACTGGATAATATACCCAAGGGGCTCTGTTTCTCCTAGATTAGACTACTCTCCCACTGAAATACTCATCAAATAATCATTCATTTTTTAGAAATACAGTTGTATTGATGACTTTTTTTGCTACATTCCTGTTTTTTCTATTTTTTTTCTGCTCCCAATCTCTGTGTTAAGAAAACCCTTCACATAGAACAAAAATTTTAATAGTAAAAGAGAAATGAAAGAAAAATAATCAAAACTTTTCAACATTTCGAGGCAATATGAAAATGTTCTGCATCCCCAAACATTTGCTTTTTGAAAAATTTTTGGGGGTGATGAGGATGGGGATAGTAATGTTATATTGAAGACAGAAAGTGGGGTTCAGGAAAGGTGCTTAAAGATCAGGTTCATTTGAAGTGAAAAACTCACAAATTCTCTGACTCAGGAGGGTAAGAAAGGCTTAAATTTTAATTCATGGGTTGCTCAATCAGTTTACAATTTACTACAAAAAAAATCACAGGATAGGTTCTTTGGAGAAACAGCAAAATAGTGAGACTCTTAAAGGACAGGTTGATTAGCAGAAGTCGAGATTACAAAAGGCTAATGTGTTTAAAAGGGAAAAGTAAAGGAAAGAACTTAGATCAATACAGATCCAACCACATGGAGTTGGGACCATATTGGTAGTTACAAGCTCAGAAAGAGGTAGTCAAATTCAAAGGGAAAAAGGGAAAAACCAAGTGGGAAAGGAGTAGTAAAGTTAAAAAGAAAAAGAGAAAAGAGAAGAAGCTTAAATAAAAGAAGGGACAAATAGATGGCAGAAAGCCCAGGAGAGGAGAGAAGGAGGAGAAGAAGAAGAAGAAAAGAAAGAAGAAAGGAGAAGAAAAGAAGGAAGAAGAGTGGCAGTTAGGTTTCACAGTGGATAGAGCAAATGATGATCATACATTGATGAACGGTTGTATTAATTATAGCATATTAATGTAATGGAAAAGTGATGTTTCATATAATAGTAGCCTTGAAGTCAGGAGAACCTAAGTTCAAATTTGACCTCAGACACTTAATAATTACATAGCTGTGTGACCTTGGCAAGTCACTTAATTCCATTGCCTTCAAAACCTAAAATTAAAAAAAAAGAAGGAAGAAGAAGAAGGAGGAGGAGGAGGAGGAGGAGGAGGAGGAGGAGGAAGCAAGAAAAAAGGAGGAAGAAAAAGGAGGAGGAAGAAGATGAAGAAGAAAGAAGAAGATGAAGGAAAAAGGAAGGGGGAGGAGGAGGAGGAGCAAGATGAAAATAGAAGATGATCAAGGAAAAGGGATGGAGGAAGATGAAGCAGGAAGAAGAAGGAAGAAGGAAGGAAAGGAGGAGGAGAAAGAAGAAGAACAGCAACAACAATGAGGTGACTCCATTGTGTTTTTGGCTTAAATGCATTTTTGTGGTGGCTGGAGCAAGGTT
This sequence comes from Macrotis lagotis, assembly GCF_037893015.1. NCBI lineage: Eukaryota > Metazoa > Chordata > Mammalia > Peramelemorphia > Peramelidae > Macrotis > Macrotis lagotis. The sequence continues at coordinate 24,988,668 of NC_133663.1, read as the reverse complement.
GATGCTTCAGAAGTAGTTTAGCATTCTCCAAGTAGATGTAACAGGGTCAGTCCCCAAGGAGTAGCATTCTATGTACTATATGCCATGTCTTATGTTCTATATGCCTTTTAAATCCAACGTGGCTTAGGAAGTGGAGAAAACAAATAGTCAACATTGAAAGGAGAACAGCTTCCACAGTACAGAAAAGGTTCAGAAGATAACAGCATTCTTCTGGGCCCTGCTCCAGTATCATATAAACTCTAGTAGGTTTGTTCCATGAATCTTTCATTCCAATTGTTTTTGTGTGTGCTTTTATCCCCATTTACATTGTTGTAGTCATTGAATATATTATTTTTCAGTCACTTTTGATTCACTTGCAATAGTTAATGGAAACAAATCCATGCCTGTCTTTATATATCATTTTTGTATTTAATTTTTTTAGAGAACAGCAATTTTCCATTACATTAATATGCTATAATTAATACAGCCATTCACCAATTTATGATCATCATTTTGTTTCTAGGACTTTGCTGGCAAATAAAAAATATTTCTATAGATATTTTGATCTATAGAAAGTTTATTCTTAATAAAACTTCTTTGAGATATATTCACTTTGTGAAATCATTCGTTCAAAGAATGTGGATATATTTTAAATTTTATTTACATGATTTCATATTTCCTTGCAAAATGGATACCCTAATGGACAACTTCAAACATAATGCATTAGTGTGATTTTTTTTCCCAGAGTCACACCAACACTGATCATTCTTATATTTTGGCGTCTTTGACAATTTGTTTGGCATGAAATGAAACTTCAAGTTTGTTTTGACTTTCATTTTTTCTGATTATGAATGATTTGAACCATGGTATTATGACTATTAATAATTTACAAATGCCTTGAGTAACATCTATATATCTTCTTTGATTACTTATCTATTGCAGAATGAAGTGGCTTTATTTAGTTATGGTTTATTTCAAAATATCTTTGTTGTAAAAAAACCTTATCAGGGGAATTTGATGCAAACATTGTTTTATTACTTAGCTCCTTCCCTTCTTATCTTCTATGTTTCCATTTTGTTTGAGTAGAAGTTTATCAAACTTTACAAAATTTTAAATAAATAATCATACAAAGTTGTAATGTAATTTTTGGAATTGCTTCAATATCTTTTTGTTAAGCCTGTATTCAGTGATGTGAATTCTGTTTGTCTCTGTGTGTGTGTGTGTGTGTGTGTGTGTGTGTGGAGAGAGAGAGAGAGAGAGAGAGAGAGAGAGAGAGAGAGAGAGAGAGAGAGAGAGAGAGAGAGAGAGAGAAAAGAGACCTGGGCTGGGGGGGAAGAGATTCTATACTGATTTTGAATTTATTGTGAAATGTTTTATAAAATGTTGATACATTCTAATTTTTGACAGATTGATTTCTAATTTTCTCAGCAGGGTCAGCTAGGTAGTATAGTGGATAGAGCACCAAGTTTGGAATCAGGAGGACTTGAATTCAAATCCAGACTCCGACATTTAATAATTACCTAGCTGTGTGACCTTAGGCAAGTCACTTACCTCCATTGGTTTACAAAAATAAAAAAAAAAATTCTCATCAATTCTTTATCAATTAGGGTATTCTTTCCTGTCATTTATGTGTTCATCTTTCTCAAATACTGGATATTGATGTGTATTGTTTCTAATTCTCCCCCTTCTAGTTTGTTTCATTGATCTACCATATTTTTCAACCAATATGAAGTTATTTTGTTGAATGCTTCTTGATAATATAATTTGTGGGTCTAGAAGGGTTTTTTTTTGCTTTCATTCCTATTTTAATAAATACTTTTTCTTAATGTGCAAGGTCTTTTTCCTTCAAATTAATTATATTATTACTATTTATACCTATTAGATATATATATAGATATATAGATATATATAATTTATTTATCTTTGATAGGACAGCAATCAAGCTGGATATTACATTAAAGGTTAGAGACAAAGATTGGAAATTGGGCATTCTGATTTTAATAGTAGTGGGTTTTTTCTATTCCCTGTATACTTGGATACTGAGACTTTGTTGTGTTTTAATAATTATGATAGTGTAAAAAATTGAAACCCTGGTACAAATAGTTTCTTTAGTGTATAATAGCATCTAATGCAGAATGTTATCACTGTCATAAAAAGATGATTCAGGGGAACAGGCAGAATTCCCTAAATGCAGGTAATTTAATAAAGATATATACCACGAGGGAAATTCCTTCCCCATTTTGGCTTATTCAATAATCCCTTGAAGCACAATTTTCATTTTATCCTTAACTATAGATATAGCAGTTCAAATAAACTATATCACCTTTAAAATATTGTGTCCTAATATTATTCTGGCACCTCTCATGATTGAAAAAAGTCATTTTAATCTTTTTTTGAACATCTTCTCCCAAATATGTTTAACTCCAATTTTAAGAAACAAAAAACATTAACCAAAAAAAAGTAAAAACATAAATGATACAGAAATGTTAAGATGATGAATTACAATTAAAAATAGGTCTAGATAGATAGAAATTAATTTACATAAAAATTAGCAATATGATTGAAAAGCAATTTGTTTTGTGATATATGCATTTATATTCCTTCATTAAATGAATCGATTTTTGCAAAATACTCTGAATTCTAATGATGAAAAAATTATATCATAACAATATGATGTGGTTCATATCACTAATAAGAGACTGAAACAAAATTTGACCTCAGATTTTCCTGAAAAAAAATCCAACTCTGTGTCATCTATGCCACTCAAAAGTTTTACATCAAAAAATTCTGACAGAGGTATCATAAGCTGGTGGTTGCCTCTTATTAGGAAGAATCATTTTTAAGGCTTTTTCCTCCCTTGCAAATGAATTTCTAATATTAAATTCTTTGGTAGCAACTAAGTAATCTAAAAGATCTTGCAAGTGTTCCTCACAAGAATGAGGATTCTCATATTAAATAGCATTGGGTAACAGCAAATGTCAAAATTATTTCTTCTCCGCTGAATCAGCACAAGATGTAAATTGGATTGTGGAGAAAGAAAATTTAAATGAATTTCTTCACTTCAGACATTTGAAGTATTGTAAAACAATGGAGAAGGAGATGGCACAGTCTATATTTTCAGGATCTAATTCGCCTTTCCAATCTCCGTAACGTAATGAACTGACAACTCATCTAGTTTTCACTTCCTGTTTGTTAAAGCTTTTGAAACATCCATATTTCTGACTGTCTTAAGGAGCTTAACTTTTCCAAATAATATATTCAGAGGGGGAATAGACATTTGGACTGCTTGCTTCTATTTAAACAGGAAAATTTGTACATTTGAAGATGAATAGTAATAGGTAAAATATTGTGCAAAAGCACAGGTTTGACCATGTTAATTCTCCTCTCAAGAAATACAATAAATGTGTATTTCCTCTTAGGTAAAACACTGATGCCTCTTGTTGGTTTTTAAATATTTTCGAAATTTGACTTCGCGGAAGTTAGGCTTAACGCCTTCAATTCCCTTTCTACATTTTTTTTGAATCGCCTAAACTGGCCTTCTTCTCTACTTGATGTTTTCTTTCTATCTTCACACTTTTACACTAGCTGTCCCTTGTGTCTGCCATTCTCTCCACAATGTCTTCTCTTACAATTCCTTGCTTCCCCTATAGATCTCATTTCCAATGTCACCCCTTCCAAAAAGCTTTTGTGAACCTATTCATCCGTAATCAATGCCCTCCTCTCTTCTATTCCATTATTATGCTTCATTTACCTTGAATGCAGTTTGCATCCACCTCTCTATCTACTTTCTTTCTTCCAATTAGATTATAAGTTTCCTGAGGATAGAAACTATTTCATCTTTATCATAGTTTCCTCAAAAACTTGCACATTGAGTGTAACATGTCACTTTATAAATTGTTGTGGATTGAATGAGTGGATTGTATAAAAAGAAGTTATTATATTTATCTAGAAAGGCTCATTAATCCTTTTTGTATTATAAAAGGTTTATACAGAAGAGAATTCTTTGCAGTCAATACCTATGTGAATTCCTTTGTCTAGTATGTCCAGTTGCATTGAGAATTGGACCCCCTCCAACTCGAGACTTGGGTGGAGTGTTCTTTGCACTAACCCGTAAAGGGCTCTCCAATTCTTCAATAGAGTTACTAGAAAAAAGAATAGATTGTTGTAGATGTTACTTCCTGCACTTATACAGGATAAGGAGAATTTTGCATTAATTTAACAAAATCCTGAAGCAAATAATAGGTGCCTACTGTAAACTTCCAGCACTTTCAGACTCAAGGCCCTGCTAAGCCCATGCTATTCCTAAGTGAGGAGAAAGGGCATGAGGATGCCCCGGAGAGGAGAGAAACTAAGGTGAGGTTATAATAAACATGTGCTGTCATTATTTCTGCCACCTGCATCAATTCGACAAGGAAGTAGAGACCAGGAACCTGGATAATCTGACCCAGTAATGTTGGAAGCAGCTTTAGAAAGGAATGGTCCTTCCTCCTGGAAATAGGACTAGTCAAACAATGATGATGTTTCACTTTCCTCTTTTTTCTCAATGTTATTCTCTCATTTCCTCAAGAAAAGTGAATTTGTTTTCCCATTAATTGTGAATATGCTTACTCTCGGTTTGCTATTGTTTTAAAGATATTACCTTTTCTATTATGCAGTTAACCATTTGAATGCTGATCTGTACTGGTCCTTAGGCAATCATTGAAAGATGAAGAGGCAATAGATTGTTAAAGAAGGAGAGAAGTGTAAGGATTGATTCTAATTTAATAAGAGGTAGAACCTAACTGATATCATGACCAGAACCTGAAAAAAGGAGAAAATTTTAAATTCAAACATCTAGAGCAGAAAGAGAAAAGTATTGTCTCCTAAACTAATGAGAAGTCTTTTGGGTATAGAGCATTGAGAGGAAGTTGAGAGCTATTGACAATTACATGACCCAGTAAAAACCTCTCCCCTCTTTGGGGAGATAACAAATGAAATGAAAAAGTCCCCTAAGAGCAGACTAATCCTCTAAGAGTTGGCTAATGAGGAACTCACATGCAAAGTGAAGAGCCCAGGAAAAAATGGCATCCCCCACATTAGGGATAAAACAGTAAAGGAGGAAAAAGAGGAGAATAAATAGAAGAAGAGCATGAAGACTGTGGAGGAGGAGGAATAAGAAGATGGAGGAGGAAAAATAGAAGAGAAGAAGAAGAAGAAGAAGAAGAAGAAGAAGAAGAAGAAGAAGAAGAAGGAGGAGGAGGAGGAGGAGGAGGAGGAGGAGGAGGAGAAGGAGAAAGAAAGAAGGAGGAGGAGGAGAAGAAAGAAAGAAAGAAAGAAAGAAAGAAAGAAAGAAAGAAAGAAAGAAAGAAAGAAAGAAAGAAAGAAAGAAGGGAGGGAGGGAGGGAGGGAGGGAGGGAGGGAGGGAGGGAGGGAGGGAGGAAGGAAGGAAGAAAGAAAGAAAGAAAGAAAGAAAGAAAGAAAGAAAGAAAGAAAGAAAGAAAGAAAGAAAGAAAGAAGAAATGCAGAAAATGAAAGATAACTAACTGGAATAAAAAAGGAAAGGTATCAATTTGAAAAAAATAATTCATATTCATTTTTTCATTTGTTCCTCAAAACAACCCAAGAAACTAATTGTGTTTATTACCATCATTTTACAAGTAAAAAAACTAAAATTGGAAAAAATTTATCCCTTTCACATAATCAGAAATGGGATAAAAATTTATGGGAAAAATCAACCTAAAATCATCCAATTTTGTAATATATCAGTAATTTTGGAGGTCTATAAAATGGTTCCAATCTGTTGATTTTGTCTCCAAAGTAAAATAATTCTTCTAGGGCTAAAATAATAGTGGTTCCTCTGGCTCTCTTTTGATAGATTCAAGGGTGAAGTCAACCACATGCAAATAGGATGTGACATAAGATACATAAGGACCCATTCTCTATTATAAATCAATATTAATTAGCTTGATATTTTATCAAAATGATATGGTAATAAGTACATAAAATACATACTTACATAAGGTACTTTATAACAGGACTTATATTCCCTGCTTGTTTACTGACTATGAAGCTTGCTTGTATATGAGTATTTCAAATTCCATGATCAAACCAAACATGAAAGACATGATATGGAAAATCCAATTTGTTTTTGGTAACTATGTATGACTTTCACCATCTCTTGCATAATATAAGAGGTAACTTATCCAATTTATTACCAACTTAGTGGAGATATTCCCTGATGCACCCATCCCCTGGTCCCACTGTTGACATACCATTTCTAGGTGAGGCATCATTTTTTTTTGGTCCAGAAAGCACGATCTATCAACCAGTGGGATTCTGTATTTATGTAGCCCTTCTAGAGTGTTCAGATAGCAAATGCAATATCAAATTTTAAAAAGTAAGTGCCTGAGGAAGGGGACATCTCAGATTATGAGGAAGATTTGAGGATTGCTTCATTAGAGGTAAGCAAGGCCCCTTTAATAATGTGCTATCAGCTCAATATTCTGCCTCAGTTGCTCTTATTATAGGTTGAACCTCGTTAAACTCTACAAGAGACCAAGTTCTTAAAATTTAATAGACTTCTAGTCTCATACCTTTCAAACTCCCTTTGATTCTCATGAATTTGAAGAGGGTATAATCGTATTAGGACCTAAATGATGAAGGAAAAGTTAAGGAGAAAGCATCTCAGGATTAGAAAAAAAATGACCAAAAGGACCTAATTCAAGGAATCATCATCCCACAACATATTCCAGATTCATGGAAAACAGGACTTTATTTTTCCAAGTCATCTAGTTTTGTCTTTCCTTCTCACTGGCTCACTTCTCACATTTTTCTCTATTTGCTTTTCTTACTCCTTTCCTCTGGAAATCTGATATTTTAATTCAACATATGTCCTTTCAGAATGGCTTGGCTCTTTTCAATCTACCAATGGTATGTAAGCTTTATGAGATTAAAGGGCTGTCTCCTTCATTTAGTTGCTTTGGTATCTCTAGGACCTTACAGGATGGCTAGCATATAGTTAGGCAACTACTGATTTAAATGGATTTAAGATATAGACTTGGCTATATAAAAGATTTAAGAATTATAAAATTTCTAAGTTGAAGAAGCCTAAGATATTATTTTGTCCAAATCATTCATGAAGTCTTCTCTAACAAAACAAAAAAGTGGTTATTCAGTCTTTGTTAGGAAACCTTAACGAATGTAAACTGTCTCCTAAAGAAGCATAATGCAATATAGACTATCTCTTATGACTACAAAATTTGTCCTGATAGCAAGCCCTGACATCTTTGTAACATCTACATTTCTCCTAGTTTTTTTTTCCTCTTGGAGCAAGGAGAACTGAACTTTATTCAGTTATGTCTTCTACAAAATGAAAAGGGTTAGATTATATCATTTCTAAAGATCCCATTCTACTCCAATTTCTATTGAAACCTTAGAGCAATACGGCCCACATGGACTCTCTGTGTCACAGTAGATCAATATTTCTTAATACTCCAAAAGAAAAAAGGGAGATGTGAGATAGTTTTGCTAAAGTAAACTTTGAAATAATATTAACAGCTGTGCTGAGATAAAACTGTTCAGTTTGCATCCTCAACCATAAAGTTAGAAACAACTCAAGTCAGCCTATGTTAGAGGACTTGAGGCTTGCCTCTAGCCCCCCATATGTTCCCCCTCCTGAAAAGCTGTGATCATCCTTTGATTTTTTTCTTTAACTGCATTATTTTTTCTTTCCAGAGAAATAAACCTCAAGGAATGCATCCATGAGGGACCTAGGGTAGTAGTTTAATGTCTTAGATTTAATACATAACTGCACTTTCTCTTAGACCAATTTAATACATATAGAAGGTAATTTTCTAACAATTTTTCCTGGCCTGAAAAAAAGTAAAGCAAAGAATGAGAAAATATGAAGAAGTTGTTTATTTCTCATTAACTCAATTACAAGAATATATATACATATAAATATGTAGATGTAGATAAATAAAATATGCATATGCACATGTATAGATGCATGTTCCTACATACAATATGTGTTTATATAAATATAGATAATTGCCTATTTCTCTAAGTAGACAGAGAAAGAGAGAAACTTATTATTAATAAAAAAGAAATAGGGCATTACTAGAAGTTAATGATAAACATAAAAAACATGCTCATATATATCATCATCATCATCATCATTACAGAAAGTTAGTGAGAAGTAGATAGAATGTTGGGTCTTAAGTTAGAAAGACCAGAATTAAATCATAGCTTCAGAAGATATTACTAAAAGAAAAATCACTTAAGCTCTTCCTCAGTTTCCTCAACTGTAAAAAGGGATGATAATAACAGCTACCTACTAGCTTTCTTATAAGAACTAAATGAGATAATTTTTGTAAAGAGCTTAGCTAAGTCAATGCTTAGTACACAGTAGGTGTTATATACACTATCATTTATTATTATTATTATCATTGTCAAACAAAAAACTGTGTGGGTCAAATACCGGAAATGGGACAAAAAAAATGAGTTCAGATTTTACCAATGATATTTACTAATTGTTTGACCATGCACAACCTCATTTAACACCAGTTATGTTTTTTAAAAAAGGCCTGGGATCATAAATATAGAATCCGAAGTTTCCTCAGTGTCCAGTTAGTCCCATATATATTCCCATTTATAGATGAATAAACTGATAAGGAATATTTGCATGGTATTGCTCAAGTATGTGATTTCAGAGGTGGGATGTGAACCAAGATCTTTTAACCTCAGTGCCAGTGTTCTTTCTGTCTCTGCCATATTAATGTATGAATACCTTTTCTGTCTCCTTCACAGTTTTATGGAGAAGTTCAAATGAGATGTTTTGTATACTGTCTCTTTAAGTTCTTTTGTGATTTCAGAGTCAAAGTTTTTTATAAAGGAGTTTATTGATTGTCAAATTTTGTGAAACTTTGTTGCTCCTACAGTTAAATTTGCCACCATCTAATCCGAAAGGGTAATGAAGCATGTTTTAAATCTAAAATGCCAAAATATATATAAACAAAAAACTTTCAGATAGCATATATACAGTTTTGTACAGAAAAATCATTTTCCCGTAGATTTTATTTTCAGAATTCTTTGTTAACAGAGTGGAGTGATGTCTTTCTTCTGTGGGAAGAGTTTAATGTTATAAAAAGCCAGAGAAAAATCTTTTATTTATCAAAAATGTGGGGAAAATGTGTGTGAAAAAAATACAGTTTCCAAGGCACCATAGGGATGAAGAACCTTTGGAGATTTCTGAATTCCAGAGATAAGTAACGATGGGCACCTCCCCTAATTTATATGTATCTTTATATGAATTAGAGGAACATTAAAAAAATGAGAAATCAGATAAGCATTTGGTAACTGAGACAAAATTTTTAAAAATCTTGATTTCATGGGGTAAATTTGATGAGTTGTGCTCTTTTAAGTAAACAATCAGTCACTAAGAGTCAAGAAGTTCTTATTTAAGTCATTGAAAGACTCGAAAAAGAAAAACTCCACAGTAGCAACAGCAGCCATAACAGGAGAAGATAAACTCGAGGCAAGAAAGTCAATAAATGATATGTGTGAAGAGTTCCGGTGTGATCTGTGGCAGTCAGAAGCAGGCAACTGAGAGATGGCTTCAGTTTCTGATTAGTGGATCCCAAAAAACCCAAATAAAATAGCAGAAAGACAGAGATAGAGACAGAAAGACAGAGAGAGAGACAGAGAGAGAGAGAGAGACAGAGAGACAGAGAGACAGAGAGACAGAGACAGAAAGAGACAGAGACAGAGAGACAGACACAGACAGAGAAGAGACACAGAGAGAAAGAAAGAGAGAGAGAGGGAAACCAAGAGATAGAGAGAGGGGAGGGGAGGGGAGGGGACAGGAGGGGAGGAGAAGAAGAGAGAGATGGAGGGTAATATAATGTTAATATTCTTGCATTGTTTTTTTTTCCTGGGTCTCTGTTTATTTGATGAAAATAAAAAGATTTTAATCTCTTTAGTTATCAAATTTTAAACATTTATGAGAACTCTTTTCCCTCTCAAAGCCAATATGGTATAAGGAGGATTGAGATTGGGATTGGGGAGTGGGAGGACAAAACAAAACAAAAAATAGATTTGGAGGCTGTGAAGAAGTATTTAGAATCGAGTTCTGGTAGTCCAATATTTGGGGACAGAATTGGTAGGCTGTGAGTCATAGACGAGGAACCGGGAAAGAGCTTATAAATACCAAATTCAAGAAAGATGAACTAAGTTGTTTGAGGTTTACTGGTGGAAAGTGGGGAACCAGGAGCTGATTTGACATTTTTGATCTCAATCCTAAGACTTTTCCTGTAGCACCATGCTGCCTTCCTATTGTGAAAAGCCATGACTGTACTACAAAATTTTTAAGATTATTATTCCTCTCTAAATCCTATGATCTTATAACCCAACCCCCTACTTCCATGTTCCATGGGATGCCATAAGAGAACTTATTTTCAGATGAATCTTTACAATTTCTGAACTCATTAAATTTCAAAGGATCAGAAGGGAGATTTTCAGAGAGAGAGATGAAATGCATTCAAAAAGAGGGAGATTTATTTTTATATGTTTGAATATGGGATAGCGGTTCATAGGTATCTGCAGAGAATGATCTGTTTTATTATTATATTTGCACAGGTTCTATCATACCATGTTGTTTTTTTTTATTAAGCTTTATATTCAAGAGACTGTTTTAACTAACTAGCAGTCAACAAAGAAAGAAATTATACATCTCTGTGCTTTGTAAACACACATCACACACCTACCTGTAAAGCTTTTAGACATATACAGATGGGTAGTGAGAACCATAAAAACTAGCATTACATACATCTAAGCATTCCATTAAAAACGTTTATTTTTGATTATCACAACATTCAAATAGAAGCAACAGAGCTATTATTCTCCCCATCGGATTGATCAAGAAAGTATGGGTGAGAACAACTAAATGACTTTATTGGAATAAAGGAAAGACATAGATAAATGTTTGTCTAATCTGTGAAAGGATAGTGTTTCCCATTATAGTTATAGGAGATTTAGGGTAAGAGATAGTGACTCTACCACAACCCCTCTCACTGGGTAACTTAAACAATTAAATCCTATCTCTGATATTTACTCTCTGTAACAAATTAGATAAGTCCTTTCAACTCTTTGGACCTCATTTTCCTCAGCTATAATATAAAGAGATTGGGCTCAATGATTTCTGAGTTCTTTTCAACTATAGATTCAAGAATCTTTACTCATTTCTGGGGAATGTTTTTCCTTATGTTTTGGTTTTAATTTTAAAATGTTGTACAATATCTTCTGTAAAAGCTGGTCCAAATTCATTCCAAAATATGAAAAGGCATTTTAACACAATACTCCATTTTCCTGCCATGTATAATAAGTCCTGATAGGTGACTGTAAATCTTAAAGTCATTCCTGAAAGCCTTGCCATCAGTGCTAATGGATTACAGGAAGGTTGGTGCTACTTCATTCTTCACCAGAGTTTTGATGCTGGTGTAGCTATTTGAGGGGCAATTAAAGTTCTGTCCCAGATAATAATAAATGGGATTATTTTCTTTATCTTTCTTATGAGATGATATTCCAAACATAATCAAGGTTTCCCAAGCTCAAATAAAAGCCTTGTTTGTGTGTGACCTGTGATCTGTTCAAGTTCATTTAGATTTAATCCAAATTGTCATAGCTTAGATATAATTATACTAGCAAAAATAGCTGTGATCATTTCTATTCCTTCTGGATATCCTGAGTTATCTGAAAATCATAGATTACAGACTGTATATTAAGCTGATTACTTTAAGGATAGAATGAAATCTCTCTCTCTCTCTCTCTCTCTCTCTCTCTCTCTCTCTCTCTCTCTCATATTTTCCTCCTACCTCTCTTTTTCTGAAATGGGTTTTTCTAGAAATCATCAGTCATTTCCATAGTCTAAATGTCTTTAGAGAATGTTCAGATATGGGGATTTTTTAACTGGCTAGGTTGGCATTGTATGTTCTCTTTTCATATTTATCATCAGTCATAACCATACTATACATAAAAGCTATAGTTAGCTGATGTTGATACCAGGAGGCATATACCTTGTTTCAACAATAGTCCATACCCTTTTGAAGTTATCCCAATATCAGAAAAAAAATGGTAGAATTTATATACTATTATATCTCAATGAAAAGAGGAAAAAAGAAAGAAAGAATGAAAAAGAAAAAAATCTGATCAAAATTTATATAAGTTGTAATGATTCAAATAATGTCTGAGGAAGCCTGGAAGGTATAATGCCTGTGAGTGTTTACATTACTCTTAATGCTAAGTATCTCATCCAGAGCAGACATGATAATGCTGGCTCCTCCATTCCATTTATAATATGGTAATGGGTAAGGTTTGTTTTATTATAATTGAATTGAGGACACAATATTGTCATATCAATGCAGAGGGAAAGTTGAAAGCAACTAGATGGCATAAATGATAAACTGTCTGTCCTGAAGTAAGAAAGGTTCATCTTAGTGAGCTCAAATCTGGCCTCAGATACTTAGTAGCTGTGTGATCCTTGACAAGTTACTTAGCCCTGTTTGCCTCAGTTTTTCATCTTAAAATAAAACTGGAAAAGGAAATGGCAAACCACTCTAAAATATTTGCAAAGAAAATTTTTAAATGTTACAACACAAAAAAAATGGGAATCTTGGTATTAATAGTGACTTTCAGATTGTGCACAATTCAAAACACAATGACTTTGGTCTAAAGTACAAAGGTGAGGAACTTTTTTTTCTGCCAAGGGTCATTTGGAAATTTATATCATTCATCTACTGAAGTTGGTCAAATATTTAATTAATTCTCCCCTTAAAAATTCCTACATTTATTGAATTTCGAGTCCCACCTGAGGTTGCCCTGACAGCACCAGACCAAATGGCCCTAAGTCTAGATATGATCAACCATAGTCTAGGAGAATGATTCAGTCATAAGGTAATTTATAAGCATTTATTATTAGCATTTTGCAAATTACTGGAAATAAAAATAAAGGCTAAAAAAGGGAGAATTCCCTACTATGTGAGACAACATGTAAATAACCAGATACAATGAAGATATGTCCATCAGTGCCTCTCAAGGTATGGTCAGACAACCTCTAGGTTTTCCAACATCCTTTCCAGAAGTCCTAGGGTTCCAAATTATTTTTTATAATGCTGCTAAGCTATAATTTGCATTTTTATTCTCATTTTCATATGCTATATCTGAAAACACAAATCCTGAGATGGTATACTGTCTACTAACTTTTATTTTTGCCTTAAAGTCAGATGAATCCAGATCCATGCCTGTATACTTGTGGTTTTAATTGTGTTTGTCTGGCATAAGCACCAGCTAATCATCAAAGATCTTTGATGTGATTCTTTAGAAGCAAACACCAGTGATAGTGAAATATTCAAAGTGCTGAATAACTTTTTTGAATGTCAACATTTATCTTGGAACAACTGTGTTGACATATGACTGATGGTGCAAAGGAGTAAAATGGCTGGCACTTTGCAATAACCATGAAAATATCATCAAATTGTACTAGTAGTCATTGTATTCTTCCCTGCAATAGACTCATAGGGAAAAAAACTGTTACACTGAAAGATACCCTTGATGAAGCAATAAAAATATTAGTTTTATCAAATCTAGACACATAAGTTGATTTATTTTATGTAAACATTCTGTGTGATGAAATGTGAAGTACCCATAAAGCATTTCTCCTCCATGCCAAAGCATAATAGTTGTTCAAGGAAAACATTAGTATGATGATGTGAGACAGAAGTTTAAATTAGTCACTTTTTCATAGAAAACCATTTTTTACTTGAAGGAAAAACTGACAATCAAACTTGGTTATTCAGAATTGGATATTTGGTAGATATTTTCTTGAAAATGAATTAAATGAGCCTGCCACTTCAAGGAAAACAACTAACATATTTGTTTCCAATGATAAAATTTGAGATTTCAAGAACAAAATGAGACCTTTGGAAATAATCTGCCACTGCATGTTTGACAGTTTCCCAAACTTTAAAGATTCTTCACATTAGATTCGTAATGATATTAACTAATGTAATTTCTTGATATTGTATAGTGAAATGTGTAATCATTTGTTCATCTGCATTACACAATAAACCAATATTTTCCAAATTACCAAGACAAGATGTTGTAGAATTATGTAGGGCTAAAAGATTAAACGGAATTCCATCATCAGAAAGGAATTTGAGGATGATGGAGTAGATTAGAAAATTCAAAGCTCTCCAAATTTCCTTTAATGAGAAAGATCCCTGGTAGTGGTTCATCCAGGAATGAAGTATAAACACCTCCAGTCTAGCTTCCTGAGCAACAAGAAGCAAGCCCTAGGGGTGGTCATTGTGAGAGGTAGCCTCAAATTCTCACCCCCTGGGCATTGTGAGGAATCAGAACTAAACCCTTTGTTGATAAGGGACCCCAGGTCCAGCTGTGTAGTGGAGACACTGCCTTGGGCAAGAAGGAACCAGCCTATACAAGGTGAGCTTAGAAGCAGTGAGCAGGGATGTTGGCTGTGGATTCTTAGAGAACTGAGTTCTCAGTCTTGGTTCCAGGCTAGAAAGAATACCAAAGGTTATAGCCATTGGAGGATTCTTATGCAATGAAGTCATTCGCAGCACAATAGGCACAGGGGGGCCAACTGTAAATTCCAGGCAGAAAGGAATACTGAGGTTGGATCAAGGATATAGCTTCTGAGGTCAGAGGCACCTCCCCATACATCCCAGTGCTAGAGGGAAATGTAACAATAAGCTGCTAAAAAGAAAAAGAAAAGAAATTAAAATGACCAGGCATAGGAGAAAGACCCCAATCACAGAAAGCTACTATGAGAATAAAGAAGACCAGAGGTAATCTTCAAAGGAAGATACTGAAGTAAAAAAAAAAAAAAAATCTCTCCTGCCCCAAAAAGTAATGTCAAATGACCACCTGCTCACAAATACTGCAGAGAACACAATACACGCTTTAAAAATCAAATAAGAGAGAGTGAAGAAAAATTTTAGAAAAGAATATAAAAGTAATAGGGTTATGAAAAGCAAGCAAATGAACTGGAAATGGAGATCCAGAATCTTAAGGAAGAAAATGACTATCTGAAAATTAGAATTTGAGAAAGGGAAACCCAAGAAGTTATGAGACAAAGAAATAATAAAAACAAAACATAAAGAATGAAAAAAGGAAGAGAATGTGACATATCTCATAATAAAAACAACAGATCTGGAGAACAAATCAAGAAGAGAAAATATAAGAAAAATTGAACTATCTGAAAAGTTATGAACAAAAGAAAATCTTGATGAATAATAAAAGATATAGTTAAAGAAAATTCTCTTGAAATGTTAAAACAATAGTGGAAAGTAGAAACAGAATAAATTCACAAATCACTACCTGAAGGGGATCTTAGAAAGGAAAACTGATAGGAATATCATTGCCAAATTCTCAAAGCACCAAATTAAGGAGAAAATATTAATAGCAAAAACAACATATGCAATTCAAATATGGCAGAGCCACAATTAGAATTCCACATGACCTAGTAGCAGATTCATTAACAGATTGGAACACTACATGTCAAAGAGCAAAAGTAGTGGGATTGCAGTTAAAAATATCATACCCACCCGCCAAAGTTTAGCATAATCCTGAACAACAAAAACAAGAAATGATCATTCAAAAAATTGTCAGAATTTCAGATTTTTTTGCAAAAAGACATGAACTTAGCAGAAAGGTTTACCTACAAGAACCAACATAAATGTAAGGTAAACATCAAAGATAATTACAATGGACTTAATAAGGATGAATTCATAACTAACTATATGTGGAAATGTAAATCATATGTCTAAGATTATCACTTGTAATTGGCTAGTTCAAAGGAAAGATTGGGATAGATCCAAGAAGGCTGGGATTCTTAAAAGTAAAACAGTGTAGGAAAAGATTAAAAAGTTATCATCTTATACAAATGAAGTATGAGAGGAAGATTTGATATTTATAAATATATCTGCATATGCATATGTGTGTGTGTGTATATAGGTATAACAGTCTTTTTAATTCAGAAAGCAATAAGAGATGGGAATAAGTGAGGTTTTGAGTTAGAGGAGGAGGGAATAGGATAAGGGGTTATATGTGATCAGTGGGGAGGAGTGTAGAAGAGTATGTAAGGGAAAGATTCTTGAGAGAATGGATGATTAAGTAATAGGAGGTCACAGTAGGAAGTAGAAGCAGAGGAGTGAAGAGTGGTTGTTGCTTTCAGGGTTTGTGTGTATGTGTGTGTGTGTGTGCGTGTGTCTATGCATGCACCTGTGTGTGTGCATGTGTCTGTGTGTATGTCTGTGCACATGTGTGTGTGTGTGTGTGTGTGTGTGTGTGTATCCATTGTAGTCATCTTGGGTTTAGAGAGGGTGGAAGGGAAAAAATGAAGTAAACAATGCTCCACAGAGAAAAAGAAGAAAGCATACAATGGAGAAAAGAAAAGATGGAAAATTTTGAATGTATTTTACAGGCTTCTTGAAATGGAAATTTTGTATTTTTATGATGGATCCTCTCATATTTCGCTGAACCCATGACCATTTTTTCTCATTCTGTATTTCAGTTTAACATTTAAAGTAAACAAAAGAAAGGAATTACACAATAGATGGAAATATGTTAATGTAATACAGCATAAAAAGTTCAAAGTTAATTTACCTTTAAGAAACTACCACTTAGGAGGCAGAACCAAGATGGCAGAGTAAAGGCAGGGAAGCACAGAGGTCTCCCCCAATTTCTCTAAATAACTTTAAATAATGATGCTAAACAAATGCTACAGAAGCAGAATCCAAAAGAGTCAAGAATGAAACAATTTTCCATCCTAAGACAGCTTGGAAACTCTGGTGGAAGGATCTGCTGCCCCAAGGTGAGTGAGGAACACAAGGTAGTGGGGGGGCTGAACAAGCTGCAATCATCCAGGAACAAGAAGCAAGGGGACAGACATGACATGACTGGTAGTTTCCAGACCTCTCAGCCTGGAGATTGCCAAGGACCACTTGGAAGGTCAGAAGAAAAACTCTGCCTCACTTGGATGAGATCCCATCCCAGGACAATTAGAAGGTACATATACAGAAATGGCACAAGCAGTAGCTGAATTTGAAGGTATGATATATTAAAAAGATAGTGTTATAAGGTGAGAGAAGAATGTACTAGAAGAAAGGAAGGAGGTAAAATGAATTCCATTTCACATAAAAGAAGTAAAGGAAAGTTTTGTTAGTGGAATAGAAGATGGGGTGATATGAGGGAGAATAAGTCTTACTGTCATCCAGATTGGTTCAGATAGGGAATAACATACAGACACCATTGGGTATAGAAATCTGTCTTATCCTTGAGGAAAGAAGGAAAGAAAAGGGATATGAGAAAGGAATGGGGTGAGAAATAGGTGATGGAAGGGAGGGAAGATTGTGGGAGAGGGCAGTCAAATGCAAAATACCTTTGAAGAGGAACAGGCTGAAAACAAAGATATAATAGAATTAATAGGGGTGAGTGGAATAAGATCAGAGGGAAATATAATTGGAAATAGTATCTGTGGGAAAAATATTACAAGAAGTTTCTATGATAAGGGACTCATTTGTCAAACATTGAGAACTGAGTCAAATTTATAAAAATAAGAGCCATTCCCCAATTTCCCCAATTGACAAATGTTCAAAAATCTGAACAGTTTTGAGATGATTTCTATCAGTGCTATATATTTAAACCATTTATCCTGTCATTAAAGTAAATCAAAAAATGTTCTAACTAGCTATGGATAGGAGAAATTAGAGTTGGAACAATTCAGGACTACTACTGTATATACTTATTGAATTCACTAATAGGACAAAAAAAGTGTTGGAAGAATTGTAGGAAAATTGAGGCATTGATACACTGTTGAAGAAGTTGTGAAATGATTCAATAATTCTATGTAGTAATTTGGCACTATGTCCAAAGGTCTATAAAGCCATGCATGCTCTTTGACCTAGCAGTTCCACTATATTCCAGAAGAGATGAAAAACAGGAAGGAATAGGCTCTCTCTCTCTCTCTCTCTCTCTCTCTCTCTCTCTCTCTCTCTCTCTCTCTCTCTCTCTCTCTCTCTCTCTTCATATATATATATATATATATATATATATATATATATTATATATATATATGGATAACTATAGCAATTTATTTTTATGGTAGCAACATGCTGGTGATTGAAGGGATGCCCATCAATTGGGGAAGCACTGAACAAATTGTTGTATATGATTAAAATGAGATGCTATTCTAATGAATAATGATGAACAGGATGCTCTCAGTAAATAACAAAAAACAAAAAACAAAACACTTACAGGAGCAGATGCAATGGGAAATACATTTTATTCCAAGTAATAGCAATGTTATTTGCCTTTTCTCAGCAATGTTGTGACCCAAAAGAACTCTGAAGGATTTATGATAAAAAAAAAATACTATCCATACCAACAACAGAAATCAAAATGTCTAAGGACAGATTGAAGAATACCTTTTTTAACTTTATTTTTATTGAGACTTCTTTTGCGGGGAATGGGGAGTTATATTTACTAATACAACGTGACTTGTGGTACTATTTTTCATGACTACATATTTTTAACCTATATCAGATAAGTTACTTTTACAATGAGGGAGACTGGGGTGGGAGGAAGAGAGAGTTCAGAATTCAAGGTTTTAAAAGTGAATGTTGAAACTTGCTTTTGGATGTAACAAGGGAAAAATAAAATGCAAAAAAATAAAATAAAAAAAAAACCCTACCACATCAATTTTTGTTGTATGACCAAATTTTTGTGGTCGATTAAAATTCTCTTCCCTTTTCCAAATACATATCTCTATGACACTGGATTTTTTTTCATATGCTTTAATCAAAACAGTATATTACAACAGATTGAGTACAGAAAGCAGTATAAGATTCCAGCTGTCATCTATTATGCCAGACATTAAAAAACTGTTACCCATGTGAAAGGATGCCTCTCTTCTGACATTTTTTTGTGTTTTGAAAGTTATAGTTGTTTTGATAAAATATGATTGATGTTAATGTGTAATGAGTTTTATATATTTTAATTTTGCAAATAGTTTTAAAATATATTTTTTTTTATTTCTAATATGTTGAAAAGGAATGCCATTATTAAGAACTCAAATCTAGTTGGGAACTGCAATAATTTGTAATAATTTGTCAAAGGGTCTTGACAACAAAATATTGAGAACTACTGATCTACAGAATAAATTTGAGGGCCCACAAAGGGTTTCTTATAGAAGATAGAAATGTAGCTAAAACCTGAAAAAAGCCAGGGGAAAATAAGAAAAAGATATGAGAAAGGACAGAATTTAAGGGATGGGGAAGAACCAGGAAATATTCCCAGAGTTTTGTCCTTCATTTTCTAATAAGACCATGATGTCAAGAAGGTGATGTCAAGACAAGGGTGAGTATTACATTTGAATGAGGGCATGCTGTACTAAGTAATCAGCCCCACTTTCTGCTCCAGAGCCATCTGGGTCCAGTAGCCAGCTAGGAAACAGGATGACTAGAGATGAACCTACATGGGAGGCAATCAAAGTTAAGTGACCTGTCCAAGATCAAACAGCTAGTAGGGATCAAGTCTCTGAGGCTGGATACAAGCTCCCATCATTCCCAAAATAGGATAACCAAAGGTCTTGTGGAAGGAACAGCAAGATGGTCAGTGACTCTTGATCAAAGAGGGCATGTAATTAGAGGGTGAAGTTACAGAAAGATTTATTTATTAAATGTCTACTAGGTTCCAGAAACTATTGCATAATCTGATAACAGAAAGAAAAGTAAAAAAAAAATGGTCCCTGATATTAAGGAACTTGGAGTTTAATGGTGTATCTTGATGATGATAATGCTTGTCCTTCATTTTCAAAAAAAAAAAAAAAAAACATAACACCAGGGAGGTGATGCTATCACAAGCACGTGAATTGGATTTGAGTGACAGGGATGCTGTGCTAAGTCACCAGTATCACTTTTTCCTCCATAATCATCTGGATCCAGTGGCCAGATAAGAATCAAGATGATTAGAGATGGCCAAGGTCATACAACTAGTAAGAGTCAAAAGTCTGAGGTCAGTACCTGGGTTCAAATCCGTTCTCAGACAGTTAATAATGACCTAGCCGTGTGGCCTTGGGCAATCCACTTAACCCCATTGCCTTGCAAAAATAAAAAAAAAAACTTAAAAAAAAAAGTCTGATGTCAGATTTGAACTCCCAACCTGATTTCAAGGCCAGTGCTCTAGCCTCTGCATCACCTAGCTGCCCTGGTGACAATAGGGAGCCACTGAACTCTATTGAACAACTTTGAATAATGAGCAGACATGCTTGAGGAAGAAAAAAAATATTTGATAGCTAAAGAGAAAATGTATTGGATTGGAAAGACCCGAGGCAGAGAGTTCAACTAGCAAATTATTGCAACAGACCAGGCAGAAGACAAAAAGGTCTTATAGATTAGGAGGCATATATGAGAGTTGAGAAGAATCAACAGAATTGATACATGAATATATATAAAGGATGAGAGAATGCGAGGAGTTGAGGATGACACCTCATTCACTGGGAAGTCGATGATACTCATAACAGTAACAGGAAAATTAAGAAGATGTGAGGATCTGAGATAAGGTGTAGTGAATTACATTTTAGGTATATTAGGTTTCAGATATTTTTGAGTTTGATGTAACAAGTAAATAGTTGGAGTGTGATATTGGAATTCAGGGCAGAGGTAAAGACTAAATTAATAGCTCCAAGAATAATCTGGATAGAGATGATAATAGAATTTGTGGTATTATTCTAGATTTGATTAAGACATATCACCAAACTGACTCCTTTGTCAGTCTGTTGAATCCTTGGACTCCTCTAATTTAACTTAAAAAAAAATACATGGAATTATAGTGGAAAGGAATCATATTTGCGCAAGGCCACACGGCTAGGTCATTATTAAGTGTGTGAGACCGGATTTGAACCCAGGTACTCCTGACTCCAGGGCCGGTGCTTTATCCAATACGCCACCTAGCTGCCCTTAGAAATACATTCTTAAAAAAAGTTCATAAAATGTTTATGCACTTCAGTCAAGAATTTCTGGAGTAAATAGTAAGTAAGGTTTTTTCCAGAACTAAAGCTGTGACAATAAGTTAAGTTAGCCATGCTTTTTTCATAAAGGAGAGTTTGTTGAGCCAGTTATTTTACCAATGGGACAACCAATATAATAATTAACATATATATATATATATATATATATAGATAGATAGAGAGAGAGAGAGAGAGAGAGAGAGAGAGATGTATAAAACTTAAAATTTTTGTATGAGGTGTCCCTTCTTAATCAGAATAACCCTTTGTCGATGGGACAGATGTTCCCAGTTTTGTGTCCATACAATTATTAAATGCCAATGATTAGATTTGAACGCACTTATCTGGGGCCAGACTTGAACTTCTGACTCGCAGAGAGGTGTTCTTATCCACTGTACCGCCTAGCTGCCTTGGTGACAATTCTGCTTGACCTAAAGACCACTCCTCTCTCCACTGACTGACCCTGCCACACTAGACAAACTACATTTGAATGAGATAGAACCAGTGTCTTCCATGTTATTTTCAAAGTCCCACTTTTGAGTTTGCACAAAATTGTTCATTCCATTTTTACTTAGAAATATTGTCAAGCTGTGAACAAACAGGAACCCATACTGAACTCCTAATGCTGGCAGGAAAACATTGTGTCCCTGCATCATATTGCGTAAAACCAGCTCACGTGATTGAAGTTCTGCAATAATGCAGAGAAAAGTTGCAAGAGCTATCAGTAGCAGTGGTTCCTAAACCACTAACAGTCGTTATTAAAGAAGAAACCTTTATCAGCTTAGCAGTAAGATTCTCTCCAGCCTGCTTATATGAATTTCAATAAAATGTGCTTGTTTCTACTGTAATGTGTTCTGTGGCTCTCTTTTCCCAGGCAAGTCTCCAGGTTGGCAAGCTGAAACATATTTTAAAATAGCCCTCTCCATTTATCATGCACACTTACAGTCAGATTGACATCTACAGAGCCAAGACTACTCGGTAACTTGTGGGTTTTGGCAGAAGGGCTCATTTCATATCAGCTGTTGGAGTTATTTCCCCTACCTCCCACCTAGACACAGCTTTCAATTTGCTTTATCCTGACTCCAACTGTTCAGGCATACTGTTCAGGAAGCACCATGAAAGGATGCCAGCTGTGGACAGCTCTTCCAAAGGGCAGATCCAAAGGTATTCACATCTACTAACATTTGAGATCATTCACTAATAAGGATAGAGGGTGATTTTTGTCTTTTATCTTTACAGTTTATACATGGAAGAATAGAAAGGTTATAAACATCTATTTACTTAATGCAGATACTACACTTTTCATTATTTCATGTTTTATCTCTGATCTGGGAATTCATTCTCTGCATATTAAAATAATCTGAAGGCCATATATCATTTTTCCTCCATCTCTTTGGTAATTCTTCAAAGACTAAGGTCTCTGAAAAATCACTGAGAGGAAAAGAAGAAAGGGAAAGTACAAATTTAAACTGAAATTGTCAAGATAAAGAACTCTAGAATTTTCTAAAAAAACAAAATAGATGCATAATAAAGTAGATATTATTTCACTTGGTCTTGTTAGAGGAAATGGAATATAGAGAATAGATTTCTGGAAATAGAATTAGAAAGAAATCCATTCAAATTCCATTTCATTCACTTACTAGCTACTGACCTTTGGCAAAGCACTTATCCTTCTGAGACTAAGTTTCCTCTTCTGTAAAATGAAGTCCCTTCCCCAGTTCTAAATATATGATTCCATGATACTGTTATATGACCCTTGCTAGTAAATGTGAAACTGGAAATCTCAATTTTGTCAGCTTTTCTCCCCTCACCTGTCAAATAAATTGACTTAATATCTATACTAACTAATTCACAATGTAGTTTTGAATGATGTGTTTTGTCAATCCATCACTAAAATAGTGATTTATTAACACCATATAATTATTGACATTTACATACTCATTGATGATTTTTAAAAAAGCATAAGAAAATCAGTTTGTGTTATTTATATTCAACCACAAGGATAGAAAGAAAATCTCCCCCAGTTACTGAACATCTTTTGAACAGTCACTACTTTGTAGATGAATCAGTCTGAGAAATGAATAAGCATTTATGTAATTTTTCAAACTATCCCAAACTGTGCTAGAGACTTTTACAAATACTGACTCATTATTGCATCTCAATAGCCCTGCAAGGTGGATGTTAGTATTGTTATCATTTTACATTTGAGGAAATGAGGCAAATGAAGATTAAATAGTTGGCTTATAAATGTCTGAGGTTGGAATTGAATTCAAGTCTTCCTGACTCTAGGTCCAGGACTTTGTTTATTGCACAGATTTTCTCAAAGTCCAGTAGAAACCTTGAAATCTTTCTAGTCCAAATACAATAAAGTATATTAGACTGTAAGAAGACTTTGAAGACATTTAGTCTGACACAAAATGCTCTTTCATTTGACTGGGTTAAAGGAGGGAATAGTGTATACAAATTAGACACATGCACATACACGCACACAACTGGCTAAAGAAATACAATTCACTTAACAAGAAAATAAGAGAGAAAGAGGAGGAACCAAAAGGTGTAAAAAAGGACATAAATTAAGTGAAAGATTAGTCCTACAAAATAATTCTAGGGAAGTACAAATATATTTTTGGTTCTTTTTGAGGTGGCAAAAATGGGGAACCTGAGGGGGATACCCATAAGATTTGTAGAATAGCTCAACAAATTCTGTTATGCAAATGTGATGTGTGCAATTATATTAAAAAATAATGAGCATAGTTTCATAAGAACTTTGTAAAAGGTTCTTGTATGAATTGATGAATAAATGAAGACTTGTATAAAATGATACCTTGAACAGAACCAGGAGAACAATTTATGCAATTACAACAATATCATACAAACAACTTGGAAAGATTTAAGAATTCTGATCAGTGTAATTAATGACCAATCACAATTCCATGACCAGTAATGAAACATTCTACACACCTCTTAAGATGACAGATATTGTAGTTCAGAATAACACACACACACACACACACACACACACACACACATATATATATATACATATGTATATATATATATGTGTATGTGCACAGACTTGCATATACATATATGTTGCATGTTGTTTTCTTTCAGACATGAGTAATGTTTAATTTGGTTTATTTGATTATCACAGGGTATTTGTTTTTCTTTCATTCTCAAGTCAGGCTGGCAAAGAAATAGAGTGAAATAGAAAAAAAATTTCATCTTAATAAAAATTAATGGTAAAAAAAGGAAAACATTTAATCCAACACCTTCATTTTCAGGAAAAATTAAAACTATTGCTCTAGAAAGAGTTAGTCCTCAAATTTTGAGTAATAACCTATACCATTCACATATATCTTCAATCCAATAAATAATTAAAAGAAAAAATAGGCTAGCATTCTTGAAATAGAGGGTTGGCATAAGTTTCAAAGCAAGATATTCCCACCTATCCCCAAAACAAAAGATGAAAGTATATTTTTGACTTTTCATCA
The DNA here is from genome assembly GCF_037893015.1 of Macrotis lagotis. Taxonomy (NCBI): domain Eukaryota; kingdom Metazoa; phylum Chordata; class Mammalia; order Peramelemorphia; family Peramelidae; genus Macrotis; species Macrotis lagotis. The sequence goes on along the minus strand of NC_133663.1, from coordinate 24,964,137 downwards.
GTATCCTCACAGTCACATGCAAAGAATTGACCTTAGAAAAGATGCATAAATAAATCTAATGTCATTTGAGTGAGCTTTTGACATATAAAGTCCTGGCTGATAATGGACTCATTAGGCACATAAATCTAGAACTCAAAGGATCTTAGAAAAGAGCTTTTATAAATTTCTTATTTACAGATGAGGAAACTGAGGCTAAGGAGAATTATTTTAAAATCATATATTATATCCATCTTTATATTTTTTATTATGAAGATGGAAACTATTCAATAATTTATTAATTACTGCCTATATGTAAGGCACTGTGTTTTGTGTCAGAAGAACAAAGATATAAGCATGACATATTTCTTTCTTTAATTAGCTTTCTATCTGACTTCCCAGATCTATTCCTTTCTATTAAGGCATTTAACCTCTAGGGTTGAGCAAAGACACATTAAGCAACTATCAACTTTCCTTTCCCTCACAGCCAGGAAATATTCATTAAATTAACATTCAATCTAATGCTTAGGGCACAATAATCCAACTGAAGAGAGAGAGAGAGAGAGAGAGAGAGAGAGTAAAGAAATTTCTTACCCCATCCATAATTAGGAAGGATTTTCCCAGGAAGCCTTTCAACTTCCTGCTATCTGTATCAGTTCCTCATCCATAGATCTCTTGGACATTCATAAAAGCATAATTCTCAGAGCACCACACCCCAAGTGTTGCTATATTTTACCCTTGACTTGTTCCATTTTCAATCTTCTTCAGAAATTTTTCCACTATTCTGTCTGAAATAGTTTTTTTAAAGAAGCTATTTTTTTCTTTAAAATTCCTATGGTATTGAAATTGTTGAAATCTGGCTCAACATAGAAGATATTTTCTCTCTAGCATCTCTCTCTAGAATCTTAGATGTGCCACTTCTTATGTCCCCTAATACACAGGGACAAAAAAGGAAGTAATCACTCAGGGGTATCTCCTCACCCAGGTCATAGTGGTACTTATGTACTCTCCATTCCTTGCCATTCTCTATTTCTTCTCAGAGAATACAGTTTCATTTCAAAGTCTTTCTTTTTTCACCCAAACTTTTGGGTCACATTTGGAAGACTCCAAAATGGATGGTCTTATCCTTCTAAACACCCTGTCTTCCTAGTTTGCCAATCTCCATAACTCCGATGTCCTAAAACTTTACTGCATCTTAGCCTCATTATTGAATGAATGAAGAAAAAAAGTTATTAAGCACTTCTAATGTGTGTGCCAGAAACTAAAATATATACAAAGATTGGCTCATTCAAAAGTTGAGATAAGGGGTTGTTTCATTCACTGTATTGGAATCTTCATTGACTACACAATCCTTGCATAGGAGATGAGCACACACATACATATTCATCATCCCAAAGAATAACTGGGGTAAGGAGTAGGTAGAGAGATAGGGAATTATCTATAAAATAAATCTTTTCTAAGTTAAATATAAATTTAATATTCTTTTGATTTCAAAATAATAGATAATCTCTCAGGGGGGGGCAGAGAGATTACTTAGAGCTTGTTTGAGAGGCTATGTATTTTATTTCATCCCTTATTTGAAAGTCCAGGTAATGACCAGATAGGGCTACTTCTCACAAGGACCAAGTTCTGTGGATACACCACTTCCAAAGCAATTGTGTCGTATTCCCATATGACACTGAATACTCTTTATTAATATAATTTAATTACATTTTTAAGAGCTCAATATTAACAGAATTAATTACAAATGTAATTTTCATTATGAAATTAGGATAAGTCTTTTTTGGTTTTTCATGAGAGCACATTCTATAACTTTGTAAGGGAAAATAGCAGTTAAATGGTATTTAACTTATACATAACTTTTTAACTAAATATACCATGCCACTTATCAGATCTCAATATCCTTAGTTGCAAAATGAGAGCAATAACCCTGATATATAACACTTTTTAAGGGCATTATGTCCAAATTCATTAGTTCAAGAGGTAAGTCATTGTGAAGCAAATTCATGAACATAGCCAATTAAAGGTCCAAGTCATTTGCTTCCCCAGTCCCTTTCAGCATAGAGATGAAAATATAAGGAAGTACATCTCCATTAAAATAATTCTTAAAAGTATTATTGGCTTTATATAGTTTAGATTAGTAATTAGTTTTATATTGCTTAAAAACCAAAATTCTAAGAACCTTCCATCCTTCTTGAGAAGCAAAAGCCAAGTATGAATCTCTCAATTCCTACCACTATCCTGCTCCATTGTCACCCAAGAAAAAAATGGACACATAGGAAGTCTTTTGAATGCACTAACACTGCCAATAGGCTGCTGACTAGGGGTGAAATCAAAACATATAATTAATTCTATGTCCCTTGCAGCTGGAGCCCCATTTTGGATCAACTCCTCCTACTCTCCTGGAAGGAAGTCCAGTGTCTAACTTTTTCTTATACTTTCATATCACACACACATAGATACACACGGACACAGACATATAGGCACACATCACACATGCACATCCTCACATGTTCAGAAATGGGGTATTTAGCTATCCAGCTAAAATGAACAAAATTTCCTTTTGGTTTTGTTTAATTGTTTCTGTTGTATCTGACTCTTCATGACCTCATTTGGAGTTTTCTTTGCAAAAATGCTGGGATGGCCCTTTCCTTCTCTAAGTCATTCTAGCCCATAATCTGAAGCATTGCCTCAAATAGACTAAGGTCTGGGAAGGACTTCATTTTGAAGGTCATGGTCATCCATTACATCCTGAGCCATTTCCAGTCACCTTAACTCTTGTCTTACTATTGGATTTCAATGACTCTGGGGGAGGGAATGAGATTGACAACTTTGTACATCTCAGTCTCAAATCTAATTAACTGACAAGTCAAAATAATCACCTTTGTGATGTCCTTGACCCTCTTTCCGAACAAAGGACACAAACAACAACAGATAAGGAATAGAGGTGGGCAGGGTTAAGTGACATGCCCAGGAGTCACAAAGCTAGTAGCTGAGATCAGATTTGGATTCAGGGAGATGACTCTCCTTGCCTTCAATCTTACAATCTATTCATTGTACCACCTGGTTGTCACCAACTCCTCTGATTTAGGAGCAACTTTTGAAGATTCAAACAGATTTGATCATTTATTTCAGATATTTAGGGGCATCAAACAAGGCTATTATTAGGAACACATAAGGTAATAATTGCTCAACTTTCTATAGCACTTTATACTTTACCAAATGTTTCTCTTACACTAAACCTGTGAATTATTATAGCATTATTCCCATTTTTAAACTGAAGAAACTGAAATTCTGAGACATAAAACATTTAACTATGGTGACAACTAGAAAGTGATGAGGAATACTCTAATGCAAATGATTGGATTTCAAATCCCTCACACTATAATATTTCATTTTAATGCATTTGAAAATATTTTCAGTTCTATGAAAGCTAAGCATTCCTACTATTAGGGAAGTGTGAGGTTGATGGATTTCATGAACTCAAAGCTTCTAACATTCAAAAGACAATCAGATGATAGAATGTCTGCACCAAGCAGACATGTATTGGAGACCTAGAGAGTAGGTGGCACCTTCAGGTTACCTGAGAAACAGTAAACCAGTTTTGTTCAGAAGCAGAGCAGGTCAAATTTCTGGGCCTATCAATTAATGGAACCAGGTTCCTGAAGTGTCTCTGCATTTCTAACCTGAACAAGATAAATACCAGTCAAAATACTAAAATAAAGTAAAATTAAATCTGGAAAACTATAAATTACAGCTAATATCTATTGTTAAAGCTAGGAGTTAAATAGCTACATACCATAAGCTAAAAATGTCAAGGATCAAAGGCAGAGTGATATAGTGACTAAAAAAGTCTCCTCAGTTAGAAAGGCAGAGGTTTAAGTGCCAACTCTAACACAGCAGAAACAACTGAACAAAACCTTGCCTTTGTGTCACTAGACTAATCCCTAAAACTCTACAGACTCTGAGCTAGGTTCTAGGTCAAAAGATGGTGTCTACCTGCATAACTAATATACCATGGATAAGCAGGAGTTCCTCACTATAGGGTTTCCCCTATAGCAATGAAATCATAAGACCAATCTCTATTCTAATGTCAATCTCTATTCTAATTACTTTGGTAAACCTCAATGCTTTATGGTTTTTAGGCAATTCTCAGGATGGGAAGTGACTTACTCTTGGTGCGGGGAAATAAGAACCGAACTCAAATAGTTTTTACTCCAAGTTCCACTCTCTGTTAGGTCACTTTGCTTATTTTAAGTAGCACCTATTTAAAATGATTTAGGTTCTCTGTGAAAGAAGGCGATGCTGTGTGATATCTCCCTGAAGAAAATCTCATTTCATTGGAATTGGATAATATGAGCTATTTAACCACTGCTTCTTAAAGTGCTATTTCTTTTCTTACCAATGACTTGGTAAATAAGGGCCTGGGAAGAAAATGCTATAATTTATTGCCAATCAGAAGCTCTGCAAGAGGTGTTTGGCTTTTGTTTGTCAGGGAGCCAGTTCCTGAGTACACATTCTTGAGAGTATTAGTATCTGGTGGGAGACTTTAAATCTGCACTCCTCAGGAAGTTCAAAATTAAGTCTCTAGGGCTATGTTGTATTTGATGATTTTGCCAAATTCTCCCTTTGCCAAGACTTTCCACTAGAGGAAATGTGGACAAAGTAAACAATAATTTGTTTTATTCTATGAAGCATCACCCTCCAATCTCTTGTATGCAGTTACTTTGTAAAACTCAATTACAGTGATGCCTTATTTATCTGCCATTGTTGGAGAAGGTGTTCCAAAAAGAACACTTTAAACATAGCAGCAGCTTGCCCTTCTAGCCGTCAAATCTGTGGGCCAGTACAACTGAATTCTTTTTTGTCATTTTATTATTTAGTACCTTTCCAAATTTACTATATACTCCCTACCAAATTAAACAGACTGTACTGTCTATAAGTAAACTTAGACTCAAAGTCATCATCATGAACAATTATAATAAGAGCTGTTAAATGGTAGAGGATCATTTAACCTTAAGATCAATGACCCTGCAAAGCTGTGCTTTTTGAGTTCTTGTTCCTCATGTTAAAATAAACTTAATAAATTTAATTTGCTGCTAATTGTAAAAAAATTGGTTAAATATATTTACAAGGATTTGCACATTCTTACTATAATGATAAATTGTTCTCCATTTGGTCCCTAACATTCAATTTATCCATTCTCTTTTGTATTTGTATTAAAAAGTATAGTATCATAATTAAGGGGTCAAGATGACAAAGACTTTAAAGTTAAATATTGAAGCATCTTGCCTTGGTGACTCTTTGTCATCTCCTCAGTATCCTCAGACGATGCTCTGAGATCATAAAGTTCAGAGAAATTCTGTTCTTCATTGGTACAGGGAAGTTTTTCAATCACAGTTCCCCTAACCAATGACTTACAAACCATGCCCAAAAGAAGAAAATAAAATTATGGCTAAATAATTGAAGCAAAAGCAAATAGTTACATACTTGAGACATTTCTTTTATGGACCATCAATGTAGCTCTCTATCCATCTATTTGATGAGGGAGAGAAGAGGTAGGGGAAATGAAAGAAGAAAGTAAAAGGGAAGATAGAAATGGGGGAGGAGGAAGAGAAAATGGACAAAGTTTCTTTTCTATTTTCTTCATTCTTATTTAATGTATTTTAAAATTATGGCAGAATCACAGAAGTTCAAAACTGGAAGGTATCTCAGAGATCATTGAGTATGGCCAGTATCTAAATGAGATTCCACTCTGCAAAACAGAGGAAGAAAATTTTGATGTGAAGGCCTCCATTCAGAGAATACTACTATTTCCTAAAATCATTCATTGTCGTGTCTCATAATTAGAAAGTTTTCAGGACTACACAACAAAATCATCCTATCCTTTGTGTCACTCCCAACCCCAAACCCACCTTATTATTCTTTTGGGAACCAAGGAGAATCATTCCATTACTTTCCATTATTTATGATGCAAAAATTCAGTGCAGTATCTTACAAAATCAGTACACTGTAATATTTTTCATCTGATTAGCTCCTTTCAAATATTTAGCAAGCTTCTGGCTATCTGCAGTTAAAAGTGATGTCAACATCTTGATTCGTGTACATATGTGCTTACATTACATGTATATACAAATATGTTTATGTATGTATATGTGTTGATGCCACTTGAGCAAGTTTGGGTTAGAAGGTCAGTTATGACTAAATGACCTAAGCTCTGGTGACCCTCGAGCTGAAGGCTTTCCACGGAACTTTGATTTGATAACATAACTGCATTATGCATGGCCTCACTTGTAGATAGCCCTGTTTCCAGACTTCTTGACCTGAGTTACATCCTGCCAGGTTACATCCTGTCCAAACTAGAGTTACAACATAGTTTTTATCCTCTATGCTAATTTTGTGGTTTTCTGCTATAAGAACTGTTTGATACTTAATAAAGGGCTCTGCTAGTTGTTCTGCTAGCATCGCCACCTGAGTGTGTATGTATGTTTCTTTTTTCTCCTGAGTTGAATGGGTCCACACATATGTGCTCATTTATATGGATTTTGGGAAAAAAAGCTAAATGAAATCGCTTCCAATTCCCTCATTTTACCAATGAAAATAAGGTAGAGAGATATTGTTAACTATCAAAGATCATGCAGGAACTTAATAAAAGAATTTTTATATGAGTCTGGGTATTCTGATTCCAGATCAAGTATTTTTTTTACTGCATAGCAGTGCTATATTTTATTTTATTTTACTTTTTTTTAGGTTTTTTTTTCAAGGCAAATGGGGTAAAGTGGCTTGCCTAAGGCCACACAACTAGGTCGTTATTAAGTGTCTGAAGCTGGATTTGAACTCAGGTACTCCTGACTCCAGGGCCACCTAGCCACCCCTATATTTTATTTAAGAATAAAACAATTTGTCTGTTTCTTGATCTCATTGGCTCAAAAGGTGATTTCATATTTTGGTTCTTTTGCTCTTTCTTAGGGTTACCCTAAAAACATTTTGTTTGTTCACAATTCCACCAGAAATTTATGAGCATAATTATTTCCCTAAGATAGAGAATTCCATCACTTTTGAACCATCATTTTTCCAAACTTGATAGCTGTGAATTGGTAATTGTTTGGCTTTTCTAACTATTATTGAATAGTGATTTCAAACAATTACTTTATAATATGTGTAAACACTTTTGTCCATCTCCAATAAATTTTTTTACCCATTTGTCCAATGATTAAAAGTTTTACACTTGAATATTTGTATTGTAATAATCCTTACCCATTTTAAACCTTAAATAGTTGATATCATAAACATTAAATTATACCATAAACCTTAATTTTATATATCCCAAAAGTTATCATAATGCTAGAAAGAAAATAAGCAATGAACAATTCTTCATTAATTCATTCATTTATTGTTTCACTCATTTTGGCGTTAAACTTTGGGCAGCACCTTGCTTTCTCTCCCCTTCAGCATGTGTGAATCCTTTCTTTTTCTATTAAAAAATAAAACTGTACTTGCAAACATTAAATACAATGAACATTTTAATATACACAAAAGAATGAATAAGAAGACTGGACAGTATTATACACAGCTTGCTTTCCTTCTCTCCATATATCATTCCCCTAAGTATATACAAATTTCAAATTGGAACTTTCAAAATTGTTCTACTTAGCTGTGCTTCTCTCTGTCATCTATTTTCTTCTTGAAATTAAAAAAAGCCTAAATAACTTCACTTTTTTCCTTGTTTTCATTTTTTTCTGTTATTTCTTCCCTCCTCACCCCACCTCTAACTCTCACCAACTCTTTCTTTCATTTCTTTCTATAGTCAGTTTGGTGGCGCTTTTTTTTTTATTTTGAGTATATATCCAAATTGTTTTCCAAAACAATTAGCTTAATTCACAGTCCCACCAACAAGGCAGTTTTCTCTTTAATAATTGCAATTTTCATTTTCATATGGTAAATCTGTGAAGTATGATTTGAATCCTCAATATATTTGCACTTTTTAAATTTTTAGTGATTTTGAGCATATTTTCCTTACATATTTTAGAAATGAGGCATTTGTCACAAGAAAGTTGCATATTTTCCCCCAGTTAACTGCTTTTCTTTTCATTTTAAGAGCATTTATTTGTGGAAAAAATTATATAATAAAAATTATTCATTATCTTTTTTGGTCATGAAATATTTCCTTATTCATGGAGATGAAAGGCAATTTCTTCCATTCTCTTATACTATGCATACTATGTCACTGTTTATGGGTAAGTTATCTATATACTAATTTTGAAAAGTTTTATGAAATGTGTCTCTATATTTATTTACTTCTAGACTATTTTCTTGTTTCCATAGTTTTGTTTAATTGAATTTTTTTTAAATCAGACTAGCATCTTTGTATTCATTAAACATTATTCTATGTATTCATTTGTTTATATAAAATAACTCTAGGTTTGAGATTAGTAAGTAAAATAAATTCTTGATAAATAAAATAAATTAAATTAAATAAATAAAAATAAAATCCTGATAATGTACAGGTCACTAACTGAAATAATTTTCCAAGAACTGTGAGATGTCTGATTTTGTAAGAACAAAGAAAATATAAAGGTTTAAAGGATAGTGGGAAATACTTTCTAAAAAAGAAAGGGTTTTGTATACTTAATAAACTAAACAATAATTTGTGGGGATTTTTGGATTTTGTACAACAAAATATTGTGAATTATATAATAATAAATTGTAGCTCACCTTGGTAGGCTTTAAAACCATTACATTTTCAAATCATTAATATTTCTAAATAATGCAACTGTAATTGATGATTTCAATGGTCTTTTCTAGCCTTTAGGATTCTGGTATCATTGTACAAATCCTCATCATGGGTAATGACATTTTTTTTTAAACTATAAACTACAAACTAAATCAGCTAAAGTATCTGATAGGTAACTCATTTTCTACTTTGACAAACCAATTCAAGTAAATATATTGGTCTTTAAAATGGTGGAATAAAAAAATATTGGTTCATTATGGTGGGCCAGTAGGAAGAGGCATTTCAGGGTAGAAATTCTCCAGATTACACCATATAAACATAACACTTAAATGGAAGGATGATAAAGTCATTAGAGTGTTGATGCCAGTTTTTGAGTTCAAATTCCATTGGGAAGCTCCAATAAAAAATCAATATAGTGAATGAAATAAAAATTTAATAGGTTCTACACTAATGTGAAGGGGGAAGGGAGAAAGAAAGGAAGAGGGAGAGAAAGAGTCAGAATGCTCATTCTGTATATCATTAAATGCAATTGCCGTCAAGATAGAAAGGCATATCTTTCCTGGTTCGTCCTCCCATTTGTTAATTCCTGTATCTTCTACCAAAAGAAATTACTTTCTATCTACTGTGTTTATGTCAAATAACAAATTTGAGTTATATATTTCCAAGATTCTATTGGCAGATACATCTTGTTTCCCCCAAAAGGAAGAAATCTATTGTAGACAAAGGTGGGGGTTTTTTAGTTTTTAAAAATCATATATGTATGTACTCATTTGATTTGGATTTAAATACAATACAAATACCAGAAGCCATCAATATAAAGTATTAAAATTTTTCAGTTTAGAAACCTGAGAATGAGAACCATTAAGGGACTTGCACAATGTCACCCAGTTGCTAAGTGTTTAAAGTAAAATTTAAACTCAGGTCTTATTGTCTACAGGTTGGGAGCTCTATCCAATGAAGTATAGTGCCTAGAACATACTGATGGATTAACAAATGTCTGTTGATTAATTAATCAACTGATTTTTTAACTGGACAATTTCATCTCATGAAGTATCACCCCTTATAACAATTACAATACATTACAGATGACATAGCAGATTAATCATTAGAATTCTCCATCTTAAAATAATGTTTCTACATTCTTGCATATATAAATCAAATTTTTCTTTTTGGTTAGATAAAAATTTGGCATAAAAGAAGAGAAACAAGATACCAATATTCAAATATGGATGTCAAAAAAGAGACTACAAGTGAGAGGAGCTATTGATATGAAGACCATCTTTTCCCCTAAAGAAAGGGTCAAAGGATAGGGAAACATCTTTCTTATTCAAAGAGTCATTAAAGGTATTCTCTCTCAAAAATCACAACTGTCTCAAAAATATAGAGCAAATAACAGTCATTGCTATGATGGAAAAATAAAAAATACAACATTGGAGAGTAAACTGTTGGCTTTGATTTGAACATGAATGCTACTGCATATATGTGAGAGGATTATGTGTATATATATATATATATATCATATATATATATATATATATATATGGATGGATGTGTGTATTTATGTATGTAGACAACAAAACAATATTTTAGAGGTAGTTTGGACTATGTGGTACGCGTAAGGGTTAGAAATGAATCCTAAGTTTCAACAATTTATGCTTTTATCTCTACCTTAGTTTTACCAACTATGAGGCACTGCCAAATATCCTAACTACAAACATGAATAATAGTCAAACTTAAAAAATTTTAAAAAATAAAGTTATTGTAATTTAGTTTTATGCTTGAAAAACATGAAAGTTGGGCAGAGCCATGATGGTGGCATGAGAACAAGCTTTTCCAGGAGCTCTCTCCAAATTCTTTCAAAAACCTAAAAATTATGACTTTTAACTAAATTTTGAGATATAGAACCCATAGAAAAAATCCAGTGAGGCACTCTCCAGTGCCAAGGTAACCTGGAAGATTGTATTGTTCCATGAGGTTGGAGAAAGTGGCAGTGCATCCAGGATTACTGCTGGAGCAAAGGAACTCTAGCCTTCCAGAAATAGTCGGAAGGGTGCCTGGGTCCCTTGAGTCCTCTTGTGGTGGCAGAAGCAGTTTCCTGAACTGCCAACCCAGGAAACACCAAGCACACCTTGGAAGATCAGCAGGGAAACCTCTGCTAGAGAGAGCATGAAGCCCAGGCCAACTTCTTCCTCAGCACAGCCTCTAAGACCCCAGGAAAGGAAAGCAGATCAATGGTGCCACCCAGCAGGGATCCACCTGGCAACTGCTCCCAAAGTGGTCAGACCCCAGAATGTAAAGGGGTGGGGGGAGACTGTCAGGGTTTCTCCTCTGTCACTGGAACAGGACCCTTGTGCTTTGTCCATATTCAGTTCCTGGTCACAGGCTGGGGACCCATTGCCATAGAGCAGGGACCCTTCTCACAGTTCCAGGGCAGAATGGAGAGCTTGTAGGCATCTACAGACTAGAGCACAGGCCAGGAGAGCAGTCAGAGCCTCTCAAAAAGACCTTGAAGGAACTGAGGTCCTTGCAGGGCTGTCCCAATAATACTCAAAGGCTGAGGAAGCAGTCCAAAACCAGGGCACATATTGGATAAATGGGTAAACAGAAAAAAAAGGAACCTGACCATAGACAATTATTTTGGTCCCATGGAGGATCAAAATACACATTAAGAATATCAGAAAGTCCAAACTTTGTATCCAAAGACTCAAAGAAAAATGGAAGTTGGGCTCAAACTAAGGCAGAGTTCAAAAAAGATTTTGAAATTCAAGTAAGGGAGTAGAGGAAAAATTGGGAAAAGAAATGAGGGAGATGCAGGAAAAAACATGAAAACCAAGTCAGTAGCTTAGTCAAGGAGATCCAAAAAAATGCTGAATAAAACAACAGTTAAAAGCCAGTTTAGGTCAACTGGAAAAAAACAGTCCCAAAAACTGAGAAGAAGAAGAATATCTTAAGAAGGAGAATTGTCCAGTTGGAAAATGAAATAAGAAAGTCCTGAAGAAAACAATTTCTTCAAATGTAGAATGGAGCTAAAGGAAGAAAATGACTTTGTGAGGAATGAAGAAACAATAAGAGAACACCAAAAGAATGAAAAACTAGAGGAAAACATGAAATATCTCATTGAAAAAAAAACAACTGATCTGGAAAACGGTGTCAGAAGAGACACTCTAAAAATCACTGGGCTACCTGAAAGTTATGATCAGAAAAAGAGCTTTGACTTCATTTTTAAAGAATTTCTACCAGAAAATTGTTCTGATATCCTAGAAGCAGAGGACAAAATAGAAATTGAAAGAATTCACCAATCACCTTCTGAAAGAGAACCCAAAATGAAAACTCCTAGGAATATTATGGTCAAATGCCAGAGCTCCCAAGTCAAAGACAAAATATTACCAGCAACCAGAAGGACACAATTTAAATATCATATTGCTGCAGTCAGGATCACACAGGACATAGCAACATTAAGACCTCATAGGGCTTGGAATATAATTTTCTGGAAGGTAAAAGAGCTTGGAATGCAAATGAGAATTAACTACCCTGAAAAACTGACCATCTTCTTCCGGGGGAAAAGATGGACTTTCAATGAAAGAGGGAATTTCAAATGTTCCTGTTGAAACAACCAGAGCTGAACAGAAAGTTTGATCTTAAAGTACAGGACTCAGGTGAAGTATAGAGAAAGTGTGGACAAAAATGGCAAATTATGAAGGACTTAATGCTGATGAACTGCATGTATTTCTGCATGAAAAGATGATACTGATAATACTCATATGAATGTTCTCATTTAATAAAGCAGGTAGAAGGAGCTCTTATAGATGAGATACAGCAGAGAGCCAAATTTGAAGATATAATATATTGTAAAACTGGAGTCAATGGGTGAAAGGGAAATGTACTGGGAGAAAGGGAAAGGAGAAGGAGAATAAGCTACAATATTTCATGTAAAAGAGTCAACAAATAGCTTTTGCAATGGTATGGAAGGGAAGAGGTGAGAGGGCATGAGGGAGCCTACATTCTCATTGGAAATGGCTCAAAGAAATAACAGCATACAAACTCAATAGGGGATAGACATCTAGAAGAAAAATCAGAGAAAGGAGATGGGAGAAGGAGGACAGGGGGAAGGGAAGTGTGATATGGTTGATAGAGGAGAGGGTAGATCATAGGAGAGGATAGTCAGATGTAATTTTCTTTTTAACTTTTTTGCAAGGTGGTGGCCTTGATTGGGTAGCCTGTCCAAGACCAAGGGGCTGAGTGATGGTATCGCTGGGTCTCTGGGGTGGGGGGTGGGCTTGGGGCCTCCTGGCCCTAGGGCTACTGTGCCACAGCATACCTTTGAAGAGGGCCACAGTGAAAGGAGAGAGAAAATATAATAAATGGGAGTGGGGAGGATTGGATTGAAGGAATTACAATCAGCAACAGCAATGTGGAAAAATATGGAAGTAACTTTTCTGATGGACATATGATAAAGTATGTGATCCACCCCATGGTCAGAGCTGATGGTATTGGTACACAGACTGAAGCACAATTTTTTTCTTTCTCTCATTTTATTTCTCTTGGAAGTTTTGTTTTTTATTTTTGTGGGAGGGGGGATTATGTTTAGCCTTACAACAAGACTAATTTAGTAATGTGTAAATAAATAAATAAATTTAAATTTAAGTTAAAAAAAAAAGAAAAATATGAAAGTCCCAAATCTAAGATTACAAATATGATCTCAAAGTTCTGTATATATACTTTCTTCTTTCTTTGTCATTGTTGATGTTAAATGTTTTTAGATCTTTGAAGTGGTCCCATCTGTCTCAGGTTTCAAGGAAAATAACTCTATGTTTTATTAATATATAAACTTTATCACTTCTTTTACAGAAAGTGTCATTGTCTATGTCATATTCTCCATAGTATATTTTAGGGTTGACAGATACTTGAGGGGTATCTAATCCAACCTCTTCTTTGGAAGAAAAGGCAATTAAAATTTATTCTGCTTCATAAAGAGCAGAATAGACATTTTTATTTACTTGGTCATAGGAAGAGTAGAGTCCATGGACTTTAAAATAGATGTTTGAAGATTCTGGGAAAGTAATTGCAACCTTTGGTGATCTCGTGAAGCTGACTAATCCCTTCTCAGAATCAAGTTTTTTAAATTTTTTTTTAAGGCAAATGGGGTTAAGTGGCTTGCCCAAGGCCACACAGCTAGGTAATTATTAAGTGTCTGAGACCGGATTTGAACCCAGGTACTCCTGACTCCAAGGCCGGTGCTTTATCCACTACGCCACCTAGCTGCCCCTAAATTTTTTCTTGATTAAAGATTTCATTTATTTTGAGTTTTACAATTTTTTCCCCAATCTTATTTCCCTACTCCCACCAACCCCAGAAAGCATTTTGTCAGCTTTACATTGTTTCCATGTTGTAGGTTGATCCAAATTGAGTATGATGAGAGAGAAATCATATCCTTAAGGAAGAATGATGTTTTTCAATGCATCAAAAAAATAGAGAGTTTACAAAGAAAAGACAATCTGAGTTTAATAAACAATTATCATGGGGGCAGCTAGGTGGCATAGTGGATAGAGTACCATCCCTGGAGTCAGGAGTACCTGGGTTCAAATCCGGCCTCAGACACTTAATAATTACCTAGCTGTGTGGCCTTGGGCCAGCCATGTAACCCCATTGCCTTTCAAAAATCTGAAAAAACAAACAAACAAACAAAAAAGTTATCATGGAATAGCATTGGTAGATATCTGTTGGAGTCATTTTACTCCCTATTTCTGGATAGCTTCTCATGCCTGATTTAGGGGCTGTTTGGGCCCTCCAAGTGCCATATCTGAACCAAAATATGAGATTTCTAGGGATTATATGAACATGAAATAGAAGAGAGCTTTATTCTTTCAGAGCTTGTAACTCCCTGCCATAACGAGATCCAGTTTGCTTACTATGTTCCCCTATTGATTGTAAGCTTCTTGAGAACAAGGACCATATGAATGCAAGTGTATAGACACAATATAACTATGCATATATTTAAATACTTATATATACATATATATATATATGAACATATATCAAAATCTGTTCATGTTTCTCACAAAAAGAATGTTAGTTTCTTGAAGGTAGGGGTTGATTTTATATTTTATTTTTAATCAGAGTACCAAGATTATACACACACACACACACATATATATATATATATATATATATATATACATACATATATATATATATGTATATATATGTTTTTGGATTGTTTTCTGATTGACAACAGAAGGCCAACATGTGAGAGAAGGTAAATTTGAAAAACAAATGGAGGAAGCATTTGGATCTGGAGGCAGAATCAAAGAAAATCAATTCAAATTCATGCTGTCACTCATTATCTGAGAGACATTGAGCAATTCACTTAATTTCTCTGTACTTCATTTCATCAATAAAAAATTGAAAGCTTGAATAAAATGTCCTGCAAGTTTCTATCCAGCTCTCAATCTATTGTTATAGAAGAAAACTAGAAGCAAAAGAAATTTGGAAAGTCATAGAAGAGGAAGAGAAACAACAAATAGGCACTGTAGGAAAGAATAGTGTTCCTTGGCAATTAATAGAAAAATGCAGAAGTAGAGATAGATTGTGTATTAGGGAAAAAAAGGAAGGTAGAAAGCTCATCTGATAAGAAACACAAAGGTATGTCAATTAAGAAGCACAGCTGCTGTCTCTGGAAGGTCTAAGGACATGAGAAAGTGAATGAGTTATCAAGTTCAATTTCCCTTAACAAAAGCAGGACAGGGCAGAGTCTATAGCTGAGACAGGACTATGATGAATTGAAAGAGAAGAGTGTCACATTTCCTTTGTCATTATAATTCCTTCCCAGAGCATGAAACTTTCAGAAATCTCCCTCTTTATCCCCTATCCACCCACTCCCATGCATGCCCTTGAGTAAATTTATTGTTTTATTTTCATTGTCTATCCCTTTCTGTCTCCTCTTTTTAGTTGCTATCACCTCCAGAGATCCAATGCCAGTCAGTATAGCACTATTAAGCATTAATATCTTTTATACTGATCCAAGGAATGGCAGAGTGACAGAAAAGAAAAGGAGGTAGTATGGGAAAGTAGCATTAGTTTTACAACTCAGTGATTAGTCTAAACTTAGCCTCTTCCTCTTCATGTATATTACAGGAATATAGAATTTTAGATGTAAATCTATTAAGATGATCAAATACTGTACAATCCAGTCCCAATCCTATCATTTTTCTGATGGACTCATTGAGCTTGATTGATTTACTTATGATCTCACAGGTATTAAAAGTCAGAGGTAGAATCTGAACACAGGTCCTTAGATTGCAAAACCAATGATCTTTACACTCTCTCCTATTCATTTTCTTTTTAACTTCAAGGACATAGTATTTCATTGTTAAAGGTTGTTCTGACAATTATGAACATTGCAACAATATCAATATTTTCATGATTTATTAGCTAGTAAATCCAATACTGAAAAAGAGAGGAAGAGAGGAGAGGAGAAAGGAGGAGGTGGGAGAAGACAAAAGGGAGCAGAGAAGTGGGAGAAGAGAGGAGGGGAGGGTTGGGAAAGGGAGGGGAGGAGAGGGGAGCTAATATGAGCTAAGTAGAGAAGGGGAAGAGGGAGGAGGAGAGGAGAACAGAAAGTGAAAGGATTTTGGGGTACAATCAAAGGCACATCTAAATCATGGATAATGGAGTTTTTGTATCCTATTCAGAGAAAATTGAGTGTTTTCATCAAGAAATTAATATTTGATTCCTAAGTTTGACATGGTTTCTTTGCCACAAAAGCAAAATTAATGTGGGAACTAAGAAAACATGAATGAACAGATAACAAAACTACAGCAACAATAAATGTGTGATCTCCACAAGGACAGAGACTGTGTTGCTTTTGTTTTTGCATCCCCAGTACAAAGCATAATATTAGGCAACTAATAAATGCATTTTAAAATTGTAGAATAAAATTATGAAATAGATTCTGGTAAAACTTAAAAGGGGAATGATGAATCCTTTTAATTTGATAGGAATGTCAGTGAGTAGAACAGGAACTCTTACTATATAATTATAGAGTTTAATTTAAAAACCTAAAATAATATCTAAGAAATTGTTAGGCTAATTTTGCTTATGTATCAATTCAACTGAGAGTTGAATGGATGCCAGTTATAAGTACCAATTATGCAGTTTTAGAGGAAAAAGGAACAGAAGAGTCACAGCTCACAAGCAGTTGTAAGGTCTTCTTAAAGGGAAGGATGCCAAGCATCAGGGATGGTCTACCTGACTGTAGACAGCTTTACTTCATTGTATATCACAGCTACATCTTCATAGGTCTAGAAATACAAGGCCATCCATGGAGGAGATGGTTATTTTCTCTTCAACTTAGAGATCTATAGTGAAAATTATAATTGTCAGAAAATTTTCCCTTATAATAAATTTTGGTTCTCATTTTAACATTCTTTTTTTTTTCCTCTAAGGGCAAGAATACGAAATCAGCTTTCTTTCACAGGATAACCCCTTAGCTATGTGGATGTCCATGAGTCTCCTTTACTCTGAGAATGAAGGGTAGGATGTCATGGAGCTTTGAACTTTGAGTCAAGAAGACCTACATTTCATTTCCATGACAGATACTTACTAGCTGAATGTCTTTGGGAAAATTATATTATCAATTATGGCCTCTGTTTTCTCTTCGTCAAAGTGAGGAGTTTGGACTCAATGACCTGCAAGGTACCTTTGATCTCTCAACGTTGTTCCTAGGGAATATGTCTTAATTGACTAACAACAACCCTACTATATAGATGGTGTCTATTTTACAGATGAGAAAATTAATAATGAAAGAAGCTTAGTGACTTGACCAGAATTGTACAACCAAGTAAATATTTGATGCAGGATTCAAATTCAGATTTTTTAAACTATAATTCCAGTGGTATCCACTGAGATACCTAAGCAGAAATAATATTATGGCAGAATTGTATTTAATATAGTTATGTTTGTATATTATTGTTTTATATTTTGTTTGTATATTTTAAAATATTGTTCATGCTAAACAAATTTCTACATTAGCCATGTTACAAAAATACCCCCCCAAGCAAAAAGTATAAATTGAAAAAAAGTCCTTCAATCTACATTCAGAGTTCATCAGTTCTCTCTCTAGAGATAAAGAGCATTTTTTTATCATGGATCCTTTGGAATTAATATAATTCTTTTAACCAGGGTTGCTAAATTTTTCACAGTTGATCATCCTTGTAATATTACTGTTATTAGTTTCTATATTCTCCTAGTTCTGCCTCCTTTACATTTTATCTATTCATATACATTGATCCCAATTTTTCTGTAACCATTCCACTTATAGCACAACTTTTTTTTTCATCAAAAATATATATAACTGTGGCTAGGTGGTACAGTGGATAGAGCACCAGCCCTGAAGTCAGGAGTACCTGAGTTCACAGCTGACTTCAGACACTTAATAATTACTTAGCTTTGTGGCCTTTGGGCAAACCACTTAACCCCATTGCCTTGCAAAAACCTAATAAAACAAAACCAAACACATACAAACAAAAATTATATATATATATATATATATATATATATATATATATATATATACATATGTATGTATATGTATATATGTATATGTATGTGTGTATGTGTGTATATATACATATGTGTGTATATATGTATATACCACACTTTGTTAAACTTCCCCAATGAATGGAAAACCTCTCAACCCCTAATTGTTTGCCACCTTAAAAGTATTTTACAAGAGTAAAAGTATGCTGACTTATTTCATTTTGGAGGGAAAAATAATAATTTTGGTGAGAGCTTGCGCCTGTTCCTATGTATCACATGTATAGATGCAAATCAAGCTAAAAAACTGCTTTCAGAACAGGTCAAATGTAAAAATGAGCATCACAATAAAAATAAATAGGAAATTAAAAGCATATACTATTCAAAAACATAGAAGAATGCAATTACAAGGTCATATACCCACTCTGGGTAGGATGCTCATCTCTGGTAGAAGCCTTGAGAGTTTTCATAGTAGTTAACTTTTTCATTTAAGGACAAGCAGGTTTGGGGGGATATTTTTTAGTTTTGCTTTGTTTTTTGTTTTTTTGTTTTTTTAGTTGGTGCACTATGAGAAAAACATGATGTAATTCTACATAATAAAGTTCTTTCTTGCATATAAACACTATCAGTTAAGGATGATTTGAAAGATAAAATTTCAAGTGTCTGTGTGTATGTAAGAGAGAAAGAGAGAGAGGATTATAACAATAATGGTGCTGGTAGTAGTGATGATGAGATATAAATGAGAAAAAAACATATTATTAGTACACAAAACATGCATTTATGGATATATATATTCATATGTACATATATAAATTCCCAAGGTCATTTTAAAAATGTTAAAAATCTGTAGAGTGACCATTCTTGATAAAAGCTGTTTTTCAGGGCAAAAATATCCAAAATATCCATAAAACTCAAACTGAGTTAAATTATTAGGATTTTGCACACAATGGAGGGAAAAAAATCCCTTGATATTTTAATAAAAATGGATTTCCAAGGTGGACCCTACATGACAGAGAAAAGTCAGGATATTGCCAGAGCTCTCCTTAGTTCCCCTCATAAACAACATTAAATCAAACCACTAAATGGATTCTAAAGTGACAGAACCTACAAAAAGACTGAGTGAAATAATTTTCTAGCTTAAGACAGGATTTCAGTAAATGTGTGTCTCCCTTGGTTAAAGGGAGAGCAGAGCCTAGTGCAGATGGCTTTTAGCCACCACACCAATCAGTAACCAATGTCCTGGCTCAACAAGCTAGTAGCTCAACAGGCCAGATGTGAGACCTGCAGCACCAACACTGGAGGCAAACTGACAGCCCTGGAATTCAGGGAGCAATGGCTATGACTAGTCTAGGCGACCCAGTGCAGAAGGCAAGCTTCCAGCACCTGAGACCCCAGCACAAGAAACTTGAGACAGTATTCTCTGTGTCAGTAAAAAGAGAATATTTTTATAAGCTCCCAAAATAGGCTAAAATGAGCAAAAAACAAAAAGAAAAGAACCCCTAGTATAGAAAGCTACTATGATGACAGGAAAAATCAAAACACAAACTCAGAAGAGGACAATATTGTCAAAATTCCTTCATGTGGAGCTTTTCAGGGGAATATGATTCAGTCTTGAAAGATCTCAAAAAGGATTTTAAAGATCAAATAAGAGAGGAAGAAGAAAAATCAAGAAAAGAAATGAGAATTATACAAGAAAAAGTCTACAAATTGGAAAAGGAAGAACAAAATTGACTAACGGAAATGATTCCTTAAAAAAGTAGATCTGGCCAAATGGAAAAGGAGGTGCAAAATTCATTGAAGAAAATAATTCCTTAATAATTAGTTAGTGGAAGTTAATGACTCCATAGGACATTAAGAATCAAGCAACCATAAAAGAATGAGAAAATAGAAGAAAACATAAATTATCTTATTAGAAAAACAACTAATCTGGAAAAACAGATCCAGAAGACATAATTTAAGAATTACTGGACTACCTGAAAGCATAATTAACAAAATGGAGCCTGGACAGCCTCTTTAAAGAAATTATGAAGGAAAACTGTCTGAACTAGAAGATAAAATAGAAATTGAAAGAGTTCACTAATCACTTCTTGAAAGAGATCCATAAAGGAAAGTGCCAGAAATATTAAATAAGATTTCAGAGTTCCTAGTTCAAGGATAAAATATGGCAAGTCAGCATAATATAAAACATTTTTATTTTTAGTTGACGATTATAATGTATCTCCAAGTAGTGGAATACTATAGTTCCAGTGGTTTAAATTTTTGATAAACTAAAAGGCAAAGGAGAATTACAGGGCAGGTGTAAATAGTTTACTATAAATAGACAGAGGCAAAAATGTGAGTTGAATTTGAAGGGATGAAATATTAAAAAAATAAAATTAAAGGGTGAGAGACTAATATTCTTGGAGAGAGAGAGGGAGAAAATTATTTCACATTAATGTGGCAAGAAAAAGTTTTTGCAGTGTAAAGGAAGATGACAGTGATGAGAGGGAGTGAGTGAGAATAGTATCCACACTCAATTGCATATAGAAATCTATCTTACCCTTTAGGAAAGTAGGAGGGGAAAGGAATAAAAGAGAAGGGAGGAGGGTGATAGAAGGGAAGACAAAATGCAAGAAGGAGTAATGAACAATTTTGAGGATGAACAGGGAGAAAAGATAGAGAAGTAAGAATAAACAAAAGAAGAAAAAGGATGGAGGGGAATATAATTAGCAATCATATCAGCAGAAAACTATCAAAGCTAGTTTCTCTTATAAAGATCTCATTTCTCAAATGTATAGAGTACAGAGTCAATTTTATAAAAAAATTAAAATAAAAGTGTCATCGCTTAATATGAATAACTTTCAGATGAACTAATGAAAGCTACTTATAGCCATATAAAAATAGAGAAATGAAAATTAAAACAGTTTTGAAGTATTACCTCATGCCTATTAGACTGGCTTATAGAAATGACAAATGTTGAAGGGGATGGGGGAAAAATGAAAGATTAATGCAATGCTGGTGTAGTTGTGAATTGATTCAACCATTCCATAAAACAATTTAGACCTCTGACTAGAGTGCAATAAAACCTATGAGCTAGCAATACAACTAGTTGGTCTATATTAAAAAAAAGGGAAAGAAAAGGGAAAAAACCTCTATGTACAAAACTATTTATAGCAGCTCTTTTCTGGAGGCAAAGAACTGAAAACCAAGAGGATACCCATCAATTGAGGAATGACTGAACAAAATGTGATATATAATTGTGATGGAATATTATTGTGCTATAAGAAATGAAGTGCAGGATACTCTCAGAATAGCCTGGAAAGACTTATAGAAGCTGATGCAAAATGTACTTCACAAAAAATAACAGCAATATGGCAAGATGATCAGCTGTGAATGACTTACCTATTCTAAGCAATACAATAATCTGACAACTCTGAGGAATTTTTGATGAATTCAATCCATTCCCAGAGAAAGAGCTAATGGTGCCTGAATACAGATTGAAGAAGACTCACTTAACTTTATTTTTACTTAAATTTTATTTTAAATTATTTTTTTCTGTTTCTTTCACAACATGATTAATATGGAAATATATTTTGCATGACAACATATGCATAACTTATTACATGTCTTCTCAATGAGGAATGTAGGGAGAGAGGAAGAGAATTTGGAACTCAAAACTTTAGAGATAAATGTTAAAATTATTTTTACATGTAACTGGAGAAAATTAAAATGCTAAAAAATTATGATGGAAAGGGAAATGGAGAAAAAATGAGGATGCTGGGAAATGAAGTAGACAAACTAGGAGCATTTGTGACAACTTATTTCCTAAGAAAAGTCATCTTCTATGGTAAGAAGCAATTTTGTATGATTTTTAAAGAAATCAGGCACATTTTGTTTATTTTTGTTGTTATTTTATATTTTAAGATATAAGGAAAAACTGAACTGGATTGAGTACAATGTCCAAATCCAAGAACATAATATATCAGAAATAAAGATAGCATCAAGAGATTTAGTTCTCCACAGATACATAAAACTGGATATTTTTTAAAGCATAGAACACCCTGTCAAAAAATAACCTATAAAGAAAGGATGTGGCCATTTAAATGATCAGTCTTATTTCCTATTTGATAGAACTGACAAGTTCTAAAATATGTCCTAATAACACAATCAGCTGTTGGGGATTAAAAAAACCAACTTTGTCCACCCTGGAGTGTCCCTCGTCCATCATCGGTGGCTGATGCCTGCTGTTTTAGGTTTTTAGTCCTGTTCTTCTACAAGAGCTGCTGAGTGGTTCTTAAATTTCATTAAAACAGAAGACTTGCTGATGCTATTAGACTTGAATCATGGCCAAAAAAAGAAGGTGCACTTAAGAGACCTGAACAATAACTCTTATTTGCCATGGTATCCTGCTCTCAGCACTTAAAACTCTTACTGAGGAAGGGAACAAACACACACACAAAAAAAGATCCATACTTTTGCTATTTCCGTGAGAGAGAATTCATCTTCTCTATATTTGGAAGGACTTGTCATCTTTGGACCTACTGATATTCTAGTGATTGACTCAACTTCAAACAATAAACATTTATTAAGCACCTACTATGGCTAAACACTGTACTAAGTGTTGAGGATACAAAAAGTGATAAAAGACAGACCTTGTCCAAGAGTTTACAGTTTAATTTCTTGAAATCACCCCTAAGTGTCATTATCATGGGGTACTCAAATTCATGATTTATTAAATGATATTAGTAGGCTCAAACGTCTCTTCTCCCCATCAGTCTTGCATCTCCAACTGACCGATGAACATCTCAAACTTAATTGCCCTTATGTTTCTCAAGCTTATCCACATAAATAGATGTTAATACAGCCAAAACTGATCCCATTATCTTTGCTCTCAAACACTTTTCTCTTCTTATTCCCATTTAGGACACACTATTTTCTGAGATATTAAACTTAAAAACTAGGTGTTATTTTGAACACTTAAATCTCTAACATTCTCTTTCCATCAGGTGCCAACTCCTGGTGATATTTTATTCAGAATATCTCTTGTATTGACCACTATGACCCCATGACTAGCCTACTGCATTAGCCTTCTGGTTGGTCTCTTTGCCCAAAATCTCCCTTTACTCCAGATGACAAAATGATCTTTCTAAAGAACAGTTTTAACTTTCCATCTTCTAGTTCTACAAAATTCAATGACTTCTTATTGCTTCTAGTATCTACTATAAAAACCTTGTTTGATTTTTAAAGTTCTCCATAAAATGACTTCTTACTGCTTGTCTAGTCTTCATAGTTTTTGTTATCCAGTGACTATGGTCCTTTTGCTAGTCTTCTCATAAGACAATTCATCTGCCAACTTTTCAGATCTTCCCTGGCTATTCCCAGTATGTGTAATCTTTCTCTTCTTATCTTTAACTCCTGGTTTCTTTGCCTTTTTTTCAGGTACTACCTAAAACCCTACCTCTACAAAACAACCTTTCCTATATATCCTTATTAATAGTCCCTTTCAGGAGTGGCTAGGTGGCACAGTGGATAGAGCAATGGTCCTGGAACCAGGAGGACCTGAATTTCAAATTTGGCCTCAGACACTAAACAATTACCTACCTGTGTGGCCTTGGGCAAGCCACTTAACCCCATTGCCTTTCAAAAACCTATAAAAATAATAGTACATTTCTTCTAATATTTTCAGTTGACCAATTATATATATTTCATTTTCTATAATTGTTTGCCTGTGGTGTCACTCATTAGACTGTGCATTCCTTCAAAACAGTTTTTTTGGTCTTTTTTTTGATAATCTTTGTACTTAGCAGTATGCTTAGTACAAACCAAATGCCTAATAATTGTTTCTTGACAACTTGAGAAAGGCTTTGAGAAGGGTCTAAGAACACATGTGATGACTGTCATCATCTAACAATCACTGGGCAAACTCAAACATGATTCAATAAAAGTAAACTAATCATAAAGTGATTTTTTAAAAGTCAAAACAAAAGCCAAGATGGTGGATTGAAGGCAGGAAATTCTCATAGCTCTTGCCCAGACCAGTCCAAATACTTTTAAAGCCCACATTCTATAGGAGCAGAACCCCAGAATAACTGAGTGAAACAATTTTCTAGCCCAAGACAACTTGGAAGATCCATGACAAGAGTCTGTTGCACCTGGGTTAGAAAGGGTCTCAGCACAATCTGCACCACAGTCCAGAGCAAACTGGTTCCAGCCATTCAGGACTAGCCCAAAAGGTTCCTGGGTCTCTAGGGGTACCTGTGTTATGGTAATGGGGGCAGTTTCAACTTTCAAGACAACTTAGGTCAGCAGAAAACTCTGCCACACAAGAGTGAGAGCAAACCTCAACCCAGCACAGCCTTGGTGCAGACCTGACCCTAGGAATGGGGAGTAGGACTGGGGAGTTATCCAGCAGGGAACCACCCATAGGTTTCCAGGGTGCTCAATCCAGAGATGGTAAGGGAGGTGGGGGGTGGGGGAATCACAGAGGTCTCTTTCCTATCTCTGAGGCAGAGTTCTGTTGTTTTGCCCATACTCAGATTTAGGTCACAGTCTGGAGCCCCAGTCTCAGGAAAAGGAACTTTTCTGTCATAGAGGAGCAGAGACCCTCCTCACAGTTCCAGGGCAGAGGGAAATGCTTGTGGTCATCCACAGACAGAGCACAGACAAGGAGAGCAGCCAGAGCTTGCCATAAAAACCTCAGAAGAAATTGAGGTGTCTGGGAGGTGTCCCTGAAAACAGCTGCAAAAATCCTCAAAAGCCTGGAGCAGTGCATTCTCCATTGTGGAAGTAGAGCCCTACCTTAACAAAGAGAAAATCAAATCTTAGATTAGGGGAAATGACAAAGAACAGAAGAAAAATATCTGACCATAGACAATTTCTTTAAACCTATGGAGGATCAAGCACCCACTAAGAGAAGATAACAAGATCAAAGTCACCAAAAAAATGAATTGGTCTCAGATTAAGAAATAGTTTAAAATACATTTTGAAAATCAAGGGAGGTAGAAGAAAAATTGGGAAGAGAAAGAGGAGCAATGTGAGAAAATCAGAGCGATGTGAGCAAATTATGAAGACCAAGTCATTAGTTTGGTGAAAGAGATACCAAAAATATTGAAGAAAATAAACAATTAAAAACCAGTTTAGGTCAAATGGAAAAAAAAACAGTCCACAAGGCCAATGAGGAGAAGAATACCTTAAGGAGCAGAATTGGCCAGATGGAAAAGGAGATTTAAAAACTCTCTAAAGTAAATAATTCCTTCATATGTAGAATGGACCTAAAGGAAGCTGATGACTATGTGAGAAATCAAGAAACAATCAAAATAAAACAAAAACAATGAAAAACTAGAAGAAAATATGAAAAATCTAATTGGAAAAATAACTGAACTGACATGTTCATCAGATACAGGAGAGATAATTAAAAAAAAAATTAGACTACCTGAATGCCATGACCAGGCAAAGAGCTTAGACTTCATTTTCAAGAAATAAATCAGCAAAATTATGCCAATATTCTAGAAGCAGAGGGTAAAATATAAATTGAAGGAATCCACGATCACCTCATGAAAGAGATCCCCAAATGAAAACTCCTAGGAATATTATAGTCAAATTCCACAGCTCCCAAGTCAAGGAAAAAATATCCCAAGCAGCCAGAAAGAAACAATTCAAATATCATGGAGTTACAGTTAGGAAAACACAGGATTTAGCAGTGTTTACATTAAAGGTTCATAGAGCTTGGAATACAATATTCCAGAAGACAAAAAAACCTGCATTACAACTGAGAATCAACTACCCAGCAAAACTGAACATACACTGTCAGGGGAAAAGATGGACATTCAAGGAAATAGGGGGCCTTCAAACATTTCCTGTTGAAATGACCTGAGCTGAACAGAAAATTTGCATTCAAGGACCGGATTCAGGTGAAGCATACAAAGTATGGATGGGAAGGACTAACTATGAGGGATTTAATGATGCTGAACTGTTTGTATTCCTCTATGGGAAGAAGATACAAATAACTCATATAAACCTTCTCATTAGGGCAGTTAGAAGAAATATATTTAGACAAGGTACAGGAGGGATTTTTATATGGAGTTATAATATATTATAAAGATGCAATCAATGTACAAGAAAGGAATGTACTGGGAGAAAATGAAAGGAAAATTAGAATGGTTTAGGTTATTCCACATAAAAGAGGCAAGAAAAAGTTTTTGCAATAGAGAGGATGCAGGGGAAGGTTAGGGGGAATGAGTGAGCCTTCATTCTCATTGCAAATGTCTCAGAGAGGAAATAACATACACACTCAAATGGGTATAGAAATCTATCTTACCCTAGAGGAAAATAGGAGAGGGGAGGGATGGGAGAAAGGGAATGTGGGAGATGAGTAGTAGTATAGGTGATAGAAGAGAGAGATAAGATCATGGGAGAGGGAGTCAAACTGCACACTTTTTGAGGAGGGGCAAGGTAAATGAAGAGAGGTAATAGAATAAATGTGGGATTGGGGGATATAGGATGCAGGGAAATACAGTTATGAATAGAAACTGTGGGAAAAAACAGTGAAGCAATTTCTTTGATGAATTTATGCTGAATAATGCTATCCATCACAGAGACAGAACTGATGGTATCTGAATGCAGTCTGAAAAACACTTTTTTTATTTCTTTTGAAATGTTTTTATCATGGGGGGGCATATTATGTTTACTTTTACAACATGACTAATGTAGTAATGTGAAAATATAAAATAAAATTTCCATTAAAAAGATAAAAAAGTCAAAACAATTCATGAAAAATAATTTGTATAAGGGTATAAAAGTGTCACAATTTCCATTAGTCAATATCACATACTTGGTCATGAAATATTACATTCTGTCCTAATTTAGTCTTCCCAATCTACTGCATTTTTGTTTATAATTTGTTCAGCTTATCTACAAACATATTAACACCTCCTGGTAAGATATACACTGTTTGAAGATAAGGACTATGTTCAATTTTTGTCTTAATATTCCTGTGCTTACTTAGTCTAGTGCCTGATACAAAATAAATGCTTATTAAATGTTCATTATGCTGAATGGCTTTTTGAAGCACGGAATCATAGAATCTGATCAAAGATAACATAGATTTAAGGCAGGAGGGGGTCTTTCTAGGTAATTGAATCTGACTTGTTCAATTCATAGAAGAGATTACTGAAGCATTGTTAGCTTAAATGATTTACCCAGGATCATACACCTAGTAATTTTCTGAAGTTAAGATTTCAACTCAAGAAAGGTGTGGTGACTATAAGCCCAGTCTATCCATTATGCCACCTGTTATGTTTGCAAAATAGAGCCCAATGCTAGAATGACATCTTTTCAAGATGAAGAATGTATACACATAACCATGTATGCATATGTTTAACAAAATATATATGTAAATATGCATATGCACATATAAACTTTAATGATTTAAAATATTTAAAACTATCTCTGCCCAAATACATATCAAAACAGACATATTTATGTTTCTGTGTTTTAGTTGTTCATATATTCTGATCTACACAAAACATCCATATTGTTTATTGATAGAAATGCAAGTCTCTCATTCTCATAAGAATTTTCCAGAATTTATATACTTTTGATTGAATCTTTAAGAATCCAGGGTTAACTAAATATCTTAATGAGGCATCATTAAAGGAATTTAGTAGAGAAAGACTTTAGGCTTTGTCCTCTTTATTTTCAGAGAGAAAATTTTAGAGAAATGGATAGAGA
This sequence comes from Macrotis lagotis, assembly GCF_037893015.1. NCBI lineage: Eukaryota > Metazoa > Chordata > Mammalia > Peramelemorphia > Peramelidae > Macrotis > Macrotis lagotis. Next base: position 24,936,185 of record NC_133663.1, on the reverse strand, counting down.
TAACAGATATACAGTTGAAGGTTTGATATATGAACAAATTTCTTAACAGGCAGGTTTATTAAAAAGTTGATTGAACTTCCCCAAAGTGTAATGGAGTCCATGTCACTGAAACTCTTCTAGTATCAACTTAAAAGATATATGCCATTGAAGGGATTCTTGGTCAAATGTGGTTGGATTAGCTGACCACTGATATCCCTTCCAATGTCACACTATGTTAGTCAATGAAAGGAAGTTTATAGTTACTAGTGTGCTTTTCTTTTTTCATCAAAGATATTTTAAAGGTGCTGTTCTTTTCTATTTTTAATTTCTATTTTTATTTACATTTTTTATTTATGCATTACTAAAATAGTCTTATCATAAGAGTAAATATAATCCCCCCCACAAAAATACAAAAAAAAACTCATGAGAAGTAAAGTGAAAGAGACGAAAAAACTGTGCTTCAATCTGTGTTCAGATACCATCAGCTCTATCTCATGGTGGATCGCTTCTTTATCATAAGTCCAGTAGAGAAGTTACTTCCACAGTTGATGTTGCTTTCACTCTGCCCCTCGTTAAAAGTGTGCTGTGGGACAGCCAAGTGGTATAGTTGACAGAGTTCCAGCCCTGGGACCAAGAGGCCCCAAGCCTACACCCCCCCCCACCCCTAGAGAACCAGCACCCATCCATCTCCATGGTCCCAAGCAGGCCATCTGATTCTACCACCTTGCAAAAAGTAAAAAAAAAAAAAAGAACATGATATCTGACTATCTTTCCCATGATCTACCCTCTCCTCTATGTCCTACCTCCCCGCTCCCTTCCCCCGGCCCCTTTATCCCATCCCCTTTCTCTCTTTTTTCTTCTAGATTTCTATGACCTATTAACTATATGGGTTGTTTACTTTCTGAGCCATTTCTGATGAGAATGAAGGCTCCCTCAATTGCCCTCACCTTCCCCCGTCCATACCATTGCAAAAGCTATTTTTTGACTCTTTTAAATTAAATATCTATCTATTCTGCCTCTCCTTTCCTTCCTCCCAGTACATTTCCTTTTCACCCATTGACTCCATTTTTAAAATATACCTTCAAATTCGTCTCTCTGCTGCTTCTTGACTATAAAAGGTCCTTCTAACTGCTCTAATAAATGAGAGAGTTCATATGAGTATTATCACTATCTTCTTCCCATACATGAATACATGCAGTTCATCATCATTAAATCCCTCATAATTGACCCTTCTTGTTCACACTCTCTATGCTTCACTTGAATCCTGTACTTGAAGTTCAAGCTTTCTGTTCAGCTCTAGTCATGTCAACAGAAACATTTGAAATTCCTGTTTCATTGAAAGTCCATCTTTTCCCCTAGAAGAGGATGTTCAGTTTTGCTGGGTAGTTGATTATTGGTTGCAGTCCAAGCTCTGTTGGAATTTCTTCCAGAATATTTTATTCCAAGCTCTAGGAGTCCTTAATGTGGATACTGCTAAGTCCTGTGTAATCTTTACTGCAGTTCCATAATACTTGAATTGTTTTGTTCTGACTGTTTGTAATATTTTCTTTTTCATTTGGGAATTCTGGAATTTAACTAAAATATTCCTGGGGGGTTATTTTTATGGATCTCTTTCAGTAGGATAGCAATGGATTCTCTTAATTTCTATATGCCCTCTGATTCTAGGATATCAGAAAAATTTTCCTGTAGAAATTCTTTAAAAATGAAGTCAAGGGCAGCTAGGTTGCATAGTGGATAGAGCACCAGCCCTGGAGTCAGGAGTACTTGAGTTCAAATCCAGCCTCAGACACTTGACAATAGCTGTGTGGCCTTGGGTAAGCCACTTAACCCCATTTGTCTTGCAAAAACAAAATCTAAAAAAAAAAAAAAAAACGAAGTCAAGGATCTTTTCCTAATCATGACTTTCAGATAGCTCAATAATTTTTAAATTGTCTCTTCTCAATCTGTATTTGAGGTCTGTTGTTTTTCAATAAGATATTTCACGTTTTCTTCTAGTTTTTCATTCTTTGATATCATTGTTTTTTGTGTCTTGATTCCTCACAAAGTCATCAGCTTTCTTTTGCTCCATTCTACATGTTAAAGATTTGTTTTCTTCAGGAAAGCTTTCTTATATTCTTTTCCATCTGGCTGATTCTGCTTTTTAAAGCATTATTCTCCCCATTAACTTTTTTGAATTGATTTTTCCATTCAACCTAAACTGGTTTTTAGTATGTTATTTTCTTCAGTATTTTTTACATCTCCTTGCTAAGATGCTGACTTGGTTTTCCCATTTTTCCTGCATCTCCCTCATTTCTTTTCCCAATTTTCCCTCTACCTCCCTTACTTGATTTTCAAAATCTTTGTTGAGCTCTGAAATAAACAGCCTGAGACCAACTCTTACATTTCTTGAAGGATTTAGATACAGAAGCTGAAACTTTCTCTTCTTCAGAGTGTGTGTGTTTTGATCCTCCATGAGACCAAATTGTCTAGGGTCAGGGTCCTTTTTTCTCTGTTTACTCGTTTCCCCAGTCTGTGCCTGGTTTTGGCTTCCTGAGCTTTTGAGTATTATTAGGATACCCCCACAACGACCTCAGTTCTTTCAAGGTCCTATGTGAGGCTCTGATTGCCCTCCTGCTTGTGCTCTAGTCTATGGATGGCAATAGGGGGTCCCCAGACTGCCATGGTCTGAATATGGACAAAGCTCCAGAGTTCTGTCCCAGGGCTAGAGGAAAGACCTAGACAGTCTTCCCGTACCCCCTTACCTTCTGTGAACTGAGCACTCTGGTAAGAGCTGCCAGGCGGTTCTGTGTGCCTGCTTCCGTTTCCTGGCATCTGGGCTGCACTGAGGGCCACAGCTATGCTGATGGCCACAGATGCACTGAGGATCACAGTGGCTCCCACTCACTCTGGCAGAGGTTTCCCTGCTGATCTTCCAAGTTGTGCTTAGTGTTCCCTGGGTTGCCAGGGAAGAAAACTGCTTCTGCTGCTGGGAGCCCGTGCTCCTGTGACTCAGGCATCTAGATGCCCAACAGGCTGTTATGTGAAGATTGGAGCTCCTCCACTCCAGCCGTGCTGCTGCCCCCTCCACCCCCATGGAACAGAGCTGCCCCATGATTTTCCAGGTTATCGTGAGCTGGAGAATTGCCTCATTGGATTTTTCTGTGGGTTCTGTTCTCTCGACAATTTAGTTAGAGTCATAATTTTAAGTTTTTTGTAATATTTCTTGAGAGAGCTCCTAGGAAAGGCTCTCCTCATGCTGCCATCTTGGCTCTGTCCCCCTAAAGGTCCTTTTCTAACTCTCTAAACCCTCTATTAAAATCATGTTGAGCATGCTAAGCCTATCTCTCTCTCTCTCTCTCTCTTTGAATTCTGGAAAGGACTACAAAGAATCCCTTCAGGCAGAGAGGATAAATAGCCTGCCTAGTCATTCCCTAAAATGATAGCTTACTCTTAGCCTACAGGAGAACTGGTCATTGTATGTTACTGCCAAATTGCCTGCTTTGAGAGAATAACTGAAGGAGCATTTAATCATACTTACAAATAATTATTGCTAAGTAGAAAAAAATGACCACTGAATTCATCAGCTATCATGGAATCATTCATATCCAGACCTTCTTTTTATAGATGTCAATTTTCTTAAAGGTAATCATTGATATCTCTGTACCTCTCATTGTACCTAGAAAAGGTTCTTGAAGGCAATGGAAACTCAATAAATATATGTTGAATGAATGACAAACTAAATCTAGGCTAAGGAAAAGGTGACATTTGAGATCATTATTTTCCTCCAAGGAATAGGAGAGGATGGGGAGGGAGGATGGATTTACTAAATGCCTACTGGATGCCAGATATTATATGAAACACTACAAATATTATCTCATTTAGTGCTTTTAACAACTGCAGGGATAGGTGACTCCTGGAAATTGGGCTTGAGCTCAGTTCTTCCTGATTCCAGGCTTAGTGGTATATTCATTGTACCACCATTTTACACTTGTTATATTAGATCCAATACTAAGAAAGATAAGGGTTGATATATCAAAATTGGATATTTTAAATCAATTAATTTATATATCATTCAAATTTTACTTTGTGAGAATTCTCATAATTTTATTTTACATGATACAATATTTCTAGACAAATATTTTTAAATCCTTTCAATAATTTTATCATTTAAAGAATAGCTTAAATGAATATTTTCTTCTTACTGTTAATTATAATTAGTAGTAACCATCATTATCATCATAATTATTATTATTTTGCTTTTAAGACATGTGAGATTAGGGTACATTAACCCTGAGGTTATCTGATTCCTTTGAGTGGTTTTAGGAAATGTATCATTTTTTTTAAAAATCACCTTTAATTTATAATTTTTCACATCTGGGTTACTTAGCACTCCTTAATTATTCAAAATTACCAATTACCCAGTCATTTAAAAAATAGGTGGCACAATGCTTATGCAGGGGGATATTGGAATTAAGAAGACCTGAGTTCTAATACTACCTGAGACATTTATTGTTTCCTTTGACTCAATCTCAGTTCCTTCATCTTTAAAATGAAGATAATAATAGCATTGCTCCAAAGAATAAGGTGATATTCAAATGAGTTAACATGCAAATTTCTTCAAAATGTCAAAATATGTATAAAAGTTTTTATTATGATTTCTAAAACAAAAGTTAATATTGTAGCAAATACACTTTAAATAAATTATATCTAAGTAATCTCAGAAACTGGAAAGTCTCTGTAAGTGCCATGAATTAAAATAGTTATTAAAGAGCTGTTATGATGATATTTCCATGAAATTACCTATAACATTGATAGAAATATTTATAGAATATAGAAGACTGGTCATTGAATCAAGAAAGACTTGAATTCAAATCCTAACTGACAAATATGACTCATGAGCAAGTTTCACACCATTACTGTCTCTTCAAATTTTGTAAGACTACACATACTAGATATGGGGTTATAATTCATCAATGGAGAGAATTTCTCTTCTGGGACTTTCTCTAACAAAAAAAGTACTCCAATCCCCTTGAAAAATCTCAAATCTCAAAAATGAGGAATTTTCTACTAGACAGTTTCAAGATGAAGAATGACAGTGATAGTTGTGATGTATTTGAGTTTTCAAGTCTGAATGTGATGCAGCAAAAGTGATTCCACTGAGGGGAACTCAAGCCATTCTGCTAGGTGGTGCTGTCAGGAATACCTGGGTTCAAATCCAGTCTCAGACACTTAATAATTACCTAGCTATGTGGCCTTGGGCAAGCCACTTTACCCCCTTGCCTTGCCAAAAAGAAAAACCCGAAAAAAATTTTAAAAATTAAAAAAATAAAAAAATAAGATGTTTTTAAAAAACACATTCTGAGTATATGTTTTTTTCCTAATAGGATGCAAATTCCTTGAGGCCCAGAATTTCAATTTTTGCCATTATATCCCAGTTACATATAACAGTTACTGACACATAGCAGTCATTTGATAAATCTTGATTTTTTTTACTACTTCTTCATTTGATATGTTTACACAATATTTCACACAAGATGCATACTCAACAAGAAAAGAAGAAGAAAAGTAAAATTTGGTGGGAGGAGGTACATATTGCTTTGATGAAATGGACTTTGTTCCAACATCCATTTAAAATCCTGATGACAGTGGCCCCCCTGAGAAATAGGTATGTGCTGAGTTGTTTTCATCTGCGGTAAAAACTGTTGCTAGTTAACAGTGATCAGGGAAAGTAAAACTGAGCTTTGAAATATGACTTCTTGATGACAGCATTTGCAAATTTGAGTTTGGGAGTTTTTAACCTCTTTGAGCTTCAAGAAAATAAAAACTAATGTATTTTATATGTCTTTAAAGGGAGGTTTATTGTGAGTTTCTACAGATACAACAAAAGAGAAATTTTCCTTGTATAACACAAACAGCTAGACAAACAAGTCCCATAAACTATTACAAGAGTTTCAAACCCAGTTACTCTGAAAACCATGTTGAATTGTTACCCTCTTGGGGTCCATTCTGTTCTCGGATATGCTGTATTGAGTGTCCCCTGTTAGCTTATAAAATCTACCTCACACAGAGCCAAATCCGGGCATTGTAACTAATTTTATAAGCTACCTAGTGATATGGACCCTTGAATTACCCAAGAATATAAATAAGTCTAAAATTTTGTGAGAAAAAATGTGAAGTACACACGAGTCCTTTTATTTTGGGTGAACTATTTTTTTAAGCAGGGCAACATTTGAAGGTCTTTCTTCAGTGTCTGCATTCTTTGGACCACCTCCACTGGTTAAATAGTGACAGTGTTCAATCTGTCCAGAATTTGGAAAGGAAGTAGTGTAAGTTTGCTGCATTTTGACAGCTTCTTCTTTCAATCTCCATCTTCAATTCTGCTGAAGCAACATCCTCTAGCTTTCAATTACCACTGCAGTACTTTGGAATTGGATTGGTGATGGTTTTGGACTTCAGAAAGACAATGTCATTCCATTTCCACTGAGCCAGCCCTAAAATGTCACATTAGCAATCATCAGCTTTAATTTTCTTTTAATTATAACAGGGACTTTGAAAGATAATGATCAATAAGGCAGAGCCATTTTACAAAATCTTTTATAGGCGTGCTAAACAATGATAAACATTTACTTATAGAATCTATTACAAGTAAAATTTCTCCCTTAGAGTTACATGGGGGCCAAAAATGAAATCCCTACAAAACAAGGAATTCATTAACTTATAGCTGATTAGGACTAGAGAGAAATAGTTACTAGTTCCAAGACAAAATATCCTTTCCATTTTACCGTTTTGGAAAACTGAGACTTAAAGAGATGCTTTGCCCAAATTCCAAGGATCAATAGGAGAACCAGATTCCCTAATTTGAAGACCTGTTCTGATGACCAGTACACTACAATGATTCAGTAGTATTTAAAGAAAAGTAGAATGAAATGATGCCTAAGAAATTATGTCCCAGACTGACCACTTGATGAATTATCAGAAAACCTGGATTTTAGTCATTCAGCTTTATGTCTTTGAAGAAATTACAGTTTCTCTGAGGTCAGTTTCCATATCTGTTTAGATGGTTGGACAAAATAACCTCTCATGCATCACCTTGCATCCTATGATGATTTCCATTGTGGTATAATCCCTTTTCCTTCCAGTTTTCTTTTTCAAATCAATAAAATTTAAATCAATTCATTTCAATAAAAAAATTTTTAAGGGTTTATAAGCATGGCTATCTTGTTCCTGATCTGTCACCATAGTTAGGATTCCTTTATTCAGACCCCACATTCTCACTTATTGCTTAGGTATAATAATAGCCCATTCTTAATGAAAGTTCAGTTTCTTGTTCATATCTCCATAGTAAGTTTTATAGCCACCTAATCAGAATTGCTTGATAGGAAAAAATCTCACTTTGGGGTATTTATTAGGAGAGCCTAGCCTAATGCTTGGACCATAATAAATGCTTAATACATTCTGATTTATTGACTGTCTGCAGCATTCTATGGGATACATGACAATCAAGGTGTATAATGGATTTTGCATCCTAATATCCTGGATTGAGTCTTGGCTGTGACCAAAGATATATAACCTCACTTCTTTGGTCCTGGGTGTTCTCACCAAGGTCCTCCACACCTACTGGAAACACCTGTCTCCAAAGGTAGAGAACTCAACATTGTGTCAAGAACATAGTGTCAGTTTTACTGTCTCTTACACGGAATAAGTTGTTGGCGATAAAAGATCTATACAAGAATAATTCACGGAACACTATTCAAAATGATCGGTAGGTCTTTTCCGCGAGCAAGATGAGATGCACTTTATTATATTTAAATATGCTTCAAAGGAGTATTTTTCTTGAAAAATGGCTAAGCCCATTGTATATGAAAGGACAGGAAATCATTAGTCCTAGTAATGGCTTCTCCCATCTGCCCAGGTCTACAAAGCTTTGCTTTCCTGGATGAGCGAACCCGGTGTGCCATTGATCAATACCTGCCTTCCTTTTACTCTGCCTCTAGGGGAGTAAGAACTGCTGATGGAGAGTTTTGCAGAAGCAACTGCTGTTATAACTAGTGGAGTGGGGAAAATCACTTCTAGAGAGATAACAAAATAGATCATTGTGAATTTGACTCCTTTAAGAGGAATGCAGAAAATGAATCCTAAAGGAAAAAATAAAGCAGACCCAAAGGTTCAGCCATATTTATTGATCAAATAGGGAAGATTAGATTCTTTACCTTTTCTACATCTTTGAAAGGACTCTGCCAAAAATAGAAATGTAAAATTTGTACCTACAATTAGAATATAACTGATATATGTCCTGATGCCATTTTTCTCTTCATTCCACCCATTGATGGTTGACTATTTTAAGAACCTCAAAAATACATCACTTTTAGCCATCTATTCATCATCTCAAAGGAAATTTTATAATCACCAAATCAGTTGACAGTGGAATTAAGGAAAACACAGTAGCAAGAATGGTAACAAAAGAACATCATGAAACAGGCATTAGTTAAAGTTCAGATGCATGTGAGAAGTAGTTCATTCAATTTAAGCATATTGATATTTCCCTCTGTTCCCATATTGTTATTTTTCCAAAGTTTTCTATTTCCGTATTCCATTATGCAAACAAATAGTCTAGGAAGATTGACACTCCCTACTGTTGGAAAGAATATGTGTGTTTCTGTGTGTATTATAGATCAAGCAAAGGTAGAAATTTCTGTACATTCCCTCTAATGGTGTAATTTATATGTTTACTTTGTTTTCAATATGGTGCATGCAGTCTAATTTCCAAAAGATTCCTCATTTGCAATTAAGGTAAATGTTAAATTGTGATGTTCAACACAGGGGCTTATTTGGGCCATGACTAGGGTCACAAGTCACTGACTTCCATTTCTCTCAGAGGCCATTTGAAAATGAATTGTCTTTTACTCTGTTACCAGATTAGGCAATACTCATATTGCTGATTCTTTAGCCTCTCTTACGTACTTTCAGGGAAATATTTATTTATGACTGAACTTGGAGCTAAAGGCTTCCAACTAATGGAAATTATGGAAAAGCATTTTGAAAAATCCTAAGCGCAATACTAATTTTAAATAATAACTGCAGTTAAAGGGAAAGTGGCAACCATCTGTCAGGCATGTAAACTTCACACTCGCAAGCAAAAATATAATTGTGTCCTGGCAATTATGCTACACTGCTATACATTACATTTCATTTCGACTATTGTTTCTCGAAAGAGCAGAATAAGCTTGATTCTGAATTCAGTGCAAGTTTATCCCAAGGAAAGATTATGGGAAAGAAAGGGAGGGAAAAAAAGACAAAAATAAAAAGAGCAAAAAAAATCTAACTGCTCATTCAAATAAAGATTTCCTTGAAAGGATCACTTCAAAAAAAAATAGTAGTATGACATAAGCTCTAAGCAGATCATTGCATGGTTTTGATCCTTGTTACTATCATGTATTGTTTCTTATTATTATTTGCTCTCTTGATGTTAATGGATTAAAAGGAAAATCTCTGGAGACTTTGGCGAACTCTAAGGGCAATAATGAATCAATTCAGCAGTGTGCATTGACAGCTAAAAAGAGAAAAATTCTCTCTAGGTTGCTTTGGGAAAGGCAAAGTGTCCAAAACAAGGAAAGTGACAGTTAGATTTTGTTCAGCCTTGAAGATTAATGCTGGAGAGTTGAGGTCCCTGACATTTTTTTGTATGATGAACCCCTCCTTTGTCAGTATGGCAAAACTGATGGATGCATTCTCAGAATCATTTATGGATGCATGAAATAAAACACCTAGGATTACAAAGGAAACCCAGTTGTATAAAATGAAGTTATCACTTTTTTAAAGTTGACGTACCCAAGAATAGGAGCCTTCTTCCAAAGGAAAACCACAAATAAAAACTCTTGCCTAGAAAATTGATCAGGATGATGAGAAGACTGTAGACTATGTCTTAGAATTAAAAGATATAAAAACCAGAGATATTTAGCCTGTAGTAGAAAAGATGTGGTAACAGGGTCATGTGAAATGTGTTCACTCTTGATCAGAGTTATAACACTGATAAAGATTTAGACCTGACCTGGCTATTCCTCAGAGGGCAGAACTAAAGGGAATTGCTGGAGTTGGCAGAGAGGCATATTTGGATTTGTTGTTTTTTCTTTATTTGTTTGTTTGAGAACTTTTATAAATGGGGAATGGAATACTTTGAAAAGGAGTGGGCTTCTTTAATTGAAGTTCTTTTAACAGAGGAAGGATAACCAGTCAGTCAACAGACATTTATTAAAAGTCTGCTTTGTATCAGTATATACGTTATATATATGTATGAGCTGAATTAAGTAGTCCTTAAGGACACTCACAAGTCTATGACTATTTCTGTGAATTTAAGGAATGAGCCAATTAGGACAAATTGATATATTGGGCAATGTCCTTAAAAGTGAAGGACTTTTTTCTAGGATTTACATCTCACATAGTAGGATCATGCTTATATGTCTTCAGTCTCACGGCCTTCATAAACACAGATCATCAGTAGAGATTTCGTAGAGATTCAAAAAGGGATAACAGAGAAAGAAATGGAGAGGAGTGGGTTTTTTTTTCTGATATTAGTCCCTTACTAAGGACCCTCTTCATCTGATTCAAGTAGAAGGAAATGAAGACAGCAAATGCAAAAAAACAGCTATAACAGAAGATATGGAAAAATATAGATTGGAGGAACTTTCTAATATTGTTGTTTAGATATTCATATTCTTATGGCACTTTTGATTTGTATCTATAGTTTTTCCATTTCATTAGATGCATATAAACCAACTAAGTTACTCAGTGGATCAAGTGTATGATAATAGAGTCAGAAAGACATGAGTTTAAATCTGGCCTCCAATGATCAATAGCTGTATGACTGGTCAAGTCATTTAACTCTGTTTACCTCAGTTTTCTCATCTGTAAGAGGAGATGGCGAAAGAAATAACAAATGTAGATGGTGCAGGGAATACAACATTGACCTTGAAGAAAGGAGAACAGGAGTTCAAATCTAGCCTCAGAAACTTGACTTTAGGGCTGGTGCTCTATCCATTGTACCATCTAACTGCCCCAATTGACACTTATTAGCTGTGTAATCTTGGACAAGTGACTTCACCCTGATTGCCTCACATCCTGGACCATCTACAGTCATCTTGATTTATATCTGATCACTAGAGCCAGATGGCTCTGGAGGAGAAAGTGAGGCTGATGACTTAGCATAATACTCCCTCATTCAAATCCAATTCATGTGCTTGTCATGACATCGCCTTCCCCCCCACCCCGATGTCATGGTCTGCTTCAAGAATGAAGGACAAACATCATCATCAGATGTAAAAAGAAATCACGGTATAGCCCTACACTTGAGACTATGGGGGAAAAAAATGTGTTCAGTACCAGTTGGGTCGTGTTTTAATAATGTCATCATTACCTAAGGTTACTTAAGCTCTTCCTATGTTGTTTACCTCTTTTGTTAAGATACACATCCTCATTACCTCAAGGTTGCTGGGAAAATTCAAGGAAATTATGCACTGTAAGATGTACTCTGCTGCCAAAGAGAGGAGTTTACATTAATGTTGCTGGATAAGAAGTAATATAGAGAAGCTGTAAGGAAGATCATGTTTCATATTTGTCAGTGTGTGTGTCTGTGTGTGTGTGTGTGTGTGTGTGTGTGTGTGTGTGTGAAGAATCAATCATCATTCCACTTCACTTAAGTGACAAGTTACTATGTCCTAATGTTTTTGCTAGAGAAAAGCAATCAATAAAGACTATGAACTAGATATGAACAAGGTCTGGAATTATCTATTTAATCTATCAATCAGAGTTTAGACAAAGAGCAACCAGTCCATTATCAATGTTTTGAAAACCATTGGATGAAAAGGAGTAAACTTGTTTAGGAAATATATTAGTGTTGGACAGAAACTCAGGAACATGGTTTTATATATAAAATGGATGAGCTCAGATTTCAGAAACTGAAGTATCTATCAACTATGGACTTGGATTTGAACTTTCCAACTAAGCATCTCAAAAGAAATCCATTGAACCTCACCCTCTCCCTCTTTCACATGCCCCTTTCTTGTCCTAAGTGAACTTCAGAGAACACAAAGATTTGGAATTTTCATTAGCATTCTAGCAGAAATTCTGGGATAGAATTAATTTAGCAATAGTATCTTTTTAAGGGAAAAAATACAAATCAGACACACAGAGGACAGTGGCGTTGGAGCCCTATAAGGAGTTCAGTAGAAATTCCTTGTTATAGATAAAGAAAACTTCATGACTGCTCCAGTAAGTAGAAAAAAATCACTTTTGAGAGCCAGATCCTGTGAATTACCCCTTTGTTTCAAGTCCTTACTAAGTCTCCATCCACTTTTACCTGGTATGTACAGATGTGAGAGTGTGTTATAGATATTGGGGATGGGAGACAGGGATGGTTTGTACCAAGCAATTTTAGTTGCTATACTACCTTAGTATATACCCCTTAATAAGAGGCAATTACGTCTGATGACTAACTGACTTCAGCTGATAATCCTAACAGACGGCAAATGGTAGAATTTCAAGAATTATACGATATTAGAGTGTTAGAATGTTACCTTCTAAATTCTCAGGGTTACCTCTAAAACCTAGAGGGATGAGGTAGCAACTAATTTCGGGAGACTCAGCTGCTAATAGGTTTGGAAGAATATTTCTGAGACTGAGCAACATTTCATTTGTATTAGGAGTCCTTCACTAATCAATTCCTATATCTTTTAAAAAATAAGAATTGTGAAAAAAAATAAGCCATGCTTGCTTTCCCTCATCCTGTGAATCTCCTATTATTGTAAAAGTATTTTGCAACTCAGGATTAATGTCTAAAAATATGAAAGTTGAAATGGACCTCCATTGACATCTAGTATTTCACAGTTATCTAAATCCTTTGAGATATCTTTGTTTTCTTCATAATTGTAAAATATCCTAAGAATTGTTACTGTAGTAAAGCATCAAAGTGCCCCCAAAGATCGACGATAAGCATATCCTTAAGACAGACTTGGTCTTGAACAGTGGCGCATAATGAATATATCTTCTCCCTGCTCTTGGTCCTACAAAGATTGTGATGGTGACTCAGTCCTATTCCAATTTGTCAATCTGTGAGAAGAAAGTGACACCAAATCTACAACTTTTTTTGCATTATATGCTGGTTCTCACACGCCCCTACCTGTAGCATCCAAATACCACTTCATGAAATTTGTCACATTCTTGTTATCTTGGGGAGAAACTCAGATGCCAGGGGCAAGCCTCTCTGGCTAAATTGGAACTGTTTAAACTGTCTTTAAAACTCCCAGTGTAAGCTGGCCCCATTTTGAAGTTATTGCTGATACTCAGAGACCATCTGTCAATGTGTGGGCACCTTGATGTAGTTATAATAAACTTTTAATTCTCTTTGTCCTGAGTTTTGCCTCTTTCATCTGGATGAAAAGACTAAATGAAGAATTTTATGTTCAATGATAGTTTTGGATTTGGAGATGACATAATCTGCCAAGTTCACATAAGCAATTGCCTTATCATCACCGGTAATTTACCTTTAATAAAATTGAAACTGATCTCTTAATTTGCTCTCAAAAAAATTGTTGCTTCTCTGAAGAGCCTATTTAATGAGAATGGCAGTAGGTATCCCATGACTAATCATTTTAGCTATTTCTATTATCGTATAGTAAAATGCAGTCATGCCTCATTATGACATGATAAAGGAGAAATATAGAGGATTAAGTGACTGATTGTAAATGGGGGTTAAAACCGAGGACTGGGGAAATCAGACACTAAAAAGGTTTTTTGTTTGGTTGGTTTATTTATAGGAGAATGGAGAGTGACAAGATCATCACAGAAGAGGAACATAAATAAATTGGCAGCAAAAAAAAGAAAATACTCAACCCTTGGGGCAAGTCAGAAGGCAAATTATATTCTTTGACTAGTCTGGTAGAGAAATTGAAGAGAAGTGATCAAAAAATTTCAGGATCATTAATTACAAAGGAAATGGCAATAAGACTTGTTGACCAAATGACTCAGATTGCGAGAATTAACAGAGAGGTGAATTCAAGATAATATCAAATGTTCAGACTTGAGTGATTAGGGTAATAATAGGACCATGGATAAAAATGGGGAGGGAAGTTGGAGAGGGGGTTTGAGAAAAAAAGATGACAATCTCAGTTCAGTCATTAACGTTGAAAAGTCTTCAAAGCAGCTAGAGATCTGCAACTTGGGTACAGTGCCTCTCCTGATTCATCTTATTTGCATTATATTTTTGCCAAACAAAGATTCTTTTGGACTAGATGAAACAATTAATGACTGAATTTAAAAGGTTCCCTCAGATCTTTATTATTTGACCATTAACTAAGTCTCCCTTTGAGTTTTTGTCATAATAAACATTTAATTCTTTGCTTCTTTGAAACATTTGAAAAAGAGAGAATAACAGTTGATCTAACCTATAAACCAATATACATTTGTTAAGCATCTAGTATTTGTAAGGCACTACTAAAAAATTTGATGTTTAAAAAATAATGTTTAAAAACAAAAAAATTGGCAGTCAGTCCCTTCCATTAAGCAACTTATGTTCTACAGAGGAATACAATAAGGGGTTTTTTATGAAAAAATAGTATCCTGTGCTTATTTTAAAATGGATAGATCACTGACACTGAAGTCAGGAGGACAGGAGTTCTAATCCTGTTTCAGACACTGGAAACTTTCTAATTGTGCGACCTTGGGCAAGTCACTTAATCCTGACTATCTTGCATTTGGTACCATCTGCAGTTGTCTTGGTTCATATCTAGTGACTGAAGCCAGATGTCTCTGGAGGGGAAACTGAAGCTGGTAACTTAGCACAGCCCCCCTCATTCAAATCCAATTCATGTGCTTGTCATGGCATCATCTCCCTGAAGTCATGGTCTTCTTCTATAATGAAGAACAATCATTGTAATTTTGGTGTGAGCTCCCTCCCTCCCTCCCTCTTTCTCACCCTCTGTAGTTCTGACTAGATGTTTGTTTCTGTGCTTGTCTCTCTCTCTCTCTCTCTCTCTCTCTCTCTCTCTCTCTCTCTCTCTCTCTGTCTCTCTCATCTACCTGTCTTTATCTCTGTCTCTGTCTCTCTGTCTGTCATTCTGTCTGTCTCTGTCTGTCTCTGTCTCTCTTGTCTCTCTCTGTCTCTGTCTGTGTGTGTGTGTTTTACTGTCACCAACAAGAGTACAAAAAGTCATATACAGTCATATACTTATGCTTGCTTATTATCTCAACCAAAAAATTGGAAATTCCACTTATCACTATATCTGGGTCTACTCATTTATTCTTGCATATAGCATCAAGTTGATCCAAAACCCCTAACCTGTTCCTGGCATTTCTCCTTGTCAAATAAGTAAAGTCCACATCTTGGAGGAATCACCATCTCTCCTAAGATCCATGGAGGCAGAGAATTCTTCAAATTTGTCTTTTGCATGACTCTGCTTTCAATACTTTATCTTTGCAAGATTAATTTGGATTGATTAAGAATAGACTGGACAGGGGTGGCTAGGTGGTGCAGTAGATAGAGCACCAGCCCTGGAGTCAGGAGTACCTGAGTTCAAATATGGGCTCAGACACTTAATAATTACCTAGCTGTGTGGCCTTGGACAAGTCACTTAACCCCATTGCCTTGCAAAAACCTAAAGCAAACAAAAAAAAAGAGTAGACTGGACAACATAATAACTTAATTCTACAGGTAGTGTGGTACAAATGCCAAAATATTGAGATTTAAGAGGCTGTATCTGTCCCTGGCAAAGATTATATGAGTGAAATTTGACAATTACCTCCTTCAATCTGGGTCTCAGTTTCCTCATCTATAAATGAAATGTTGTGACCTAAGAATTCTCTCAGTTCTGACATACATACATTTCATATTTAAAACTAAGGCTATCCAGGATAAAATATAATATATGCAAAATGGCATGTCTAACTGTGCTTTGGGGGCTAGATCTCCACTATTAAGGAGCTATTCTAGAAGGTCAGTCACTGCAGGAAGAATCTGGGCTGTACTCTGAATAAGGATAGGAGCAAAGTCTTCAAAGTGCCAGCGAAAGGGGAATGAAAAGGATCTCAAGCCCACAGAGATTAAAGTGAGTTTGAATAATTAAGCCTAAAGGAAACTTGCCATGTGACCCCTTGGGCTTGCCTTTTTCAGAGGTTAAAAGAATATGCTTTGACAGTACTAATAATATGGGGCGGGGATTTAGGCTTTTGAAAAACATTATTCCCAAAGATCATATTTAACCATTTTTAACTAGTTTAGGTAATCTCTATAGCAGGGGTCCTTAACTTGTGTGTCTGTGTGTGTGTGTGTGTGTGTGTGTGTGTGTGTGTGTGTGATAGATTCCTTTAACTGTATCATGAAGTTTATAGACACCTCAAAGATTTTTTGATTTGAATTCATAATTAAAGAAATACTACATTTTAATTAGAGATTGACAAAAATAGATACATAATCTTTTCCTCATCCGAGCAGTCAGGTATCCTAAAATCTATTCATGGACCCCATATCAAGAACCCTTCCTTTAGAAATATAATGGCAGAGCTAGTGCCAGTATGTGAAGCCAAGAAAACAAGCAGGCATATTGTTTAACCCTGGGACTCTTAAAAACAAACAAAATTAAAAATAATCTCTCTCTGCACTCACTTAACAATGTTCGTCCTAACAGGGAAGAAAACACCTAATAGCAATCTGGAAAAGGGGAAGTAGGAATACAAAAACAATGGCATAGTGACAAGTTTCAGAGAGTTGGGGGTGAGTGGAGGAAGGCAACAAAGATTAAAGAAATGGATAGAGATTTCATAAATAAACACCGATGCGGGGCAATTAGGTGGCACAGTGGATTGAGCACTGACCCTGGAGTGAGAAATATCTGAGTTCAAATCTGGCATCAGACATTTAATAATTACCTAACTGTGTGGCCTTGGGCAAGTCACCCCATTCATTGCCTTGAAAAAAAATACTGATGGGAAGAGTGGATTAGACAAATGTTCCAGAGTGAAAGACAATTGGTACATGGTAGATAAATCCTATCAGCAGGGGTGCCTGGAAAAAGTAGGTAGTTTCATCGATGATAGTTCTAGAATCATAGATATGGTAAAAATGAATGAATGGATGAACAATTGAATAAAAGAAACAGAAAATGAACTACTTAGTCAAGTAGATATTCTACTTCAAGGTAGTTATAATTTCAACACTTGGTAATATCTCCACTACTACAGTTAATGATCTCCCTGAGTTCCGAAGGTTATCCTAAGAATAGCTGAGACTGAAAACTGCTTTAGCCTGTAGCCAACCCAATGATGAGCCTTTCAAATTTTAGCCAAGTCGTTTCTCAGACTCCAGATACATCATTCATCATCATCAGTGGGCTTATACCTGGAACCTTTACCTTGAAGCCTTCATCTTTCTGCAGATTTACTCTACTGATGATACCTTTAAGATTTCAAGGTCAATTCCATGCCATGAGTTGTTTTTGTAGGAAGCAAATGATTATCTTTAAGAAATAGCTAAGAGCCTGTAATCCTAAGAGAGCATCTCTACCAAAAAGTATGTGTCTTTGTCTTCTTAAGAATATTGATCTTAGTGTAAAATCCTCTCAGATAAAGAGCAAAAGGCATACAGGCAGTTGAATGCTATTGAATATTTCAGAGTATTGGAAGTGCCACAACTGTATACAAAATGTGATGATTTTTTTAATCATCATCCTCTTAACTCCCCAAATCCTGGCTCCTCAATTCTTCCCCAGGTCATCTCCCTTCTACCACTCCCTCTTTCTTCTTTTTCCCCATCTTGACTTCCTGATGAATGAATTAAATTCTCTACTTTCATGTTCTCTTGAATTTCTAACCTCTGTATCATTTCATTGATCTTGTTCTACAAAGATTCAGCCTTGGTTGATTTGCACCATTGACTGCCTTCACACTATACAGGTGTTGATGAGGAAAGGTGGGGAAAATTATGCAAAAAATTCCCATTGTGTTTTCACTACAAAATTGTATTGCATAATTCCAACTGGGCCTTCACTGTGTCGACGAAATCCAACAATGTTTCTCTCAACTCACTATCCCACTGTTTACAATGCCTTTTTAAACTTTTCATCATCTTTTAAAACTCCCATAATTCTCCCCCTACCCAGTTAAGCTGAACACATTGCATAGTAATTCATAGAAAAAATTTGAGGGAACTCACCATAAGTTCCCTCTTATCACCCCCCCTTTCATTATTTCATATCACTTGTCTTTGCTACTTCACCACTTCACATGAGGAAATGACCTAACTCCTTGCCAAATCTAATCTTACTACCTCCTCAAGCAATCCCATCCCATTCTATCTCCTCTGTCATGCCCATTCTAATACTTATTTTCAGTCTCTCTCTGACTAGTGGTTCCTCCCTATGGCCTATGGATAGGTTCAAATTTCTCCCCTAAACTCATGTGATTCTGCCATTCCCTCTTTCTTTCCATATATTTTCTACCTTTTGTGGCTAATCTTTAAAGATCATCTAAAACACATGCTTCTACTTTGTCTCATCTCATCTTAACTCTTTACAATTTGGATTCCTCAGGGACAGCTAGGTGGCAGAGTGGGTAAAGCACTGGCCTTGAAGTCAGGAGTGTCTGGGTTCAAATCCAGTCTCAGATGCTTAATAACTACCTAGCTGTGTGGTCTTGGGCAAGCCACTTAACCCCATTTGCCTTGCAAAACCTAAAAAAAAAAAAAAAATTTGGCTTCCTCATTCTACTAAAACTGGTCCCTAAAATCTTACTAAATGATTTTTAATTACCAAATCTAATGATCTTTTCTTAGTCCTCATTCTCCTTGACTTCTTTTATGCTTTGACTCTATTGATACTCCTTCACCCTCCCTTCTCTTTAGGTTTTTGGGTTATTACTCTCTCTCTCCTGGTCCTCCTTCTACCTATATGCATACTCCTTCTCAGTCTACTTTGTTGGAGCTTCTTCAGGTCATGCCCTCTAACTATGAATATCCCTTTGAGTCTTTATTTTCCTCCCTCTAGATTACTTGCTAATCTCATCAGCTCCCATTGATTTAATGATCATCTCTATGTTCTTAAATCTAACTATGCAATTCTTTATCTTTGTACTGACCTTCAGTTTGGCATCTGCAACTTTCAGACATTTGAAAGAGGATGTTCAGATCATATTTTAAACTCAACATATCCAAAATCTAATCCATCCTTTTTTCCTGTTAAACATCACTATCTACCACTTTTCCTATTATCGTACAGAGTAATACCATCCTTCCCATCCTCAGGCTTATAACATATAGTGTAAGGTTTGAGGTGTCATTCTTAAATCTATACTATTTTATATCCAATATCCCATGCCTTTCAAGGTCTTTTGATTTCACTTTTGTAACATCTTCCTTCTGATCCTGTTGTTACCTTTACTTCACGCCAAATTATACAATAGGCTGCTAGTGGGTTTGCCTATCCAAATTCACTACCTACTCTAATCCATCCTCTGTTTAGCCAAATGAATTTTCTAAAACACAGTTCTGACTGTCATTTCCTTCTACTGACTATTACATCTAAGATCAAATTCAGTCTTCTGATTGAACTTCCTTCAGTAATTTCTTGTTTTAAATTTTTTTTTCATCTATTTCTCTAGCTAGCTAACTAAAATCAGTAAGTCTGACCACTCTACTCACTTATATCCATTAAGGTATTATTTGGTACCTGATTCTAGAGGGAAGCTCATTTCCAAGAGCAATCATTTGACCTGGCCATGTATCTATTGCCATTATTCATTTTAATCAAGTCAACTTTCCATTTCCAAGCATTTTAACTTATTCTATGTCAACTATACTACTTCATCCTTTGGCGAACCAAATCAACTTGCTATTCTCCTTCAGTGACTTTTCAGACTAATCTCCTCATTACAATTAAAATGAACACGTATATTAAGTTGCTACTATGAGTTTGACTCTGTAAACATAGTTCATGAATAGAGATACAGAAATAAAATTGAACATTTTTTCCTTATTGACTTAAATTTTCTTAGAGAAAAAAGATATGCAAAAATAAAATGAAAAAAAAATGACTTGTATATCTACTTCTTAAAAGAAATCGTGTGAAACAAATAACCATTTCTCATACAACCCTGTCTTCATCTTCCTATAAAAAAGTCTATAACATCTATCTATATTGGAGAGAGAGAGAGAGAGACAGAGAGACAGAGAGAGACAGAGACAGAGACAGAGACAGAGACAGAAAAAAAGAGACAGTGAGAGAGACAGAGAAAGGGTCAAACAGGTGTTGAAACCAGGTTTTGAAAGATTTTCAACAATGGAGAAGTTTTTATTTATTCTTAAGAAAGAGTAGAGTTCTTAATGTACATTTCTCTGCTAGGATTGCAAATTTCAAAGCTATGTTCACAAAATAAAACAAATTCTTGAATGAATAAGCTTATATGTTGTTCAAGCAAATTCATCCCATAAGCAATATGGTATATGGGGCAAAGGAATGTGACAGATGTAAAGTTTTCTACCCAAAGAATCAGCTAAGGTCATAAACCACATGAGTGATTAAAAAAAATACAAGAAAAAATGAATGAAAGGCTAATGTGCCAAGTTTTAGGAGCTACAGAGAAATGGGAGAGATGACAACAGGTTGAGACTTAGCAGCCAGCGTCAAAGAATTATCAAAACATAATGTTATGCAAGAGAAAAAAATAACAGAATGTGAGACTAAAGAATCAAAGGTCAAGGAGTAAAAGGACTAAGAAGTAATAGCCCACTTGGCTAGGAGAAAGTTATCTTTATAGTTCCATTGTAGTGTTGGGGATGCTAGTTGGCAGGTAGTCAGAAAATCAAATAAGACATGGAATCACAAATTATAATCTTTTCAAGGATATCGTGAAGGAGAGAAGAGAAAAGAATAAAATTTAAAATAAATATATAAAACATTTATATTTAAGATAAAAAGAAAAAAATATAAACATTTTAGCTAAGGTGATTGGCAATAGGATTCAGAATATCTCTTACAATGACTTGCATATCAGACAGTATCAAGAAAAAGAACATTAGCTGGAAAATCATGTGGGCTGGTCATCTATTAAGAATGGGAAACAAAAGCTGGACAGTACAAATTGTACAATTGTGCCCCAGGGATACACATAAATGGGATTAGTGGAAGGCCTCCAACATTTGAGGTACACTCTCTAAGATATAAAGGGTAAGGCAAATCACAAACATGAATCAGAGGATAAAAAGCTATGGAAAAGTTTCAATATGTGTTGGAGAAGGAAGTGTCCGCAATAGTGAAATGAAGATTTTATACCAGAGAAAAAGACAACATGTGGGAACAAAAACCCTGGGCAGATAATAAGGGATAAAATGGTAAATTACAGAGTGGTTGGATTTAGACAGAAGGAATAAAATCTCTTTGAGGCTTTTTTTTAATTTGTTTTTACATAAGGATGTGAAGATAGGAGGCAGAATAAAGACATATTAAGGTAAAGATGGGAGACAAGGGATTTTAGGCCAAGGTGACTTGAGCTAAGTGAAATGAAAAGTAAGAATCATTTAAAAGTCCTGTTTAGTAGATTCAGGGCTTCAGAGAGTACTTGCACATTAAAAGTTGGCAAACTAACAAATCAGAACTCTATTTTTGATGACTATCCAGACAAAAGATAACGCAGAAAATGTTAATAATAAACATATAATTTAAATGTAATATATATATATATATATATATTCTTCTAAAGAGCTGATGATTAAATATTTACACAGGAATCTCTTTATGCCTTAAGCAAAAGGGAATAATGATTGACAATGCCTAGTGGATCTAATGTTTAGTTGATGAGTGACCAATTCAATGAATGCTGAGTAATGCCAAGGAGTCAAATTGGGGGTAGCCAAGGATATTCCATTAAGGAGATTTTGTTCAGAAAGATCACATAGTCTGGATACATATGTGGAGAAAAGGCGATAGAAGGCAAAGATGGTTTAAAGTGGGAGATCAGTAGACCATATTGGAAAATCAGAGACCAACAAGACACAGAATATGGAAGAGGGTCCCATTAACATAACCCTCCATGCTGTGTATGAAGATAAAGGTATTCCATTTTGAAGCAGAAGAATTGATAAGAGTAGAGAGAAAAAAATTTGATGGATAATAAATACATTTGACAGAAAGGAGAAAGATAAGAAAGGGAATTGTGAATATGAAGAGATTTGGGGCAATGGATCTTGAAGTATGAATAATACCCTGTGATAGTGAAAGGCAGAGGTGACTAAATTGGTCTCAGTATGGGATGGGGAATGTTGGGAGAAGTAGGGAGGTATAAATCATTCTGATGAATATGCATGGTACTATGTAGAAGCAAATAAAAGGCATTTATATAAAAAAAAACCATTGGTTAGATATATTCTGACCATATTACTCTCCTGTTCAAGAAGTTTCTTGGGTTCCTATGATTTCTCAGGAAAAATATAGGTTTATCTACTTAGTCTTTTAAATTTTTAACAATCTGGATCCAGTACATTTTTCAAGGATGATTGCATATTACTCTCTGTCATGTTTCAGCTAAATGAGCCTGTTTGAGCTAGGCAATATTCCAGTTACCACCTCCATGCCTCTTGGAAAAGAGTACTAATTTATTCTACACACAAACACACATGCATACATATGGGAGTGTAGGTACTCATGAACATATGTGTGTTCATTTATATGTCATCATAGATTGACATTCCTATTATATATTATATTCCTATTTCTATTAATATGATGCAAAATAGTTATGTGTGAGTAAAATTTGAGTTCATTAACAACACGTTCTCTCTCTATCTCTCTTTCTCTGCTTATCTCACTGGCTCACTGGGTCTCTGTCTTTGTCTCTCCTACTTCAGCATCTGGCATATAATAGGTGCTAATAGGCACTTAATAAATCTATATTGATAAATGAAAACAAGAACCACTTGTTAGGATTCAAAGCTTTCAATAGATTAATCTTGCTTATCTGAACAGAAAAGTAACAATTTCATAATAAGGAAATGGAAAGGAAAGGCTTAATCATTAATGATCTAAAAAACTGACAGTTTTCTAGAGACATGGAGCAAACAGGTGAAGACAGAATTTAGAAAATTGAATTCAAAATCATCCTGTTAGGGGGAAAAGCATTTTAGCATTTGTGATGAGATTTTCAAGAAGGGAGCCTGCTCTCATTTAACAAAAATTACTTCAATCTCCAACAGTTTTCATTCATTCTATAAGATACTGCATCATGTAAATAGAAACAATAACAGCATCTCATTTGATTGAACTATTACTAAATGATAAAAAGGTCTTAGAATATTTCAAACGTTTTCCCCCAGTTTGGTAGGATCAAATGAAATAATTTGTAAAGTACCTTGCAAAGCTTGCAGCAGCCTCTAAATGCTGAGATGACGATGACGATGATGATGATGATGATAGTGATATTGATTTTGGTCATGATGATGATGATGATTGTAACTAATAGCAAGGGTAAAACATTATTCTTTCATCACAAAGTGCAGAATATGATAAGAATAAGAATAAGAATTAGAAGAAGTAGGGTGAACAAAAAAGCATTTATATGACCCTTACAGTGTTTACTGAACACTTTATATGTATTATTTCATTTTAATCTCATAAATTCTCTGGGTGATATGTGTTATTTTCTCCCTTTTATAAATGAAGAAACTAAGGCTGTCATTCAATGATTTGCCAAGGTGATTCCAGCTAACAAGGGACTAAGACAAGATTGGAATTTCTTCCTACAAGTTCATCACTTTATCCATTATGCTAAGTATAACACTGACAATGGACACTGCAAAGGAAGAGTTTCAAAAGCAGGGAGAAATGGGTAGTAGTTGTAATCAAAATTGAGAGCCAAGTCAGGGCATAGTAGACCTGAGATCCTTTCACTCACTCTCTTAAAAGTAAGGTGTTTGCCAAAGGGACTGTTTTTATGAATAAGTAAAAGATTTATGCTTAGCTGCAACGAACTGCAAATAAGCAATTAATGTGCTAAAATTCTCAAAATACAGTTTGTTTGCTTAAGTAAGTTAAATATGCCTCTTGAAAATGTGTTTATACTAAGTATTAATTGGCTTGCCAACCCTTTCTTCATGGATAGTGAAGAGATAAACTTCAGCCCAGCCCCAATGGGATGATTATAATTACAAATTAATCCAGTCTAAATGAAAGGTTTGGCTGTATGTAGATCCTTTTTCAATCAATAAAGCACTGAGATTTTGCCTCCAGGCTTATAGTACACTAGCACCATCGCCATCTACAGGTATCAGAAAAGACCAAAAATGGATAAAAGCAAAAAAAAGACATTATTCTGCATAGCTGCTCCAGATAGAGCTGTTACTATCTGTATGCACCAGCTATCACAGATCACTGAACAAGAACATCGAAAGTGGCTACATGCTTTAAGAAATAATGATGATGACGATAACAATAAAGTATTTTATAGACCCTGCAGCTAGCAAAATGTTTAACACACATATATATTATATATATAGATGTGCATATATAATAGAAACATATACTATATTGCTATAGATCTTTAATAAATACAAGCCATACATGAAAATAAATTATGAAAGTGACAGTGTTGAAGTCATTATATTACTTTAATTCTCTTTCATGAAACAACCAAGGGGAACCATTCTTGTTCACCACTAGTATTATCTTCATCATGTTCATTCAGTTGTTTGGTCATAGCGCCTTAGTTCACAAAGTATTGTATTTCAGACCTCTCCTTCTAGCGCAGTTGTGATGTTCTATAATGTTGCTGTCTACATGTGGATTTTGTAGCCAGTCAAGAGCAATCCAAAAACCATTTATTAAGTGCTTGGTAAAGGCTAGGCTTCATGATAAGCACTGGCACAAAATCTGGACTCTTGTCTTTAAGAAACTTCTCTTTCTTGGGAAAGGCAACATGAAAAACCATTTTTTTTCTATGAACAATATATTGAAAGATAACCCCTGAAGAACACCATAATCTAGTGGTAAAGGCTGAATCTGAGTCATCTTGAAGGAATCCAGGGTAGCTAGGAGGGAGAATGCAAAAATATGGGGTATAGCCAGAGGAAGTAGAGAACTGAGAGATAAAATGTAGTCCATAAGAAACAAAAAGAGCCAATGTGACTGGATCAGAGAACCTACTAAAGGAAGAAAAGTATACTCAAAGGAGAAAGGTACCAAGGAGCTACTGGGAAGGAATTTAAAAATGAAACAGGAGTCAGAATGGATTTCACAGGTAATAGGGAGTCAATGAAGTTTATTGAATTAGAGGAGTGAAATGGTCATATCCACACTTTCAGAACATTGATTGTATGACTGAATGGAGCATGGAGTAGAAGGTGAGGTAGAGTGACCAAAAAGGTTATTAAAGAACTCAGAACATACCCTTAGTTGGGGTAGTTTGTGAGTGCAGAACGGGGGAATGTTTAAGAGCTATGAACTCAGAAATGGCAAAACATGGTACCAGATTGGATTTGGGCCATGAATGCCAACAAGGAATCAAGCATGAGGCCTAGAAGAATTGTGTAGTAGACAGTAATAGGGAAGCAGTGAAAAGGGGGGCATTTGGGGAAAAGGTAATGAGTTCTATTGGATGTGCCAAGTCCAAAATGTCTATAGGCCATTATTTGTGGTTAGTTGTCATTTTTTCCTAAAAGGATTTCAAAGTGTTTTCTTCACAAGTAACCTAGGGAATATTTAATACAAGTATTAATTTTCTCATTTGAAAGATGGGCATGTTGGTACTTTGAGTGTTTAAAAGTCTAAGGAAATAAAACTATTGAACAAACTTAAACAGGATTCACATCTAATCCTTATGACTCGAAGGCTAGATGCTAAACATCTAAAGTCAAAGTCTTGCTTCTCTAAGTTTTGTAACTCACTCTAATGCTTAGCACAGTTTTCTGTGGATAATAAGCAGTTAAGAAACTGTGGGTGTTTTTCTATTTACCTGGTTTATTTTTAATGGGTCATTTTATAAAGTATGATTTCACATTATTGAAATTGTTTTTAGTTAAAGTGTTATATAGCAGCAACATGGGGGTGATGATCAACCTTAATGGACCTGCTCATTCCATCAGTGCAACAATCAGGCACAATTTTGGGCTCTCTGCAATGGAGAACACCATCTGTATCCAGAGAAAGAACTGTGGAGTTTGAACAAAGACCAAAGACTGATACCTTTAATTTAAAAAAAAAAGTTATCTTATATAATTTTGATATCTCTTATACTTTATTTTTTTCCTTAAGGATATGATTTCTCTCTCATCACATTCAACTTAGATCAATGTATACCATGGGAACAATGCAAAGACTAAGAGACTGCCTTCTGTGGGGGGAGGGAAGTGAGATTAGGGGAAAAATTATAAAAATCAAAATAAATAAATAAATACATTTGAAGTGGGGGAAAACAGTATCAAATATTTACATGGGTTTATGCTTACAAGGCAGCAAGATTTAAAAAAATTAAAAAACATTTTAGAACCATTTTGACAAATTTCCATTTCAATTCATTGATCTGTTAATAATAAATCACTACTTATGGAAGAGGCAAAAAGAATGCATATTAAGGAGTGTGATAAGTTTGAGAGTTATTCCAGAAACAATGTCTCAACCAATCAAAAGTAATGTAGCTATAACACATATCACTGACAACAATGAACTTAATGGCAAATTATGCAATATCAATAGCATGCCCTTCAGTACTCATTGAAAAAGAATCTCATGCAATTCTATTAGAGTCAGTGGAGAGAGTTAATATCACCAGAGTGATAGCCAGATATCACCGAGTTGAAAATTAAAAAAAAAAAAGATTGTTTTCAATGGACCTTTTTTAGCAATCTACATCCTGTGGAACACATCTGACATTGCACTTAGTTTTTTATTGTCAAGAGACAAGAATCATTTTTTAAAAATTTAATAAAATTTTGCTATATTTTCAAAAATAAAAAAAAATCAGAGTATACAAGGAACACTCAATAGAGAAATTTTGCCAATCGTTCACTAGATTAGTGATTTGGAATTGATGGGTCAGATTCTTTCACAGAGAGAATGAGGGAACATATGTGATGACTACAGTGACTAATAGTGATGACTACAGTAACTAATGAATATTCATGATTATGGCCTATGACTTTAAAAATTATGTAATGCCTTATTTTTAGCATTAAATGATCTCTTTGTGATAGTTGTATTCAAAGTTACTTTTGATCGACTTACCCCGACTTCTCTATGTTCAAGAGGATCAATTTTCAGTGATCTGCCTTGATATGAAATCCTGCAGTCTTTAAAATCTATGGGCCATCCACACTCAGTCTTACATCTGGCTTTAACTTGTTACCTGCATTGTGGTAAATGTGGGTCTTCATTTTTCAGAGCAGAATGAAGGAACTGAGATGCCAATGAAGAGGAAATGTGGCTCAAAGTGATCTTGTGGAAGTGATTATGCCTAATAAATGACATAAGTGTATTTAATGCAAGGTTTTGTCTTACATTTTGTCTCTGCACCTTCAAATTTCAAATCTGACTAATTTAATTAATTTATATGATGACAGATTCTTAAGTAGCTCTCTATAATAAATGAGTGATACAGGCAAAAGCCGCAAAAGAGAAAAAAATATTCAAGTTCAAATATTACAGCATATTGAGTTCTGGAAAGTATAATCTGGAATGTAACATGGACATATGGGAGGGAACACTCTGAGCTGGAACCTGCAGAGAAGCATCAGAGCTAATAATAATAGTAACAAGAACTACAATAGCTACTGATACCTAGCAGAGAACAGGAGGAAGAGAAACACAAGACTGGTATTAGCCTTTTCATTATGACTCATGAGCACGATTAGCAGATGCATCATCATCATCATCATCATCACCATCATCATCTTCATTTTAATTTAAACATGGAATATGTAATTAGAAAGGATTACCAAGGGAATATTGTGATCAGAAATCTCTCCACAGATTTTGGAGAATGAACACCATGTCCAAGTATGCAAATGACAATATGTTAGCATGTCAAGGATCCATGATTTAGTCAGTATTGGGACCCCCCTCCATCAACACAGATGGCAAACTCTCTATGCCTCATTAAACAGTTTTGGGGAGTTGTGGTGGCCAAAAAATTCATCATCCTTTGGCCAACGTGATGATGAGTTGTTCCTTATTTAGATAGGTTGATCCTCGAAGAAGCCGACCATGATTTGGAGCCATGCCAGCTTGGGGAAAGTTGCAGTGAGTAATTATGGTCTTTGACAACCCAAGGTTTCCTCTGATTTCATGATTAAGTCCAAGAGAAATTTTGTGGTTAACTCACTGATGTAATCTGAATTCACCCTAGAGCCAAATGTAACTTTTAAACAAATATTCATTTAATGAAAGTTACTGTTATTTATAAACAAGTCTTGATTTTAATCTACTCTTGCTATAGAAAGATCAACTTTATAAACATAGGGCATGTGATTTTGAGAAAGTGGGTATGAATTTATTATTGAGTGAAAGGGAAGTATATTTCACACACATGGATGTGATTTTCATCCTGGACCATGATTCCTTCTCCGGAATCAGATCAGAACCTAGTTTCCAACTAATTGTCTTAGAAAGATTTATCTCAGGGAACCAAAAGTTATAGTTTCTATTCTCTTCCATGCTTTTCTTGTTCATAGCTGTTAATAGAAGTTAAAAGAAGGTCAAATCCTTTTACTATTGAAATGGAAGTAGCCTAATTGTTTTTCAGCATGGAGGCATGTGTTTGATTTGCAGTTATTTAGACCTATGTTGACGTACATCTATTGTTTTTATGTAGGAATAACTCTTAACTTATTTTATTTATAATTACCACATCAGTAAAATGGAAGAAAGATATGTGTATAACTAAATTACTATTTTTATTAATGTCATTATATGCTTTTTTCTATCCTGTAGTATTGATATATTGCAGAAGTATAATGCATTTTAAATCTGAAATTTTGTCTGATTAGTATCTTTATTAAGCACTTTATTATTATTATCATTAATTCATCTATTATTAATAAGAAAATAATGCTGAGTTTGGGAAGATACAAATAGATCATGTCTATCCTTAGAAAATTTCAGTAGGAACATCAAAACCACTCAGACACTTTCACTTCTAAGATACAGTTGTATATTCATGTAAGAGGTATTCAATAATAGATAATATATTTATGTGTGTGTGTGTGTGTGTAATGTAGATATAGCTATCTATACATTTTAGATATATATTTTAATTTGGGGGCAAGTTAAAAGTGAACTTTCCATTTTCTCATGTCATTTCATTATTCCTTAAACTTCATTTATCACTCATTCCTGCTTTTCCATAATCTAGTTGAAATCACTGTCCATTGGTAAAAAAAATAAAAGTATTGATAGGGTGAGAGGGAGAGTCACAGAGAAACAGGGATAGACAGAGAGAGGACAAAAAGGAGAGAGACAGACAGACAGACAGAGAGAACAAGGAGAGACAAGAGAGACACAGAAAGAAGATGGAAAGAAGGAACAGAGAAAGGGAATGAGAGGAAGAAGACAGAAAGCAAAATGTACATCATCAGAAAATGCAATTAGAGTCAGAGGCTGTGGGTTTAAAGTAAAATCCACCACTTGTAGTCATTTAACCTTGGACAAGTCACCTAACAATACTGAACTTCAGTTTCCTCAAAAGTACAATGAGGGTTTAGAAATTGATATTCTTTCAGGTTCCTTCCACATTTAAATTTATGATTTTGTGATCTGGGGAGTTAAAAAATACCAATTTCAATTTATGTCTTGCAAGTTATATTTTCAAAAGCTCAGGAAACAGGAGATGAGTTCATCTTTTAGACATATATTGCCAAGAAATTAAATATATTTCTATGAAAAAAGAGTTCGGCTGCAAAGACTACTGTCTCTCCTTTGTCCTCGGTCATATTGATCAGTCAGGATGCGAAAGGAACTGAGATTCAGATGAAGCTCCAAGGGCTTTTAACATCTGCATGCAGGTTTATTGAAGTTAAGTGGCCAAAGTCAGAAAAAGGAGCAAGATGAGACATGATTTTATTTTGTACCTTTGTGGACAAATAAATGCTTCCTTTGGTTAGCCTTGATACTGTGGTTTGGATATCTGGTCGCATAGGTAAGTGTTATACACAAGAACACTTTTAAATAATAGATTTGGAGTGGTTAGCCAAAACCATTAAGTCCCTATGTCCACAAGAGTAAAAAACAAACAAATAAGAATAATGAAAAAGGTGTCCTTTAAAATGATTGTGGGAACTCTCCTTCTAGAAAGTTAGTTAACATTTATTGAGTGTCTCTTTTAGTCTAGATACTGATAAAGTTTGTTGTTGCTGCTGTCATTTTTTCCTTTGTGAAGAAGACCATGACATCAGGGAGGTGATGCCTTGACAAACATGTGAACTGACTATGAGTGAGGGGGTGCTGTGCTAGGTCACCAGCCTCACGTTCTCCTCCAGGGCCCTCTGGGTACAGATCAGAATCAGGACAGCTGGAGATGGTCCTGGATGTGAGAGAGACAACATCAAACATGTTACAACCATAGTTTGGGAATAATCTCAGAGGAAAGAAATTGTCATTGAGGTCAAGTAACAAAGACAGAAACAAGGATTTTTATCTGGGACTTAAAGGAAGATGGCAAATAAGAGAGATAGCATTTGGGGTGTGGGGAACAGACTCTGAAAATGTTTGGATTGGAGAGATAGATTGTCTTATGGGAGGAGGAGTAAGGAGACAAATGTCACCAGATCACAGAATTTTCCAGGTAATTCCACTTTCCATCAGCTGTTCTACATTATTAATATCAAATGGGACCCCTCCTGACTGCTTTGCCCCTTCCTTCCTTCCTTCTCTGTTTTGGCTCTCCCCATTAGATTATATGCTCATTATGGGCAGGATCGTTCTTTATTTTTTTTTCATATTCATATGTCTAATGTTAACCACAGTAGCTGCTGCAGAGCTGGTGCTTAATTTATATTTATCTCTATTGATCATTTTGTGGCAGCTAGTTGCTACAGTGGGAAAAGCATGAAATCTGAAGTCAGGAAGCCCTGACTTCAGATTCTGACCTCAGAATTGTGTTAACCTAGGCAAGTTACTTAACCACTCTTTACTTCACTTTTCTCATATGCAAAATGGGGGAAATAATGGCATAATGCCTAGTGTTGTTGTGAAGATTGGACGAGGTAATAATTGTAAAGTGCTTGCCATGCCGCTAGTGATATACGCATTTTATCTATTTATTATTGTTATTATTATTACTATTACTATTTATGATGATGATGATGATGATGGACAATGCATAAAAGGAAGCTGAAAATATGGAAGGGGGAAGGTACAGACTGGGAAGAGGCTTATTTATCCAACAGTGGGCAGTAAACTGAGAACTGTAGAATCAGATCTGTAACATGGAAAAAACTAAGCCATGGCCAGTCCCAAGCTCACTTTCAAATGGAGGTTCTGCTAGGAACTAGTCAATGAAACAAAGAAGACTCAGATGGAAAATTTGGTTACAATGGCTAATGTCCAGAATGGAATGAGTTTTCAAAATGAAAAGTCTTCAGGGGAATTATAGAGAAAGTCCTAGTGGAAAGTCAGGAATATTATAAGTTTAAAATAATTACTCCTTCTCTGAAAAAGGCCATTGGCCACTAGACTCCCATGTCACACATGAAATAATTTTAAAAACTCACAATCTTCCTATGTCTCCTGGAAAGTTCTTTTGCAGACTTTCCAAAGGTACAACAATACAAAATCAAAAGTAATGAAAAGACTTAGTTTTCTTCTCCCTCTAAAATGTCGCTATCATTCCAGAAAATGAGCATATTCTTAAAACTTTTAATAATGGATGATGACTAGGCATTTTAGTCTTTGAGATTTGCTTTGCAAATAATATCAATTTCTCATTATGAAATATAGGAAGTTATTATTATTTCCCTTTTGCAGATGAGGAAATTGAGGCAGATAATTGTTAATAGATTTCTTCAGAGACACAAAACTAGCAGTTACCTGCTGTAGAATTTGAACTCAAGTCTTTTTGACTCCAAATCAACTGTAACACTCTGTCACCTACAAACAGTTCTATGTGATACTCCATTTAGGGCAATACAGCGTAATGGTAAGATTTGAAGGAATTACAGAGATAGGTTCAAATCCTCTCTGACAATCTTACATGTAGAAACACCGACAAGAAATTTTACCTGCTCTTTAAATGAAAAAGTAATAGGAGATACCTTCCTAGAGTGTTGTAAGGATTAAATGAAATCCTTTATGTGAGTTGCTTTCCAAATCTTTTAGCACCATTGGTGCTGTTGTTGAGTCATTTCATAGGCATATCCAATGGGGTCTTCAAGACCCCATTTGGAGTTTTCTTGCTTACTGAAGTACTTTGTCATTTCCTTTTCTAGCTCATTTTTTCATGTGAGGAAACTGAGGCTAAAGTTTTAATTACTTGTCCATGGTCACACAACTAGTAAGAGTCTGATGAGTCTTCCTGACTCCAGGTCTAACATTCTAATCTCTGTTTTATCTAGCTGTCTTTAAGTACTATTATTAACTTTTCTTTTTTTTTTTTTATTTTTGCAAGGCAGTGGAGTTGAGTGACTTGCCCAAGGTCACACAGTTAGGTAATTATTAATTATCTGAGGTCAGATTTGATTTCAGGTCCTCTTGACTCCAGGTACAGTATTCTATCCACTGCTCCACCTAGCTGCCCCACTATGCTTCTTGAAGTAGTCATAAGATCACAGGTATTCAACTCAGATGACCTGACTTTAAATACCTGTTCTATTAATTTTTTTTAATATGTGACTTTTGTGTTAATCACTTCACTATTCTGAGTCTCAGTTTCCTCATTTAAAATGCAGGGTTTAGACTTGATTTCTAAAGTACCTTTTAATTCTTGCCCCACGAATATATATTCCTAAAAATATTAACAGATCACATTTCATACATTTTCTACAATTCATCTTGGGATGTGAGACCCAAATTCTTGGATTCTACTGGTTGTAAGAAAGTTACACTATTAAATCAAGGACAATGATCTAATTCCTCCCTACAAAAAGGAAAGCATATAATTCTAACAGAATTAAAGAAATGGATATATAATTTCATATTAGTCTTGTATCACTCAAATTGATCTCTATTGTCAAGCCAAATTTGTATCAACATAGAGAAAAAAGTTTCCTTTAAGGAGTTTTTCTACACTCTCATATATAGAAGTAAATGAAACCTGAATTATAAAGATCTTCCAGGTTCAAGGTTAAAGAGGGTCAGGTTTATGAATAGGAGAGGCATGTCCAGCTATTAGGAGTTTGGAAGTTAGCCATAAAATCTTTGACAACAAAAAGTCTAATCTAATAACTTTTAATATTTATGATATGACAAGTATATTTTTGCTGGTCATCTGGACTGCTAAAAAATGCGAAAATAATTTCATGACCCTATTTACCTTATTTCCTATTGTTTCATAGCATTG
The DNA here is from genome assembly GCF_037893015.1 of Macrotis lagotis. Classification (NCBI taxonomy): domain Eukaryota; kingdom Metazoa; phylum Chordata; class Mammalia; order Peramelemorphia; family Peramelidae; genus Macrotis; species Macrotis lagotis. Next base: position 24,902,717 of record NC_133663.1, on the reverse strand, counting down.
ACACTTGATGCTGTGTGTGTGTATGTGTGTGTGTGTACATATATATATGTAATTTTTAAATGAAGCTACCTTTAAATATCCATTTATATTGTATTCTCTTTCAACTTAAAAGTTTTTATTCTTTTTGTCCTTCCTTCATCCTACACTCAGCTCACTAATCTTACCTTTGGAGTTGTTTCAGATTAGAATCAACAAACCTTGCTTCCATACATTTTGTAAAGGCAGGTTCTCTGCCATCAACCATCTTTCTTCTGGTCAGCATTCTCAACTTGCCATGTAAATCTTCACACTTGAATCTTTTAATTTGAGATTATCAATGAGATGATCAATTTTCCTTCATTTATTAATATATATTACTACCTCTTTTTAAGAAAATTTAAAATCACCAGCATTCACTATGAATCATTTTTATTAGGTCGCTTGACCTCTTCCTATCATATCTCATAAATCACTTTTGATTGTTTTTCCTTTTCTCTTCAGACATATGCATTGATTTCTTTCAGTTTTCAGAAATTTTTTTCCTATTACTCTATCTTAAAAAAGTCCCTCAAGTGACATATAAAATTCCTCACAATATGTCTCCACCCTATCTTTTCCGAGAGATTGAATGTTGATCTCTTGCATCTGCTCTGTTGTCAAGCCAATTTGTCTACCTAACAATGTCCAAACATGAGTCAAATCTCTTGTAGAGTTGTCTCTGTATACATCGTTCCTCCAAGTTTAGGATTCACATCTGTCATTTAAACTTGAAAATATTTTTTCTCTCCTTTAAGGCCAGTTCAAAATTTCCTAACACCTCCAATGTGTGTTCCTTTACTCTTAAATAATTTCTTTATATTTACACATTAAATATTTATATTCACTTGTCCATGTAAATGATTCATTTCAGGAGAATATAGGCTGTAAGAGGGCAGAAATCATTTCACCTTTGTCTTTGTAACTAGACTATCTGGCACCAAGGTACAGCACCCAGGATAGGGATGAGTCCTTAGCCTGTGATCACAGGAGTATTGAAAATATCCAGATAAAGAAACTGCTCCTACGACGTGCATGTCAGAATATCATATGTAAGCAAACAATAAATACTTGTCAAATTCAAATTAAAAATAAATAAAATGAAACAAATGTATTTTCTAGGACACTTTTATTGTTCTTTGAACAATTAATGCTTGTTTCTCTCTTCACACCGAGGCTCCGCTCTTCTGAGAAGCTACTCTAAGCTCCTTTAAAACAGTGGTAGGGTGACAGAGTTGACAGAGAAAATGAGTCTACTTATCTCTTTATTGCAAAATAAAACTTAAAATACAGTTTTAAATAGACTCTATTTGTCGGTCTTATTGCCAGTTAAGAGTCAGTAGTTTGCTTGTCTGGAGGCTAATAATTATTACAGATCTTTTGTAAAAGTTGCTTTGCATATATCTTTATATCCTGACTCAGAGAAGAGTCTTTTATTTTATTTTCTTACAAACCCATGAGAAATCTGACTAGATAGGTGTTGATAATTCTGCCAATGCCTTTGCAGAAGGGCATAGAAATACATTGAAGGAACACTTTGTTTTGTTCCTCTGGTTGGTCATCTGAACTGCTAAAAATGCAAAAGTAATTTCATGGCCCTATTTACCTTATTTCCTATTGTTTCATAGCATTGACACTTGATGGTGTGTGTGTGTGTGTGTGTGTGTGTGTGTGTGTGTGTGTGTGTGTGTGTATATAATATATATTATATATATATAATTTTTAAATGAAGCTACCTTTAAATATCCATTTATATTGTGTTCTCTTTCAACTTAAAAGATTTTATTCTTTTTGTCCTTCCTTCGTCCTTCCTTCCCATGATGTAGAAACGCACCTGTAGCTACTCTTCTGCATTTTTCTATTTTTTTTTTATGAAAGTCATACTCCAGTTTCAAAGAATTGCCATATTATTGTAACTTTTTATGGTCCCCTTCCAAAGAAGTTCAAAAATAAAATAAAACAAAAATACGCACTAGGTTAGGTTAGTTAAAAATGGAATATTACAAGGAAAATGAGCCTGATATAGGGCAAGTACCAGGTTTCAGTTAGGAGAAGAAAGATCAATGGTAATTCGTACTCTCGGTTTCCTTTCCCCTGGTAGGCTGAGTTGTTTCTTTGTAAGAGTCAGAATTTAGAGCCAAAATTGTCCATACTCTTATTGTTCTGTTTAAAACTGTTAAAGCCCAGGGAAGGAAAATGACTTAGCTGAGAGCCCATATAATTTTAGAGCCGGGACAATTCATTCATTCTTGCATTTTTTTACAATCCACATGATATAGAGGGTTCTTAACCCAGCTCTTTTGCTACTGTAAAGTCAGATATCCTGAGTTTTTATGGCTACAAGTCTAGAAGTACTCATAATTAATGGCAAAAATTTCTTTATTGACAAATAATGGCTTTACTAATAGATTCTCCTCAAGATTATCAGAAGTGACCAAAATGCTATCAACAATCTGAAAGCTTTCTCTGAATCACCAATAGTAAGAAAAATGCAAATTAAAATAACTGAGTCTTCATAGTACCCCTCCAGCAAATTGAAATAGTTAATATTGGAGGGTTGCATAGTAATACTTTAAGGGTGGGTCTATAGAATAGTCCAACTGGAAAAAATAAATGACATTATGTGGGAAATATTGTTAATTTATTGATAATCTTTGATACAGGACCCCACTTCTGGTCATAAACCCTTAGAGAATACTAGAATGAAAGAATGATCAAATATGTATATATATATATATATATATATATATATATATATATAAATTAAAATAAACATATTAACAGTTTTTCCCCAATTTTATTAAGGGAAAAACCTGCAAATAATCTGTATACTCTGCAATGGGGAAATGGGAGGTCAAATTATAACATGATTGCAATTAAATATTATTATTTTTTCAGGGTTAGCTATCATACTTTTCACAGTGTCTGTTCCCAACTTTCTCTTCTCTCTTTGAGACATTGACACCATCATCTTCTTTTTCCCTAAGCAGAGGGCTTCGTTGGCCATAAACTTGAGGTCATATCTTATGAAGTTCCTTTCTTCCCTGATTCTATAATATGAAAACTCCAGAAGATTGTCCCTCCCTAGTTTTTTTTTTAATTTTGTAAGGCAATGTGATTAAGTGACTTGCCCAAGGTAAGTAAATGTGAAGTGTCTGAGGTTGGACTTGACCTCAAGTCCTCTAGACTTCAGGTGCTCTATCCTTTCTTAGCTTTTTGAGAATAAAGTGACCTTTCTCTTTGCTAAAAACCAGTCTCTTTGTGGTTCATGATGCCCATATCCCTTGAGATCTTGCTATTATGATTAACTCCTTACTCTCCTTAATTTGCAATCTCTCCTTAGTCATTGGTCTATCTGTTATCTCTAAATAAGATCTCTCCCAATACCGAAGCACAACAAAACAAAAATTCTTCCCTTTGACTTACCACCCACCAAGCGATCACTATATAATTCTTCTTCTTTTCATAGCCAAAACCCTAGAAAAATCCACCTCCACTCATTGCCTTGTTCTCTCACCTCCCACTGATTTTTCAACTGCTTGCAATCTGGATCCATTCCATTCTCAATGACAAATTCTCTTTCTCTATCCAGTCATTAGGTGTCATTGTTTTCATAAATCCAATGACTTCATCCAGCTAGAGGTCTTTGGAAACTTGACATTACCGTCTTCCCCTTTCTTCTGAAAGTTCTCTTTTCCTTGGGATTTTTGGTTAATGTTTGCTTTAGTTTTCCCTGACCCTGTTTAATTATATGACAAAGATGAGATGATTGCTTCGCTAAATAGCAATATTGCCATACCTACTAGCTCCTGCATGTATAAGTGACAATTTCTATGTCAAAATATTAAATTTCAACCAAATATACACAAGGCAAACTTTCTAACAACAACCAGAACTTGGCTGATTGCGTTCTTTCTACTTCTTCTTATTTATTCATTTACATTTTTAAACTGAGATTTCTTAATATTTGGGGTAAATTGGACATTTTTATTAAAGAGCTCATAACATTTTGAATTGTGTTCAAATGTCTGAAATGTATTTGAAACAGTATTGTGTGTTTATCTTATACAGAATAAGTGCCAAAGAGAGGTTACTTAGATATGCTTTAAAAACATCTTGGTATTTGCCCTCAGAAGCATCACAAATGGATAATTATGAGAAATTTAAATTTAATGCTATAAAATATTCCTCAGTTTTCTGAAAGTCTCATATTCATATTGAAAAGATAATATTGTATTCAAAGAGGAAGTCACAATCCTGCAATTGACTACAAATAGCATTTATTAATTAATAACAGTTTATCATGTATTAATTTTAGTACGCAGTTAAAAGTTTTTGAAAGCTTAATTATCCAGTTGTTTTGTACAATAATTTCACTAAAAAGTTTCTTCATGTATCTTCTGACATGTATGAGAACTATTCTATTCAAATAAAATTCAATTTTCCCCTTTTATGGGAGCAGAATGGAGGGAGAAGGTGAGGAATCTGTAAACTAGGAGACCTGTGCTTACTAGGTAGATGATTCAACAAAGGAATTCCTAATTTCTAATAAAACATACTAATCAACACAGACTATGTAGTTCATGACTTTTGAATGTTATTTTAAAATCCAAGGACCATACAAAGTGACAGTTCAAATTCATAAATTAGATAGAAGGGACATTTCTCTACTGTTATTATAGACTATTAACTTTGAGAACTGATTCAAGTCTGTCCTCAGCAGAACTTTGGAATATACCAATTTTGGTTTTGTATATTAAGGATAAGAAAATCACATACATAAAGAACATAATAGAAAAAATAAAAAGGACAAATAATACAGAAAAGTTACCCTATATAGTTCATTTACACAAATATGGCTCAGCATGTGCTATGATGTGCTACTTAGCCCCTTGCTGCCCAATGATGTCTCTAAGGTTACCCCATTCTTTTATTATTCAGACTCAAGAATTTCTGTCTTTCTTGTGGGTTATGCTGGCATGGCTAATGAAAGAATGAAAGGGATTCCCAAACTCATTTCAGGAACATTTGACTAGGAACAGAGAATATATCTGTCTTGAGGTTAGCTTTATATGACCCAAAGTGATTATTTTTTTCCTTTGTTAATACAAATTAGCAAAAAAAATATAGACCTTGGGTTCCAAAGAGTAGATCTTGCTGCCTTAAATTCAGAAACAGGATTACTAATTTGGAACTCTCTGTGAAAATGTTTATCCTTTTTTACATATTAAGCATCTCAGAATTGGAACAAATTGTTACTTCCATGGAAACGAGGTCAATGTAGAAAGGGAGAAATGTATTATTATTACAGATTGAGTTTCATCCAGTTTTGCCACCTAGGCATAGAGAGAGAATTACAGTTTATAATTTATGGGATGTCATTTATATACCTTTCTAATGCTTTAAATGTACTCATCTGTGTCTGTTATTTTTCAAATATGATGTAAGCTCCTTGTAGAATGGGGCGGTTTCACTTTTATTTTTGTATCTCGAATTTTAAACATACAAATTTACAGACAGTAGGCTTTTAATAAAACCTACATGTGTTGTATTGAATTTACTACAATATAGAAATGTTGTGACCTGTTTTGCAAGAGGGACAACTTCACATATTCATGAATTCCTTATTCAAAATAAATTCAGATTATTTTATGTATTTATTTGTTATATCTCCATATGGTCAAATAAATACTATACCTTCACTAGAAATATGCCATTATCAATATTTATTTTGTGATTTTTTTAAAAAGGCTCTTCTTCTTTTACTTTTTTTTAACAAAGCAATGGGGTTAAGTGACTTGCCCAAGGTCTCACAGCTAGGTAATTATTAAGTGCCTGAGTTCAGATTTGAACCCAGGTACTCCTGACTCCAGGGCTGGTGCTCTATCCACTGTGTCACCTAGTCACCCCTAATTTGTGATGTTTCAGCTAGTAGACAAGGAGATAGTTCAGTCTATAGAAAACAAGAAAGACAAGAAGAAAATCATTTGCAAGACTTTAAGATGCATCATGGAGAAAACGGGATTGGATTTGCCCAGTACAAAAGATCTTCAAGCAAAGGAGTGGAAATTTCAAACAGACCTATTTGGGGCTTAATATAAAGAAAATTCTATTTTTGAAACAGAGATGTCTGAATGTAAAGTTAATTGTCTTGGAAAGTAGCAAGTTTTTTACTCGAGGTCTTCAAGTTAAGATCGCATGCTCATTTATTGTTGAACACTGGAGACAGGATTCTTGTTCAAGCACAAGCTGGAATATCCCGATGCCTTCTACAGTTGCATCGAATTCCTAGACTATGTAAGTCAAATTTGTTTATTTTCTTGATCTTAACATAAGGATAAAGATCTGTTTAAATATATAAATATAGCTATGTGGAATGTAAAGCCAATAAAATTCAAGCTTGATACAGAAAAATTTGTTTTATTCAAAGATAGAAAGTTACCAGATTTTGTATGTCGCTCTATCTAGAAAATTATATAAACAGTACTAAATTTAGATTTTGCTTTTAATTTGACTGTTTCTGATTTCCAGATTTTCTATGTTGTTGAAATAAACAGAAGTTAAAATTTGGGAAGTTCCACTAATTTTTCCTCTAGCGTTAGTGGCCTTAGAAATATTGAGACACAAAACTTTAATAGGCTTGCCCACAGAGTAACTCTATTGATCTTTTCACTATCATAACATCATTTTGTGCAGGTGATGGTTCATTTTTACCACATTATACTGCTATCTCTTGAGTAGGGAAGAAATCTGAAACTTTGATTTGGTTATGGCTTGGAATCTCCTTATGTCCTAGTGATGATGCTTGTCCTTCCTTCTCGAAGAAGACTTCTGACCTCATGATAAGCACATGAATTGGATTTGTGGGAGGTGGGGGGCTGTCCTAAGGCACCAGTCTCACTTTCTCCTCCAGAGCCATCTGGGTTCGGTGACTAATATGGATCAGCATGAGTGGAAATGACTTGCCCAAGTTCACACATCTCATCTACTGTCTGAGGTTTGATTTGAACTCAGGTCCTCCTGGCTCCAAGGTAAGTGCTCTATCTTCTGCACCATCTAGCTGTCTCTGTGTTCTAGTATAGTATTTAAAAAATAGAAGTTTTTTTTTTAAGAAACTGTTGCTGAATTGGAATTAATTCAGGTGGAATGGACTGTCAGGTAAGTTTTAGTTTGTTTTGTTTTTAAGGTTTTTTCCTTACACCTCTGATATTATTAAAATTGGCAACTCGAAGGAAATAAGGAAAACTAAAACTGTTTCGCAACTTTTATACCCAAACAATAGCCATCAGGCACTATGAGATAGAGAAACTTGCACAGCATCACACAGTGGTGTGTGTCAGAGGCCAACCTTCCGCCTAGGTCTCTCTAACTATGAATTGTCTCTCTAGCCACTTTATATTGCCATTCCTCATTATAGGGATTTATATACTGAAAATATAACTGGAAGAAATTGGGAAGGGAAACAGAGAAGGGAAAACAATGAAGGGGAAAACAGCAAAGCCTAGAAAACACAAATTAACTTAAAAAACATTGTCTAGTTCTGCTTGAGTAATGCACTGATGGAACCAAACTCTTAACTTTAGTCTTACCAATAAAAGGAAAAAATAGCAGTATAAATTGTGCTCCTATTTACTCAACTTAACTGCAAATCCCTGGGAAAGCATTTCTCTTGTAACTTTTCAGATGATGATAAGTATAGGCAACTGCCTCCAGAAACTGAAACAGGTCCTGCATAAACAGTAAGTTCAAATAAGGACATGTGAAAAATATCACGCTAATGCTATACATAAACATGTATATATATATATATATATATATATATGTGTATATACAGATATAAATGCATATGCACATATATAGTTTCACCAGTTAAAAGATTGCTAGAATAGAATATTTACAAAAATCTAGATAAATAAAATTATGTAATAATAATAATAATAATGTGAAACTATCATATTAAAAAAACAAGATCAAAAAGTTGGAGATGATGTTAGAGGTCATTTAGCACAGCAGCCTCATTTTACTGTGGGTAAGAGAGCTCAAATAATCACAAGGCAATAAACAGTAGTCAGTATTTGAACCCAGTTTCTCTGACTCCAAATTCAGGTCAGTTTCCAAATTGCTCCAAAACATTTTTATGATTATTAAAACGATTGCCAATTTTAGACTTCCAGCACTATTAAAAATAGTTGATACTCTAGTAAGTAATTTGATGAATTATGAAGTTTTCAGAGATGGCAAAGGTATTTAACATAAAATCCACACAGCAAGTCTGCTCACAATGATAATTTAGGATCATTGATTGAGGATCTTCCTATTTAGCTTGGTCCCTATATATAAGATTTTAATTGAGGGGACACTGACAATGAAATAGAAGAAATACAGAAGGCACAAATATTTTTCTATACAAAAATCATGCCCTAGTTGTCAATGAGTTTTCTTGGATTCTCTGTTTTCCAGGAGAATTTATCTGGCATTTCACTATTTGACATTAACTAAAATTCCTCTTTTGGATATTGTTATGTCTAATGGAATGTGTCAGTTCTCAAAGCTAAAAATGACATTTAGGGATTCTATTTTCTAACAATTAAGCACTAAATAAAAAACTTTGAAATCCTGGAGGCATGTATAAGCCTAGATATTTCTGCATTTCTTTAGGAATAAAGAAAATTTAGGGCATGCCAATACTACTCATCAGTCATTAGTAGTGATGAAGAATAGGAATGGTGGTGGCAGTAGCGGCAGTAGTAACTGATATTTATATAATGTTTTAAAGTTTACAAAACTCTTTATAGGCATGATCTCATTGGTATACAGCTCCACATTAGTAGAAAATTCTTCAAAATCAAACATAAATACTAGAAAAAAATAAAAGATCACTGCACAGCGGTACCAAATGCAAGAAAATCTTGACAAAAATCAAAACTATTTATTCATGCCCCCTGAGCCATAACTTCTAGAATAGATGCTGTGAGGAGATGCAGAAGAACACAGTGACACTTTTAGAGCTTATGGTCTAAAAAGGATCAAAGAAGCAAAAGGAAATAAATGAAATATGGAGAAATACAATGTGAAATATTAGGGAAAACATAGGGTCTTTGAGTCAGAGGAAGAGGGTTCATTCTGGATAGTTGCAAGACCAATATCAAGTAAAAGTATTTCCAAGTCACAGTCCTCATCATCAAATTTAGGAGGTTGTATTTGGATTTCCCAAGTTCTGCAGTCATTTGTGAAGAGAAATACATGCAGAATTTCAATAATGCCTTGGAGGATATGTGGAAAAATTTTTGTTAGGGAATGGATTGAAATAGACCATAGTATATACACTGATAAAATTGCAGGTTTGGAGTCAGAATATTTGAGTTCTTGAATTCCAGATCCATCCATTTACTATCTGTTTGTCATTGTCTTAATGTCTTTGACCTCAGTTCCTTAATCTGCAACATGAAATGGTTTAATCACAGCTCTAAAGCTATGAGATCAAAATGACTACTGAAGTTGCTTCCAAATGTAAATATTCTGAGATTACTTTCTACCCTCTATATTTCAATTATTTAAGATGTCACCAATTTAGGTACTCTCTCCACACAGATCATAACTGTGAAGATCATCTTTTTAGATTAAGAAAAGAATTCAAACACGTCCACAATTCTGCCAAAACTAAAATGAGGGCTCTTGCTTTCATGTAAATACTTTTCTCTCCTTTATAATTATGTAGAGAGTATACCAAAAAATTAAGATTTTTCTCATGCAACCCCTAATAACTATAACCCACACATAAGTTCAGATAGGTAATTTATTTCTATTAATGAGAGTCACGCATGCAATTGGACTTTGAATTTTAAGTTACATTTGCATTATGATTGTTATGTTAACAGATGTATGAATGTATGTACATTATATGTGTGTGTGATTTAAGTAGTCAATACCTTGACTTTGATTTTAAATTCAAAATATCTAAACCCAGTCCTCCCTTCTTTCTAACTTTCCTGCTACTGCTGAGGAATTACTATCTACTCATTCACCAAGGCTCCAGATCCATTTGTCATCCATTACTCCTTGTATCTCTCACGATCACCCTGCCATTTACTAACTGTTTCCAATAATCTCTCAAGTATTTCTCTGCCTCTCCTCTAACACTGCAATCACCATAGTTCAGCCTTTCATGAATTCATGCCTAGACTATTGCAATAGCTTTTAGGTTAACCTTCTTGCTTCAAATTTCCCCATTCTAATACATTTTCTACTGACTTGTCAAAGTGATATTCCTAAAGTTCAGGTCAGATCATGTCCCCTTATTCAGTAAAATCCAATGACTTCCCATTACTTCTAGAATCAAATTCAAAATCCTCTTTAACTGTTAATGCCTTTCATATATAGGTCTCATCTTCTTTTCTAGTCCTCTTAAGCACATTCTTTTCAGCATGGTCTGTGATCTAAGAACACTGGCTTCCTTTCTGCTCCATTCAAAAGACCATTGATCTCCTGATTTTATGAATTTTCAGTGACAGCTCTCCCTATATTTTCTTCCCAAATTCCCTGTATTCTCTTTGAATATCAACTGAAATTCTAGTCTCTCCAAAACGTCTTTTCTCCCTGACTCGATCTTAAGACCTTTTCTCTGAGATTATCTTCAATTTAGCCTACACATGTATCATCTATACAGAAGTGTTTAGATGTTGTCTCTCCCATTAGACTCTGGGTCCTTGGTGTTCAGGGGCTATTGTTTCCCTTTCATTTTATGACCTGCGGCTGTGATGTAATTATTTGCTTAGTTACTTAGTCCTACCTTCTGAAGATTCTATGACAGGAGAAGACTATGACATCAGAAATGTGATGTCATGACAGGCAAGTGAATTGGATTTATGTGAGGGGCCAGATATGGATCACGTTGATTGGAGAGGGAACTGGAGGCATTGGAAGACCCTGACCTTTTTTAAGCTAAGGTTTCAGTTTGGCTGAGGCAATGCTATTCATTGATTAAGGTTGAGTAAAAAAGAAATGAGACAAAGAATGGCCTCTTTTAACTAGTACAAAAAAACAGACTGGGAAAGATTTCTGACTAAAATAAGAAACAATTACTATCTACCTTCACTCTGAGCTAGTCAAGGCTCAGAAATTGACTATGTAAGGCTTGATCTGTGGGACCTATTACTGGAGAGCCAGTATGATCCAGGGCCTGTAAATTCTAACTAAGATCTTACCAGGGTTAAGAGTTCAAATTTGCCTTCCTTTGTGTTGAACATCCACATATGAGAGAGAGAGAGAGAGAGAGAGAGAGAGAGAGAGAAGAGAGGAAGGGAGTGAAGAAGGAAAGAAGGAGGGAAAGAAGGAAGAAAAAGAAAAGAAACAAAGAAAGATAGGAGATAGAAAGAAAGAAAGAAAAAGAGAAAGAGAAAGAAAAGGAGAAAGAGAGAGAGAAACAAAAGGAAAGAGAAAGAAATTAAAATATGTGCTATTATCATTCAGTTTAGCAAATGAGGAAAGTCAGAAAACTAATTTTCTGTGGTCACAGACTAATAAGTATCAGAGTGATGATGATTATAATAATGATGATGATGATGATGATGATGAGAGAGATGAGAAAGACTTAAGAATAACAACAATAATAGCATCATGTTGAAATGGAGCAAGAATTCGTTTCAGAGCTAGAAAGACGGGTTCAAATATGGCTTCTGACACATAGCAAGCACAGAATCTTTGGCAAGACATTTCACCTGAGAAATTCCTCGAAATTATGAGTTAAAAAGGAATTTCTGGTTGGTATTTGTAGTAGTGGTTTCTTCATAAGAAATTTATCACACCATTACCTTATTGAAATTACAGTTCTGGGGAAAAACAAATTAAAATGCAATTATCATTTAGGAATTAAATAGTTGTGACAAGCATTTTTCCATTTGGTTTTTACAATAGCCTTTTTTGGGTAGATGCTTTCTCCCTGTTTTACAGAAAAGGAAACTAAGGAATGTGCAATTCAGTCTTCTGACTCCAAGTTGTATGGTATTTTAATCATAATAATCTAATTGCACTGCTAATTGGAAAAATAAGAGATGGGATTCTGCTACCTTTTTTAACTTCCAAGAGATAATAGAATAACCCTATTCTTGTAACTTACAAAATCAGAACTCTTTTCCTGAATCTCAAAATTTGAAATCATTGGATACCTAAGTTCAACCCCCAAATGACAATGAACTTAAGATGAAGTCTCTGATGTATTATGAACATGCTGCCTCCTCTCCCCGCCCCCCCAAAAAATCAGGAACTTTCTTTATCTTTTTTCCAAGTAAGAAGTCTTTTTGGAGACTTGATGTTAACTGATAAGATCAAATCCCTTCCTTCATAGGGAGGAGATGGGCCAAGCAGATATAAATGGCAAAAATGAAGGATGAATCCAAGATTGTAGCAATTGACGTGTGAAGAATTCTACCATCCCTGAATTTCTCCTCATCTGACCCACACAAAATTAAAAAGGTATCTGAGATCTGTTTAGCACCTATTAGTCTATTAGTCAGAAGTCCCAAATTCCATTTTATGGGTGATAAAACTGTAGAATCTCTAGAAGCTTTGGGTCATGCAAGGTCAAACTAAATCTGAATAGAGCCAAATGCCTTAGAGAAGTAATGTATGTAGCAGTTTGTTTTTTCCCCAGAGCCAAACCAAAATTAGAATTCAAGATTGTCAGTTAACTGGAACCACATGTATCCCTAAGACATTTTTATATGAGTATTTACTTGTAGCATATATGCTACTGGTAAGCCATAGATTTATTTAAAGTTGAATAAGACTGTGTCTCTATAACCCAAAATCTCAAAACTAGCTTGCAAAATATCCAGCTTTGGGAAAGGAAGAATGTGAGCCGAGGAGTGATGTTTTAGATACCAAACTGTCATCAAGGTAAATTAGTTAATAAGTTCAGAGTGATCATTTTAGATTTGTTGTGGCTGTTGTCTGCCCTTAATTCTCAAAGAAGACCATGACTGATATCAGGGAGATGATGCCATGACAAGCACATGAATGGGGCTTCAGTGAGGAGGTGTTGTCCTAAGTCACCAGCCTCATGTTCTCCTCCATAGTCTTCTGGATTCAGTGACCAGACATGAATCAAGACAACTGGAGATGAACCTGGATGTGAGGCAATCAGGGTTAAGTGACTTGCCCAAGATCACACAGTTAGAAGTGGCAAGTGTTTGAGGATGGATTCGAACTCCTGTCCACCTGACTCCAAGGCTAATACTGTATCCACTGTGCCATCTATCAATTCTCCAGTGAAATGACTTGATCAAAACTATCCAGATGAGGTTAAACAGTGTTCCCCTCCTCAGGGAATATAGATAATTGTCTCCATACACATGAAAAACCACTATTTGATTGTGTCCAAAACTAATCATTTATTTTGAAATATAAAGAAATAACTAGAGAATTTGGATATCCAAATAAATGTATAAAATAATACTGATTAATTACTCAAAATGAGTCATAATCTACTATAGGAGACACAACATATCATATCAGAAGTAACAAAAAAGAATGCTGAGTTAAGAAAATCCATGCTACTAATAATAATGATAGCAATAATTAACATTTTAAAAGCATACTATATTTGCAAAGTGATTTACAGTTATATATCACTTAACATATATAAGTTGAAAAAATATCTAATAACAACTTTTTTAATTATTTAACTTTGATAAGTCATGTAAATTTTTGATTCTTTACTTATAAAATAATTGCATAGAATTGTTGTAAGATGATAAGTTAGTTGTATTGCACCTCAGTCATGGATATTGTTTTATCCCTTTTATCAGTTAAACACTGGAACTTTGGGAGAGAATCCAGAATATGGTTGAGAATAGTAAGATAAGCAAAATAGTAAAAAAGAATGAGTACCTTCTCTCCTGGCACATCACTTGAAATATGATCATCATGCCCTCTTGAGTAGGTATAAAAAAAAACTTGATGGAAACTTTCTTATATAATCAAAGAAACTTTAAACTGATGGCACACAACTTCTAAGCAGACTCTGTTAAAGTATATAGCTTGTTCTAAAGATAGAAAAGTATGTGAATGTCACTATTTATCAAGGAGAAATACTCCTGATTATAAATCTAAAATCATGGAAGGAGTAGTAGCATTCAGGTAGTATTCAGAAAGAGACTGTTCACATTGATAGTGAATGTATCATTGGATTTTAAAAGAGAGCAAAATAGAAATGATAGAATCTTGTGAGTGCACTTTAAATTGATCAAATTGTTGATGAGTTTCTGATAGAGAATACAAAATATGCACAACAGAAGACTCTAACTGTGTCATGGGCCATTTTTTGTAGGCATTGGTTAAAACTTTTTGTCCATCCAGCCCTGAAAATGTTCTAGAATGGATTATTAAATGGATTGTTGCTAGTAAAGGAAGTCATAAGTGACTATGAGTCATCATGAGTTTACTAAGAACAAATTATATAAGAGTAATCTCATTTCCATTTTTAAGGATTTGCTGGTTTGGTATGTCAGGAAAATGCTAAAGATATAAATAATCTAGACTTCTGAGACACATTTTAAAAAATTCATGATATCATTGTGATGAAGATGGAGAAAAAAATAAGTGAATACAGAAGAGGTTTAAAGCACCCAAAGATCATTGATAAATATCAGTCTGAGGATTATGTTGTACCATATTTTCAATTCTCCTCTGTTCTTTGTATGACTGGTACAGGATTTAAAGTTATTTTTAAAATGTCTAGTGACTTGTATTAGATTGGATTGGAAGCCATTATGTGATTCCATATTTTAGAACTAGAAATAATGTTCATAAGTTATAAAGAGGCAGATTTCAATTAAGGAAGAATTTCCCAGTGATTAATCCAAATCCCAGATGGAGTGGAGGCCTCGTGAGATAATGATTTCACCACTCAGGTCCAATGAAATTGCTGAAGCACAACAATGCTGAGAATTCTCACACTGGGAATTATAGTTATCTTATACAGCCTTTACACAATGACAATTTTCTGATTATAAAATCTAAAGTGCTATTCAAATGTTATTCCCAGATGAGAGGAATCCCTACCAAGGTGGTCTGACCTCTACTTTAAGTCACAGTCTTGCCCACCGGAAGACTGAGGAACTTGACCAGGGTCACACAACAAAGATATATCAAAGGCAAGATCTGAATTCATTTCTTCCTAGGACTGAGATCTTATCTTTATCCAGTAGAACACAATGATTCTCAGTAATATTGATTATTTTTATACATTAATCAAGTAATAACAATCATATAAAACAACTTTTTTGGTGGGAACTCTTTTCTTGAAGGTATGAATTTTATCTATTTCCCACCAAATAATTTTTACAATATTTCCCTTGCTGAAAAAATTAAGGTCCAGAGACCCACTAGGAACAAATGACATAATTATTTTCCCTAATGGAAAAACATCCATTTCTCTGTCAGCCTTAAATGACTGTTACCTTGCAGGCAAAAGCTTTATATATTAAGGATTTGAAATGTGTTGATTGGCTATGTAATCTTTTGAAGGGAGGGCACTGCTATTAGTTCAGTCAGTCACATTACTGATTAGCAACCTGCATTAAGTTATTTCAGTTCTTATAACAGGCTCTCAGATTATAAGTCATTCTAACTCAAGGCGGCAAATTTTACTTTTAGTTGATTTTAAGACAAACATGTTGGTCCTAGTCTTGCTTATTTATCTATGTATTTTTTTGGAGAGTGGGAGTTTTTGGAGAAAACACAGATTGAGTCAGTAAAACCTCATTGTGTGACTCAGTGCAATATTAACCCATCAATGGTTATTAAATTCTGCAATAAGAATTTTACAAGAAATACAGAGATTCACGAAGGATGTAACTTTGTTTCTTAATGAATTCATGTTGGTGACCCAAAAACTACTACAGAATGCAAATATAGCATCGGAGGGTTTATTAGATTTATTTATCACTAATTTATCCTAACAAATATGTTGCTTCCAAAGCTTCAAATTACAATTTCTTTGAAGCAGCTGACATTATCTTCATGGTTCTCATCGATTAACCTCTATATCTTTTATCAGCAAGCATCAATTTAATTCAGTTATGGAGTTGGAAAATGTGAACAAAATGGAAAGTGATTGGATAAACTATTTTCATATATACTTATACTAGTCAGTCTGACATGTTATCCAAAAGCATCTAAAAATAATAATCTAATATCATATCACAATTTATAAAACTACATGAAGCCAGATTCAGGTTAAAATCTGGATTTTTTTCTTTTTTTTTTTTTAGTTTTTTGCAAGGCCATGAGGTTCAGTGACTTGCCCAAGGCCACACAGCTAGGTAATTATTAAGTGTCTGAGGTCGGATTTGAGCTCAGGTACTCCTGACTCCAGGGCCAAAGCTTTATCCACTGTGCCACCAAGCTGCCCCCTAAAATCTGGATTTTAATACTGATTCTGAAACTAACTTTTGATCTGGGTGTGTCATGTAGCACATGTGAGTGACAGTTTCCACATCTGTAAAATGGAAAAATAGTGGGGGGTTTTGAAACCATGATTTCCTATGTGGTTCAGGCTGAAAGTACAGGGCTGAGCGGAAATGGTACTCAGTCCCATTCTGTTCAATTTTTAACCTGAGTCAACGTGACCTTTTTCAGGTAAGCCTGTGACTCTCCATTCCTGGGCAATCACCATATTAATACTGCACATGGTGCAGATACTCCATCAGCTTAGCCTGTAGTAGTTCTAATCTCCCATCAGCTTCAGCTTCTTTACTAGTAGAAATTAGAAGGGTAAGATATGCAGGTAATACAAGTATTATCATAGGATTACTGTGAGGACAGTGTATTATAATCTTCAAAGTATTTTAGAAATCCATAGTGTAACATCTGAAGGGACCTTGAGATTTTTCCTGCCCAGGTGCCAGGGCATTCGCATCCTTCCATGCACTACAGCTATCTCATCCAAGATTAGCTTGCCTCTACTATATATGCATTTTTGTATATCTACATTTGTGCAGATTATCTCTCATCAAAACATCAACTCAAAGGAGAGAGATTGTTTTGCTTTTGTCCTTGTGTTCCTATTACTTAGTACATTGACTGGCCCTGAGTAACTGATTAATAAATCCCTGTTAATTAATTGGTTGATTTATTGATTTACAAATGTAAGTTAATTGTTATCATCTTAGTGGTGAGCAAATTGACATATACTAGAATACAAATATAGTAGTAAACAGTGTAGCCCAGCATCCCCACAATCACTCCAACAAAGTTCTGGAAGAGTACTGATTTTTTAAAAAATCTAAGGAAACACAAAGGGTTATTTTCCAAAAAATAGGAAACATTTGAGTCATAAGGCAAGCAAACAGGGAAGGAACTTTGCAATAGGGGTGGCCAGGATAGTAGAGCCAGAGTACAGGAACACAATGGAGTTTTATTACTGCTGCCAAAGAGGAGATCCTAAGGACAGTAATAAAAATTAATAACAATAATAAGCATATGATAATAATAATAATGCCATTTCTCCATTCAACATGTCTTTTGACTGTCTATTCCTCATGACAAGCATACTCTCCCTCCTCCCCTCTGCTTATTGACATCCCTGGCTTCTTTCAAGACTTAATTCAAATGCTATTTCAGCACAAATTCTTCGAGGACCATTAGTCACTTGAAGTCCCTTCTGTCCATAGTCCTACTTTCATTCTGATCTTTATACATCTTGTATCTTGCTGTTTATTTGAATGTCGTCTTCTTTGTTAATATATGCACTTTTGAAAAAATTGAGCAGGTTTGAGAAAGATAGAATAATCATTTTCTCTTTTTGACCATTCTTTTTCTCTTCCACCTTTTTCACAGTGTCTATTCTAAATTAGCACACTTAAGGAGTAACTTTTCATTATATTTATCTTACCACCATGCTGCCATCCTACCACATGATCCATCCAAAACAGGCACCAAAAATTCCATATTCGTATCATTTTAAAAGGACATGATTCTCCCAAAATGCAATGAATCTGTGACCTACTCAATGTGATAACAAACTTCTTGTGTCACTCTTTTCCACGTCTTCCTCCACTAAATCCTCCATAAGACATCACATGATACACTGGGGACCATGTTCACACTTAGACATTGCATTGATATTAGAAGAGCCATGGGCTTATAGACTCCTCAACCCTTAATCCTTTCTCTAGCTTTTTGGTTTACCCCCATTTTTGGTTTCATTTTGAGCAAGAATGTCAATCGGCATGAAGCATTTCCTCTAGAAACATAAAGCCTTTTTATTTTTGCATAAAATAACAAATTACAAAAGTAAGAGATAAAGCAAAATACAAAGAATCCAAGCATGGAATATCAGATTTCTTTTAGACAAGTATGGCCATAATATAATAGTTCTCATTTAACTAGAGACATCAGGGAAAATTGAGTCTCCTAACTTTGTGTATTCCACATTTTTTTTGCAAGAGCACTGTTAAAGATGACTTTAAAAAAAACTTCCAAAAAGATTATTGAGGCACCCATTAAATTGTATATATGGTATTATCTTTGGGTTCACATGACTATTATCTAAAATAGACAATAAATATTAAGTTAGTTGTATTATATGCAAATGGGTATTAATGCTTGGGCTGCCTTTAAAAAAAGTCTTATTTTTTCAAGGATCTCGAATAGACTAGTAACCCATTTGGAGTTCAAATGAAAATAGTAGTTTAGCCTGTACATCATCATGTAAAATATTGTTCTAGGAGGCTCATTGCTGCTGACAAGATAGTTACTGCCAAAAATAGCACTTTAAGCACATTTAGCATCGAATACATGTTAGCAAAAAACCAATATGACTAGAGGGTATTTTTCTTAAGTTTAAAATTCCCAGCAATGAAGATAAATGCTCCATTACAGAATATTCTGTGGCATCTTTAAAATTCCAAAGTGATATTACTTTCTTAAAGGACCATTTTAATGGGTGCTTAGTGAAGTTGGACTCTCTAAATTCCCTCCAGAGGTGGCAGATATTAACATAGCATCACAGCTGCTGTTTGTACCATGGATTTACCAAAGAAGCAAGAATTTATGCAAAGAAGGGAATGTTTCATTGGACACATCTTTTCACATTTTTTGTAAGGTATTCATTTTCTTCAGGAAAGGAAGGTAGTCAATTCAGTTCAATTCAATTAAAGAAATATTTATTAAAATCTCTATCTTGTCAGCTAGGAAGACAAAAACTTAAAATAGATCATGTCCTTAAAGAACTAACATTCTGAGGGGATTCAATGGATAGCCGGGTGGATCCGTGAATAGATTGTTGTGGACTTGGAACCAGGAAGTCAAGTTCAAAGACTACTTCAGACTATAAGACAAGTCACTTATCTGATTCTATGAGCCTCAGTTTTCTTGTGTAAAATAAGAATAAGGTAAACATCTACCTCACCAAGGTAGGGAGGATCATGAATTAGTACCTACAGAACACAGAATAATACATAATACATAGTGATGTTTCTCCAAATACTCTACATTTCAGATTCCTTACTCAACACAGTTTTACTCCATCTAAGATACACCTAGAAGTGGTCACACATTTGCGATTTCTTTCACCAAGAAGTGGTCCAAATCCATGACTGTGAACTCTCCAATCTAACGATAGTATTTTATCATTCCTTCTCTCCCTTTGCTTTGTGATCTCAACGTTATTATTTACCATGATCTCTGACCCTTCCACCTCTGGATACTTTCCCAGGATACCTCTACTCTGGCTAAACTTCCCTCCCATTCCAATCTCTATCCTTTGGTGATTTCAGTAAACTAGACAATCGTCTTGGCTCATATCCCTTGTCCTTCATTCTCCCATATCCATTCTAATGTCAAGGTCTGCTGATTTTGCTTTTTTTTGTTAACAACTCTCCTATAAAACTTTTTGCCTCTGATATTGCCACCAGTCCAGGATAGTACTTCATCACTTCCGGCCTGGACTGTTGCAACATGCTATTGGTTGGTCTTCCTGCTAAAGTCTCTCTCCACTCCAGTCCACCTCCACTTAAGTGGCAAAGGGATAAAATACCGATCCAACCATGCCATTCCCCTACCCATGAACTTCAGTGACCCCCCCCCCAAGATCAAATAAAAAAATTCTCTGGCATTAAAAACCTTTTATAATATAACTCCCTTCTATCTTTCCTATCTTTTTTTCATTTGCTACCACCTGTATTCCAGTGGTAATGATTTCCTTGTTTTTCTTTGAACAAGATATCTATCTGCCAATATGAGACACTTCAGATGATTATCCCCACACCTGAAATATTCTCCCTCTTTGTCTCTCCCTCCTGGTTTCCCTTTCAGGTTCCAGTCAATATTTTACCTTCTTCAGTCATTCTTTACCAATTGCTCTCTATTCAAGTATCTTCCTTCTTTGAATTATTTCTTATTTAGCCTGCATATAGAAGGTTTAAACATAGCTGATATGTCCTTCATTAGATTAGAGGCTTCTCCCAAACAGGAAGGTTGTTTTGTTTTGTTTTGTTTTGCTACACCCAATGCTTAGCATTTTTTCTGTTCCTCCTGTTCTCAATTGTCTCAAGATGATGTGGGCATTCTTGCTGAGGCCAACATCTATCCATTTAAAATAAAAATTTATTTTAAAAGCCAGATATTGTTGGTGCCTCCAATCTCATTCTCTTCTAAATCAACTAAAGCTGCTCTCACCAAAGTTACCAATGACTTCTTAAATGTTAGATATATTTTTTCTCAGTCTTCATCCTTTTGACCTCTTTGCAGCATTTAACTCTGCTAACCACTTTTTTTTCTTCCTGTGTGCTTTCTCTTTAATGGGTTTTCATGACACTGCTCAGTTGGTTCTTGACCTACCTGCCAGACTTATCCTTCTCAATCTCCTTTTCCTCTATCTTTATTCATGCCATGCCCATTAACAGTGGGTGTGCCAAAAAGCTCTCTCCTGGAAGCTCTTCTCTTTTCCTCAACAATCAGTCTCTTGATAATCTCCTGGACTTCCATTGATTCAAAATTCAAATAACATTCAAAGTGAAATCTCCAGCCCTTGGCACATTGCTGAACTAGAGCCACAGATCTGCCATTATCTTATAGTCATTTGAGCTGAATATCTTGCAGGTATCACAAAGGAAGCACATCCAAAACACAACTCACTATATTTCTGCTTAACTCCACACCTTTCCCAAACTTAACAGTTTCTATATTCAGATATATATCATTTTGCTGCTTAGTCTGATTCCCAACTTTAGTGTCATGCTCATTTCTTTCCTTTCACTTGAATATATATCTAATAAATTGCCAAACTATGGTGTTGTTATTTCCACAAGTCTCATCTGTATTCACTTCTTTCCACTCCACCAGCCACTTCCATAATTCAAGTTTTCACTGTCTTTTTTCTGAACACTGCTGAAATGAACTAAATTTTTAAAATAGACTCCAAGTTGGTGTCCTTGACCCAAGTCTCCTCCCACTTCAATTCATTTTTATATTGTTTCCAAAGTGAGTTTTCTAAATTCCGAGTCTTATCATGTCATTCCACTAAAAGAAATGAATAAACAAACAAAAAAATTCAGTGACCCCTTATGCCTTATATTTACTCATCCATTTTAGCATTTAAAACTCTTCTAATCTGACCTCTACCTATTTTACAAATTTCTTATACCTCACTTCCCTTAAGGAACTATCTGGACCAGCCATACTAGACAGCATACTATAATAAAATATGACATTTTTATCCTCCATGAATTTCCAGTGGTCAGAATTCTCTGTTTCTACACCTCTGCCTTCCCCTGAATTCTTTCAAGATTTATCTCAAATCCTGTCTTCTGCATCAGACCTTTTTCTGATACCTCAACTATTTAAGCCTTTTATTCTGGTGATTCCCTGTGTCTATTCAGACTATATATTGCGTAGACTTAATTTTGTACATATTGTTTCCACTTATGGAATGGAAAATCCTTGAGGTCCCGGACTGTTTTGACTTTTTAAAAAATTCCCCTAGTTCTTAGCATACTGTCTGACATTTAATAGGCGCTTAATGAATGGCTTTTTTGTTTGAATACTGAATTGATTTATTGGTGTATGAATGGAAGGATTAGTAACTGAATGAATCAATGGTTAGAGGGACAGATGGATAAACTGATGGATAGCTTGATGGGTGAATGGATAGAAAGAGGAATTGCATAGATGATTGAAGGGATAGGTGGAGGGATAATGTTGGGGAATGAGCCTGGACTTTCAGTCTAAAATCCTCAAGCTGCTACTTATTTCCTGCATAATTTTGACAAGTCTGTTCATCATACAGTACTTGAATTTCTTCATTTCTGAAATGCAGTTCTAAATGAGATGGTACAATCTGACTTAATTCACCAAGGGTTCACTAAGTATCTACTCTGCAAGAGTAACTATAGTGACTTTCCCAGAGTAGATACACGAGGGTAAAAAACTAAACTGAAACAGTTGTTAACTTTAAGGAGCAAGAATATTATGAGATGTTCTCCAAGAGCCTTTCCTAATAAAATTCCTATAATGATACATCAAGTTTAGGATTTATAAAAATTGAAAACAACTTTCCTTCTCACCTGTTTCTATAACTGAATCATTACTTCAGTAAAAACAAACCTAAACTTAATTGCTCTTTTTGGCAGGGAATTTAAAAAAAAATGCTTTGAGTCGAACTGATGCTTCTAAGACCTGAGATTTCATAAACACTTAGTGATATCCTTGAAAAGCCTGCCTTCTGATTTCCCTAAATTAGCAAGTCTGAGCTACTGGCAAAGCCACAAATTCTTTTCATTTCAAGAGCATCATCTCTTTCTGCTCAAGTAATAACTTTTTCAAAAGCATCATTTCTGGTGATGCCAAGATCAGCACGTGCAGGAGCCACTCAAGGGCCTATTATCCTGTTTCATTCTATCTTCTGAGTAATTTCACCCGAATGGAGCTTAGCCTCAGTTGTTTAATATTCTGGGCATCATGTCATCACCAGGTAATCACTAACCTTACAGCAACCTCTGCTGGCAAACAGAGGCTGAGCTGCAAGCATTTAGGAGAGTTTTAATGTAGCATTTGAATTGGGGCAGGAAATAAAACATCAGTAAATAAAATAAAAGTCCTTTGAGGATGAGGAGAGTTGAATAGACATATGTTTTTATGTAGGTATATGCATATATATTTATGTCCACACATGTGCATATATGTAAATATTTAATGGCAAAGTGGTATTTCCTCTTAGAAGTTTTTAAATTTATCATATTAGCAGTGTTATTAAGGACCTAAGGAATTTGATCAATAGATCTTTTCTTTCTTGCCAAATATGATTCCTGAAAGAAAGAAAGAAGAATGATTATCTTCTTTTATTATATGTGTGTGTTTGCATATGTATGTGTATATGGAGATAGAAACATGAGAGAGATAGGGACAGAGAGATGAAAGAGATGGACATGAGAGGGAGAGAAACAGAGATACAAAAAAAGGTGGAAAGGGAGAGGAGAGAGAGGGATAGAGAGAGGGAGGGAGAGGAGAGGAGAGGAGAGGAGAGGAGAGGAGAGGAGAGGAGAGGAGAGGAGAGGAGAGGAGAGGAGAGGAGAGGAGAGGAGAGGAGAGGAGAGGAGAGGAGAGGAGAGGGGAGGGGAGGGGAGGGGAGGGGAGGGGAGGGGAGGGGAGGGGAGGGAGATGGAGGGAGAGAGAGAGGGGGGTACAGAAAGAGAGGAGGGAAGGAGTGGTTTATGGACAGAAAGGAATAATCAATTAGGAGGGTCTGGGTTCAAATTCTTCCTCAGATAAATATTATCTGTGAAAATCTGAGCAAGTTGCTTTGACTCTCAGTGCCCTCATATAAGCCTCAAAACATTTAAACTTCAGTGAAGTTTACAGTTTGGATCAATGCAAGGAGTTTGTATGGATCTAGGATTATTTTCTTGCTTTTGCAAGACAATGGGGTCAAGGGACTTACCCAAGGTCACACAGCTAGGTAAATTATTAAGTGTCTGAGGCTAAATTTGAACTCAGGGCCTCCTGACACCAGCACTGGTGCTCTATCCACTGCACCACCTAGCTGTCCTTGATTTTAGAATTTTCTATAGCAGTGAAATAAACTATCCAGTCAATAAAAAGTCAATATTTCATACAAACATATCCTTATAGCTATAGTTCCCATATATGCTAATTATTCACTACCCTAATCTTTCTTCAAGCTTCAGGGGAAATACCTTAATTTCTGGTACCTTTCCGCGGTTCCCTATAAACCCTTTGATCCAATGTGATCCCCTTGGTTGATAGTGCTAGGTACTCCCTCAAGCTCCATATAATTATGAGTCCATGTCTCAGTATAAATGGCAACTTCACAAAAGAACATAACTTTCTTGAGGTCAAAGGTCATTTTTCTTTGTATACCCATCTCTAAGCATAGTGGTTTTCACATGATTCATTTAATAACTGGCTGTTGGATTGAATTGGGAACATTTCACCAAGTTTAGGAGTAAAAGCTAGACCTATGATTTTAGTGATATAGGGAAACTATTAGACTGGAGAACTTCCCCCTACAAATCGCAGGAACCACCTCCTCTTCGACTTGTAAACTTGATTATAAGTTTGACAGACTAAATCACTAACCCCGAGATATAACCATTATGGTTTCCTGGATCCACACCTATTTTTATCCCCTTTTCACTGCTAGCTTTTTGCATCTTATAAATTCTGTTCAAAGGATACCAAAAAAACCTATACATGACATGTACAAATCGGCTGTATCGCTTTACACTCACAAAGCGGTGTAGAAGACATCATCACAGATGTACTTGAATGAACAATATGTCCTTGGTTTGTCATGAAGCCAAAATGAAAGCAAACTGAAGAAAACTTCATTTATTGCTTCTTCTATCTGTCATATATTTTTACTCTTTCCATTCTAGAATGGATGATTCAAAGTGGTATGGGAAAATTACCAACTACCTTCAATTCAATGGAAATAAAATTCATGTCAACAAACATGTCAGCATTGTATAATGGATGGGCCACTAAACTCAGTGCTTAGAAGATCCAAGTTCAAATACCATTACAAAAACAATAGCCATTACACTGAGCAAGACATATAATGACCCCTCACCCCTCTGTACTACACTTATTTTAACTATAAAATTAAATGGTCAAATTTGATAGCATCATAAACCCATTCAATTTCTAAATCTATTAGTTAATATATAATAATAATGAGCAACTCTTCATGTGGGAGGTGGTTTTTATGTGCTTAGGATATAAAAGTGAAAAATCGTGTTTCATATCGACTAAAATTTAATTGTTCACAAAAAGTCATATCTCCTTTTAGATTTCTTTTCTCTGCATCAACTATGCCATTATCATCATTACTCAGCTCAAAATCTTAATGTTATCCTCAATTCCTCTTTCTTCCCATACATGCATGTAGCCACAAGGTCCATAATTAAGCATTCCTCCCATATCCATTTTTATCTTTCAAGTCTTATTGTCACTAATCCAGTCCAGGCTTTCTGAGAGTTATGCATGAACTTTTTTAGGGACAAAAAGAAATTACTTAGAAATAGTTGTGCAAAAGGGAAGAAAGACTAGCAGTAGCATTAATAGTAGCCACCTTGAGAGGAACAGCAATAAGGAAAGGTAAAGGAATATAAGAAATGATTTGGGGGATTACATTTCTCAAGAGCAGGTTGACCTCCCAAAGGAAAAGGAACTAGATATGGGCCTTTGATGTAGTCTTCTAATTAATTGCTCTTTCTCTCACCAGGCTCTCTAATTCAATGCATTGTTCAAAATAATAATATTAATAATAATAATAAACCTGTAGGTAAACCTTTCTGAAATACTGGTTTCCACACATCACTCTATAGCCTACAAGAGAAAATCCAAACTCATTACTATGGGATATCAGATTCATTATAACCTTGTTCATCCACATACCAACCACCCCATCTGAGCTTACTTCCCTTTTTTCCCTTAAACAAATGTTATAAGACCAACCTAGTCTGTGGAATGATCCCTAAATCTGCCATTCATGTTCCTACTTTTGACCCCTTAATCAAGCTCTTCCTTTCTGAGATGATTTTTAGACTCCTCTCTACATCTTTTATGCATTATTTATTATCCAGTTTAAGATGTATGTTTAGTAAAAGAAAAACAAGAGAGGAAGCTAGATGGTGTAGTGAATAGAGCACTGGCCCTGGAGTCAGGAGTACCTGAGTTCAAATCCAGCTTCATACACTTAATTACCTAGCTATGTGACCTTGGGCAAGTCACTTAACCCCATTGCCTTGCCATAAAAAAGACTTCCCATGTGATTCTTATAGAAAAAAAAGAAACATTCACTTATTCATTGCCAAGCATTGATAAAAGACCTGGTACTTTACTAAATGTGGAAATTGAAATGTAAGGAAGAAGGATGACAGTCCCTGCACTCAAAACCACACATCCCCAGAAGGATGAAAAGGGATCACATAAGAAGGGTCTAAAGAAATAAAGTTCAGAAATTCAAAAGTAGAAACCAGAGAGAAAGGAAGGAGCTAACATAACTGGTCTGGGCATTTTCCCTCAAAAAAAAAAAAAAATACTGGGAGGACCCAAGGAACTGGTCCATCAGAGGAAGGGACTACAGGGGGCAGTTATCTCCCAGCTTCAAGAAGACTGATGGCTCATGGTATAGAAAATAGTCCAGAGCATAAAGAGAGCCCAGAGGGTTTAAAAAGTGTTATATAGAATAGGTGATAGAGTTAGAGCTAGAGAGATGGAGATGAAAAGATACCTATAGATAAATATATATATATATGTATATATATATATATACATATATATATATATTGTTAGCTAGCTAAATAAAGACAGACAAATAGATGGGTACATAAATCGATAGACAGACAGATGAATGTTTGTCTTTTATTCTTGAATAAGAACATGACATCAAGGATGTGATTAAATAACTTGCAAGTGAATTAGATTTAAGTCACCAACCTCCCTTTCTTCTCCTTTGGCCTATGAATCAGAACAACTGGAGATGGCCCTAGATGCAATTTTTTTTAAAGCTAAATTCATTAACAAGTCTTAGTTTGACTATGGCAATGCCCATCCAGTGATTAAGGCAAGAAAAAAGAAAAGAGGCAAAAAGTGGCCTTTTAACCTAGTCAAAAAAAATCAATTTAGGAGGGGAAGATCCCATCCAAAACAGAAACAATTTCTATCTACGTTCATTCTGAGCTAATCAGAAACAATGACCAGGTAAGACATGTCCTGGTTTCTATTATTGGTTAAGCAATGAGATCCATAGTCATTTGAGTGTAAGATGTGGTTCTTAATAAAGAAAAAATAAAGGAGGAGGAGTTGCCCAATTGGTCAGACATCTACTCAAGTGACCTTGAGCTAGTCCCTTAAACTTTGCCTGAGTTTCCTCTTCTGGAAAATAAAAAATAATGGCTAATAACTGTACCAACTTCCCATGGTTACTGAGAGGATCGAGTGTAATGATGTTTGTAAAACACTTAGCACCAATCCCTGACACAATATATAAGTGTTAGTTACTACTATTATTGTTAAAGGGAGAAAACATAAATACATATACATACATATATATATGTATTCATATAGAGAGAGAGACAGATGAGACACAGAGATAAAGAGACAAAAGAAAAATTTTTGAACCTTTTATTACATTCACATAGGAAAATCATAATTAGAAAAATCCCTCAGGGGCAGCTACATGGCACAGTGAATAGAGCACTGGTCCTGAAGTCAGGAGGACCTGAGTTCAAATATGACCTCAGACACTTAATAATTCCCTAGCTGTGTGACCTTGGGCAAGTCACTTAACCCCATTGCCTTGCAAAAAGAAAAAAGAAGAAAGAAAGAAATAAAGGAAGAAAGAAAGAAAGAAAGGAAGAAAAGTAAACCCCCTCTATTGATTTAAAACTTCTATTACATAAACTTGCAAGTTTGCTTAAGGCAATAAGAGATTAAAAGATAAGAGTCATACAGTTATATGTTAGAGATAAGACTTAAATATAAGTCTTCCTGACTATTTGCCAACCCATTCTCTGCCATGTTATATTTGCTCCTTCTATCTCTCCACAACACTCATATGTAAGAATCAAAACAGAATGTGAAAAATATACAAGATGAACTATGAAAGGGACACAAAACAAAAATGCTACTTATCATTTTGTTGATTTATAGGAGTCCTGTTTATTTGTTTTTGATAAAATGTGTAGTAGCTTTTTCTGTCTTTTGACCATCAAGAAGTGGTAAACATGCAGTGGTTTGGGATGAATTTTGTCCCATGTTTGGTTTGATTATATGTTGGTTTGGTTTGTAAATCTTAAAATTGTAGTATTTGGAGAGGAAGGTGCTGGGGTCTATCTATGATGTCAACAGGGAGGACACACCCGCCAGCAAAATAGACCTACAATTGTTCTGACACTTAGAGAGTAGCAAAGGGAAGTCCAATGATTTAACCAAAGTCATGAAGACAGTAGGTGTGAGATTTAGAATTTGAACTTAAATTTCTCTTAGTCTTACACTAGTCTTCTATTCGTTATGTCATCATATCATACTTTCTCCTTTAGTAATAATAATTAGAAGATTAATAAATATAATAAATATGCATACACACACATATATATATATATATATATATATATGTATATGCATATGTCCATACTATAGAAATAGAACGTAATGCTATTTGTTTTCTCTTAGGTCTTATGTCTGCTTGGAGGACTTGTGAAAAGTGTTGAGCTGTTTGTATAATTTCAGCGAAAATGGAATTGGCTTATTTCCAATACTAGTTCTATGTAGATGTTTTTCCTCCACAGAAGGCTTAGCGGGCAGCCCATCATATTTTAAAAAGGGAAAAAAGTTATTAAAATAACATTCTAGAGATATAGCAAAATCGAGCCCTGTAAGATTGTTTTCTCCTTTGTGGTATTTAGCCAGATGGTGAAGATTGCTGGGACTATTGTTGAGTGGGATGTCAGAACATTTCCACATTGTAGCCTGAACAAGTGTCAGTTAACAAGAACATTTCTAATGGAACATTTGATGAAAGTGAATATCACACTTTAGTAGTGGAGTATTTCTACTCAAATAATTCCCATTTTGAGGTGCTCAGATTGCATCCTGAACCATAGCTGAGACTGGGAATTCCCTGAAATATTTCATTAGGCTCATCTTCTAGATTTATTCATAAATGAGAACAAATGAGCATGTCAGCATAAGTTATTGTGGTAATTTGTGAAACTGTTAATGAGAAATTTTCAGAGCCCATAAAGGGGAAGAGCTATGTCATTAAATTACTGCACAATGATTTTATTTCGATACAATGAGTGAGAGAATATTTGATCAAAAATGATTCCCGATGCACCAGTGAACTGAAAATGGGTGTGAAAATATCGCAGTGAAAGGGGTCTAAGCCTATCTTTGGAAGTCATTAAATAAATTAGAAAAGAAAAAAGAAGTTATTTTCTAAGCATCAATTATGCCACTTTTTTACCTATTTGAAAAATAATTTGGTCTTAGACAGAAAATCACCGATGGGTAACAACTGAAAGAGAAAAAGGAAATATCAGGGGCTCCTATCAGCTCGTGCTCTGAGTGTCCAAGGCTGGCTTGGCATCTGTGTTCATTCATTAAATATAATGTCCAAGTTCTTGTCTTGTCATTTTCTTTGGTGGACCTTCATCCAGATCAAAACATCTAACTATGAGAGATGCTCAAGACTCTCTCTCAGACACTGTTTTATTTTCTCTCTATAATTCTGTGCCTTCTTGACCCAATCAATGCCCACAGGGCAATGTTTACGGGTATACAGGTACTCAAAGTACTTTTAAAAAAAGAAAGTTTATTTATCAAGGGCTGAATATATAATTGAAAAAGTCAAAATAAGGTGAGGGTTAGAAGTGTGAACTCAAGTATAGGGATTATCTCTTTTCTCTTTTTATATTCCACTAGCTCAGTGATTGACATATAGTAGACCCTTAAATGTTTAGCGACTGATAACAAGTAAACTTACAAGAATGACCAGTATATAAAGGTCATGAGCATGTATGCCTTTGTACTAGGTCAATTTATAAAATTTGGTCGCATGAGGAAAAAAAAATAAAACTTGGGAGTCTATAGCTCAAAAAAGCCAAAGATCTTAGGTAATGCTACTTTTTAAAAAGAAAGAACTTGGGGTGGCTAGGTGGTGTAGTAGATAGAGCACTGGTCCTGGAGTCTGGAGTTCCTGAGTTCAAATCCAACCTCAGACACGTAATAATTACCTAGCTGGGTGGTCTTGGGCAAGCCACTTAATTCCATTTGCCTTGCAAAAATCTCAAACAAAAAAACAACATAAAAATTAAGGAAAATTACCTAAAAACAAAAAAAGAAAATGAGACTGCTCAAGACAGGTTTTGACTTACACCATAAAGGTTGCCTTGACTTTATGCTAATATTGATTTGAAAGATAACTTTTTCATCCTTTCCCCACATGGAGAACTGAGAGGTCAACCACAAGAACACACTTTAAACCAACGTTCCCTTTTTTTCCTGTACCATACCACATTTTCACATAATCATTAAGCATCCCCAAGCCCAAGATCTGCCTTTTTCATTTTACCATTACCAAAGAAAATATTTTCACAATTTTTTATCTTAAAAGGAATAAGTTTTGATATGATATACCCTGCCTCTAACTCTATGGTCTGATTCCTCCACTCCTATTTCAGTAAGTCAAGTTATAGGCAAACTGTATTGAAAGCTCCTAAAATGCCCTGGATTCAGGAGAAACTGAGTTCAAATCCAGCCTTAGATAATTAATAATTGCCTAGCTCTGTGACTTGGGCAAGTCACTTAACCCCTTTGCCTTAAATAAATTTAAAAAAAAGAAGAAAAGAATAAAGATCATAAAATGGAGCCAGAGACTGTAGATTCAAATTCCTACCTAGTTTGTTAATACTTGTTTGATCATAGGCAAATCTTTTTTACCTTGCTAGGCTTCAGTTTCCTTTCTTATAAATTGAAGGGATTATATAAATGAGCTCTAAGACTCCTCCAAGTTCTAAATCCCATAATTCAATTTGACTTTGGTCTTCTTCCCATATACACTTTATTTGATTATTTAAATGAATACCTTCATGAGGTGGAGTCTCAAATCTACATTTATCCACTTCTGTTGTCCCATAGCTCCAGTCCAGGACTATTAATTATCTTCTTACATTGTCACCAAGATGTCTAACTTTCCCCAGATGTGTTTCATGAACAAAAGAAAGCTCATCAATTTACCCATGTAAGCTATTTCTGTTTGTTACATGCCACCATCTACCCAACACTCTGACTCAACGCCTAGGTGTCATCTTTTACTTGTCACAATTTCCTTAGAACCCACTCCCTTCTCAAGTCCACATTGGCTGACTTTTGACCTCATCAATCTTAAGAAAATTGTCTCTCAAAGACAGCGTTTCCTTTGCTGGTAAATCTGATGACCATTCTAATTCCCATCATTTTTGTATTTTTCAGCATGTCCACACTATAGACCAACCCACAAGTTTACTTTTCTTTCCCTTAGTTTCTTCCTTAGTCAACTTACTCCTGGTTCGCTACATACCCATTTGATACCTGTTAGTCTCATTTGCTGCTTCATTATCTGTCTCTATTCCTTTATTATGGGAACCCTTAATTATCTTTATTGTACTGTCTCAGTGTTTTGTTCTTTTTTCTCTGTTTCCCTCTGTGTCGCTTTGTCTTTTTTCTCTCCCAGATATCTCATCTTACTCATTGTTTACTCATAACTGCCATGCAGATAACACAGGTAGATAGAGAGAGAAAGAGAGAGAGAGAGAGAGAGAGAGAGAGAGAGAGAGAGAGAGAGAGAGAGATGAGAGAGAGAGATGGGTAGGTAAATAGATATCCAGATCTAATCTATCTCCTAAATTCTAGTCCCCTTATAGCCAAATTCTAGGAAAGACATCTCCAACTGAATGTTCTGTAGATACCTCCAATCAACATGTCAAAAACGGAATACTTTTCATCATTAAATGTTTACCTGTTTCTGTAGACTAGTTTGCCATCTTTCCGGTACATAGTTTTATTTATGATTCTTCCCTCACTTGCCTTCACCAAATCGTTGAAAAAGTGCTATTAATTCTCTATCCATACCCTATTTCCCATTTAGCTGCTTTAGCCTAGCTTACTTCAGGGCCTGGACAATACTCAGCTACACTATTATAATACGATCCAAGTAAGACTCCCTGATTCCTATTGACTCACATCTTCAATCCAGTTTCACACAGTTGCACAATAATCATCCTGGCTCTGACTGTGCAACTGTCCTTCACAAAAAAAAGCATACATACATACATACATATAGCTATGTATGTATGTATGTATGTATGTATGTATGTACATACATAAAAAATCCTCATTGTTTCCTCATAGATAAACTAGAAACTCTTAAGCCTTATATTTAAAACCTGCCATGCCTGAACTCTAACCTACCATCCTCGATCTGTTCTCCTTCTTCATGATTCTATGTATTCAAAGTCCTACAGTTGAATTCCAACCCAGCATCCCAGTCCTCCAGCGCTGCTTCCTAGATGTGATATGTTCAAACTCCCCCACTCAGTATGGCACTTCCCTCCTTTTTGTGCTCCTTGCTTACTTCTATTCACTTTTCTTCCTTCAAAGACTCAGTTCAGGTGCTGCTTCTTTAGGTTAACTTTCCCTGATCCTTCCAGTTGCTTGTCTTCACAGTGTTCCTCAGATATTTCTGGAAATGTTATCTGACCTCTCTTTTCCTCCCATCACTTCCTATCTTGTATAATTACTGTGTACCTGTCATATTCCTGCTTCTGAAATCTAATGTAAGCTCTTTGAGAATTTTGACCATATTGGGTTTTCTCTTTGCCTTCTTGGTACCCAACAATGAGCCTTACTTGCACATGATAGGTGTTTTATCTTGATTTTATCAGACACTTCCTGCTCATGTCTCACACTGAACAAATTCTACTTCACTTATGGCAATTACACCTCTGTCTTCTACTCCCACAGAAAATAACTATAGTTCAGACATCATCAGCAATTACCTGGTCTAATATTGTTGCCTGACTGCCTTCATTCTCTTTTCTCCTAATCTTTCTTTCACATTGGTTCAAAATTAACCTTCCTAATGGACCATTCTGATCACATAATCTTGCTCAAAATGAGTCAGTGGTTTCAACTTCCTTTCTAATCAAGTACAAGTCTTAGAATGAAGTCCTCCCCACCACCCCATGGAAACTTGCCAACTTAGTGCCACATCTTTAGCTTCTGTCATTTTCCTTTATATATTCAATCTTCAAACAACACATCTATTTTTGGATCTCCTTTGTCTTTTTGCTCTTTCATATGTCTGTGTCAAGATTGCTTACCACCTCCCCCTTGACATAAATGGAATGCATTCTCCATGAACCCTCTCTGCTTATTCAAAGTTCCCAATTTTTTTCAAGACTCAATATGGGCAACACATTTTCTATAAGCCTTTCTCTATGATTTACAATCTGAAAGTACAATAAAAGTGTTATTGTGGAGAAGGAAGATGAAGATGATGATGATGATAATGATAATGGTATTCATCCCAACCATTTATTGTGTTCTCTCATTAATCAATCATTTCATGGAGTAATAGTAATAATAATAATAATAATATTTAGAAGAAGAATTTACCTAGTGATTTAAGGTTTTCCTTTTTCAAATACTTTATTTTGCCCACACAATAACTGTGAGAAGGAATTTGCAGATGAGAAAATGGAATTAGCCAGAGGCCTAATGATTTGTTTAAGCGAGACTTTATTTAATCTCAGTTTTTATCTACTCCAGCTCTATTTCTCTATCTACAATACCATGTAGAAATAAGCTTATTGTTCTTTCCTTGGTACCAATCTCATTCTTCCTTTCATTGGAATCATTTTTAAACTTATTTCCTCTATTAGAATATAAGTTCCCTTAGGACAAGTTTTTATGAATAGGGCTTGGCAGTGCTTTTCACTTAGTAAAAACTTAATCAGTGCATATCGAATTGAATCACTAGTTTAGTTATAACCTCTGTACTATTTCAAAGACTAATACTCAAGTATGGAATACTCTCTCTCTCTCTCCTCACCTCCACCTCTTAGAATCCCTAGCATCCTTCATGCTTCATGCACCACTTCCTATATGAAGCTTTAGTTTTCTTTGCATTATTATGTACTTGTGCATATATTTATCTACTCACACTTCATATGTGCACCTTAGAATGTATTGTCATTGAGAGCAGAATCTTTTTTTTTTCATTTCAGTCTTTATAACCTCAATTTGTTTTTGTTTTTGCAAATCAATGTTGTTAAATGACTTGATCAAGGTCACGCAGGTAGGTATCTTTTAAGTGTCTGAGGTTGAATTTAAACTCAAGTCCTCCTGACTCCAGGGTTGGTGCTCTATCCACTGTGCAACCTAGCTGCCCATGCTCAGTTCTTAATATGACACCATGCACATAATTCTCTCTCTGTCTCTTTCTGTCCCTCTCGGTCTCTCTGATTCTGTCTCTGTTGTTGTCTCTCTCTCTCTCTCTCTCTCTCTCTCTCTCTCTCTCTCTCTCTCTCTCTCCCTCTCTCATTCTATCGCCTTCATGTGTGTGTGTGTGTGTGTGTGTGTGTGCACGCATGCCCGTGCCCTCCCTGAATCGGAATGACTGGAATGCATTATGAATCCCTAAAGTTAAAAAGGTGAATCACATGTTGGCTCTGGGTGCTAGGTTGGGCAAATTGTCCTCTTTAGCTGCCTTTTCTATCATCAAGGAACCTCAAAATATTTTACAATTATAAAACGCAGTTCTTCCTCCCTTCAGTTAAAACGCAAAGCTGCGGTAAACCACCCAGACAACTTTTCTCAATGATAACTTTACAGGCAAAGTGAAGATTCATCCTTTAATTGAAATTTAGAATGCTATAGATAGGTAAAAATTAATTTCCTGAGATACACCTTAGCCAGGTACATGAAAATAATATTCATCTTTTTATGAATCATGCTATGAAATTACTGAAGGCCACAAGTATTGGGGCACCCATTTACATCTTATCTACCACTTTCACAGTGATACTGGATGCAAAAATAGGAGCATACCCTATAGAATTTGCAAAGAAGTCCTCCCATTCTATTCAATTCTGGTGAGATCCAACTGTGTCCAGACTCCGCAACTTAAGAAGGCTTGGAAAAGAGTAACAAAGATAATTAAAGGGTTAGAAAAATGGGAGCTGTGGAAGAACAAAAAAAAAGTTAAAAAGATTTATATCGTTTAGGCATGAGAAGAGATGGTTGAAGGATTATTAATAATGTTTTTAAGTGAGGGTGATTACCCAGAGTGTGGTAATCTTTCCATTTACATGGAAAACAGAACAAGAAAAAATGAATTTTAGCTGCAAAACAAGTCACAGAAGAAAGAAACGCTTGATAATGGGAAAAGACTGCTAATTACTAAATGGGTTCTCATGAGACTTGGGGAAATTGCATTTCTGGAAATATTTTTAAAATGGGATCAATAACATCTATGTCCTGAAGGGAAGGGAGGGGCTCAGTGACCTTTCCTTGCCTATTCAAAGGCAGCATCAGAGAAAAAGCCTTGGCGATTCATTCCCTGCCAACACGAACCATGTAGTTAGAGGCTAGTGAGCGTCTGAGATAGGATTCAAATTTAGGACTTTGTCGTTGCCAAATGAGGGAGTTGGACTCCATGAACCTCTTCAGCTCTCCATCTCCCATTGTCTGACCCCATTAAATCTTGGGGTATAAGCCTTGGCTAAGACCAAAGTAGACAAAGGGCTTGAAAATTTGCTCACTACTTTGTATGCATATTCTCATTTAATCCTTCCAACCACTCTCTGAAATATGCATTATACGAGTTATTATCTTTATGTTATAGATAAAAATAGAGTTTCAGAGTAGTCAAGGGGTTTACCCAGGTCATCCAGCTGACAAGTGTCAAAGGCATGATCAAAGCATGTCTTTGAGAATCCAAAGGCAATGCCCTAAGGCTTTTCCTACTGTACTACACTACACTCCCTCTCAGTCTAAATCCACATTCAGAAAGTCTACAAATGAGTGAACTCAAACTACAAAAAAGTCTTCTCTTAACAAAAGTGTCTATCCAACATAAATGGATGTTTATGGCCAACTAGGTGGTATTCAGAACATTTTATTCTTGGCAGCAGTGAATGAGGCTAAAATAAGAGCTAATGACCTAAACCTCTTTTATCAGATGAATCTAACCATTTTCCCATTGACAGGGACATCACTGTCAAAGCATTACGCACTCTGAACCAAGCCATGTGTCATCATTCTTTCTAAATGATTCTGCTCATTACCGAATTATGCATAAAATAATCCCCTTCTCCTTCCTGTGCTCATTCTCTCCTCCTTTCCCTCTCCCCCTTGCATTTATTCTTCTTTTCCTCCTTTTTTTTATTTCTATGTCTTCTATCTTTGCAAATATTTTGCAAACTTTAAAATATTACGTTAATGCTAGTTTCTGTTATTGTTGCTGTTAAGAAACTGTTTTAAGTAATATTTCCTGGTCAATGAGAATTATGACTCATGAAAGAAATCAATATTTTTAAATAGGATGTTCATCAATTAAAGAATGCTTTTATATATACTTTCACTTCCTTTACATTTTACTGATGAATTTTGTTTTGTAAGAATAACTGCTGTTACCCAAAAGATCTTCTCTTTGATAAAATAAATTACTTAAAAGTTGAACCTGGGCACCTGCTGGTCTTTCTATGCTTATATTAATTGGAAAAGACCACTTTTTAAGTCTAAGTCACATTCACACGCTGCTAATTCATGGCAGAGGACTACTCCTTACAACAGAAATTTTTCCCCCATCCTATAATTTAAATATCTCAACATCAGAATGATAAGTATAGAAAGCAAGAGAGGGAGAATAAAGATTATACCTAAAGAGTGGGCATTAATGGTTAGAACAAAAGATCCTGCTGAGCCTTTTTTGCCATTTGAGTTTATATGCCTAGGTCTTTTTTTAAAAAAAAAACATGTATGCCATATTTTACTTTTATTTTCTTTAGAAGTAGCAGATATATTACTAGCATGTTACGGTCTACCTGTTTTTCCATTCCATTCAAGGATGCCAGAAAAACTAATATCTGTTTGCCTCATTTCATTTGAGGCATGTTTCTAAAGTGATTCCCTTTTATGCAAATGACACTATTTAAAATCAATGTTTAAAAGTAAAACCATGAGTGGTGGTGACATGAAAGTCCTATATTAAGCAAGTCCAAAGAAATGAAAAAAATACCTAAAGATTCACAGGAAGCTAATATAAGAGAGGAAGATGAACTCAGGAACTCCAACTGCAGTATTTTTGCAATGTACTGAGACCTATCTAAAATAATGTTGTAAATAAAGGATTGTTTAGATAGTTCAATGCATAATATTCTGGACTTGGAGGCAGGAAAAATTTGAGCTCAAAATCACATACATTTTACTGGAGATATAACCCTAGGCAAGTGACATAACCTTCTCAGTCTCAACATCTTTACTTATAAAATGTTGGTAACAAACAGCACCTACCTCACAGACATTTTGTGAGAATCAGATATCACAGAATATGAAAAATATTTTGCAAATTTTAAAATGGTATGTACAAGCTAGTTGTTCTCGTTCTTGTTAATAACTTTTTATGTAGCATTTCTTGGTACTTAGAGTTATGACAAGGAAATTAAATTAATATTTTATTAACTCGAATGTTTTTCATATACTTTCCTTTTTTGACACAGTATCTAATTTTTTCAATTCACATTTAAATGTTTTATGATATATTTGTTTTGTATCACCTTCAAGTCATCATTTTTTTAAATTTACTTTTACTTTTTTCAGATCTGCACTTTCTCCCTGACTTCAACAATCCATTAAGAAAAACATTGAGTTATATAGATATAGATATATAGATATGTATGTATAGATATATTAAATATAGATATAGATAAAGACATAGACATAGACATAGACATAGACATAGACATAGACATAGACATAGACATAGACATAGACATAGACATAGACATAGACATAGACATAGATAGATACAGATAAAAGCAATACAAATTCTTCCTTTGGCCATATCAAACTACCTCCCTCAGTCACCCCAATATTTTCATGTAAAAACACAAGAGCATGCAGTATACTGGTTAGAACAAGTAACACATGGATGTTTCTACTCAAAGGGATTATCATTTTTTAGCAGAAATAGTATTAAACAATCAATCATCAGGGCGGCTAGGTGGCATAGTGGATAAAGCACCGGCCTTGGAGTCAGGAGTACCTGGGTTCAAATCCGGTCTTAGACACTTAATAATTACCTAGCTGTGTGGCCTTGGGCAAGCCACTTAACCCCATTTGCCTTGCAAATACAAAAAAAAACAATCAATCATGTAAACATATTGTTACACATAATGCAACACATATTTTCAACAAAGATAAAAATATCAGATTTCAGATCATCAAATGCATCTCCCTTTGTTTTACTTGGTTGGTTTGTATCCTTCAATATTGAAGAGGACCAAATGACTTCACTATGTTAGAGACAAAATACAGTGGGTCCAACTAGAGCCAATAGGAATTCTGAATGCTCTAGCACAGGTTGGGCACAGATAGTCCATATGAACATTTGGGTGGATTCTATAAACTTGCACATTTCATATTTTCTTTGAGTTACTTGAATTCTACCCTGTACATAGAGCACAGCACCTTCTATGATGAGAGCAGGACATATTGGGTGGTCGTGTGCCACTATTTGCATTGCTGCGAAACCAATTCCAAAGTTCTTAAGAGAGGCCTTGAGAATGGCTTTGTATAATTTTTCTGACTCCCCCCTCCCCATGAATATTTGACCTGTTTAAGTTTTCCATAAAATAGTCTTTTTAGCATCATATGTTTGGCATTTGAACAACATAGTCAGTTCATCTCTACCATAATGTTTGAATATTTGGTACTTTATCTCAAGAAAGCATCTCAGTATCTGATATCTTCTCCTACCAGGTGATCCTCAGAATCTTCCTAAGGCAATTTAATTGGCATGGCACTGGTAGACCATCCAGGTTTAACAGGCATACAACAATGAAATCAGCACAATGGCTTTGTAGACCTTCAGTTTGGTACACAAGTTACTACCTCTTTTCTCCCATACTTTATTTCAGAATCTCCAAATACTGCGTTAACTCTGGCAATGTATGTTTGTGTGTGTGTGTGTGTGTGTGTGTGTGTGTGAATTTTTTTATCAACATGGACCTCTCTGGAAAGTACTCTGCCAAGAGAAGTGAACTTATCCACAGCAGTCAGTACTTCTCCATTTGCTTTAATCAATGGTTCCACATATGGATGATGTGGTACTAATTTTTCTTGGTATTCATTGTAAGGTCAAAAAATCACAAATAGCAGAGGATAGATCCATACTTTGTGGCATCTCAGCTTCAGAGCTGCCTTGAGTGCACAGTCATCTGCAAACAGAAGATCACACACTGATACTCCCTCTACTTTGGTCTTGCCTTGTAGCCTTTTCAAATTGAAGAATTTATTGACCGTGAGGAAGTTGAGATTGAGGCCGTGTTCATCCTCACTGAAGGCATTTGGTAACATGACTGAAAACACCATGATAAAAAGCATGGGAGTAAGGACCCAATTTTGTTTCAGCCATTGGTGACTGAGAAACCATGAGAGCATCTTCCATTATCCAGAACCCAGGCAAGCACACTATCATGCAACTGATGTACAATACTGATGAACTTCTCCAGGCATCCAAATTTTGACATAATTCTCTTTTCATTTTTTTCTTTTTTTGCTTTTTGGGTTAAATGGGTTAAATGACTTGGCCAAGGTCATATGGTCAAATGACTTGTCCAATTTCACACAATGAATTAATTATAAAATGTGAAAGGTCAGATTTGAACTCCTGATTCCAGGGTGGGTACTCTATCCACTATGCTACTTCGCTGCCTTGACATAATTTTCCAAAAGCCCTCATGACTGACGGTATCAAAGGCTTTGGTCAGATGTACAGACATTATTAAAAAAGATCTCTGTTCCTGTTATTTTACCTGGAGTTTTTGAGCAATAAACACCCTATCAACTGTTTTTCAACCCTTTCTGAAATCACACTAGGAGGCCTTTACTTCCAAGTAAAGGGTCAGGCAATTAAGGAGGATTTTGGCAAGAATCTTGCTGGCAATGACTAAAAGAAAACCCCTTTGATTGTCAAAGGACAATATCTTCCCTTTTACCTTAATAGAGATGGACAATGGAGGCATCCTTGAACTCTTTTGCTTCAACTGAAAAAAACTGAGGTACAAGAAGATTAAGTGATTTGCCCAAAGAGCTAGAATGGAATTTCAGGCCATTCAGTTTAGCCCTATAAAAAATACAGTCCCTTATTCACAAGGCTAAGTGACTTGTCTAGGAGCACACAGCTAGCAATTCTCTGACGTTGGATGTCTTTCCTGATTTCAGGACTGGGTCCTATCAACCATACTGGTAATAATTGCTTGATTTTAGGAGTCTGTCCAAGGTTTTTACTCCAAGTCTGAAGTATGTGCAGTGAGATCACTAAGACCATATTGCTTAAACTGAATTCACCTTACCACCCCCTGCCTAACCCTACACTGTTATCACCTCTTAAGAGGAAAAAAAAGTATGTTTACATTTCATCTTCTTACATTTTTTAGTGGAGATAATTGTGCATGCTGAAACAAAGAATAATTTAAGGAAATCATTTTTTTTGCCAAAAGGACCATAAAAAGAACACTAAGCAATAGATTTATTAGGAACTCTTTGTAGACATTAGTTCAAGTTTTATCTTAGCCCATAAAATATACATCAATAAGCATTTATTAAGGGCACACTATATGGAATGCTTTGGGGAGTCTGTGAGATGCAAAAATAACTTCTGACCTCAAGGAGCTTATGCATTAATAGACAATCAACTCTCTAAGCATGTGAGTGGGAACTACAACAATATTCTCTCAAAAAATGTTAATATTTTCCACATAGCTATCAAATATAAACTGGGATTAATTTGATTCAATAAAAAGAATCAGTTCCCTCTGAGACTAAATTGGCAAGACAAGAACATAATCATAGAAATTTCATGTTTAAAAAAAGCTAAGAATTCCTTTGGTTTAAGGCAAAGGTAGAAGACTGGTCAAAGTCGATTGATGTTTGTCCTTAGTTTTCGACTAAGTTTGTCACATCAGGGACATGATGCCATGAAGTGCAAGTGAATTGGATGTAAATGAGGGGATGCTGTGCAAAGTCATAAGCCTCCTTTTATCCTCCAGAACCATCTGAGTCCAGTGGCCAGATA
Source organism: Macrotis lagotis (assembly GCF_037893015.1). Taxonomy (NCBI): domain Eukaryota; kingdom Metazoa; phylum Chordata; class Mammalia; order Peramelemorphia; family Peramelidae; genus Macrotis; species Macrotis lagotis. The sequence continues at coordinate 24,861,337 of NC_133663.1, read as the reverse complement.
TGCATCAGGATTTCTAGAGATGACTCTGAAAATATTGGGAGACACTGGCCTTTTAAAGCTAAGTATTTCCCAGGTCTCAATTTGACTGTGGCAATACCCATTGTGCAATTAAAATTAGATGAGAGATGAGGAAAAAAGACCAAGAGGGACCATTTCCAAAAAAAAAATGAGATGGGAGTATAAGACTCTCAGAGTTTTTCATTAATTAAGAGAGATAAGAAAGAAAAGAAGCAAGAAGAGTCTTTTTTATAGCCAAAAAAAAGAAAGAAAGAAAACAGACCACCTGCCTTTGTTGATCAAGAATGGCATGAATGTAAACCTCATTCTTATCTTTTAGAACATGCAATAACAGGGGGTGGGCTGTTTTGGCCCCTTGTCAACCCATTCCTGATAAATATTCATTTCTACAAGATACCAGAAAAGCAATTAACAAGCCTCTGAGTTCCCTTCAAAGTGGAGAAACCCATCATCCCTTGAGGCAGCTCATATCATTTTTGATTACTAATTTTGAAGAAAGTTTTTTCCTATTACAAAGCATCAGTTTGATCCTTGGCACGTACCATCTTTTGCTCCTAGTTCCTCCCTCTAGAATCTTAACTGAATGTATCCACTACTTCTTCCACAAGATAGCTCTTCCAATACTTGAATGAAGGGTTTGTGGTCCCTCTTCTTCCCCTTCTTTGTTTGCTTGTTTGCTTGTTTGTTTTTCAAGATAAACATCGCTGGATCTTCTTAAGGGACAGAATTGAGGCTCTTCATCACCCAAGTCACCCTTTTCTGAAGCTACTCCAGCTTACCAAGAACCCTTCTTCAACAATGGGAGCGACAATTGAATCAGATACTACAGGGACAGACAAATCAGGCAGAGAGTATCAGAACTATCAGCTCAGAATACTTTCTCTCGTAATCCAGACTAGGATCTCATTAATTATTTGGGTAGCCATCTCACATTGCTGACATATTAACATTGCTATCTACTCAAAACATCAAATCAGGCCAGCTGCTATCTAACCACTTTGTCCTTCCTCTGATATGTGTATGTGTATGTGTGTATAGACATACAAATACATATGTGTATGTGTAGGTCCCAAAATCAGGTTCTCCTGATTCTAGACTGGTACTCTTTCCATTGCACCACATAGCTACCCCAGTTGACACTCACTGGTGTGACCTTGGGCAAGTCACTTAACCTGAATGCTTCATATCCAGGACCATCTCCTGTTGTCCTCATTCATATCTGGCCACTGGACCCAGGTGGCTGCAGAGGAACAAGTAAGACTGATGACTTGGCATAGCACCCCATCACTCAAATCTAATTCACATGTTTGTCATGGCATCACCTCCCTGATGTCAGGGTCTTCTTCCAGAAGGAAGGACAAACAACACCATCATCACCAAGGTCATCATCACTTCTGAAATCAGATGATTGAATTTAATAAGACTTTACTTTCAGTTCAATTAAACTTCATCTTATTTGATATATTCTGATGTTCTAATCTGCTAGTGTCCTTTGAAATTTTAACTATACTCGAGTATGTTAGCAATCCCTCTAAGCATTTCAGAAATTCTACTTCTTATATTTCTAATTTTATGATCCTTGGTCAATAAATCCATTTCTCTTAGTTTACACTTCCTTATTTGTAAAAGAGGAATAATATGTAATGACAAATAGCTGTACATGTAAAATGCATTGAAAACAAAGCACAATAGAAACTATTCTAATTTTCTGCAAATATGATAAGGATATGATCTACTCCCTTTTCTAAATCAGTGAGCCATTGATAAAAAATGTTTAACAGCACATTTGACAACATTGTCAAAACAGTGGCACAAGTTGGCCTATATTTAAAAAGCTGCTTTTCTAACAAATGACAAGAAAAAAATTAAAACATTCTCTCAAGGGTAATTTAAAATGACTTATACAATTTTAAAGCATTATTTATTTTATTAATATTTGGGCATTTACAAAATTTAACAGATTAATCCAGTAACAGCATGCAGATAAGAAAAAAGGAGGGTAAAAGATGCTATAGAATAACTTTTTTCTCATCCATACTATGGAGACAACTTAAATGTCACAAAATACTGTAAATATTAGAGTAGATATACAGTCTCGTCAATATGAATATACTTTCCAGAGATACAAATCTAAACCCATCCATGCTTTTTTATCTTGTGTGAATCTTGTCATTGCCCTCCCATGAAATTATGACAGAGTCCATCCAAAATGGCAGAGGCCTTCCTTGCTTAGCTTTGACTTTGGGAAAATCCTGGTTAATTAATCAGGTTACCCAACTATCACACTGAGTCAGCTTTCTTATGATCAGGTAAACAGAATCTAGAAAAGTACATCACTTTATCTGGTCTGATCACTTGGTTAGAAATTCATTGGTAATGGCATTCCATAACCCCAAAACACATAGTACAACAAAAAGTGTAATGAATGAATATCATTTAGTATTTTATCACTGATTCAGAAACATTTATTTCTGGTTTCAGAATTATGAACATCACCTGTCAGCATGCCATCAACTAGTTAAAGTGTTGATTTATGTCAAACTCCTTTTACATCTCAAGTCAAATGCCAACCAAAAAATCTTATACCTTTTATATGAAATCTTTCTCAACTTCTGGTTCTGTTGCCAATCTGAAATTACTTTGTCAAGCAAACTCAAGTCCAAATAATCAGCATTTTAAAATACTTTTTATAGGTCAGAAATTGTGATAAGTGCTAATAAGCAGAAAAAATCAAAGTTTCTGATTCAAGAAGCTTATATTTTAAGGAAGGAAGATCACAAATAAAGTAATCTGAAAATTAGAGAAAGATGAAGGTGAAAGTATGAATGAGAAAGTCAGGAGTACAACCCGGAGAAGAAGGAAATATGATTGACCTAACTTCCTTCATGAAGAGATTCTGGAAGGACCTATCTGATTAAAAGGAGAGGTCTTAGGATATTTCTAGTTTGTGATACTTAGGACAGGAGTGAGTCTGGGAAAAAATGATTTGTTTTCCTGTTCAGATCAACCCAAAGAATTCTTGATTTGGATTGCCATATCCAGGGTCTCCTAAGGGTTCCACCCCAGGCTTCTATTTTAGGTTACAGTTACACATCTCTATCTCATTTTACCTTTCAGGATTTCCTCTCAGCACAATTATTTAACTGCATACATAGGGTTCCTGTGTAAGATATGTATCAAAATGCTATTTTATGTAAATCTTCTGGAATCTGGATAAAGACAGATACTCTCTTTACAGATCATTCTTACCTACAAAATGTCCTAATAAAGTTCTTTCTAATATTCTCTCAGATTTGAGGGTCTTTTCATACAAAACCTATGAACTTCCAGGATGAAGAGATTTCTGAGGCAAAAAGAAGAAAGTCTGAAGTATAATACAATGAAATATAAAGTGTTAAAAATGCTTATCATTTTCAGTCTTCTCCATCAGTATCATTTCCTTGAAACCCTTAGAAAATGGAACACTTTTTAGTAAACAAAATTGATTTTATATTTATTTAGTATTTGGTATTTAAAAATCTCTATATGATTTTTCCCTCAAATATGGAACTATTTTATCTTTATAAGCTAGTATACACTACCGTGACTAGCACATGGTAAATGTTTGAGCCAATAGACCATCCCATTTGTAGACTTCACTGCTAAATCTACCTATCCGCAGATAATCTTAAAATTTGGAGAATTTTAAGCAAAAGTATAGAAATAGGGAAGAAAGGAGGTATAGAAATAATTCTCTATTGTATTTCCTAAATGCCAAGAAATACATGGGAGCCAAACTAAGATGAAATCCATAATTAATTATATTTTTCAACACTTATATTCCCTTAATATGTCTTCACTATGACTGTCTCTGTCTCTGTGTTTCCCTCTCAGTCTCTATCTCTGCTTCCTTTGTCTCTGTCTCTCACTCAGTTTGAAAAGGTCTATTTTATCATGTTTCCTAGTCTTCATCTCATTTACTTAAAACTCATTTTGGCAACCTTTATACATTTTCTCCTACTATATTATAATACATCATATTTGAATTCCAATCTTTAATTCCAATATTCAGATACAATATATTCAGAGCACTAATTTCACATGGGCAAGGAAATGGTTTTATTGTAACTATTGTTAAAGAATAATGTATTTTCTCATATTTGGTGTGATCATTGTTCTGTCTATAGAGCTCATACCTCCTACATGATTTATGATCTTACTAATAATTCATTTTGGATTTTTTTTATTCTATTATATGGAATTTGTCATTTGGGTGGGAGAGTTCTTTTTACCATGTCAAGCAAGGCATCTGCATGTCATGGTACAATGGAAGTCAATGTATTTTTGTTCGTGAAAAATTAAAGAAACCTGAGGGGAGGGTTTTTGTCTCAGTCAGGGGAAAAGAAGAAGATTTTAAAAAGAATTTTTAAAAATTTGAAATGTGTTCTTGTTAAGAAAAGGCAGTTTCTTTGAGGGTCAGGCTCAAGGATAAATAAGGACACTTCTTAAGAAGACAGGCTGTTCCCTGTCAGATACAAATGATCCATTGAGAATGAAGAGGGAGAAGATTAAAGGGAAAAAAATTTGGCCTGTCATGAAACTAAAGTAATGCATCAGACCTCCCACTGTTTAGACCCCGTATTTATCCTCAGAGGTTTAGCAGCCTTTAAGAGAGCTTCCATGGGGCCCAAGGAAAAGACAGTTGTTAATCTGTAAAAATGGAAATACCTTAAAATAGAAGAGGATTTACCTTCTTTCCAACATCTAAAATATGGTAAAGATCACATTAAATTAATATAATCTTTCTGTGAAAAAATTCTCCTTAGACTTTCCTCCTTCCTATATACCTAATTTTCTATACACCCCATTTTGGGGTTCCCTGATTTCCTCATAAAGAAAAAGAAAAAAACATTTAACTAATCTAAAAACAAAACAGAGCATGGACATAGCATTCACCCCATGAAAATAAATGAGGACCACCTCACTATGTGCTCCTTAATGAATTCATCAATTTACCTTACATTTCTGTTAGAAATTACTATGTCAACTATGAAAAATGCCCTTTACTTATAAAGCAAATTGTGTACATTATAAACATTCAGAAAAAACAAGCCGCTTTAACACTCAGAATTAAAAGGAATGAGATGGTTGTCCACCATCCCTGCCAATGAAAAGTGGGCAGTCGACAATTTGTACAGGTCCACTCTGATCATGGATCAGGAAATCTTAGCCCTCAATTTCAAGTCTACTTCACAACAGCATTTCTTGCTGCTACTAAGAAAAAAACAATAATCTGAATTAATGTAATGTTTTTTCTTTCCAGGATCTCAAAGTGCTTCCCCTAAATGATCTCATCAATCCTCATGACATTCTCATGAAGTTCAAAGAAGAGAGATATTACAGGGATTACTAGTGTGCACTTTACTAAACAACTTTGAGGAGTCACTCTGGCAGCCTGGCATTGAATGCTACATGGGCATACCTTACCGGATGAATGTCCAGTGTGTTGGCACCATTGAACCATGGGAAGGGCTGGCCTCACATGTATGCAGTGCAAAGGTCGGATACACAGAATATCTAGAGATTATTCAATAGACCTCCCCCATTTTAGAAGACACAGAGACCTGAAGTGACAAAGTGACTTATAAAATGCATACATTATGTGATTTGAAAAATGTCCAGAGATCGTACAAAACCCTCTTCTAAATTATTTTAATCATGAGATAGGAGATATCTCTGTGAAAGTTAATTGATTATGTTGATTTAAGATCTTTGTTCAAAAGTGGAACATCACATTTGTAAATCACTTGTTTTGTTGTTATTCAGTTATCATCAATCATGTCTGACAGAAATACTGTAGTAGTTTGTTGTTTTCTGATAGACTTCATTTTACCAATGGGGGGGGGAGAACTGAGGAAAATAGGGCTAAATGACTTGGCCAGGGTCACACAGGTACTAAGTTTCTGAGGTCAGATTTAAATTCTGGAAGATGAGTCCCTGACTCTAGGTCTAGTACTCTACTGTGCCACCTAGGTGCCCAAGAACCACAGGTGCAGGGCACATCATTTGTTTCTGATTCAGATAGAACATAGTTTCTCCTATGACTTTGACTCTAACTTATTCTTCATCTGGGAAATGAGGATAAGGAATCTTCATGGGATTATTGTGAGGTCACTTTGTAAACCTAATATAACATTCTCATTTTCTCTTCACAATAACTCTGTGGGTATGCCTGGCAAATAAAAGTAGTCCTCTTTATCCCAAGAAGAAATTGAGATGCCCAAGCTCACTTAGGAGTATGTTAAATGACTTGCCTAATTTTAAATTGCACATAAGTGCCATGGCCATTACTCGTAATCATGTTTTATGATGCCATGAATGTTATGGAATATTATTGTTCTATAAGAAACCATGAATGATCATGCTTTAGAGAAGCATGGAAAGAATTACATAAACTGATACTGATGGGAGAGGACAGAGCAAAGAGAAAATTGTACACATTAACAACAACATTGTGAATTGACCAGCTATGTTGGATTCAGCTCCTCTTAATAGTTCAGAGGTCTAGGAAAACCCTGGGAGACCTGTTATGGGCAACAGCATCCACATCCAAAGGAAAACAAAACAAACCAAAAAAAAAACCCCACAGAAGCTGAAACTTCTCTTCTGTCTTTCCTTCTCATCCAACGGTTTCCTTTCTTTTGCCTTAGTCCTATTTCCTCATGCATAAAATGATTAATACATAAGGATGTTAAACACAAATGAACATGTACAATTTTAACTAGACTGTTCATTGCTGAGGGGAAGGGAGTACAGAAGGAAGGAGGTAGAAAAAATGTGTCATTTATAAATATGCAAGTAAATAAATGTTGAAAAACTTTTATAACATGAAAGTTTTATGATGTCTTGAATTCTATACTATGTAATTTTTTTCAGGTTTTTGCAAGGCAAATGGGGTTAAGTGGCTTGCCCAAGGCCACATTTGAACTCAGGGACTCCTGACTCCAGGGTCTGTGCTCTATCCATTGAGCTACCTAGCCATCCCTATACTATATAATTTTAGAAACACAGATATGACTTGGAAAGAAGCACACAAAATACCATTTTTCATCAATAATTTATACCAGTTTATTTTATCAAATCCTATTTAAAACAATGGAAAATTCACTAGGTAACAAAGAATAATAATTTATGCACTATGGGTTCAAAGGTAATGAAGGCAAAAAATGCAAGACAAGAGATGAGAAACCCTTTGATGATGGATAAGAAATAGTCAGCCAGTCTGTTAACAAGAATGCATTAAGTGGGGTAGCTAGGCACACAGTGGATAGTGCACTGGCCCTGGAGTCAGGAGGACCTAGTTCAAATTCAGCTCAGACACTTAATAATTGCCTGGCTTTGTGACTTAACCCCATTGCTTTAAATTTAAAAAAAAATTTTTAAATGTTTTTAAAAAAGAATTCATTAAGCATTTATTTTATATCAAAACTATGGGCTAGAGATAAAAAAAGCAAATCCTGCCCTTAGAAAATTTAAGTTCTAATATAATATAATATAATATAATATAATATTATAATTTAGTATAACATAACATTATAACAATTAATGTAATAAATATGATATAATATTTTATGATATGATATAATGTGATAAATATTGAAGAGGAGAAAGGAATAAGTAGTGGTCTTGGAGTCAGGAAGATAAAAGATCAAATACTGCATCAGCTAGCTTCATGATCCTAGGCAAATGGCAGCCTCAGTTTCCTATCTGTAAATTAACAATACCCATAGCAATTTCATGTACTTCTTGTGAAGATAACAGCTGTATTTATAAATGCTTTGAAAACCTTAAAGTGTTACTTAAATGTTATTTATTATTATCTAATGATAGGAGAAAGCAAGCTGAGATCAAATAGTGTTGAGAAGTGGAAGAAAGTTCTTCATGGGAAAGTGTAAAGACCGTGAAGAAAACTTCATAGCTTTGCCTTGAGTTAAGGGGTGATACAAGGAATGTCACCCCAGTGCTCTCAAATTGTAAATTGCTCAAAACTCCTTAGAGTTCTACAAAGTACTCAGGATCAGTTTAGGGCCAGTCTCTGATAGTAATGATTTCCCCTCTCATCATGGTGGATAGGCACAGGCCCTCAGAATCTTACCTCTTAAACAAGAATGTAGGAAATGATTGACTTCAAGCCAATATTTGTTCCAGGTCACAAACTCATTAGCAGATCAACTAAACAAAGATGAATCCCTGATGTTTTTCATCCCAAAATAGCTCACACAGGCTATTAAAGACCTACCAGGATTCAGAATACACAGCAGATAGATCACAACTCCAGAAAATCTAAGAATTCATGTGATTCAAACCTTTTATTTGACAGAAGAGTAAATTGAGGTTCAGGGAGGTAAATGGTGATGTCCAAAATCACATAGGTAAGAAGACAATAAAAAATCTGGTAATTAAATTCCAGGCTTTCTGACTGCAAATATAGAGCTCTTACCAATATGCCATGATGACCATTAGTCAATAATTCCAAAGTTGTACAGATTTTTAAAAAAATTCTCAGCATTCAGTGAAGAAGCTAAGTGTACAACTCTCAGTCCTAAGTGAGACTTCCTAGTGAGTTCATACAGCCAACAACCCTGTTTTTATTGCAATCCTAGCTAATCTGCCTTCAGCAGTAACAGCTGTGTTGTGTGAAAACCCAGCTGCATCAGCACCATGGCCAGCAACCTCTTCTGGGCTTTGGTGCTGATGCATCCTCTGAGAACTAGTATACTCTTCTCCTTGACTGATTCTACAAGACCACATTAAAAAAAAAATTAAGTGGGAGGAAGGAAAAAAAAATAAACTCATGAGAACACCAATAGGTTAAAATATTGCAAGCCATTCTAAAAGGATCAAATCCCTTGGATAACCCTGAGAACCAGGAATAAAAAGCTTCCCAACAAGAAGATTGACTTGAGATAACCTCCTTGGGACTTATCTCCATTTTCTTCATCTTCCAAAACATCTTAGAATTTCAATGAAGTTTCAGAACAACTTACTATGTTTAAAAAAGATAATAAGGATTTATAGGATTCAATCCTTTCATTTTATTGTTGAGTAAACAGACAGGCAGGTTGTTTGTCCAAAATCACTTAGATAAAAAAGTATATTAGCAAAACTGACAATAAAATCCCTGGTTTAATGATTGCAAATAGAGAGCATAGACTGCTGCTGTGACCATTTGGAAATAATTTAAGAACTGGACAGTTTCTAGTGACACTTGTTGGGTGTTCGATAATATCTCATCTGAATGCATCCTGCAAAATTAAAAGTGGTGTTGTTACCTTCATTTTTGAAAAGAAGAGATCTATGTCTAAGGAGGGGGGTGGAGATTGACTAATTAACAAGGTAAATCAGTCAGAATCAATTTCTCATTCTAGAATTCAAATTTGTTTTCTGATTAGCCCACCCTATAACCAATTTTAAAATAGTTTTCCCTCATTTTTATAGACAAAAAGTGTTCCAATTTCGCAATAATGAGTAATAGTTGCCTTGCACATGATGTTTTTCTTTCCTATTCTAACTCCTATTGTTTTTACTTTCTATCAAATCCTTCAGCTTCAAAGAGATTAAAATGAAATATAAAAAGTCCCTGAAGATTGAACTACCCATGGGACATTGATGCATTGTTGGTGGAGCTGTGAAGGGATCCAACCTCTTTGGAGAGCAATATGGAACTATGCCCAAAGAACAAACAAAAAAAAAATGTTCACTCCCTTTGACCCAGCAATTACAATTTTAGGCCTATATTCAGAAGAAATCATAAAAATTGGGAAAAGTCCCACATGTTCCAAAATATTCATAGCAGCTCTTTTTTTTATTGGCAAAGAATTGGAAATTGAGGGGATGACCATCAGTTGGATAATAGATAAACAAATTATGGTACATTAATATTATGGAATATTATTGTTCTATAAGAAACCATAAATAGTCATATTCTAGAGAAGCATGGAATAACTTAGAGGATCTGATGCTGAGCCAAGGGAGCAGACCCAAGAGAACAATGTGCACATTAATAACAACATTGTGAGATGATCAACCTTGATGAAGGCAGTTCTTCTCAGCAGTTCAGAGAGCTAGGACAATTGTATTAGACCAGCTATGGACAAGGTTCTCAACATCCAGAGGATCAAAAACAAAATAAAAGCAAAAAACAAAACAACCCTTCAGAATCTCATGAACACTTTGTAAAAATTATCTCTTATGTATCTGTTTCCCTTAATCCTAATTCCTCACACTGAAAATGACTAATTTGTAAACATGTTTAACTAAAATGTGTATGTACAATGCTAATATGAATGTTTGCCACTGGGCAGAGGGGGTGGGAAGGGAGGGTTCAAGGAAATTTTAAAATGTGAAAATATACATGTGCATATGGATGAATAAACAAATAAATAAATAAAGATAATAATAATAAAAACGTTTAGACTCCCCAGAGGCAAACTGAATTACCAACAATCTCAACAGAATATGCCTCTTCTGACAGATTTTTATCCTCAGCATAGCAAAACCTAATTCTCAATTGAACTTTAGGATTTAGGATTTCATTCAAAGGGAGAGAAACTGACTATGTAAAACTAAGGGGAAATGGGACTACTAATAGTAAATTTCTTACAATTAAATTTATAAATGAAAAAAGAGGCTACACACATACATCTGCTAAATAACTAAAGAGTACATAGAGAAGAATATAAAACATGCAAATGTAATATAGATACACTTCTACAATGCAAGTCCTGTGATAGACAGTGTCTGTTGATAAAACAATGCAAGGTATGTCTATTCACAAAGCTTGTGATCCAGTCAGAGAAATAAGACTAACACACAAAATTAAAAGACAATACAAGACTTCCTGGTTTTTCATTCCTTTAACTGGACATTGAGAAGGTCCACTAGATAAATTTTAATGTGTTTGGCAACTTGAACCTTCTATAAATCTTTAAGAGTATAATCAAAACTGACCTGCCCAAGATGGTGGTGTGAGGACAGGCTTTCTGAGGAGCTTTCTTCCAAACTATTCCAAAAACCTTAAAATCATGACTCTGACTAAATTTTCAAGAGACAAAAACCCACAGAAACACCCAGGGAGGCAATTCTCCAGCCCAAGGGAACCTGGAAGATTGTGGAAAGGCTCTGTTTCATGGGGTTGGAGGGGTGACAGAGCAACCAGGATCACCTGGCAGTAGCTAAGGAGTTCCAATACTCAGGGTGCCTGAGTGGCTGGGGATGCTGGCTCATGGCAGTAGAAGCAGTTTCCAGACCTGTCAACCTAGGTAAAACCAAAACTTGGAAGATCAGTGAGGAAACTGCTGCCAGAGTGAGTGTGGAGCCCAGGCTAGCATGGCCCTCAGCACTGTCACAGCCCTCGGCATAGCCGGGGTCATGGGAAAGGGAAGTAGATCCAGAGAGCCACCCAGCAGAGAACTGCCAGCAGCTGCTCCCAGAGAACCCAGAGGGTTGGGAGGAGACTTTTGAGGTCTCTCCTCTGTACCTGGGATAGGCAATGGTGCTTTATCCATATTCAGATCCAGGTAGCAGTCTGGGCCCCCATACTACCATAGAGGAGTAGGGACCCTCCTCAAAGTTCCAGGGCAAAGGGGAGGGCTTGTGATCATCCACAGACTAGAACATAGGCAGGAGAGCAGTCAGAGCCTCTCATAAGACATTGAAGCAATTAAGGTCCCTGTGGGGCGTTGCGATAACAACTCAAAAGCTCCAGAAGCATCTCAAAAGCAGGGAACAGTCTGGGGAAATGAGAAAACAGAAAAAAAGGAACCTGACCATAGACAATTACTTTGGTCCCATAGAGGATCAACATACATACTCAGAAGATGACAAATTCCAAGTTTCTGTATCCAAAGCTGTCAAAAAATAAGAATTGTGCTCAAGGTATGACAGAGCTCAAAAAAGATTTTAAAAATCAAGAAAAAGTGGTAGGGGAAAAATTGAGAAGAGAAATGAGAGAGATGCAGGAAAAACATGAAAACCAAGTCAGTAGCTTAGTCAAGGAGATACAAAAAAATGCCAAAGAAACAACATGTTAAAAACCACTTTAGGTCAAATGGAAAAAGTAGTCCAAAAAGTCAATGTGGGAAAGAATACCTGATTGACCAGATGGAAAAGGAGATAAGAAAGAACGCTTAAGAAAACAATTCCCTCAAATGTAGAATGGAGATAAAGTAAACTGATGACTTTGTGAGAAATCAGGAAAGAATAAAACAATGCCAAAAGAATGAAAAACTAGAAGAAAATGAGAAATATCTCACTGGAAAAACAATTGCCCTGGACAACAGATTCAGAAGAGAATTTAAAAATTATTGGACTACCTTGAAGTCATGATCAAGAAAAGAGTTTTGACTTCATTTTTAAAGAATTTCTACAGGAAAATTGTCCTGATATCCTAGAAGCAGAAGGTAAAATAGAAATTGAGAAAATCCACTGATCTCCTGAAAGGGATCCAAAAAAATAACCTCCAGGAATATTATAGGCAAACTCCAGAACTACCAAGGTCAAAGAGAAAATATTACAAGCAGCCAGAAAGAAACAATTCAAATATCATGGAGCTACAATCATAATTTCACAGGACTTAGTAGCATCCATATTAAGGGCTTGTAGGGCTTGGAATATAATATTCTGGAAGGCAAAAGAGCTTGGAATGTAACCCAACAAAATTGAATATCCTCTTCCAGGGGGAAATCTGGACATTCAATGAAATAGGAGAAGTTTAAATGTTCCTGTTGAAACTAACAGAGCTAAGCAGAAAGCTAGAGCTTAAATAGAGGATTCAGATGAAACATAAAGAGGTTGGATGGAAAGTTCAAATTATGAGGAATTTAATGATTTAAACTGCATGTATTCCTGCATTGGAAGAAGATACTGATAATACTCATATGAACCTTGTTATTTATTAGAACACTTAGAAGGAGCATGTATAGACAAGACACAAAAGACAGCTGAATATGAAAGTATAAGATAAAGATGGAGTGAATGGGAAAAAATGGGAATGTACTGGGAGAGAGGGAAAGGAGAAATAGAATGAGGGTTAAGATATTTCATGGAAAAGTCAAATAAAAGCTTTTCTAATAGAATAGAAAGAGGGAAGGTGAGGGGGATGAGGGACAATTCATTCTCATTGGAAGTGCCTCAGAGAAGAAACATACATACTTGATAGGGTATAGAAAGCTATAGGAAAAAGAAGAGTAAGGGGATGGGAAAAGGGGGATGGAGAGGGGAGGGGGAATGTAGGTGATAGAGGAGAGCATAGATCAGAGGAGAGGGTAGTCAGTACAACACATTTTTATTTTTTGCTTTTTGCCAGCTGCTGGTTGTCTGGAGTGAGATATGGGCTTGGGCCACCTAGTCCCAGGGTCAATGCTCTGTGCTGTGCCACTCAGCTGCTCCATAGCACAGAGGGACATAGGGAAAGGAGAGAAAATATAGAATAAGTGAGAGTCAGGAGGAATGAATTGAAGGAATTACAATCAGCAATAGCAATTGTGGAAAAAATATGCAAGCAACTTCTCTGACGGACTTATGATAAAGAATGTGATCCACCCCAGAGACATATGGTATGTTAACATAGACTGAAGCACATTTTTTCCTTTCTTTCACTTTATTTCTCATGAGGCTTTTTTTAATTTTTGTGGGGGGATGGGGGATTATGTTTACTCTACAACAAGATTATTTTAGTATTATATAAATAAATAAAAATTCAAATTAAAAACTGAACTGCCACTTTTCAAATTTATAGTATTAGGAAATATAAACTTGAGGTTAGTTTACATAGTGCAAAGAGTGCATAGAGAATTGAATGTAGCTTCAGATACCCTCTGTGATGCTCCACAAATCTTTTAAAATCTTTTTATCAGTTTCCTCATCTGTAAAAGTGGAAATATACTAATACCTATTTCTTAGAGTTTTATGAGGATTAAATGATATAGTATATTTAAAATATATTGCAAAGATCAAAATGTTATATAAATACTATTATCATTATCATCATCCTTGAGAGTTTGGGGTGTCTCTCACCTTATATGTATAGCATAATACATAAATTCTTGGCTTGGAAATCAGTAATATCAAGATTTGAATTCTACTTCTAACATGACCTATGTGATATTGGATAAGTCAATCGATTTCTCTAAGGCTCAGTTTTTTTTTCATATGCAAAATGGGAAGAATAATAGCACCAAGCAAAACAGTCTATTTTTGAGGCTCAACTAAGGTATTGATCATATGATGTTTTGCAGAAAAAATATGGACTATAATTTTTTTCATTAATTTCTCTGTAGCTAATTATGATTGTGACATCAGCTAAATTCATTTTTAGCAACTTCTCTGTAATACCTTATGTTTATAAAGAAAATATAGTGGTTTGATCTTTGGTGTTTGAGCTATATCTTTTAATTAAATGATATTGAGAAATGATCTTGGTCACTCTGATACTCAGCTGAAGGGTTTTTTTGGCTTCATGTGTGTACCATAATCATTCAATCTTCAATGACTGGCCTTCTAGTTTCCTGGAGATTCAGCACCTGAACTCACAGAGCTTACTGGTTCCATTTGCTTTGAGCCCTTGTGTGTGGCTTTGGGCCAGGACTTATTGGCAGCCAAAACAGAGGTAGTGGGAGTCGGGAGAAAACATGAGGTCACCATCTAGCCAAGCATCTGCACTGGATTTCTGCCACAGAGTCCTGCCTTGATTACTGACTGGGAAAGTTCCCAGAATTCAATGTTTAGAGGACCTTAGCATGGCTTTGAACCCAGAGTATAGGAGATAGCACAGCTGCAACACAATTACACTTCACTCAGATTTAAGGGGTGAATGCTTTCGGTCTTGTGGAGACTACTCCGTTTTGACCAGTATGAAGCTAAAGTCTGAAAAGGTGAAACCTCATTTGCCTCTGCAAATCACATATCTTCACTAGCTTCAAAAAAAGATGTCTCCTTAGAACTTCCCTGGAAGTTGTACACTGTATTATAACTTGTTACCTTGACAGTTCTACAAAATTATCCTTTAGCTATTTCACATATTTATTTTTCCTCTCTAAATTTTGTTAAAATCTTTAGAATCAACAACTTTTTTATTAACAAGGGATTTTAGAAATCATCTAACCCAACCTATTCATTTTGTAATGAAACTGAGGCCTAGAGAGATAAAGGCACAGAAGTGGATGAGATAAAGTCAGGCTTAAAAGGTTATTTGTAATATTTTATAGAGATATCTATACTTTATCATACTATTTCCCGGAGAAAGGAAAGAATAATGTTAAAATAATCCTTCCATCTCTTTCTTCCCTAATTGTCCAAAAACAATAGCAGTCAATCACCTCTAGGGGAACAGAGGATTCTTGATGACCTTAGTGAATGCACCATTGAATGAGTAGCTCAAAATACAGAGAAAAATCAGTGAGAAGAGAAGGATATGATGATAGCTTCCCTACTTTCTCTCCTAGACATAGAAAAATTCTCATAATTTCCTTCTAGACATCAGTATATGGAAAAACCTAAGGATCACTCTTCCCCAGAAACCAGTAAATTGATCATCTACTGAATTCCCACAAATCTCTCCCACTGACACAGACAAAAAACAGAGGTAATGGTGGTGGTGATGAAAAGGAACTAAATCATTCTAGGTTCACCAAAGTCCTAACTTATCTGCACTAAAAAAAAAATTCATTGTTGATTCATGAGGAAATATGCAGATTTACAACACAGAGCAGAGTAATCTATTTACCAGAAAAGCCATATAACACTCTTTACAACAGAAATAATTAAAAGTTAAATTCTTCTAACATTGTATCACTTATTGACATCATTCTTCAATGACCTTAAAAACCTACAAATGGAGAAAAGGAACTCCTAATTAGTCTAAGGGGTCTCTTTTAACAGTTATGTTACTACTGCCCTAATAGAATTTCTGAATGGATTGTTCATCTTCCCTACAGAGTGGCTTTGGATATAGGGCATGGTTCCTTTGTAATACAGAGATACCAAGACTTAAAACTCTATGTATTCTTTGTAATGCACGAGAGTATTACAGTTTTGATTCATTGCCAGGTCTTTTTTTCCTTAATATTAATTTGTAACTATAAATTGCCTGGAGAAATAGAAAATTTTAACATATGATGAAATATTGATAGAAACTCCATTTTAAATAACTCAATCTATAAACATTATTAGCCATCTATTATGTTTCAGTCATTACACTATGTACTGATGAATTTGAAAAAAAGCAAATGATAATACCTGCTCTCAGTGACCTCTGTTTTATGGAGGATACAGTATGCAAATAACTATGTTCAGATATGCTATATATAGAAAAAATTAAAGATCATCAACAAAGGGGAAGGACTAGAATTAAGATTGAAAAAAAGTGTTTTTATTTTAATTTCTGGGACTTGAAGGAGTCCAGCAAAATCAGTAAGCAGAGATGAGGAGGAAGACAATCTCAAACATTTGGGACAGCTAGAGTCAAGAGAAGGAGATATTATGAGAGAACAGCAATGAGTCCCGTGAAGTTATCATAAAGGTAAGGGTGAGCAAAAACTCAAAAGGGACAGTTTTTGAAGAGATTTGAATACCAGAGGATTTTTATATTTTATTCAAGAGGTAATTACATCCCACTCGAGTTTGTTGAGTATGAAGGAAGGGTTCCATAGTCAAACTTGCACTTAAAGAAGATAACTGGCATCTGAGTGGAAAATGAAACAGAGTGGGAGGGAAAGTAGGGAGATCAACCAGCATACTATTGCAATATTGAGGTCTGAAATATTTTGGACTTGCCCCCATGGTGGTGATGACTTCACTGGAGAGAGAAAAAATGATGAAGTTGATAAAGATCTAGGTTGAAATCCCACCTATCATAGATTTTGAAAAATCTGGACAAGCCCATTTCTCAATGCTCTTTTCAACTCCTTAAAATTGTAAGTTGCAAAATTATGATTTGCATTACAAGAGGAACTTTCTTCATCAGAAAGTTCTCTATTCCAAATAAAATCACCAGTGCCATTCATGTCTTTATAAAGAACTTCATAAATAACACTTTAAAACAATTACTAGAACTACATTTTCTTTTTTTCTTGTTTTTGCAAGGCAATGGGGTTAAAGTGACTTGTCCAAGTTCATACAAGCTAGGTAATTATTAAATGTCTGAGGCCCAGATTTGAACTCAGGGTCTCCTGACTCAAAGACTGGCGCTCTATCCACACTGTACCACCTGGCTACTCCATAAAAATACTTTTCAATAATACACACACACACACACACACACACACACACACACACACACACACCACACACACACACACACACACACACACACACATATATATATATATATCCCAATGATTTATTATATAGTGATAGTAAGGACTCATTCTACAAAAACAAGCTTCAATCTAGCTATAACTTATAGTCTCAGATAATTAACTGAGTCTCAGGGAAAATTTGATTTTCACTTGTTTTTACTTCAAGAATGTAAGAATTGGAATTTGAACCCAAGTTTCCCTGACTCTGTGTCAAGAAATGTTTCCATTATAACACATTGACTTTCGTTTGACATATGGACAAAGATTGGAATAAGAATTGAAAATGGAACTGCTGGTATAAGACAATCCTTCATGAAAAAATTCCCCTCTACCAAGATAGGCTGGCATCTTCTCTTCAATGTATAATTTTAGAAAATTACATAGGGAATTGAGATTTTAAATGATTTTATAGGGTCACATAAAGAGTCAGTGGAGATTATATTCAGTGTTTTATTACTCCTGTTCAATATTTGTTCTCAGAATCAGCAAATTTATTTCTAATATTGTCATCTCTATTTCAAATTAAGAAACAAAAATATAATTCAACTACCAATGATAATGTTTTTTTTTTTGTGAGTCACTTTGCTAAGATCTTTGGACACAAAGACGGCAAATAAAACCAGTCATGTCATAAAAAGCTTGCAATTCAAAAGGGATATTATGACATGGACACAAATCTGCATTATGTGAAATATAATACGACAGTGATAACAGATTGATTCAGATGAAATGTGCTAGGAAATTTCAAGCAGAGACAATTCATAATCTACTGGGAGGATCCCAGAAGTACTCATGAAGGAAGAGGTTTCTCCTGAACTACACCAAAAAGAGGAGAGAATATGCTGTAGTTTGGGGGGATAGGATAATCTATAGAAATATACAAATAATGGAGTAAAAATGAAGCTTGGTTTATCTGGAAGAGAAAGTGAATGGAATAATTGCAAAATAAATTGTCCAGAAAGGCAGGTTAGAGTGACTTTGTGGATACCTCGGATAGCAAGTTAACAAATTTATATTTCATTTCATAGGATAAAGGAAATAATTGAAAGTGTTTTAGAAGAGGTTATGATTTTTTTAGATGTGCTTCAGAAGGATTATTTTGGCAGAAATCAAAGAAAGAGAGTTAAGGGCTACTGAACAAAAATTCAACAGTGAGAATTAGTCCATGTGGAATAAGGATTCCCTGAAAACTGAAGTTCACAATATATAGAAACAAAGAATTCTAAATCAGAGGGAAATAGGAGAGTTGCCTGAATAACCAAGTGTCGATTCATGGAGAAAATGTCAGCCAACTTTTATGATAAATTGTTAGTATACAAGGTAAAATCTGGAACACATAGTGGATGCTGAATATTAAACAGCGTCATGGTCCTATAAAATTAGTATCATTGGGGCTAGACTCTAAATGAACTGGAGTGGCAATTAAAACTCAGGATAATAAAACAGTCTTATGATAACCTGAAGATATATAGAAAAATCTAGACAAAATAGGTTTGTAATTCATAGTGGAATAAATGGTGACAATGAATGCAACAGATAAAATACAAATATTTATCTCCTATCCTTCTGCTTTCTCTGCCAAGGAAAGAAAAATGTTTATTAAAGTGTTGATGCCCAAGATGGAAAATTTTTAAATTTTCACCTATTTCTCCTCAATAACTTCAAGTCAAGAGCTGAAAGAAATAACAAATATGATCTTTAATATAAAAAGTCTCAAAAATAGTAGTTCTGTTTTATATTTTGATACAGTAAAATTATACTAAAGCTTTTAGGACAATTTGAATTTAGGAGAAGTTTCTTTGAGAAAGCAGAAGAACAGCTATTGTTTTGGCTATAGATAAAAAAGAAAACAAAATACCTTCAATAAACTATATCAGTGAAATTGACTTCAATTTCTGCCAAAATGTTTTAATGTATTTCTAAAGGTAATGAATACTAGAAAAGAAAAGAGTGATTCCAAAAAGTCAAATGAACAAATCAGAGATAACTAAACTCATCCCAAACCCCAGAAAATAATCTACTTGAGGAAGGACTCTTGATTTGACAAGAACAATCGGTAAAAAAAAAGAATGAAAAGGTGTCAGACAAGTAGGTTTAAAGTAGCACTTTTACACTAAATACCACGGTAACTTTCAAATCTATATTCCACCTGAATGTAAGAGGTCACATCAAAGAAAAAATAAAGGGAAATGGATAGAGATGCATTTACTAATTCTACCTGTGGAAACCAAGAATCCTTGGCCATAAAAATGAAAGTGTATATCATTAAAGAAAAAAATTAGAAGAAAGAAAATACATGAAAAATCAAGAAAGCAAACACTAAAAAGGTAAACTGTCAGTTGGAGAGTGAGTAGGGAAGTCATATCAAACTGCTGTTAGAGGTTATGTATACATAGTATTTGCAGTGTTTTCATTTTTACATGTTTTTAGGATTTTGCAAGGCAATGGGGTTAATTGGCTTGCCCAAGGCCACACAGCTAGGTAATTATTAAGTTTCTGAGGCTTGATTTGAACTCAGGTACTCCTGACTCCAGGGCTGGTGCTCTATCCACTGTGCCACCTAACTTCCCCCTATTTACAGTGTTTTCAAAGGAAGTGCAACCTATTAAGAATTTTTTTGAAAAATTGCTCCAACTCTTAAATTATATGAGAAATACAAATATTGGTATAGATTCACCTCACATTCAGAATATGGAAAAGAAAGAAAAAATGGAAAGAGTTTAATTTTAAAGATGCTATTGAAATTTAGGCATGAAAATTCATTGTGGTTTATGTGCACTGATACAACCATTCAACAAACTAATTTGAATTATGAAAGAAAAGTCAACAAACACGTTGTTGACTCAATTTTTTTTCTCTTGGATATATAGCCAAAATAAAGCCACACAAATACCAAAATATTCATAAAAGAATTTTTGTAATGGAAAAAATAAAAAATGTAGGCATATATTAATGGAGGATGAGCAAATAAATTATGATACATCAGTGCATTATAAGCAATAAGAAATACAGATATGACAATTCAGAAAGACAAGGGGAGATTTGTGTGAACTGATGAAAAGTCAAGTAAGCAGAACCAGAAGAAACTATATGATATGATTACAAATTTTTTAATTACAAAAATGAAAGCATATGTTACTTGATAATTTGGAAATTGTAATTATATCACCAATATATGAAATACTATATGATATAATATACCTTTGTCCTGATAATATATTAGATAATATACTATTGTCCTTTCCCTAGAAAAGTGATGGATTATGGCTATAGAGTGACCCCAAAGTGGTTGCTATATGGATAGGTTTTGATTAAGGGAAGACTTACTGGGTGGTGACAAAAGGAAAAATGGAGGAGCACATCCAAAAATTATTTTTAAAATGGAAAAATTTTATCAATAATATGTCATGGAAGGTTTCATTTTTTGCAGAGATATTAGTTGGATAGATAATATGAATATTCTACATAAAATTTACCTGGATTTTAGAAATGCATTGGATAAAAACTTAGATATAATTTCTGTAGGCTAAATGAAGAGATGTGGATTCAATGATAGTAGTCAATCAGTCAGCAATTACTTATTAAGGATTTAACTTCCAGACACTTTACTAAGTGCTAGGGATGTAAAGACAAAGATAGTTCCTGCCCTCCAAGAGCTCACATTCAAATATGAGAGAAAATATGCAAAGAGCTATGAACATAAAAGTGATATATGGTGAAAAAGGAAGGTAATTTCAGAGGGGGGCACAATTAGGTGAATATGGAACTGTCTGCATGCTGGTGTTCAAAAAGTAATCGTTAATTATTCGATCTCAACTTCAAAGTCACTCTCCAGGGAAACACTCCAGGAATCTATTTTTCTCTCTGAGCTATTTATCATTTGCATCACTAAATATAATAAAAGGCATATATAGGATTCTTCTCAAATTTACACCTGACACAAGATTGGAAGAGATAAATAAAACACTAGATAACAAGCTCAGTATTCAGAATGATCTTAACAGCATAATATAGAGATAAATCTAAAACCTGAGATTGATTTATTATTCCTTTTAGTCTTTTGTATTTATATCCCCAGTGTTTAACTTAAACACATTGTATTTAATATTCTTTCATTCATTATTTCACTTCAAATAGATAAATACAAAGTCTTAGATTTGTGGTAAAAATAAAATATCATAATTACATAATGGAATACTTATGGTTAGGAAGCAGTTCATCTGAAAAATATGTTGGAGTAGAGGGGTATTAGTGGACTATTGTTTCAATATCAGAGACAGCTAGTTGACTCAATGGATAGAGCACTGGGTCTGAAGTCAGGTAGACTTGAGTTCAAATCGGACTTCAGACAATTTCTGTGTGACCTTAGGCAAGTCATTAACCCTTTGCCTTAATCTGCTGCAGAAGGAACTGAAAAAACCTCTTCAGTACTTTTGCAAAAAAAAAAAAAAATCTCATAGGCAGCCTGGTTTATGGGTCACAAAGAGTCAGACATAACTTAAGGACTGAACAACAAATTCAATGAGTCAACACTGTTGTATGGCAGCCAAGAAAAGTAAGGCAATTTTAAGCTTCATTGAGACAAGCAATATATCCAAGACTAGGGCAGTGGTAGTCTCCAATGTATTCTAGTCTCATTAAATGACATTTGCAACAGATTTTAGGATAGATATTGATAGGTTGGAGAGCATTGTGTGTCGTATATCCAGAAGAGGTGAACTCCATATCATGAAATACATCATTTGAAAGAACCGAGCAGCTCACACTAAGAGAAGACTATGACTGTTGTCTTCAAGTAGAAAAAATGATATCATAGGCAAGAGGGATTAAGGCTTGTTCTAATTAGAGTCAGAAGGCAGAACAAGAATGATGGCTAGAAGTTACAGAGATGGAGCTCTAAGTTTAATTGGAGTGGGACAGAGCCAAGATGGCAAAGAGCAGAAAGGAAATTCCCTGACCTCTTCCCAGTGAAGAATTAGACAATGGCTCGACAAATTCTGTTAAATGAATGTAATGGAATATTATTATTGTCCTGTAAGAAATCATGAGCAGATGGAATTCAGAAAAACCTGGAGAAACTTGCATAAAGCAAAAATAGGAGATCATTGTACATCTTAACAGAAACAAGGCAGCAAGATGGTACAGTGGGTAAGTCACCAAATCTGGAATCAGAAGGACCTGAGTTCAAATCTATCTTCAAATATTTGACACATACTAGTTATGTGACCTTGGGCAAGTCACTTAACCCTGATTGCTTTATATCCAGGGCCATCTCCAGTCACTCTAATCCATATCTGGTCACTGGACCCAGATGGCTCTAGAAAAGAAAATGAAGTTGGTGACTTAGCACAGGTCACCCTCATTCACATTCAATTCACATGCATATCATGTCATCACCTCCCCAATTTCATGGAAGGAAGAACAAACATCAGCAATATTATGGGATGATCACCTATCCTTAGCTCTTCTTAGCAGTATAGTGATCAAAAAAAATTCTAAATGACTTGTGATGGGAAAATACCTTCCACATGGAAAGAAAGAACTATGGAGCCAAGTGTAATAATTTCTGTGACTCTGGTTTATTTTATTTTATTTGCAGAGTTGACATTTGTTGTATAACCTATGAAAGTTCTTTGATATTTTCAGGTATAATAAAACCTGAAAGGAAGGTCCTATTATTATCATCATGTTTTTTGATTGAGGACCTGAGGAAGACAGAGCTTAAGTGATTTACCCAGGTTCACACAGACAGTAAGTGGAAGATAATAAGAAAGTGAACTTGTGTTTTCCTGACTCCAAACTCAGGACTCTTTCCACTGTACCACCCAGCTTGCCTTTATCTAGCTGTCTGTCTATCTATCTATCTATCTATCTATCTATCTATCTATCTATCCATCCTGGATTTGTGATTTAATTGGCATATGGAATACCTAAATAAAAAAAGTCTTCTACAAAACAAGAAAGTATCTTTTATGGACTTTTTCATATTAATCATCTAGATTCTCAACTAAGATATTAACTGATTTACCAAAGAACCCACAGACAATTCACATCAAAGGTGAGATTTCAATCCAGTATTAGTGAATCTGAGCCTAAATCTCAAAATCCTTTATAAATTTTATAGTTTCAAAAAATAATGAGAATATTCTTCAAGTACAGTCACAACCCAAAAAAGATAAAGTATAGCCAACATGCTTGTTTTTATCTTATGTATTCATTACTTACCAAGATGACTTAAGGAATAGAAACTCTAAACTTAATGCATGTACATTTACTTACTAGCTCTAAATTACTATAATCTCACTTACCTCTAACAGATCCTTGGACTGCCAAAACTTGGTCAATAATCCAAAAAAGAAGAAAAAATCATTGACAGCTTGTCATCTGTCCCAGGGAGACGTCATATTCCTACTCATCTCCTTCACTGTGAAAGTCTAGTAGATAACATTTTTGTTCTGATCCTATAAAATCAAGGATGAGAGGGCTCAGATGAGTCAAAACCTCAGGAGCTCAAAAAGTGTCACTTTCATAACAGAAAGTACATGGAGTATTAACGTTGCGCAATAAATCTTTACAATAGCAAATTTTTATAGATCATAGAGGTCAACCTGTCTCTCCAACTTCTGCTCAAAGTGAAGGATATCCTATCCTTTACTTATTTGTTGGCTCTTAAACTTTGTAGTTCACATTTTAGACAATCATATTACACTAGGGGAGCAGAGGGGTAAGGCATATGCACACTCTTCATAATTCACATCCTGCCCTCAGTCACAATTGATATTGAGGCATGGATGTCTTTCATCTATGCACATTTTGGTACTATGATTCAAATTCATTCACTTGTCATTTTCTGCTCCAGAGACACGCTGAGCTAGATTAGCAAGGATTTATATGTCAGAACTGGGGTGTACACACAAGCGGATGATAAAGTCAGTAAAGCTGTTTCCTACAATGTACCTCCTTGATGGGAGAGAAAAGAACCCTTCCCATTCAATACTGCTAGAATTACTTCCTATTTTGAGAAATCAATCTATGAATACACAATCATTTATTAAATTCCAACTAAAGGCAAAGTAATAGGTAAATCAGTAAAAGTAAAAAAAAAAAAGCAAAAATAAAACACTTCCTACCCTTAGGGAACTTTTATATTTCATCAGGTAAAATGATTTTTACACGTAGAATAATAAGCATGCATACTTGTGCCTAGATAAAGTTGGGTGTGGGGATGGAGAGGAAAGTGTCTGTATTCTAATTTGTATTATCAGTTTCAGAATACTATCATCTTCCCAAGGTCACAAAACTACAATATGGTAGAACTGAGATTTCAACTCAGATCATCCTGATTGTAAAATCAGCTCTCTATCCATTTTGCCACGCATACCAAATGTTTATCCTTCATTCTTGAAGACGACCATGACATAATGGAAGTGATGCCATGGCAAGCTCATGAGTTGGATTTGAGTGAGGGTGGGTCTGGGCTAAGTCACCAGGCTCACTTTCTCCTCCAGAGTCATCTGGGCCCAATGGCCAGATGAATCAAGAAGCCTGGAGATGGCCCTGGATGTGAGACAATCAGGATTAAGTGACTTACCCAAGGGCATCCACTTAGAGCCAAGTGTCTGAGGCAGATTCAGACTCATTCCTGACTCCAAGGCAATGTTTATTCACTCTGCCACCTAGTTGCCCTCTCATACCAAATATATATACACAATAAATATAAGATAATTGGGGGAGGAATTAATTAGCAGCTTGCACATTGGGAAATACTTCATGAAAAGGTAGTCCTTGAGCTAAGCTTTGAAAGGAACCAAAGTGAAAGTTAAGATCAGAAAATGGGCCTATAAATTGAAGAAACATTATTTTGATCCATAAAATTCACTACCACCTGTATTTGTATTACTTTGTGTATTCATGTACACGCATATACATACACATTCATATGCATACATGTATATATGTTTATAAGATTTTATATATATACACACACACGTGTGTAACCAGATTTAGAAAGATCCCAAAGTTCATCTTTTCATAGAATCACCTATTTAACGTCAATTAGAATCTTAGAGATAATTTAGTTCAAATCCCGCTTTGTGTAGTTGAGTAAACTAAAGCATCACAAGACCTCTGACTAGCGCAAAGCTTTGAATATAATTGAGATTTCAACCAGGATCCTCCACCACAAATCCGACAGGGTTTCCTTTACATCACTCTGGGTCCATTTCAGAATGCAGAATGAGAAAAGACAATTCCCAAAGCACACCTTCTGAATACAGAAGAATGGGATTTTGCAATATACTCTACTTAAAATTATTGTCCTTTCCCCAAAGTATCACCTAAGCTATCCCCAGCACCAATAAAGTACACGTCTTTAATATTATATTCTGACAGTTTGAATAGTGCAGTGCTTCAAGGCACCCTAATTCTCTTGGTGTCAGTTTTGGTGAGTTAGTCACTCCCAACTTAATGCCACACAAGGGTGATATCAAGAAATGAGGACTTCATTGAATTCAAATAATAAATTAAAGTGCTTTCAATCTGTGGCCAAAAGCCTGCTTTGTTTTATAAAACTAACATTGATTTATAGAAAGAATTTAGATTGAAAATAGCGTATGTGAATAGGTGAGGTTAATTCTAACCTTAAAAGGGAGCATAGCAGAAGTCAGATAAATGGCAAATAGAGGATAACTTGAGAACAAAGGATATGACCATCCATTCCTCTATGCCAAGCCCTTTCAGAACTTGGTGTGCTGATTCAAAGTGAAGGTAAGGATTTGAAACATATAAATGAATATATTTTTGCCTAAATGTTTTCTGTCACAATTTATTATGCTGCTTGGGCTGCCTCATACAATATCCCAATGTGACAGGACAAAATGATGCGACATGTCTGATGTGACACAAAGTCACAGAGCATACAAGAAAAACATCACGTACAGAATCATCATGTGCCTTTAGCAGACAGTCATTCAGGCTTCCCATCTCCTGTTTACATGGTATGGCTGCATTGTTTGCCCAGAAATGAATGCCTGTTTCCTTTCCCATTAAGAAATTCATTCTTTTCCTATGAATTCCTTCATAATAAAGATAATAGCATTTTCAATTAAGATTTGCTGTCTTTTGGTTTATTGATATTTTAATCCCTATAATTTCACCATGACTTCCCCCAAATGAATAAATGAATCAATTTAAAAGTATTTGTTATGTACAAGGTAACAATAACAAGTAATATGTGATGATAATAACTAATATTTCTGTAATGCCTTACAGTTTGCAAAGTTACAAATGCATCCATGAGATATAAAGGGATCTCTATATAGGACTATAGATTAAAATGTGTATATATATATATATATATATATACATATATATATATATACATATATATATATATGTATGTCTTTTCTCATTTGATCCTCACATAATTGTTAAATTTAGATGCTATCATTATGCCCATTTAAGAGATCAGGTAATTGAGGCTGAATAAGAATAAGGGACTTGCCTAAAATCACAAAATGAGTAGGTATCTGAGGCAAGATCTTCCTTAATCTAATTACAAATCTATATCATAAATATAATATACTATAATAACTTATAAAATTAATATATACCTTATCTAAAAAAGAATATTTCAATATATTAGCCATGACTAAAATCATGCACCACATTGTATGCTTCAAATCTACCACCTTTCTCTCACAAGGTAGGAAATATGCTTTATCATTAATTTTCTGACATGACTATTAATCACTTCCTTGATCAGAGCTCTGAAATCTATCAGTCTTATTTTCCTATCTGTCAATCTTTCTTACATATCAATAGGTTCAATCATTCTTTAACATTCTCCTTTAATACCACCATAAGGTCTGCAGGTGATTGCGTTCTGAAAGTCTGTACAGAAGCCACAGGTTCGCTAGGTCTTGCTAAACTGGAAAAATTCTACACATCAATGGAGTGATGGACTGTAGGAAGACAAGCAACAGTGGCAACTACAAAAATTTAAGATGACTTTTTCCCCATTGTGAAGGATCACCATAACTCCCAAAGAACAAATATTGATGTATGCAAAGACAAAATCTTGTTTAATTGTAAAATCATAGGTATTAAATATATTTGCATCACACTATATCCAAAAACATGAGGCAAATGCTCCCATGGAAATGATCCTTGTAGCTCATAAATTGTCTATTTTTAAATCTCTTATTTATTGGGATTCGTACAAAATTAAGCATCCACGATGCTTACACCAAAAGATTCCCATTTTATTCAATGTCCTCAGGGAGCTCAGATTTCAGAGTTTGATTAATTGAGATCACTAAATTCTGAGAAACTCACTCTATTTTTGCCTCACTTTCAGATTGCAAAAAAAAAAATATATGACTCAATTCCATCCTAAATGATAGAACACCATACAAAAAGAAGTACAAAGTGTTCTAAATACCAAATAATGTGCACATGCATATGGACATAAGCATACATGCATGTGCTTGAAGGTTTTGGATATCTCTTTTTAATTGAGTCATCAAAGTGAATTTTAGCTTACAACTGAAGAAAGAAACTATAATCATTAGAAATTTCAAAGGAAAATATCTCTTTTCCCTCTTCCTATTATCTGTCATATATATATATATATATATATATATATATATATATACATATATATATGTATGTATCTCCTTCTCTTAATGTTCTTCTCTTTCTACCTCCCCTCTAATATATACATTTCCTTCTATTTGATTTTCTTGGAGAAGAGAATCATTGATCCATGACTGATGGACTATGAAAGATCTGGATCTGATCCTTTCCTATGAAGTTTTTAAAAATTGAAGAGTGTTGCTATGCTCAAATTAAAATAAAGGCCCTTCTCTATGGATTTCCCTAAAGTTATAAACAACTTTTAAACAGTTCTAATAAAAAGGTAATTATTTTACATTTGTATCTCTTCCTAGAAAGTATTCATTTGAATTATCTTTTCCTCATGATGAGAGTTATTATTAGACAAATTTAATAGTTGAGGAAAATGAAACTGGAAAAGGTTACTTGGCTATAAAGTGGCAAACTGAGAACTCAAACTAAGATCTTTTTACTTCCCACTTAATGCTTTTTTTCAGAACACTATTATATTATCTCAAATTCATCCATGAATGATCTGTTTCTCCTGTCAATAATCCCATCATAAAATCGAAACTTGTCATGGGGTAGCCACCTTATAAAAATAATTTTAGTACTTTGTGAGAGGTATGTCTTCTAGCAGCAAAGAAGCATCCCTCCTATAAAAATAATTTAATTCCACTAAAGGTTAGTAAAGATGAAAAAGAAAGACCCAAAACAAAGCACTGTTGCCATTTTTCTACATATAAAGGACTATATATTGCAATGGTTTTGTGATTTTATCAATGAAGTTATTGCTTCCACTGGTAAATACCACAACACCTATCCTTGCTTTCTCATGTTGCATAATTCTTTTTTTCCTCATCCTGCATAAAATTTTGCAGACATTATCCATCAAGATTGTGTGTGTGTGTGTGTGTGTGTGTGTGTGTGTGTGTGTGTATGTGTGTGTGAGGGGTGGCTAGATGGCCGAGTGGATAGAGCACCAGTCCTGGAGTCAGGAGTACCTGAGTTCAAATCCGGCCTTAGACACTTAATAATTACCTAGTTGTGAGGCCTTGGGCAAGCCACTTAACCCAGTTGGCCTGGCAAAAAAAAAACCTAAAAAAAATGGGGGGGGGGGGGAATGGAGACTCTCCACCAAATCTTTCACTATTTCCATGGCATCAACTTGGGAGCCTGTCCCTTTCTTTCACAAAAGTAAGCCACATGTAGTGGTTGTTCTCAATCCTCACTTTTGTCAACCTCTATTGCAGTCTTTGATTCTGTGGATCAATGCATCTCTATCTGAGTGGGTTTACTCACAACATATCTCTCCCACAGATACTGGAAAGTATACTACAATCATCTTTGCTGATTTTTGCATTATTTTAAAGTGTTAACTGCAAAGTAAAATTTTGTAAAATTATATTTCTTCTTTCCTCTTGGAATAGGATGAAGTTAATTCTTTTTTTCACCTTTCACTCACAGCAAATCCCTCAAGATAACCCTCCATTTCACTTTTACTCCATTTTTTCTTCTGTTTATATTTGGATTAAAAATCTCCATGTTCATGTGCTTTCATTGCTCTAATAGGTTGGTGGTAATGGGCTTTCAGGAATTTCTGGTTATTTGGGATATTTATGCAGACAAAGAACCCAAAAGCTGAATAGGTTAACTGGTATGTCCATTTTATACAATGTGAAAGGTAGAAGTGGAAATTCAAACCCAGATTCTCGGATAGTAGAAGCTTATACTTTCTCTGCCAACTGCTTCCTAACAACATATTTGTCCTTGAACAAAGATCTCATGAGATAAGAACAATACTTAAATCAATGTTTAGACATGGTCCAAGAATATGTCTTACAGAGAACCCTTTCCACCACTCTCCTCATACTCTGTCACTGTCACTGCAAAAACACAAGATAGCCTCTCCAGATAGAGCACCAATTTGTATTTTATTTTTATAAAGATTTTCATGGTCAAACAAGTCATTTTAAGTGGACAAAATACTGGTGATAAGCCTCTCTGATTTCTCTAGGTTAGTCCTAAGACAGCCAATACAGCCTGTCACCAATTCTATACTTGAAGTGTTTACAGCTTCGTAGTGGCTGCCAGGAAATGTTATTTATACCTGCTGCATAACCTTCAAGAGTGCGGGGTCTCCTCTATACCATGATCATTTAATGAAGTAGAACTTTTATTGGGGCCTCAGAGTTTAAAACAGAATTAATAAAATGTCACAGCTAGATAAGTCTTCAGAGATAGCCCCATCCAACTGCCTCATAGCTCAGTAATGTACAAGAAAAATGATAGGAATCACTAAATAAATATGTATATATGTATTATATATCCATATACATATATACATACATACCCATGTACAAATATAAAATGTACACAACAGTGAAAATTATTTAATTGCTCATTATATATGCAGTATATTTGAGATCATTTTATATTAATGTATTCTAAAGTTTTACAATTCAGAAAATAAAGTTGCTTTCCCAATAATGAAGGAACACTAAATACCATTCAGGAAATGATATATAATATTATACAAAATAAGAAATAGATTAGTGCCAAGAATAAAATATGTGGATCAATCTGTCAGAAACAAAACTAAAATCTATATAGAAACCTATT
The DNA here is from genome assembly GCF_037893015.1 of Macrotis lagotis. Lineage (NCBI taxonomy): Eukaryota > Metazoa > Chordata > Mammalia > Peramelemorphia > Peramelidae > Macrotis > Macrotis lagotis. The sequence goes on along the minus strand of NC_133663.1, from coordinate 24,830,747 downwards.
TAGATAGTCACCCTCTATATTGCTCAGAGTTTTTATTCTTCTGAAAAGCAAGTTAACATGACATGTCTCCAAATGTATTATTTGCTCATTTGTATCAGTCTATTCATTTTAACAGTTTTCTAGATAGGTATATGCTTTCCCTGAAAAAATTCAGTCTTCCTTTTTTTCTTCCTACTGAGGATAAGAGCAGTAGAGCCTGAACATGTTTTGCTTAAACATGTTGTTTTCAATCTTCCCCACTTTTTCCCTGGTCTTTCAAAATTATTTGAATAATTGTCACTATAAAGAATAGTGAGACAAATTAGAAATTTGGTGTTTAAATTAAGCCTCACATAGAGGGGGTATTCAATAATTATGAAATGAGAATAGCAAGTGAAAAAGATATCAAGAACTTCTTTTAAGTATTAATTCATCATTCCACTAGATTATGCTCTTAAAAGCACTACTTCTATTGATTATAATATATATGACACTTTTATCAGGAAGTCAAGGCAATGGGTGAAAGAGATCAAGGTTGAAATGAAAAATAATGTTATTTTCCTGACAATGGCATAAATCTCTTGGATAACAATCAAGCAAATAATGTAAAAAATATGTGAAACTAGAAATAAACAGAAAGATACCCTCTATCAAGATGTAGTCTAGTGGAATGAAAGCTCCGTGATGCTATGGACTCATTTCCATTTTGTCTTTTTTGTCCCTAGCAACTAATGAATACACATATATAAATATCCTTTTTAGAGGATAAAACTAATGCCAATGCTCATATGTAGCTCATGGGGAAGGATCATGTGGGAACCATGTTAGTCAATGGCAACTATCAGTCTTATGGTTCTCTATTCATTGAATCATTGTTTTCTAATTTTCATATTAGATACTGAGGAAATAAAAGTCTATTCCAAGAGTTGTCAGTTAGTTATTAAGCTTTTAATATATTTCATTCATTGATCAATTAATTCTGAGCTCCATCCTCTGGGTTTTTTATTTATGAAATAATTTTTTCTCATATACTCCCATCTCCTTCTCTGTCTCTGTACCTCTCTTTCTCTTCCTCTCTCTATACACACATATCTATATACCTATATAAGCATGTGAATAGATTGTTCATTCATTGTATATGAATGGATATATGCATATACATATATAGAGAGGCATATAAATATATACACACATTGATGACTACACATATATTTTTCCTCTAATATCCTAGACTTAAATATTAAGCTTATTGATTATGTTCATTACATTATAAAACTAATAAAATAAATACATGTTTTTTTACTATTTAACTGCTTTGGAAGTGAACACAGCTAATGTAGCCACTAATCTATTTCTGATACTCTTGATAATATTCTCAACCCTGGAAACAGAATTCCACCATTCAATTTATGCTACAAGGCAAAGTCTTGCCAAAATTCTCATCTTGATGTTTATTTACAAATTAAGAGGTAAACTCAATATTCTTTTTTCTAACCAAATTCTCTTTATTGATCATATTTCTCTGTTTCCATCGGGTACCTCCCTCGGCATTAGAGCATAAGAATTTTACTATCAGTATCTTAGTACCATTTTTTGATCATAGTCTGCCCATACTGAACTCCAAATGGCAAAGGAGTAGACAAATGAACACTCAGAAATAGTGTGCAAAGGAAGGAATACTCAACATGAAGTTATGACAGTGGGCCAAGTTCAGGTTCCATCCCTGAAGCATAGTAAGTCAAATCACCTTGGGCAAATCAGAGAATATTTTCTCCACTTCAGTTCAAGTCACCTTGGGCAAATCATAGAATATTTTCTACACTTCAGTTTGTTCATCTGTAAAATGGAGATGATAATATTTTTAGTATGAACATCATGGGACTGCTATCAAGATGAATGGGGATAATGAATATAAAGCATTGTGCAAACTTTAAAACACTAAACAATGTCAGATATTATTACTGTGAAATTTATGGAAATTAATGCTAGCAAAAGAAGATTGAATCAAAATGTAAACATTAGGGAAAGAGGAAGAAGTCAGCATGATATATTGCAGAAAAACAAATCCCAAGGACTTTTCAGAGCATCCCAGAAATACAAGGATCAAATTTTTGCTCTCTTCCCTTCCTGAGCTTCATTATCCTCATTTGGACTATGAGAGGGTTGTATTGAGTTCAGAGGTCCCTTTCAGTTCTCAGTCAAGGATCTTAATATACAATTCTCAGCACTATAATAAATTAGATCAAACGATTAACATCAACTAACCAAATAATAGCATTATGCTTATACCAAGAGATAGATACAGATTTGCAAGTTAAGGAAACAAAGTTCACACCTTCTAGAAGCTAAAATAAGATTGTGGCATACAGTAAAATTAAATGTCAATTGGATCCTCAAAACACTAAATGATGGAGTTGGGAAAAGAGAGACATCACTGTGGGTCAGGAAGTCAATGAGAGGTAACTAGGCCAGGGAAACTCAACTTTTCATATAAGATGCTGAATTTGGATGATGCTCACAGCAGTCCTAAATATATAAACAAAAAATTCTGTACGCCATTAGTAATAATTTTAAAATAGGGAGGTACCAGATGTTAAACAAACTCCAGATGGGCTCTTGCCTATCATGACCCAGTTCTCTTCCCAATCTCCAACCAGCATGGCTTCTCCAGAACTTGTCTCAAGTTGTTCACAGGTCTTTATCCATGGTGCTAGGGCCCTGGCTTTACTCCAATTCTTCTGGACCCTGCCCAAGATATTTTTTTTAAAAATACTGAGGTTTCTCTGATGGTCAATTCAGGAAAAAAAATTGCATAGTGAAGAAAGGACCTAAGCTGGGATTTGAAGGGAATTATTAAGCACTTATTATATACTAGATGCTCTTCTGAGTACTTTAATTATCTCATTTGATCTTCACCATACCCTGTGAGGTAGAAACCATCATGATCCCCATTTTATCATTAGAAAAAAATAAACTGGGTGACTAGGTGGCACAGTGGATGGAGCACTGGCCCTGGAGTCAGGAGGACCTGAGTTCAAATCAGGACTCAGACACTTAATAATTGCCTAGCTGTGTGGCCTTGGGCAAGCCATTTAACCCCATTGCCTTGCAAAAAATAAAAAAATAAAATAAACCTGAAGCACACAGGAATTAAGTGACTTGCACAGGGTCACACTGCTAATAAGTGTCTGAAGCCAGATTGGAATTCATGTCTTGTTGACAGCTCTTGCTGTGTTATCAATATTCTATTCATTATACCATCTAGGTGCCTGTAATAAATGTATGTAATTAGACGAGGCAGAGCTATTTTATTGAGCGGGAAGAAAGGGAATCCTTCATGAAGGGTAAAAAGTATTGACACAGAAATGACCCAAGTTAGGAGAATGTAAAGCCACCCTATGACCTAAAGCAAGAATTCTGTGTTGAGGAATGATCAAAGATAAGTTCAGATGGTGAATTAAAGTCATGTAGGATAAAAAGTTTGAGCTTCATCCTTTAAATAATGATGCTTCTGACACTCATCATCATAAAGGTTTTCAGTGTTCAGGGATAGTCATCTAGAAGATACTTATTTCTTCCCAGGTGCTATGTCAAAAAAAAAACCAAAACTGTTCACTTCCGCCAAGTAAAATGTTGAGCAATGTCATATAAGCCAAACCGATTAGACATTCCCCAGCCTCAGACAATTGGGTGCATTGCCAGGTCTAATCTTCTAAACTGGCAGGAATCTCAATAGTGTTCCATAGCAGTCCTTGACATAGAGCCCTAAGGGAAATGGGGGAGGGGGGGCAGAGCTGTTCTCCTCTCTCTGTTGCTTGGCTGCAACACAGTTATTCTTATAGAAAAGCTGAAGGATGTGAGCTACAGGAAAGTGCAGTGGGGATGACAAAGGAAATGGTTGAATGACTGGACTCAGTTATTTTTCTTTAATAAATCAAAGTCTGTTAAAAGGAGAGTTGACTGCCCTGTGCATTTCCTTTTTCTATGAAACTATTTTAGATCTTAAAAATGATTTATTTGGCAGCATATCAAAATAAATAGTAATAAAATCACAGATAGCATTTTTCAGGGCAATTAAGGAAATGTCATGCTCTCCCACCAAATCACTCCATCCCCGGTGGAGGTTGAGAGGAAGACTGGGTTTGTACTTCTAGCAGCATGGCAGGGAAACACATGAAGAAGGAAAATCCATATGTTCCGAGTCATCTAGTAAACTTTTTAACAATGACTTTGAGATCAACAAATAGAGAATGCATGGCAAATTTAAAGATGATAATGAATATATGAAATGATTCTTGTTTATGCCTTCAATGAGGAGCACAACTTTCAAACAGTGTTTTGGGAGATGAGTTCCCAATCATGCACTAAGAATGATCCCTCTTTATCTTTTGGTTCACATTTTGTCCTTATAATCCAAACAAAAAAAACATTCAGCAACAGAAGGACAATGATGAAGTTTGGTGAGAAATAATATTTTCTAGCAATTGTATTCTTAAGCAGAATAAATTTAAGAAAAACACAAGCAAAAGTATTGCTGGGAAGGATATGGCTGGCCAATTCTTCTAGCTGGTGTTTTTCCCCTAAATGAATGCCCACAATAAAATATGCATAGTCACACACAAATAGTTTCCAGCATGTCCATTTAGATAGCAGTCATCTTTCATGGGATTAAGGAAGAGTACTTCAGAGGAGACACACACCATCCACAGCAATGAGAACGGTGTCACTGCTGCTTTCATCTCCTTGAAAGTTCCAGAAATTCCCATTCACTGAACATGAAAATTTTCCTCACCATTTCCCTAAGGCTGATTTTGCATCAATTTCCACTTTTCCCAAACTTGGGAAATACTACAAATCTCAGGACGTTTGGGGGTTAGGCAATCTCTCACCAAGCAATATGGATAAATTGTTTGACTTCCTATACATCCATTAAGGACATTATAGTTACATTATTTTCAGCATTATAACTATTTAAAATTAGTGAGGAAAAACAAAAATAATCTGTTGCTTCTCTACTTAACTCTATTCAATATACTTTAATTTATGAAAGTTGATCCAAAGAAAAATCAAGTAATCACTTGATGAACAGTTCACTGGGAATAGGCCATCCTTCCGATTTAAAATTAACCTCAGAAACAGAGAATGTGAAAAAGCATGAAATTCTTATAACTTTTGAGAGTTAAAAAGTCAAAAATTGTAACAAAAAAGAAATGGGGAATGATGAAGATGAAGAATCCATTGAAATATGTTAAAATTCTCATGACATAATGTAAAGTTAAGTTACTAAGTATAGAGCACTGTCCTTGGAGTCAGGAAGACAGGAGTTCAAATCCAACCTCAGTCATTTGACATTTATTAATTGTGTGACTTTGGGCAAGTCACTTAAGCCCGATTACCTCGCATCCAGGATCATCTCCAGTTGACCTGATTCATATCTGATCATTAGATCTAGATGGCTCTGGAGGAGAAAGTGAGACTAGTGACTGAGCACAGCCCCCCCCACTCAAATTCAATTCAAGTGTTTGTCATGGCAACACTTCCCTGAGGTCATGGTCTTTTTCAAGAATGAAGGACAAGTATTAAATAAGCATTTGTTCCATGTTTGCTATCTTCTGTACATTGAACTGGATAACTGAGACCCAAATACTAGATTCCCCCTTTAAGTAAAAAAAAAGATCTATTTTGCCCTCAAAGAGCTTATATTCTGACAAAGAAAAACAAGATGCTATCCATAAGGAAACATAGTCACAAAGTCCTAAGAATCAGCTGCAGAGTAGAGGAGTGAGTCTTTTCTCACATGGAGATTCAAGGAAAAGCTGACCAATGAAAGAAGGTCGTTACTGTGCAGATGAGAAGTGGTGCAATGTAAATGGGCTGCTGAAGAAAAGCAATGAAGTCAAAGGCGAAAAAGGGGAACAGAAAAAGGAAAGTAAAGAAGCTTGATTGACCTGGCCCTTCCTTAACAGAACTTGAAAACAATATTCACAAGAATGACAATAATATCAATTATTTTTAAAAATAAACCAAACATTAAAAACTGTGCCATTATAATGACTAATCTTGGTCTTGTATGAGAGATGCGGAAATATGCTCTGCTCCTTCTTTTTGAGGGTGGCAACTACGACTATCGTCTTTCACTTGCCATCTGACAGTTTATTACGTAAGCTATTGTTCATATACACTGATGATATAGCTAGTCAATTATTTTTGCTTAGCCATTTTTCTTTATTACAAAGAAACCAATAAAACATCAACTTTCCAAAAGAAAGAATTTGTGACCTGAGTAGACAGAACATAGTAGGTGGAGTATAAATATTCCAGTGTTCTGAGAAATGCCTGTTTTTCTTCATGTCTTTTCCTGGAAGGTAGAGGAATGAGAAACAGGGCTATTTGTCATCCTAATTGTAGAAGACGCATTTTGTCATATAAAAGTGAGCAGATGTGATATTCTTCTCTCATACGCTTTTGGGAAGGTATAAAGGGGAAAAAATAATCTCTTCTCTTTCTTACCTCTTTCTGCTTCTCTTTGTCTCTCTGTTCATCTTTTTTCTCTGTCTGTATCTGCTTTTTACCCACAATGTCTGATTCTCTTTCTGTCTGGCTCTCCAATCTTTCTGTCTCAGTCTTGATCTCTGTCTCTATGTCTCTCTCCCTCCCTTTCTTTGTCTAAGCCCCACTTGGAAATGGGAAATTAAACTTATTCAATTTTAAAATATTATTAAATACCTTTTGCTTATTTTAAAATATTTCCCAATTGTGTTTTTTAAAAATTCAATTTTTATTTTCCTAAATTTTGAATTCCAATTTCTGTCTATCTTCCACCTCACACCCACCCCTTGAGAAGGCAAGTAATTTATAAATTAAATGTGCAAAATCATGCAAAATATAAACAAGAAAATAAAGTTTAAAAAAGTATTCAGAATTTATCAGTTTTCTCCCAAAAGCTGTAAAGCATTTTCTCTTCATGAATGTTATGAAATTTTCTTTTATGATTATCTTGATCAGAGGAGCTAAGGCTTTCATGGTTAATCATCGTTAAGATATTATCGTTACTATACACAATGTTTTCCTGATTATCCTGACTTCACTTTTCATCGGTTCATATAAATCTTACCAGGTTCTTCTGAAGCTATCCTGCTCACTGATTCTTATGAAACAATAATTCCATCAAAATTATATACCACAACTTATTCAGTCATTCCCCTTGTAATTCTTTGACACCACAAAAAGATACTGCTGTAAATATTTTTGTCCAAACAGTTCCTTTTCTCAATTTCTTTGAAGTCTTTGAAATACAGACTTGTAATGGCATTGCTGGATCAAAGGGTATGCACAATTTGAAAGCCTTTTGGCCTAGTTCCAAATTGTTCTGCAGAACAGTTGGGCCAGTTCACTATGCAAACAATAGTGTCATGTTGCTGTTTGGTCTTTTCCAACTTTTTGTGAACCCATGTTGTGGTTTTCCTTGACAGAAATAATGGAGTGGCTTGCCATTTCCTTTTCCATCACATTTTATAGATGAGGAAGTGAGACAAACAAGGTTAAATGACTTGCTGAGGGTCAAACACTTAATAAATTTCTGAGGCAGATTTAATCTAATGAAGATGACTGTTCCTATCTCCAAACCCAGTACATCCACCTATTCACTTTTGTGCATTAGTGTTCCTATTTTTCCATTTCTTCACCAGAATTTTCCTTTTTTGTCATGGTAGTCAATCTGAGAAGTATGAAGCGGTAACTCAAAGTTATTTTAATTTGCATTTCTGTATTCAATTTCAGTGATTTAAAGTATTTTTCACTTGATTATTGGTAACTAATTTCTACCTATTCATAGTACTCTTTGAACATTGAGGAATGTCAATTTGGGAATAGCTCACATTTTTTACAAATTTTACTCAGGTCCATATATATATATATATACATATATGTATATATATATATATATAATATATGTATATATATATATAAGAAATGAGACATTATTAGAAAAATTAGTAAAACATTTTCTCTAGTTTACTTACTGAGTCCCTTAATATTTTCCTTTCATTGAAACCTTTTTGTACTTCTTTTAACTTGTATTTGAAAATCAAATTTTCTATTAACCTCTGGCCTTTTCATCTGGAATGCTTTTAAGTCCTCTATTTCATGAAGTATTCAATTTTCCCTGAAGCTGTTGCTGTTGCCATCACTAAGTGGCACCCCTCATAGGGCATCCATGTGGAATCTGGGCCAGCTCCACCCTTGTGTCCTTAATTATTTGAAAAAACTACCTTACCAGACTTGTAATATTTGAAGAAGGGATAATTAAAAAGAAAGGGCAGAAGTTATATAGGGGTCAAAAGTAGAATAGTATTTCTTGAGAGGAAGATAGTGTTAACTCACTGGAGATTATCAGAAGGGACTAGAAAACTCTTTTTGGATATACTCCAAAGGGATTACTATTTGCTTAATAGTTATAATAGTTGACGCAGTAGAATTTCCTTACTTGAGCGTGTGATATTTCCATATTCAGTAAGAAAAAACTTTGGATCATGAAAAATTCCTTTCAGCCTCATACAGATGATTGGTCCCCTTTTAAACTTCACCATATTGATTTAAGTGATAGCATGTTTAGTCCCCCAATGAAGAAGTTGTCAAACAATAAGAACAAAGAATTATTAAAAGGTCTATCAATAGAATATAAAAGATTGTTTATAACTATTAAAGAGAAAATAATTGCAAATGAAATCAGTTCTAAGGTAAGTAACATATCTAGTGAATTGAAATTAAAAATAATAAAAAATTATAAGAAAAATATTTTGTAAAAATTTGGAATACAACCTCATAAAAAGTGAGACAAATGTGCATTCTCTTTGATTCAGAAATATCATGTGTAAGTATATACTCTAAAGAGGTTAAAACACATAAAAGGGCCACAAATATATCAAAATATCCATGTCAACATCATTTATTGTGCTACAAATGATTGAGAAGCAAAATTAGTCTGTATGAATTATGGAATGGCTATCTAAATTGTGTGCATTCATTGTGCAAACACTGTCATGAAGGAAAATGAGTAAAGCTATTGTTGCTGTCCTCAAGCATTTGGGAAAACATGGAAAATATAGAAATGTGTATGTGTGTGTATATATTATACATATATATTTATGTATAGTATATATTCAGATAAACACATTTGTGTATGTATGTAGATATATGTCCACATAAGTTTTATATATGTATATATGTGTGTGTATGTAGTCATTCAAATTTTTAAGTAATTATTGTATGTTCCATATCCATATGAAAGCAAAATTGAAGAATGGTTTCAGAACTGGCCCTGAGGCAAGAAGTTTTACTGCCTATGTTATCTAAAGGGAGTCATTGAAAAGCCCAATGTTCTAGGCACTATAAGAGAATTTAAAAATAAAAGTCCTAGAGAAGGTATTGACCTCTATAATTATAGTGTTTATTCATTCAGTAGTGTATTTATTTTATTGCTCTAGCCCATATTTGTGTCTTACTCTGTTATTCCATTCAGCATACACAAATACACAAATACATATTCACTATTACACACAATCAAATGCACATGTACAGTAATAATGCAATAATTGAAACAAAGAGGCCATGGAATCCTTAGAATAGACAAAAAAGTGATAATGAAGAGATGGCTCAAGAGGTTTCTTCTTTTTCTATAAATATCATATTTCTGTTATATCTATGTCACATGTGGGATAAATATTGGGTTTGTAAGGACACAGACTCAAAAGAGATAAATACTTTATGGAGGGGGAAGGGATAGATTAACTTTTGTCCTATCAGTGAATAAAATCATCATGCATTTGCGTATTAAAATCTAGTTTGAATAACATAAACACAATTCATTTAGTTTAGTATTAGAAAAGGTTCCAGATTAATTCCAACACTGGTATTCTAGTGTTACTAATCCTTCCAGTCAACAAGACAAAGGCACCAAATGAGACAATGAAGATCTGACATTTAATGAGCATGTGACAGATAGTTCTGCCACCATCAAGCACCGTGAACATAGGTCAGCATACATCCAATCCTATTTATCAACAGTATTTATTTACCAACATTTGTCCATGTATCAGCATTAAGGAAAGTGGCTTACCTCCACAGTGCAGTTTTACTTCTCTAGACAGCACCATTTTAGGACGTATTTCAATTTTGTTTCAGAGTGTACTGAGTTCCAAAATAAATAAATAAATAACATGCATTAAAATTTTTGTGATGGTTGGGAAATAATCAAGTAAAAATTGTTGGTAAAACACCAAAGCTAAGTAAAGATTTCTTATATATCAATGAAGGTGTTAAGTCCCTCTCAAATGGAAAAATTCTAGGCAAAAGCTAACTTTTTGCTACAGCACATCCCGAAATCCCATATGATGTATGGATAAAAAGATACAATAGTTAAGGCCTTGGGAGGAAAAGAATAGTGGAGATTTGAAAATATTACCTTAAAATAAACCCTATCCTAAGAAGTAATCTTGAGATTTTTTCATCTATTGCTCTCCAAGGGAGAAAGAGAACAGTGCTCTATACATATGAGAAGGATCACAAACCAGCATTAGAAGGCTATATAGAAAATAGTATTTGCTTCCAACCCAAAAAGAATAAAGGAACCTTTTTTTTCAAATACATCAATGTCTCATTTGCTCAGCACTGAGTGGCTCCACAGCAGTGAGTTTTCCATCAACTGAGTTTATTTTCTTATATCCCCCACAACTTTAAAAAAAGGAAGTTATTTGGATTAAAATTCTTTTAAACGTATTATATAAGCTTTACCTAATATAACCCAATATTTCTTTGATCAATCAATCCAGCTCAAATTGGTCCTTTTCATGTAATTATAATGGGGGGAATTTTAGTTCAACCTCAATTTGTACCCAGCATCATTAGATCTAAGACTTGAATCTAAGATTCAACTTTCCAAATCTGAGATTCTTTGTTTATATGACTATTATGAATAAATAATGTATTTGCTGTAAAACACTAAATAAAACATAGGTTTACTGAGTATTAAGGTTTATTTTCTGCTACTTTCCATTATGCTAAATTACTACCAAATAGCTATGATCTTTGAGTTTCTATGTCTTCTTTTGTCCAGATCACATTCTGTCAGTATAATGATTGTCTCTTCTTGTGGACATCAGTGCTTGTCTCCAACAGCTCTCCCCATCTCCCATCCAAATGCAGTTACTAATGTGTTGCTTGCTAGGAAATCTAATGCCAAGCTTTATAGAATTATACAAATGGTCATTTAATGAGGACCTCTTCTAGAGTAATGTCTAATTGGACTAGCTTTGAGGTCCTTTCTTCCTTCCAAACTTCAGTTAAGAAAACCAGAGAAGTGAAATCCAGATAAGTGAAGATTTCAATTTTTAAAAACATATGCAAATGTCATTGGTAAAGTCTGGAAAAGACTTATGAAAAGAAAGCATTTTTCATGGTTTCTTAGGTCCCTATAAACAACTAGACAGGGAATTGCTAAATTAAGAAAAATCACAATAATAAATGACTTTGACCTCCAACATGAATTTTTCTTAATTATAAGATTTTAAAATGAAATATTTAAGATCCTATTTTACATGTATTTCTTTTATGAATATGTTATAAGGATATGTTGTATTTATCTGTATAAATGTTGTATAAATTTTTAATACAATTGTATCTGGGGAAGATATGGAGGGGTAATAAATTCATTACTAAAAATTTCTTCCACAAGTTGTCCTATAATTTTAAAAGGATCATCAAGTGCTATTTCTGGTTTCATTGTAATAAGGAAATAAATTAAAGAATAAATATTTTTATATTTATTTTCACATATCATAATAAGTCCAATGAAGGAGAAATGTTTTTTGAAAGATATGTTGAACTATGTTGATATATTTCTTCTATCTTTTCTTCTCTCTTCCTAATGCCATTTCTTTAACTATATTGTTTTCTCAGAAATTTAGTAGCAGAATGGTGTATTTGTTCAATATTTTATAAATAAAAAATGATTTTTTTCTCTTTTTAGCAGACTATTGATTTCCTAAATGCCTATATTTTCATTTAAATGAAATGTTTATTTATTCTTCTCATTGTAAACAATTATTTTCTTCATCAAAACATAGGGAAAAATAGAAAGATCATGAAATGTGAACTTTCCATTAGTGATATTCTTCAGTCATTTTCAATATCTGATTCTGTGCTATCACTTGGGGTTTTCTTGGCAGAGATTCCCATTTCCTTCTTGAACTCATTTTACATATAAACACAATGAAGCAAATAGAGTTAAATCCCTTGCCCTTAAATCCCAGTTATTCCTGAGACCAGATTTGAACTCAGGAAGATACATCTTCCTGGTTGTAAGGTCAATTTTCCATCTATTACACCATCTAATCACCCAGAACTTTACATAAACATCATCAGTATCTTCTATCAACACTTTGGGAGTGATCTCTGTTCATTTACTTCCCTTTACTTGACGACCAATTCCTCAATATAGTTCCTTATATAATGTGATATTGATATCCACACCGAATAGTATTCCAGATAGGACAAAAAAAAACAATGAAATTATCATGTGTTGTATGAATTTCTTCATTGCAAAATAGATTAGTTTACTCTTCTGGATGCTAAGGTTCACAAATTCCCAGATTTATTTTTTTACAAATTATTATCTGCACATTTTCCTGTACCTTAGTCTCACTACTGGCTGTGTTTCGATCTAAAGGACTTACTCCTTGGACTTATAGAGTCCAATTATTGTTGTTGAGACAGAAATGTGAGAAATGCAGTTCATAATAAAAAGGTAGTGACTACCCCGTCACTAGCGCCAATTTTCTCTTCCGGTCTGAACTATTTCAAACTCTTGAGAGGCGGGCAGCTTGTGCTTTCTCACCCTTGCTCCTAATTGACTATGAACAGATGCTATCTAAACTCCTGCCCAGTCCGGCAAACCTGAGTCTAGGCTTGAGATACCTCTTTTGTGTTTGTTCTTTCTAATTGTAGGTGAATGAATAACTATCCTGATATGGACATATCTAGGCTTAGAGGTGAACTGATGGTTAGAGGTATCTGGAAATCCTTGGTCCTAAAGTAACAGAACTAAGTGTTGGCCAAGGAAAATGTTTACTTAACTAAGACCATTCCCAATTGGAAGATTTGCTCAAGCATGGTCCATTTTACCAGAGTTTGCATAAGTCTGGTCCATTTTACCAGGGAATTGTTTAGCCAGTACAAAGCCAAGGCAAAGTTTAAAATGTCAAATGATTGATGAAGTTTAAATATTAATCATTGAAGACAATGTAATGGTAGCTATTAGGCTATTCTATCAAGGAATTTTCTGAGTCTTTTATATCTATTGATATTTCTGGTATGTAGGAATAAAACACATGTTCCATACCTGATTATCTTGTCTACCTTGCTTCTCCCCTTTCGAGGAATCACTAGATGTGAGGCTAAACCTAATTAGCTGAAGAATATGAGAAAATGGAACCTCAAACATTTTTCTCATTAGATCTCCAGAATTGAACCTAGATGATGGTCCAAAGCAGCAGGCTTCTTAATGGGGAAGTGGGAGTTATATTCTAGCACCAATAGGTTCAAATGGAGGGCTCTAATGTTCCCCATATAAAGAGCTTGGTAAATATTACATATCTATGTAAACATAAGCTATGATTATTAGCAGGTTTAATTTTTTCAATTTTATTTTCAGAATATACCCCGAGGTATTATATTAAAGAAGGAAACCACAAGTGATGATGAGAATTCTCAATTCTCCCATGAAATATAAATATGAGATAAGGAAACTAGAACTGCCTTTGGGATGAACTAAATGCAGATGCCAAAGCTGTCGGACTGAACACTGATTTTCTAAACGTTCTCAGTAAGTCAATGATTTCTCCAACTTTTTAGCTCTTCTGGACTGCGTCACCCAACAAAAACTTTTCAAGAGTTGTATATAGAATTTAATATTTATTTATGATTATAATCTGTTACCAATATTATCAATTAATATAATATAAAATGCGATAATGCTATATGAATGGACTTTGAGGGCTACATGCAGCCTATGGACCAAGGGTTAGACAAATGTGTAAAGGAAGCCAATCTTGATTACCCTATAGTTAGTGGCTCCCCCCAACATCCAGCTATTGTTCTAAATAATTATCTCTTGATTAGGCATGTACATGATATACATGTGCACACAAACACACACACACACATACATATACACAAAATCACCATCATCATTACCAACAAAATACAAGTTCCTCAAGTGTAAATATTATTTCATTTTCTTTGAATTCTCAGAATCCAGTATCATGTCAAACTCATAGTAGGTACATAATAAATGTTTGCTGAGGAAATGGATGAATAAATCTTAGTTTAAGTATGATCACTAATTATCATCTGAACTGGGATAAGCTGCTTCATTGAATCACAGAATTTTATAATTATCAAGACATGAAGAAATGAGGGAACCAGTTATCTCCCTACTCAGCTTTCATGACAAAGAGCCTCACAACAAGGGAAGCCATTGACATTTCACCGATTTCTGAGTGGGCATTTTGAGGTCTCACATAATAGGGAGTCGGCCAAAGAAACATTTTGGTGAAGTAGCATCAGGACATTATTTAATATGACGGAGGATATGCACAAAAGAGAGGATGATTTGGTGGTGATAAGCTGCTAAGTGAACTTAGGGGGAAGAGTGCTAGGGAGGAGATTTGCCGAGCCTGGGAGCAGTGCCCACAGTATAGCATTTCCTTCTCCTCTCCTTGGGGTATATGTTGGCTACTAAGAGGCGTTTGTATTTTCTCAGGTCTGAGACTCAGGATGCTCCAGTATCCACACACTCAGCATGTATATTGCTATAGAAAGCAAGTCATGAAGTAGTGAAGTCCAACTGAGCAGTCTGGATCAGAATTATACCAGCTGTGCTAGCTTCTGGGTCCCTGTCCTGAAAAGGGAAGGAGGAAGAAGGGGAAATGAATGCATGTAGCAGTTTTACCAGCACACCAGGGAGACAGCTCTTCTTTCCCTAGTCACTTGGGATGACTTGTATGAATGAAGTGGGTGGGTAGGTGAGAAACAGCAATTAAAGAATTTTCAAGCACAAATTAGAAGAGTGACTCTGCAGGAATGCCCTACACATGGTTTGGAAATATACAGTAAGAGCTGGAAAGAACCTTAAAAATAATTTGATTTAGTCTCATCATCACCATGCAGATGAGAAAACCAAAATCCTCAAGAGTAAAGTGGCTTGCCCAGTATTATGTGGGTAATGAATCTCAGGATCAAGATTTGAACCAATATCCCCTGGTGATGTATCACCATCCATTCAGGGTGATAACCCCTTCCCATGCCAACAGAATTCAGGGAATCCTTGAGCATTTTCTAATCCAAGGAGTTCATAATCTTTGATGTCTCATGGAACCCACTTGGAGTTAAATACCTAATGAGCTACCAGAGTTGGCATAATTCTCATCTAGACTACTCACTACTCAATTGGGCTTCACTACTATTTCATATCCTGGTTCCTTTACCAATATACATGCTGAGTATGTGGATAATCTTGAAAAGATTACACATGCTTCTGAGAAGCCAACAAATAACCCAAATTATGCCACAAGAAGAGAAGAAAATGTTATTTTGTGGAGCCAGATCATACTAGTGAAAACTGAATATTTTTTTCAGAATAAATGTTTTTAAATGTGTAAAATGAAAGGCATAGGGTTAAAAAAGAGACCAATGATATTAGAATAGTCATACATATTTATATATTGTTTTTTTCAAAAAAAATTCATGAATCTTAGTTTAAGAACTCAAAACCAATACTTCTCCTGAATCCCTGTTTCTTTTGGACGCACTGCCATCCTACCAGAACTTTGGCATTGAACCTCAAGTGTAATCCTTGATTCCTAATCCAATGCATCCAATTCATTGCCAAATCTTTTTTTTTCTATCTCCATGTTATCTTATACCTGTCCCTCCTTTTCATCAACACAATCACCATCCTAATTCAATCTCCCATCACCCTCCCACTGATCTCACTGCCACAAGCCTCTCTCAAAAGCATTTTATCGTCCAATAAATTGCCAAAGTGTCTTTCCTTAAGTACAGGACTGACTATTTCACATAGTAGGTCATAATAGATGTTTGCTGAGGAAATGGATGATGAAACTCTAGTGGCCTTATAAGCCCCGAAAGAGTTCACAATCTGAACCCAACCATCCTTTCCAAACATTAGATATTTTTGTCTTTACCAAATTCTCCTATCCAATAAACAAAAGTGCTTTTTCTCATATTCATACAAAACCAAGTTTGAAATATTCAAACAAGAATAGGAAATTAAGCTGAAAGGCCACCCATTCAGCACATCCTTGTAAAGAAAAAGGACAGATTATGTCAGAAACAATTCACTTTCAATTATTGTTTTTGCATTAGGTTTGACAAATATTTTCACACAGAGGAATAGGAGTCCTGCCGAAGCGAGCTTCTGTTATTTGTTTGTTTGTTGGATATCTTTCCATAAAAAATTCTTCAAATACATGGGTCTGTTTAGTATATTGAGGAATAACTAACTTTAAAATTAAATATAAGATTATTTGCAGCTATGCCTTGACCCTCAGAAAATGTATCAGGATTTAAAAAAAAAGTATATTCAACCATATATTAGGATTACCTTTACTAAGAAAAAAAAGCTTGCGTTTTCAGTAAAGAAAATGATAATGTGTTGTGCATTTCATAATTCTCTCTCATTCTTTATAATGTATATTTTATAATCATATTATTTAGGCAGTTAGGTGGCACAGTGGTTGGGGTGCTGAGCCTGAAGTCAGGAAGAATCATCTCCCTGAGTTCAAATCTGGCCTCAGACACTTATTGGTTGCTTGACCTTCGGCAAGTCACCTAACCCTGTTTCTTCATCTGGAAATTCAACTGGAGAAGGAAATGGAAGACCTCTCTTGTATCTTTGCCAAGAAAACCCCAGTGGAGTCACAAAAAGTTAGAAATCAGTGAAACAACTAAACACAAAGAATTATATTATTTTCATGCACATATTATAGATGTGCATTATCTAATTTATAACTAGATATCCCAAAATCTGAAAGGAGGCTCAAACATTGCTCTTCCCTAGTCCTTTCTTCTACTCCATCAAGGTTCAAGACAAGAGGGAGAGTGAGTTGATAAGATGAGAGACTGACTTAGTATATCAGGAATGGAACCTATCATTGGATGATGCAAAGTGAATACATAGTAAAGCTTGTAGGATCATAGTTTCGGAGTTATGTAGGAATTTAGAAATGATCTTGCCTGAATGCGAATGCTTCATCTTGTAAATGTTGATAATGAAACACAAGGCATTCAGGGGGTATGCCGTCTGAATCTAAATCTTCTAACTCCAAAAACTGTCCTATTTGCTAGTGATAAGCTAGAAAAGGTTTGCCTGGAGACTAAAATAATAGAACAAGGGTTCTTGACCTAGAGTCTATGAACTTTTAATATATACATATATATATATATATATAATATACATATATAATATATATTACATATTATTATATTATCATATCATATCATATATATATATATATATATATATTTTAACCTATATAACTGTGTTGTTAGAGCTTTCTGACATTTTTACCCCAATTGGTGTTCCTTTTTGCAAAGATACTAGAGTGGTTTGCTATTGCTTTCACCAGTTCATTTTATAAATAAGGAACCTGAGGCAAACAGATGTGACTTTCCCAGAGTCACACACCTGGGAAGTGTCAAAGGTAAAATTTGAACTTTTGTCTTTTTGATATCAAGTCAGGCACTTTATTCACTGTGCAATCTAGCTGGCCCATGATAAATATATTTCAGAAGAAAATTTCTTTTTTGGAATCCTAATTTCTTTTATGCATTTAAAAACAGTTTTGTTTTGTTTTTCCTAAGAAGTGGTTCCTAAGCTTCAAAAGATTGATTGCTTCAGGGTAATTGGCCAAAAGGTAAAGAACTTTGGGGATAGAGACCAAGTCAGTGCTGCTCCTCTCTTATCCTCCTCCATTTAAGGAATTCTCATCATAAGAAAATTCCCACCTTCTACCTTCCTTGATTTCATCATCTCCAGAATTTGATAATTTCACAAATTGAAATCAACTCAGAACTTGACACCTCCTAAGATCCCTTCTCACCCTAGCCACAGATCATCATCATGACCCCCATCCTCTTTCAGCTTTATTTTAATGTGTTATCTCCCCATTAAATTGTGAAATTCTTGAGGGTGGAGACAGTCTACCTTTCCTTGGATCCCTGCTGACTGGCACAGTGACTGACATATGATAGATACTTAATAAGTATTCATTGGTTCTTCCCAGGCTATTTTCATTTGCATATTTTGAGGGGCCGAGGGAAGTAGAAGGGGGATGTAGAAGTCTGATTCATTCTAGTTAAATGTAAACTCATTGAGGGCAGTTTAAATTCCTTTTAAAAAGGTTAAATATATATCTCCCATTCACATGCACATCTTTTTCAGAGCAAATGCTTAATTGATTTTGTTGATTTAAACTGAAATTAATTGGTTGAATTGAAGTCAAAGGTGTTTGAGTCCTATTAGTTTATTTGCTACCAGTTTTCACATATACTATTCAACCACTAAGGAGAGTAAACAGTGATGAAAATCCAAGGTGACACCACCTACCTGAATCCAACAGCTGAGTGTACTTCACCATTCTCATTTTATAACCAAGATGATTGAAAAGAAAATGACAGATGGGGTCGGGCTTATAGAACAAGGTGCTTCAGAGATCACCTAATTCAACTCCTTATACCAACCCCAACAAATGAGCAATGAACTGTTTCAAGTCCTAGGGAAATTATTACTTTGGATACCACATATTCCACAGTGGGCAGGGAAAGTTTCTTTACCTTCTATTGATTAGACATCCAGCAATTTCCCCATGTATGAAATGACGATGGTTAAATAGATGATCTATTGATTCAAATCCAGCTCCAAAAAAAATCTACAATAACAAGAATACTGGAAATTTAGATGGAGGAAAATAATAAATTCCTATTAATAGCAGAAATCTAAAGTATTTGATACTATTCTTCTTAATTATAATTATAGGGGACCTACCTAATCATTATCAGTTATTTTAGTTGGGTGTGATTTTAAAACCTATATCTATTATAATAAGGCTTATTTAAAATATGCTTGAATTGGAGTTTGGGAAGGGTTGAGAGGTTGGGGTGAGATTATAAGACTTAAAAATTCATTTTAGATTTGGAAGAAAACTCAAGAGAGATCAGTCTTGATCCTTTACTTTCATAAGGGCCCCTCTCCTAATATAAATCTCCACTGGAGGACATCCCTTATAACTTCCTGCTATTAGAAGAGCCTTCTAATTGGTCTGCCTCCCAATCTTAGTGTCAACCTGAACTCCTCAATCAAATTCACCTGACACATCCAATCTGTTTTCAAGTCTCATCCGTCCTGCTTCCACATCTTTCTTCTGTCCTCATTTCTCCACCACCACTGATGAATATGCCCTCATTACCTCTTGCCTGCATTATTGTAATACCTACCTAATTGATCCCACCACCCAAATCTCTGCTCATTATACTCAGCTGCCAGAGGAATGTTCCTAAAACTCAGCTCTGACTATGTCAGTCCCCATTCAATGAATCCTAGGGCCAAGCAATTACCTCCTGGAGCAAATATCCAGTTCATAAGATTCTTCACATTCTGGTTTCTTTCTACCTTTCCTATCACCTTACATGATACTATCTTTCATTAATTCTAAAATCCAGTAACACTAGTTGAACTTCAAAGAACAGCCTATCTTCTCGGCCTGGAATGTTTCCCTCCTCATCTTCACCTCCTAACTTCTTCAATTTCCTTCAAGATTTGACTTAATTGGAGCAGGTAGATGGTGCAGTGGATAAAGCACCAATCCTGGAATCAGGATGACCTGAGTTCAAACACTTAACAGTTTCCTAGCTGCGTGATTTTGGCAAGTCACTTAACCCCACTGCCTTGAAAAAAGTATATAAAAAAATTTGACTTAATTTCTACTTGAGGCTTTGAAAGGAAAAATTCTTCATTCAGGCTTTTCATTCTTATGTATGAGGCAAAACTCAAACCAAAGAGAATTAAAAGGATTTTATTAATAACTCTAAAATGATAGCAACAAGTTGTAGAAGAACATCCATGGCCAGTTTATTTAGGCATCTTTAAGATGATTCTGATAGATCCACCTCAGGTCCTTCCAAAGGTAGCAAGAACATAACGATTTGCAAGTGGGGGCATGTGACAAAGTGTAGGTAACACAAAAACCTGAAACCTGGTATCTCCTTCCCCAAACAAAGGCTCCCTCTACTCTGGTCGATAAACAGGGATGGAAACAATATGACAGTAACCTGCCATAACTTCTCCCATTTCTTAGGATCCACTATATATGCCAGACTGCCTTCCCTAAAGTTATCTCTTATTTACATAGTATATATCTTTTTTATTCATAGCTATTTGCACATTGTCACTCTCTCCTCCCATCTGATAATAACACTTTGAAGTCAAGTACTGTTTTTGCTTTGAGTTGGGATATCATCATAGTTTAACAAAATGTCTGATATATAATAAATGTTTAATGATAAATGCTCACTAACTCGACTTCATGTGACTTGATGCATGTATATCTAGTATCAAGAGGAATTTCTTAAAAAAGTAAAAAAAGTCCCTGTTTTAAGGAATATATGTTCTATATCCATGATCACTGGAAAGGAATGTATGGTTTTTCCAGTGGAATTGCCCTCTAACTCCCTGCTCTAAAGAAGAAGACCATGGTGACAGAAAGGATATTAGTAATAGATATGAATCCTCAGTGGTCAGACACCTTGCCCCTTAGTACTAGAAAACAAGAGCCAGTTATTTATGGAAGTTTGAAACTTTGAAGGGATGAGATTTCAGAGGCATGCAAATGAAACCAAAGTTCCGTAATTCCTCATTCTGCATCTCCTGTCATGTTAAGGAAAAGGAAGTTTTGGGTTTTCAGGAAATATGTTAAGACATAGAGCTCATATTTTAATGCCACACATTTAAAACAAATTCAGGTAAAACATGTTGAAAAGCATAGATTCATTTTCCTTGAGACCAAAGGAGAGAGTAAAGAAAAATAATGGGAGTTGCCCAGTGGCAAATCTGGACTTAATAACAAAAAACCAAAAACAAACCTCTGCTAAATGAACTCCAAGAGAAATAGGCTCCCTTGGGAGTTAGCTAATTTTCCATCATTGGAGGTCTTCCCAAATGGACTGATAATGGCTTGGGTATGTCACTGAGCAGTCTAGGATAAGGGGTTCAACTAGAACATCCAATTTTTGCCGAGGCCCTTCTAAATATACATTTTCACCTGTGGGCTATTTCATATTCCCTTTAAAAGAATATCTGCCAGATATAAAAAATGAAAGGATTTCCTTCTCAGCTCCCCAAGGCCCATACAGATCTGCTTCTGACTCTGCCTGAGTCAACAAAAGGTATTAATGGAAATACTACAAGCCAGCATGCTTAACATTGCCAAAGTTCACAGAAATAGTCCAGGGATAAAGAATCCAGCTAGAAAAGCTGAAATTTCAGAGCCTCTTTGGGGCCTTTGAAAACTATAGAGGTCATTAAATTTAGCCTTTTATGATCCCCTCTCTTCTCCTCCCCCCCTCCCCTTAGTTAAGCAGGCAGGTCATATTTCTGTTTTATTATGTATCCTCCCATCCACACACATCTACATCCACATATACAATTCCACCACCCTCAAATCATTTTATGATCTCGTCTCTTTGGGAATGAGTGGCCATTGGAGCTGTGCACATCTCACTGTTCTCTGATGAAAGGTTTGGTTTTCTTCTTCCCATCACTTTTCACTTCACTGTCCAGTTAAACAAATTATAAAATACAAGCAATGTCATGCTGTCAGCTCTCCTCAATAATACAAACATTCTCTAGACCTCCTGCAGCTGCTCAAACTGATAGGGATGTGAAATAATAGAACTGTGGTAGTGCTTTCACCTCTTTTATGATTTATTGATGACTCATGCAGTAACAGCGGACCTAAGTATCATTCCTCTGGAAAAAAAAGGAAGCCTAGGAGGAATAGCAGAACAGGCTTTCTGACCACACATGGGGTACATTTGGCTTGAGGTGCACTTAAATTTATTGGGATGATTTATAATTAATCAATCCAGGGTAAGAGCCTATCAAATTTGGGGTAGAAAGTCTATTAGAGAAAGAAGTGTTGCAAATGAGGACACGAATAATGAGCAATATTTAGATGGTGCTAGCCAATAACTTGGCATTTTCAAGTGATGATGACACCCTGAAGATCAAAATCCAAATGGATAGCAGATTGGGTGCCAAATAACATCGCTGAATCTGTCATTCAGTCAGTCAATAAATATTTATTAAGTAATATTTATTATGTGGCTGGTACTTGGCTAAACATTGAAATACAGAATAAAAGTAGAAGGTCCCTGGTCCTTAAGAGCTAATAATATAATGTTGGAGACAACATACGATGAATGCAGAAGAACCAGCTTCATGTATCTGAAAGGATGCTGTCAAGAGGAAGTACTTCCCTTCTGGATGGTTCCAGAGTCCAAGAGAAGGTAAAGAAACAAATTTCATTCATTAGTGACATCCAGAAGTGCATTGTGGACTGGTAAACTTCTAGAATGAATGAAAACCTTTTCACTGGAAATGTTCCAACAAAGACTGGAAGGCAATTTGACAAGAATGGTAGAGGAGAGAGAATTTGTTATCCGTGGTTTAGAAAATATCTACAATGAGAATCTTTCCTAATTTTAACATTTTATGATTCTGATTATGAAGAATCAAATGGGGGTTGAACTGACTAGTGATTTCAGTAGGGGTTCACATTTCTAGATGAAGGTCTTTGTATCAAGACAGCAAAAATTGAATGTTCTGGTTGAACCTCTTATCCTGGACTACTCAGTGAAATCAGTTTGATATGCCCAAATCTTTATCAGTCCACTGATGGAAAATCCTTTAACTTGTTCAATAAATAATATTCAGATATTGGCCAAAGGCAGTAATTGTTGTTTTTGCTGAGTTACTTCAGTTCTGTCTATCTTCTCGTGACCCCTTTTTGGGGATTTCTGGTCAAAGATTTTTTTTTGCCTAGGTTTTCCATTTCCATCTCTAGATCATTTTCCAGATGAGGAAACTGAGGCAAACAGTTGGTTAAGCAATTTGCCCAGAATCTCATAGCTAATAAGTGAGGTCAAATTTGAAGAAAAGTCTTCCTGACTCCAAGCCCAGCATTTTATCCATTGGGCCAACTAGATACCCAAGTGTCATATGGTCTGTATGTATATTAAAAGAGGTACTTGAACTCAAATCTGCCTAACTTTGAGGCCATCATTCTATCCTCCAGACTAAGCTGAATTGGTGCTGAATGAATGAATTTTGAAGATTTAGATAGAAAGTCCTGGTAATTAATTTTGAGAAGATGCTAAAGATTCTCTCTTCTTCTAATTTCTAAATCTATCTTTCCTCTTCATACCAACATAATGCTTTCTTTGGCATCCGCACCTATTAGACTTTGGAGTATCAATAATCCCATTGCTGCCTAATTAGAGGGGCAAACTGGAATGGTCATCTGTAACTATCTCCCAAGTTCTACCAAATGTTGATAAATGATGAAATGAATAGAAATCATTCACCACTGAAAAACGTATGTGGACTCCCTGCAGTGCCAGACAAGAGAAAGTTCATAAACAAGGCTTCATTACACAGTTGACTAGATGCAGCAACTGATAGGCAAACGCTATTCCCTCATCACACAGAGCATCTCAGCAATGATTTCAGACTAGAGAAGTATCCAATAAAATGAGAATGGATGTTGCCAAGGTGAAGCTTAAGAGTTGCCATTTAAAATTTACTATTAAGGATAAGACAAGATTTATGAAAGATCTATGGATTTAAAAATGTGTTTAGACAGTAAGTTTGGGGGACTTTGGAGTTGGAATCAAAACTCCTGGTGCAAAAAAAAATTGTTACAGGCTTTTGTGTACATAAAATAAATCCAGCTTACCCTCTCAGGGAGCCCTCTGGCTGTATAAAAGATGATGACAGTGATTGTGAAAAAATTGCTTATAGCCACAATTCTCCATTATTTTCTCATTAACTTCAGTTTTAAAGGGAATCAAAACAATGCTTCATGAAGAGGAGCTATATAAAGATGAGCTGAAAATTTATCTGAACATTAAGATAAAATTTTTGGTAATGGTTTTGATTGCTTCCAATGAAAGTAAAAAATCCAACTCCGGGTGTTATCCTGAGGTCATCTCACCCTAAGCTCTGGATTGTTCAGCCCTCTCTAATCCTCTGGTGAGAGAAGCCCTTCTAAAGACCTGGCCAGGCTGCCCCTAAATATCTTTGGACTTATGATCAAATTGATCCAGACAGTTGTTATCTCAAAGAGCTGCCAGTTATCATTAGAGAAATTCCAAATGAAAAATTCATGGAGATTAATCTACTTGACTAGACTGTAGAAAAGCAGTTTGAGATGCTGCCTTATTACTAAACAGTGCTTTTACACTTTCAATACATTCCAAGGTTTGCTAAAGTCTGGTGGCTGTTTCTCATTATGTGATTTTTATTAGTGTTAATTCATTCCATGATCATATTCTGTCCATTAAACTCTTATTCCTCCATCCTGAGATGATAATAATCATAAACATTCTATACCCATATACTACATATAACCATACACATCTAGTAAAGAATTCTAATTGTGGAGATGAAGAAACTGACACACCAGGAAGTTAAATTGTCCAAGGTCAATGGCTAATATCTGAAGCAGGTTTTAAATGAAAGGTTTTGGGTGGGCTAGGTGGCGCAGTGGATGGAGCACTGGTCCTGGAGTCAGGAGGACCTGAGTTCAAATCCGGCCTCAGACACTTAATCATTACCTAGCTGTGTGGCCTTGGGCAAGCCACTTAACCCCATTGCCTTGCAAAAATTAAAAATAAATAAATTAACAAATAAATAAATAAAAGGGTTTTTTTCTAGATATAGTTCTATTTATTATTCCAAAAATATTATCTCTATTTTAGAGATGAGAAAATTAGAAATTTAGGGGTTGTGCCTTGACCAGGATCTCCCAGCTAATAAGTGTTCAAGGAATAATTCAAATGTGACTTCCTAAATCCAAGATCTGTACTCTATCCAGTATACTCATCTCATTGCCTCAGGTTAGCTTCAATATAGCAAGAAGCTCATTGATATTAACTTATGAAATGGGATCCACACTTTGATATTTCATTATCACTTCTTTAAAAAGAAATGTAACTGTGAACTATTTTCCCCTTAAGGTTTAAGAAACTATAAAAGTTGTCCTAGATAAAAAGAACAAAGAAATGGTTCATTTTAATTACTAAACAGAAATATCATTAATATTTCCAAATATAACTGATGGATTGACAAATGGATAATGAAATCTGACATTATATTTGCTGACAGTAGAATGCCCCTAAGTAAGATTAATTCCCCAGTTCTAAATCTGTTCGTGATGCAGTGTGCACTCATAATATAACGTGCCTTTTTCCCTTTTGTGTCCCATCTACCCACATTGATATAAGATCTTGATATAACCTCAGAATTTTAGAAGTGAATGTGACCTAGTCAAACAGATCATAGAAGATTGATTTTGTAAAAGAAAAAAACACAGAACACGGTGTACACAGTAAGCACTTAATACTTATTTTCTTATACACTCCCCATTCAATGACAGTCAACTAGGAATCATTTTCTGTAAAAAAATTTCCATAAAAATAGCCGCTGTGTTAGGAGCTGGGAATACAAATATATGCAAGAAAAAAAGATGATCTCTATCTACCCTTGATGAGTTAATATTCTAATGAGGGAAGATAACATGCAAAAAAGGATATTAAAATCAGGAAGGAAGGGTAGCTACCCAAGTCAGAAAATGGAAACAAAATTCAGAGATCTGGAATCAGAGGCAAGATGCTTCCTCAAAATGAATTTCATGGAAGGGCTGAGAAATAGGAGAAGGAAGGCCCAGAGGTAAAGGAATATTTCAGGTTCAGTAGACAAATGAGGTATGATGGTGAAATCCAGACTGAGAAACAGAGCAGGAGAGAAAAGCCTCTTTTTGCAGAAAAGAAAATTAGGGCCTAGAGAATAGCCATGACGCCTGGACCAAGATCAAACAGCTAGTTAGTAGGAAAGCAAGGGCAAGAAGACAGATATCAGAAGGAAAAAAAAGTGGGGCGACTAGGTGGCACAGTGGATAGAGCACCGGCCTTGGAGTCAGGAGGACCTGGGTTCAAATCTGACCTCAGACACTTAATAATTACCTAGCTGTGTTGGCCTTGGGCAAGCCACTTAGCCCCATTGCCTTGAAAACTCTAAAAAAAAGAAGGGAAGAAGGAAGGAGAAAAGAAAAATAATTTGACTCTTAAAGGTACAATGTCTCACTTCTTATAGTTGAGATGTGGGGAACTAAAACTGTGCTTATTAGGAGGAGAGGATTGAAACTATCAAAGCTTAATTTCCACTCAGTCTTCCACTTGAGCTTATACTGTCCCACATCGCACTCCCCAGGTCGCACCAAACCAAAGATCTCTCCTAATCATTTCTAAAAGAGAACATAAGAACTGGTTTTTTTTCAGATTCAAAGGAAAATGACTGCTCAGTTCAGAGCCAAATCCCATCTGAGAAACAAAAGTTCTAGGCATTCTTCAACATTAAGTTTCCCACTCATCAGAAACTGCTTCCTTCAGCCCACTTTGTACCTAGACAGTCTTGGATTGCCAGGTGAGCAGCGCCCTCCGCTGGCCCAAACACTACATAGTCCTTAAAACCTAGTACCCAGGTTCCACAACCATAGACTCATAGTTTTCCAGTAGGAACAGAGGAAATCAAATTCTTGAGGGATTAAGTGAATGTTGCACTGCTTCATAGATAAATGATGACTTCTTGACTCTGCACAGGGTAATTTTCTTAGTTCACATGAACCCCAAATCTGGAATCTGTGTCTTCTTTTTTGTCTGTCCTCTGATAAATACGACAAGGAATCAATAATTAAACACTTACTAAGAACCTCCTATGTGGCAGCACAGTGCTAGGCAAGGGGAAAGGGAACAATCAAGAACAGTCCCTTGCCTAGAAGACTTCACAATCTAATGGGTGAGGCAGCATGAAAAATATATTTACCAAAAACTGTTATAAACAAAATAAAGAGGAAATAAAGAGAGGGAAGTCACTTGAATTACGAGGAAAAGGGAAATGTATTCCTGGAGAGAGTGGAATTTTACCTGGAACTCAAAGGAATTTAGAATGCAGGAGGTGGAGTTGAAGAATCTCTTGACACATCTATAAGTTATTCCAAAGGACACAGGCATATAATGGGAGGAGTGGCCATCATTGTGTAACCATATAAAGGGTAGAAAGTACATGTTATTATGTTGGTCAGATTCTTCTTCCCTAAATGAATAACTGTAACAGAAACTGTTACACCGAATCTCTCAGAGATTCAGAAAATTACAACTGGAACTGTTACACCGAATCTCTCAGAGATTCAGAAAATTACAACTGGAAATTTCAAAGACTTTCAGTAGTGTTTATGGAGTCAAAAATCACTAGATAAGAGGGAATCAGAGCAACTGACTGAATCCCAGTTCTCTTTCTTACTATATAGGTAGGTGATCTTGGTCAATTCATCTCACTCTGCTTATCATTTTCCTCATCTATAAAATTCAGGCATTGGAAGAGATCATCTAAAATGCTCTTCCTGTTTATAGTCTAAAGTTCCTATCTTGTTATATATCCTTCAATAATATGCTTATGACTGGATAGCAGCATCCAGAAATACTGAGATCACACTGTACTGTATTAGTTCTCAATCAAACTCCCATCGTTTTTCAGCTCCAACTAGAAAGTAAATATATCTACTAACGAGATCAACTTTCCTTCTCTTCAAAGTTTAGAGAAATGAGTTTAAATACTCCAGCAGGAATATGAAGCAAAGACATAATATGCTAAAACTAATTTGTGCATTTATAACAGAGAACCCATGTATTCAGCAAAAGCTGAAGATCTCTAATTGCTATCTGAGGATGCCATCAAACTTGGAAGGCTTAGTTAAGTGTTTTGATATCTTTATAGAAAAGAAAGAGGTTGAAATTTCCAAGTAAGAGGAGAAAATACTCAATTAAGCATTTACTAAAGATCCAGGAGAAATCTAAAATTGCGAACCTGATCTATAGGATTTAAGATCCAGATAGTATTCTAGAGATATTTTTTAACCCACATCTATATTTCCTGAATAGAAAATCTGTAAACTGGAGTGGAAAATAAACATAAAGAAATATACATATATATTATAAATATATTGTTATGTTTTCTATATTATAATTATTCATTTTTCCACCAACCTTTGATTTCCTTTGTTATTTTATTTTACATATTTAAAAACAATTATTCTGAGGACTGACCCATCGGTTTCATCAGATTTCCACAGACTTCCATAGCATGAAAGATCTTGAGAAACCTCAGTTCTACAAGAAAAGCAAGCATCTGGGAAATTCCACAGTTTTTGCCCAACATTACAATGCAAGAGGGAAAGGGAAAGGGATGACCATATATATTGTACTATTCACCCTAGTGAACTATTGTACATAGTATACTATTCACCCTAGGGTGAACATTTCAACTAAGATGCTATCACATTTTCAATGAATTTATCCTGATTCTTCCATGCACCCACCTCTGCCATATTTAGACTAAACTGTAACTTTTTCTATTACACACAGCTCCAATCTCAGAAAAGAATAGACCTACTAAACTCCATAGTCAAGGTCAGAAGAAAAATTTTTATAAAACTGATGATGCTATATTACAGAATGTGTAACTCAATGTTTTCTAACTTACCTAATGTACATGACCATTCAAATAGAAAATCCCAGACATAAAGAATCACAGAACCTTAGAGTTGGAACATTGTCACAGTTCACATAACTGAGAATCTTCTCTACAATGGCAATCATCTACCTTTTGCTTAAAGAAAAACTTTTGGGGGGAACCCACCATCCCACCAGTTTCAATTTATTGCACTCCATTGAAGCAAACTATTGACCATTCAGTCAACTCAAAAATTGCTAAGGATGTTTCTCCCCAAATCAAATCTTCTCCATACCTTGGCTTTGTTTTGCTTGTTTTGCCCTATGGGTCTCCATAATACAAATCTAATCCCTCTTCCCTAGTAGAACTCTTCAAATATATGAAAACTATTCCCATGCTCTCACAGAATTTACTCTGCTTTCCCTCAGGTTGTTTCCAAGTCATGCCCACTCTATCTCCAGCCAATTCCTTCTCTATCTTCTCAATGACTGGTCTAACCTGTAAAATCTAGACCCAGACACAAGCGTTCCAAAGTGATCTGACTAAAAGAGAATGCTATGAGCCAATCAATTCTCTCATTATGACAATAAACCTCACCAAGGCAGTCAAAGATGGTAAGGATCATGAGATTAGAGATTTACAGCAAAAAGAAACCTCAGGTGTCATTAAGATTAACCTCTTTTAAAGATAAGACAACTGGGTTACAAGGATTTGTAAAAAGTGATTTCCCCAAAGACACACAGCTAGAGAATATATGAGATAGGATTTGAAAACAAGTCCTAACTCCAAGTCTAGTGATCATTTTGAAATGCACAACTTTTTAACATATAACCAAGTAGTTTCCTTCATCTTGTAATAGTGAAGCTGATTTTGTGAAGCTAGAGAAAGAATATAGTGGCAGTGAGCAGAGGATTGACCCTGAAGTCAGGAAGACTTGAGTTCAAATCCACAGACACTTACTAGTGCATGCCCTTGGGTTTGTCACTTGACCCTGATTGCTTCACATCCACGTTCATCTCTAGTTTTCCTAATCCATATCTGGCCACTGGGCGCAGATGGCTCTGGAGGAGAAAGTGAAGCTGGTGATTTGCACGGCCCCCCTCACTCCAATCCACTTCATGCGCTTGTCATGGCTTCACCTCCCTGATGCCATGGGATTCTTCAAGAAAGAAGGACAAACTTCATCATTTGTGAAGTTGAGTGTTTTGAATCAATGAGGAAATATATACAGAAATATTCCCTACTTGACTTTCAAAGCCCACTTGGATCTTGCCTGTCATGTTCAACATTTCCCTTCCCGCATCACAACATCCAAAATGGAAAAATCTACACATTATCCAAGGAATTGATAGAATGGCCAATAGCGCAGTGATAAGCCAGATTCCTAATAAGTCATAAAGAGCAGAATCAACTGAACAACAATTACAAAAATACAGTGACAAGCTATTAAGGGATACTTAATTAAATCTAATGAACTTAAGTAGAATAGAATGTGGATTGGTGGATGAATTTCCTTGAATTCCCCAGAAGTCTGGTTAGGAAATTCCTTGTTTTCCTTATCAGAATTATTTCTGCATGTGCCTTTGGGACTTCTTTTTTGACAAATTCCTTTCCATCTCAGGTTAGCTTGTATTATAGAATGTTAAAAGAGAAGGCTTAGAGGGGCATAATCAATGTCTTCAAAATGGATTCAGTATATTCAATTTGTTCAAAAGGATCAATGAACATAAGCTATAAAAAAACTAAATACTAACATTTTACAAGAAAAGCATCCTAGCGATCAGTGCTGTCCCACAACAGAATGGAGTGCCTCATCCTGGAGCCTCTACACAAATTTCACTTAATCACTTGTGGGCCTGTTGTAATAAGGATTTCTTTTCATAGATGATTAAGATCTTTTATATCCCTAAAGTTCTGCCCTCCTATGATTCATTTTATTAAAAGAATTGTATGTAACAGTATTTAACTGTTTAATGATTTTAACTTTTTTAAAAAAATAATGAAAACCTTCATCTAGAGCAACAGGTCAAGAAAAGGACTTGATGAGAAACAAAATGCAAAGGAAGGAGTCCAAGCTGTATCAAATCTAATATTATATTATAAGGCAGTAGCCATCAGAGTTTCCTAGTACTGGTTAAGAAATAGAGTAATGGGGGCAGCTAGGTGGCCCAGTGGATAAAGCACCAGCCCTGGAGTCAGGAATACTCGAGTCTGGGCTCAGATACTTAATAATTACCTAGCTGTGTGGCTTTGGGCAAGCCACTTAACCCCATTTGTCTTGCAAAAAAAAAACCCTTAAAAAAAAGAAATAGAGTAATGGAACAGTGAATAAGAGTAGGTTAAAAAAAAGAGTACTAAAAGGATATAGAAATCTATGGTTTGATAAACCCTAAGACATTACCTTCTGGGATAAGAACTCACTGTTTAACAAAAACTACTGGAAAAACTGGGGAAAAAGTACGACAAAAATTAGATAATACACATAACATACCCTATATCAAAATAAATTCAAAATGGGTGAAGGATTTAGACATAAAGGGCTAAGCCCTAGACCAATTAAAAGAACAAGAAATACTCTATCTGTCGGATCTATGGAAAGCAAAGGAATTTATGACCAAACAAGAAACAGAGAATATTATAATTGCAAAATGGATGATATTGATTATATTAAATTAAAAAGGGTTTACACTAATAAAACCAATGCAGCCAGATTGAAGGAAAATAGAAAGCTGTGAAACAATTTTCACAGCTAAAGATTCTACTAAAGGTCTCATTTCTAAATATGTAGAGAACTGAATCAAATTTCTAAGATTAGAAATCACTCCCCAATTGATAATCTATGGATATAAATAAGCAGTTTAAGATGAAAAATTAAAGCTATATCGAGTCATATAAAAATGCTCTAAATCATTATTGATTAGAGAAATAAAAATCAAAATAACTATGAGGTACAACCATACCTATGAGATTGGCCAAGATGACAAAATAGAAAAAATGATTAACGTTGGAGAGGATGTGAGAAAATTAGGATATAAATGCAATGACGATAGAGATGTGAACTGATCCAGCCATTCTGGAGAGCAATCTGGAACTATGTCCAAAAAGCAATAAAACTGATCACATACTTTAACCCAGAAATTCCCATATTAGACCTATATCCTAAAGAAATCATATAAAATGGGGGGAAAATCTCACATGCTCAAAAATGCTTTTAGCAGTTCTTTTTGTTTGGGCAAAAAATTGGACATTGAGGAGATGCTCATCAATTGTGGAATGGCTGAACCCATTATGTTATATGACTGTTATGGAGGACTGTTGTTCCATAAGAAATCATGAGTGGCTGTACTTTAGAGAAGCATGGAAAGAATTACAGGGACTGATGCTGGGCAAAGGGAACAGAATCAACAAAACACACATTAACATCGTGAGATGATTAATTATGATGGATGCAACTCCTCTCATAAGGTCAGAGGTCAAGGACAACCCTGAGAGTCCTGTTATAGACAATGCTGAAGAAAAAAAAACTGAAAACATTATGTTTACTTTTTTAAAAACTTCTCATGTTTTTCCTTCCTTTCTCATTTTTTTTTAAATTTCCCCTTAATTCTAATTCTTCTTTCACAAAATTACTAATATGTAAATATGTTAAGCACAACTGTACATATATTACATTTTACCAGACTATTCACTGACATGGGGAGAGGAAAGGAAAGAGAGGATGATGGAAAAATATTAAACTCATAAATTTGCAAATGGATGAATGCTAAAAAACTACTATTGAAAATAATTGGAAAAATAAAATTTCAATTTAAAAAAGATTAGCTCAAATGCTAATTCATAGTGAAAATTATCATGATTTCCCTCCTTACTCAGATAGTAGTCCTGGTGGATTATTACAAATATAATAGTGTTAGTGAAAAAAAATTATTGATTTGAGAGATAATTTTATAATATGAATACTGTTATGTACCAAATATGATTAATAAATGAGATAAAGGATTATCTATCTTTAAAAACAAAGACAATTCAAATTTTAAAAAAATTTAATGAAGTTGAATCCAGAACAAACATAAAATCAAATGTTAAAAGTTTTTAAATCTTAAAAAAAAAAGCTCTAAAATCTATGCAGAATCATATCCTATAGCAAAAATGGGAACTTCAAAGAAATGGATAAATGATTACCTACAAAAATGTAATATCTCCAAATTAGTAGAAAATATTAGAGATTTAGTTAGTCATCTCACAGAAAGAAATTGAGTAGGCCATAAATGAACTACTGATGAAAAATAATCCTTCAAAAAACTGAAATTGCAAAGGGATGCTATTAAGAATTAAAGTCCAATTAATATCTATGATACCAAAAACAATTTTCAGTAATTGAGAAAGAAGACATGAGCAGAAACCTGTAATGAGACAAATGTAGTCTTTATACCAAGCCCAAGGCAGATTAAGGAAAAAAGAAAACCAAAAAAAAATATCAATTATGACAGTTAGTGAATAAACTAAATAAAATATCAATGATACTACCCTAATAAAACAAAAACAAAACAAAATAAAACTATGCACTATGAGCCAGTAGGAATTATAAAAGAGAAGTTACATATCAGAAAAACAAATATAATTAATCATAGAAAGAAAAAATGCTGTGATTATATCAATAACCATGGAAAAATAAGCAATAGAATATTCACTTTTTTTCACTCCTTTAAAAAGTCTCCCAGACACCCTTCTTACATAATTTCAAAAATTTGTATTTAAAACCAAAAGTTAGTATTATCTACAATAATGAGACATTTTTCCCAAAAAAATAGACTAATCAAAGAGCAAATAGTTCTAGAAATTCTTACATTCCTGAACAGCACTAAATATAAACCAAGAAAATACAATTAAAATGAAAAATAACAAATTTAAGGGACATTTAATGTTCATGATAAAGCCTAGCTATATGGTAAAATGATTGTGCTAGCTACTGACAAGTAATTTATAAAATTAAATAAAATAACAATGGTAGAACAAATGACCAAGAAATAACTTTTGAAAACAGGAATGAATGGGACATAGCACTACCTGATACCACTAGCCACAAAATGGGTTATTTTCTGTGACTTATCATGGTGTCATGCTCTCAAAAGAAATCAAAATAACAAGTCCTAACATTAACGGCCAAATAAGATGTGATTTGGGATGTTCTCAAGTGATTACTTAAGTAATGAAGAAAGAACCAAGTAAACAAAGAGCTTTGCATGGAAATTACTTGTAATTTATTCTTTTCAAAATTTTTTTTACAATACTTTTCATCCTTTCTTAATTTTGTTCTTGCATAGTGTTGAGTTAAATGGGTCTGATGTGGTTAATGCATGCTATGGAGATGGAGGATGCTGATTCATTGAGCTCAGGTGATCTGAATATTGATAGGATTAATGTGTCCTGCACTGCTAATTATGATGACACTCTTCCCCAGCTCACTCCATCCCCCTCTGAGATGGGGGTTCTAAGTTGCTTAAGGAGGAGTTAACCAGTCCAGGTCTAATTGAGCACAACATAATATCAATGTTGACCATCACTGGGTTCACACCTATGAGTGAGAAGTAAAGAAACATATTCATTTGCATATTGAACCCCAGTCAAAGAAAAAAAAAAGAAAAATGGATAACAATATAAATTTAACACTGAACAAATTAAAAACTTTGAATTTCAGGGAAAAATTGTCCTCGATTCTTCAACCATTTTTTTCAAAATTAGGACTCACTCAAAAGAGAAAGAGATTTTAAATGAAAGTTAAACCTTTAAAATAACAATGATTTTCAAGCTGACTCCCTGGAAATACTTTATGACTTTATTTCATGCTTACATTTGTTAAAAATGGACAGGATTGAAAATGAGCTTCTTTTTGTCACAAAATACATATCATTTCAACCATTACATATACACACATTTAATATGTAAGTCTATGTGTATTGTGAATATATAGTTATATTTCCATATAGCAAAACTACAATACATACATATGTACATATATATATATATATATATATACACACACACACACACAAAAACACAAAGAAACAAAACTACAAAATGAAATTATTCAATGAAATTTGTAAAGAGCAATAGACCAAATAAGAGAAGCCTGCTCCTTGGGCATGGCATCTTTGGAATCACAACAGCTATGACATTTTAAATTCTATTTTTAGTGTTTATAAGTTTTTCATATATGTTTAGCTTATCATGACCCCATTTGGAGTTTTCTTGGCATATATATTGGAGTGATTTGCCATTTCTTTTTCCAGATCATTTTACACATGAGGAAACTGAGGCATAGTTAAGTGACTTGCTCAGGAAAACATACCTAGTTAATATGAGACTAGATTTGTACTCATGAAAATGTCTTCCGGATTCTAAGGCCAAAGTAGTCTGTTTATGATCTTTGAAACAGAATTGTAGAAAAACATTTTAATATATTTGTGCAATTGCTTGGGTGACATGATCTTGCATGCCATATTTTAGTCAACAATTTGTGCTTAGTAGAAGTGGTAAAAAGACTATTAATTGTCTTATGAGAAGGAGATAAAGTACTGTAGTAAAAGAAGGTAATGAAAGATGGTTAGGCCAAATAATCCTTTGGTTTTGAGGAAATATTAGAAGAATCCAAAGAAAATTCCTAGTCATTCAATAATTGTTTGATGGAAAACTTCTGGAAATAAATACATAAGAATCGTACAAGACAGAAAACAGAAGCACATGGTTACTTCTAGTGGTAGAGGAAATGAGATTTTTAATTATTCAAGAAGAAACAGAAAATATACCTTTTACCCAAAATTATTCTGAAAAATTATTCGGAAATGGGAAAACAACTGGTCTCTTGATCTTTCCTCTCCCAGAAATGCAGAGGTCACTCATAGGTGTGAACCCAGTGATGGGCAACATTGATATTATGTTGTGCTCAATTAGACCTGGACTGGTTAACTCCTCCTTAAGCAACCTAGAACCCCCATCTCAGAGGGGGATGGAGTGAGCTGGGGAAGAGTGTTATCATAATTAGCAGTGCAGGAAACATTAATCCTATCAATACTCAGATCACCTGAGCTCAATGAATCAGCATCCTCCATCTCCATAGCATGCATTAACCACATCAGACCCATTTAATAGATCATAAGGGAAGCATCATGGAGAATGACAAGGTACTGGTGGTCTTAGAATGCAATTGGATCTCTGCTCCATAGCATATGGGTCTAGCTCATACTCATTGGGAAGGGGAAATAAATATAATGTTAGCATAATAATGAACCTAGAATTCCTCTGACGGAAGTGCAAATAGGTGGTCAATACTGTGATCAGAAGGAAAATAAAAGGAATAGGGTGGAGAATCCTAAAGTTTGAGATAGAGAAGAGGATGAGAGGTCCCATCTGGTGGTCTCTGGCTCAAGTTTATTCCTCACATAGGGTTCAGAAGAGTCTTTTAAATTCTTCTTTTAAAATGTAAATACCACTGTTAAGGAATACAATTATTTTATAAGAAACCAGAATGGTTGGACTTTAGAGAAACATGAAAAGAATTACATGAACTGATGCTGAGTGAAGGGAGCAGAATCAAGAGAACACTGTACACATTAACAGCAATTTTGTGAGCTGCTCCTCCCAATAGTTCAGAGAGCAAAGATAACCCTGAAAAACTTGTTATGGACAATTCCAACCACAACCAGACAAAAAAAAAAAAAAACCACAAAATCTGAATTGTATATTGTGTTTACTTTTTAAAGCATGTTTTTGTCCTTCCTATCTCATGGTTTACTTTCCATTCCCTAAGTTCCAGTTTCTCTTTCACAAAATGAGTAATAGATAAGTATGTTAAACAGAAGTTCCCATGTGCAACTTTTACCTGATTCCTATGGGGGGGGGGGGTGGGCAGAAGGGAGGTGGCAAAAAAATGTTCAGCTTATATGCAAATGGATAAATGTTGAAAATCTACCAACGCATACAAATGGAAGAATAATATAAAATATATTTTATTTTCAAAAATAAAATCAAAATACCAGTGATTTATAAATGTAATTTTATAATATTATAATACAATTGCTTTCTAATTAATCCTAAATTAGTTCAACCTACAAAGGGAAGAATTTGAAGAACTGAGACGAGGGAAAAAGGAAATTTAGAATATTCAGGTATTGCACAGGCTTGAAGGAGAAAGAATGGATCCAAAATGAGGGGTGTCAGACATCCAGAAGATAGCATAAAGATATAGGCAAGGAAACAGTTTGGTCTCCTTTTAATTACATATATATGTACATATATACATATATATAAACCCACTGCTCATGTTTAGAATGTAAATCAATAAAAAATCTTTATTCAACAATTTTATAAGCTACAGAAGGAAGAAACCAGTTGACTCATAGAGGAAAAATCTTTATAAAATAAGTGAATTCTCTTGTTACCAGGTTATTTCACTCTGATTAATAGAGTTCATAGAAAAAAAGGAATAGTAATTAGTCTGAGTGACAAACTGCAGCTGGGCTTGAGAAAGTGAGTCTATTATATTCCAGGAGAGAGAACATAGAATTATTAATCTACTTCTCTATTGTGGGACTTGGTGGTTTAGAATGGGGTGGCTATTTTTCTCTGTGATCACACTTGCATAAGAACTGAGGGAAAGAGAAAACTTAAATACAAAAGAGACAATATGAATGTTCATTTACATTGAAATAGAAGTTTGTTTGAAGTCAGTCACTCATATCATGAAAGGAAACATACAGAATCCAGTCTCTTTGTTATCATCCTTATCAATGTGTTTTGATAATGCATTGATGTAGGCATTACTTGACCTAGACAAAATTATTCCATTTAAAATAATGTTCCTAAAGTTGGTAATTTTCACTATATTCAGAAAGAAGTAGGAAAGAAATAGAAAGTGTTCAGCCTTCAACATTGCCAGTAATATTTCTTTTCCCAGAGATCATGATAAAAATATTGTTGGATTAAGAAGTTGAAGGAATTGTAGGTTATCTTGCTTCCCAACCCTTTCATTTTTATGAAGAGGAAGTAAGCCAAGAGAGGTAAAGGAATTTGCTAAGGTTACATTGGCAGTCATAATAAGGAGAACTAGAAATTTCAGTACATTTCTTCCATTCCTAATCTCTTCTTCTCTGATTTATTACA
This sequence comes from Macrotis lagotis, assembly GCF_037893015.1. Classification (NCBI taxonomy): domain Eukaryota; kingdom Metazoa; phylum Chordata; class Mammalia; order Peramelemorphia; family Peramelidae; genus Macrotis; species Macrotis lagotis. The sequence goes on along the minus strand of NC_133663.1, from coordinate 24,792,688 downwards.
TTATACACTATACCTAGCTGCTAGTGTAAATATGCTGAAACAAGAGTAAATATAGAAAGTCAATTTTAAAAAAAATTGCTAGTATATCTAATTGTAAAGGTAAAATAATTAAAATCAGCAGTAAGGTGCGATTGATTTAGCAATTTGTTATTATTTAGGCCCAGAAAAAAAGAATGCTTCTAAAATCAGATCATGTGGTTTTTCCCCCCTGACATCATGATTCAAATAAGACAACCCCTAAGGATTCATCAGTTTCCAAATGGTGTAGTTATACCAGTCCCATGATGAGCACACCGTAGAACTCCGTGAAAAGTCTTTCCTCATGACTCCCTGGATCTATGACATGAAGACATGTCAACACGTTTCAGAACAAGGGCCATTATGGATCACAATGAAAAACTTAACCTTGGGAGAGGTCCAGAACAGAATCAGTTTTTCTCTATAGCAAAAACCTTGTAGTAGCAAAATGTTAGCATATTTCTTCCTTCCTGTTTCTACTGAAGGTTATTTATGAATGGAATGTTTGCTAAATTCCTTTCTCTCTAACTCATCAAAACACTGAAAAGGTTGAAAATCAATGAAAAAAAATTTAAAACAAAAATAAGGAAAAAATATTTTCCAATTGGCTACATTTTAATTTCCTTTTTTAGATTAATTTAATATATATATATATATATATATAAATGAAGTGAACATTTATTATATACCTATGTTCCAGAAAGATATTATTTTAAAATAATATCTCTTTTAATACTCAAAACAACAGTGGTAGATAGATGCTTTTAGATGCTTATTTTATACATGAGAAAAACTGAGAAAGACAGAGTTGCTCAGGATCACACAGTTAATATTAAAGGTCAAATTTGAACAATGGTATTCCTGATTACAGTCCCAAGGTTCTATTCATTGTGCCTTCTAGCTGCCTGATAATCGAATGGTTAGAGATCAAAGGATAACCAAAGTTGAGATCTTTAAGATATCAATCTGACTTAAGGAAGAACTATGGGATAAAGGTTGAGACTAACAAAGCATTTATGAGAGTCAACAGCATAGACAGGCCATTCATAGAAAGAATTCAGTTTGAATCCTTGGAGAAAATACTTTTATCAATGTAATCACAGACACAGTTAAGAATTGAGGATTTTCTATTCTGAAATAGGAGAAGAAAGCCTCAAAAATCAGTCAGTAAACATTTACTAAGACTCTAATCTATAGGGGTGGCTAGGTGGTCCAGTGGATAGAGCACTGGCCTTGGAGTCAGGAGGATAGGAATTTGAATCCAGTCTCAGACACTTGCCACTTACTATGCTGTGTGACCTTGGGCAAGTCATTTAACCCTGATTGCCTGGAATCCAGGGTCATCTCCAGTTTTCCTGATTCATATCTAACCACTGAATCCAGATGACTCTGGAGGACAAAGTGAAATTGGTGACTTAGCACAGCACCCCCTCACTCAAATTCAATTCATGTGCTTGTCATGGTATCATCTTCCTGATGGCATGGTCTTCTTCTTCTCCAAGAATGAAGGACAGGGGGTGGCTAGGTGGCACAGTGGACAGAGCACTGGCCCTGGAGCCAGGAGTACCTGAGTTCAAATCTGGCTTCAGACACTTAATAAAGACCTAGCTGTGTGGCCTTGGGCAAGCCACTTAACCCCATTGCCTTGCAAAAACCAAAAAATAAAATAAAAGAATGAAGGACAAACATGATGATGTGCACTATCACTGGAGTCCAGCAGTCTGGTAATCAGTGCTTTCCCTCAAACTAAAGATCTTCCAGAAATGGTTGTATAATCAATTACCAGATCTGCTGTAGACCAGAAAGGCCACTCTTGAAAATTCCCTGGCAGACAAAATTAAAATGTAATTAGAAACTACTTAACAAAATTAATAAAATGCAATACGATATAGTGTTAAAGTTTTCAAAGTCAATATGTAGTATGGGGATTCATTTCTTCTTAAATTTGACACTAATATTTTAAATAATTCTTATTCAAGGATGAATGAAATGGTTTTTCAGGTCCCTTCAAACTCTGCAATTCAACATGAAATTGTTATAATTGGAGTCGATATTCTTTTCTCCTACTTCACATCCTTTAGGGCAATGACAAAATGGACAAGTTGGTATTGCTTTACTTGCACAGTATACCTTTCTCCCATTTTTATACTTCTCATCTTCTATTGTGCTTTTCTTTCTAACAAGTCAGTGAATTGACTGCTGCATAATTGAATCTGCTACATAAACAGTAAATTCCGAAAAACATACACAGCAGTAACAAGTACTTTAGTTATTTTTTATGATATTATTTGATGTTAATCATGTCTACCTTCCAAATCTAGAAAACATAGTATTCGGGATAGTGACAGTTAGATGGCTCTGTGGATAGAGCACTGGCCTTGGAGTCAAGAGGATGGAAGTTTGAATCCAGCCTCAGCTATTTACTAGCTGTGTGACCTTGGGCAAGTCACTTAAGCCTGCTGGCCTCTCATCCAGGGTCATTTCTAGTTATCCTGGATCCATGTATGGCCACTAGATCCAGTTGGACATGGAAGAGAAACTGAGTCTGGTGACTTAGCACAACCCTCCCCCACTCAAATCCAATTCATGTGTTTGTCATGGCATCACTTCCATGATGCTGTGGTCCTCTTGAAGAATGAAGGACAAACATTATTACTGGTATTCATGACGTATAGGAATATGTCTCCTATTCAATGTCTCTCTCCTTTCTTTTTCTGTATTAAATGTTCAAATATAATATTCTCTATTCTGGCCTGTGCCCATTTTTTCATTGATGCAAACAAGTATCAAAATATGAATTAACTTAGCTCGAAGAGTCTTATCAAAACGTTACTTTAATTTGTCTCTATTATATCGTCATCGGTAACAGGTGCTGCTATATACTTTGTAAATATCTTCATGGTTATCTTTTTTTTTTCAATTTTTCATCTGTGTACTACAAAACAAGATTCCCATACTCCTGTAAAATGATGTATTGTGATGGGTTTTGGAAACATAATAAAAAAACAGAATTTTACCTACTCCTTTATGGTTTTGTTTTATTCTTAGAAAGAACCAGTTAATCATTCGCTTGCAACCTATTCCTTTCTTGTTTTCCTTACATGAAGAATGTTGAGGTTGATAGAACTCAGTTGATCAAAGAGCAAATTCACGTGTTGGACACTGGACAAAGAGCTCACATATAAAATATCACCATGCAAATGAATCTTTACAGATAGTTTTAAATGGTCTGATTTTGTTTTTCATCGGCAACTCATTCTTTCGTCTACTGCCACAATTAATGCTGAGTAGAAATGGGGAAGTAGAAGCCTAGGGCTAGTTGACATTTTCTTTGTGTTGTAGGTTGCTGTAGCCAAAGAATATATTAACTAGCGGCCAGTTATCTGATTATTAGCCTTTCCTTTCTTAACTAGACTGGTTTCCCCAAAAAGAAGAATGTGGTGCCAGGAGTCTATTTGGTAATGTCCCAAACTGGCAGAACCTGCCAAATCTCATGGTCATTTGGCATAGCTTTCTAGAACCCAAGATCAACTTCATGCTATCAGGAATCATTGGAGTAAATTCTCACAGAGGAAGGGAGAACTCACAAGCATCATTAAAAATTCTCTAAGTTAAGTTGGATTCAAATAACATTGTTTGAGGGTTTACGATGTCAAAAATACTGAGCTACCTTCCAAGAGAGATACACAGATGAATAAGATGTGGGTCCTACCCTCAAAAGCGGACAATATAGTAGGAAACTCAACTGATTCCCAAAGAGGGCTATTAGTGAGGAAAACAGATGTGACCTCGTTGAGTTAAAAGCCCTTTAAACTGAACAATTAAACACATCAGAAGGTACTTCAGGAATTGAGAAATTAACTGTGATAAATTAGGAAAAAAGAAAAGCAAAGCAAACCTCATTCCTACTTGGGCAGTAGTTTGCTGATCTGCCTAATAGCAAACCAAAGGCAATAATGTTACCATTTTGTTTTATTTTAGTAGATATATATATATATGTGTGTGTGTGTGCGTGTGTGTGTGTGTGTGTGTGTGTGTATATATATCAGTTTCTTCATAAAATTTGTAACATTTTTAATCAACAATCTGGGTGATGTTGGCATAGTTTCAATCTGAATGAAAATATGTACCAAGATGGTGATTTCTGTTTTTATTTTTGCTCTAAGGAAAAGATTCAAAATCCTTTAAATAATTATATTTCCCAACTCACAGGTTTTTAACTATGGTAAAGAAAAGTCTATCTAAATACACATTTCAATTTATACACACACACACACACACACACACACAAGCACACAGACAAACACACTTTCTTCCTATTTTGTTCTATCCACTCAATTATACACTAGAAATCAAAAGATGCAAATGAATTACTTCCTAATCTGAAAAGATATACATTTTGTTGGGGGTGGGGGGGAACATCATGTCATTCATCAATCAATCAACATTTAGATGCCTACTGTAGACCTGCCATTATCTTCCTGAGCTAAACTGCTCTTCTTGACTTAATTATCTTAACTATAATTTCCATTCCTCAAAGAGGATGATAGACATCGAGTCATTCATATACAAATATATTATTTTCATTGTTGTTAATAAGGATAGAGTCACTGGAAAAATCTCTTCCAGTTTTGGAAGGAGGACAGTTTTGTTATGTTTCTGATGCTAAATATAAATATTTTGGAGATGAACTAATTTAGTCAGGCCTCACACCAAGTCCTCTGCAGACTCATTTTCTCCTCTACTGCTTCTTACTCTGATGTGATATCATTCATATTATCTTCCCTCATTCTTTTCCAGAAGGTTTTGTAGATTAAATAAAATTTTAAACCAGTGTTACTCTTGACTATCCCCTCTTTTTTTCTGTTCAGCAAAATAGACAGCTGGTGGACAAAGCTTTGCAACTGGGCCAGGATGAGCTGAGTTCAAATGTGGCCTCAAACATAGGTTTGTGTGAGCAATTCACATTACATGGTTACCTCAATTTCCTCAACAGTATAATGATCAAAATAATAACTACCTACCTCACAGTGTTTTAAAGATCACCTAAGAAATTATTTTCTAAAAAAGACCAAAGGTTTGCCGGTAAATAATTTCCAAGCATTTTTGATCTCTCAGTCATGGTTACTACTTAAATTTGTAAAAAATGAGGATAATCAGTCAACTTTTTTTAACCTTTACGTTTCCCATTTTTTCAATGTCAATAGTTTACTTGACTGGATCAGATTAGATCAACGAACCATGACTACTTTTGCAAGAGCTTAATTGAGAGGGAGTGCTATACAGTTGTCTTCTAATATAATATAGTAATTATATTATTTTATCATCAAAGAGTACTTCACATAGTTCTTTCCTCCACTTTACAGATAAAGAAACTGAGGCTCACTCCCAACCAAAGCATTCATAGTTTGAAAAGTGTACATCTGACATTTTCACTCAGACTTTCTAATCCAAGTCCATGCTCTTCTAAAAGAACATATCTCCTCCCATAATTAGATTAGCTAGTGTGAAGAAAAGTGTTATTTTATGCAGGATTTGAAATGGCAAGTGTATCTTCCATTTTATGCAGTGTTTTCATATTTTTCTGTTCTTTAGGTAATAAGAAATATCACTTCTTGGGCATCGGCCATCTTACCTGCAAAGTAAAAAGAATACTATGGAGATTATTTCAGATTTTGTAACACCTTCTGTAGAGGTTGGGAAAAGGGTGAAGGGAAATGTTATGAATAACTTGATTAGACAATTTGAAATATACAATGCCACGGAGGATACAGGGGAAGTTTGTACCAAAACAGTGATAGGAATATGGACTGAATGTGTAATTCCAATTGACTTGGCTCTTAACATAACTAGTCAATAGTTTAACTTTCAAATCAAAAGTTGATTAAGAAGATACCGATTTTTGTAGTACATCTAGCTAAGAAAAAGTCATTGTCATTTTATGTGATGCTATTTGATACTGGTCTGGTCCTACACATTCTTACTCTCTTCTTGAAGAAATGATCTGGGGGGGGGCGGTCATTTTTAAAAGCAAAGAAAAGTTTTCAATATATGTTTCAACCATTTTCTGACAATCTATGCCCATAGATATGTCATTTTTCTTCATTGTACTCTAGGAAACGCTAAATCTATAAGATGCAGAGAATGAACAAGACTGCTTCAATGGATTTTTATGGTAATGGAATCAGAAATTCGGTCTATATCTCTATCACTGTGTTGGTGTCAACTTCCCCTGTACCCACCTTTCTATTGTATATGTCAAATCGCTTTAGAGAATCCAATCAAGTTATTCATAACATTTCTCTCCACTCTTTTCCCAACCTCTATAGAAGGTGTTACAAAATCTGAAATAATCTCCATAGTGATCTTTTTACTGCAAGGTAAGATGGCCGATGCCCATGACATGATATTCCATACAATCCAAATGAACATGATAAAAACAAACTCAAAACTTTGCATTTTTAAGTTTTTCCTCCATATTTTCCTTATAGCTGTTGGTTTGTTTTAACAGAGTCAACATGTCAACAGTGATGCAGTCTTTTCATCAAGTAATATTCTATTGCAACTTTTAATCACTTCACAAAAAAAGCTTAAATCAATATGCATCAATCTAGCAATTTCTATCCCTCAACTCTTGCTGTCCCTTTTCCCTTCCTACTGTCATCTCCACAATGAAAAATATCTCTATCACAATGGAAATCCTGGCTTCCCAGGATTTAGATCTACATTTTATTTTTCTTTGTTTCATGGGTTACCATGGCCAAATAATTCATCACCTAGCTACCAACATAAAAGTTATGAGCTTCTGTACTTAATGGGCTAGGCTTGAAGAGGGAGATAACCTGTCAAAAGCACCACATAAAACCCTTTCCAGTTTGGTAAAAGATAGCACTGCTAACATCAGGTTTGAGATTTCCAGACCACCTGCAAGTCATAATGGGTCGCCAGGATAGAACTTTTGTGGCAGAAAATGTCTGATAGCTAATTTCTCCTTGACTTTAGAATCATAAAATCTCAGTATTAGAAGAGACTGCAGAGATCTGGCTCCAACTACTTTCTGAAAGTTTAGAGTCTTCAACAATTTAAGCAAGAAGTGATTATTCAGATAATAACTTAAAACTTCCAAGTAAAGGAACCTCATTAGCTTCAGGGCAACCACTATAATTTTTACACATCTCTACTAGGGAGTTCTCCTTATTCTCATAATTTGTTATCCATAATTTTGCTTGAACTATTCAGTCATTTTCCCCCGTTTACTTGTACATGTACAACTGATTATTTTAATTGCTGTGTAAGAATTGATGTTTATCCCTGTTAATATTTCATATTGCCTATTTCAAACCATAGGTCCAATATTTAAAGGTGAGAAAGAAATTAATATTTAAGATTTCATACAAGAAAATTAACTCTAAAATCATTTTTAACAAAATCACTCTATTGTATTTTTTCACATATGAAATGGAAAAGCACAAGAGTTGAAAGGGACCTCATAGGCTAAATAATCCAAACCACAACTAAATAAGAATCCCTATAATACACCCCAAATGCCAAAGCATCTCAAGATTGGGAACTCACTATGATCTAAGGCAGTAGAAAACTTTTCCCTTATATCAAATCTGAATTTCTTTCTTTCCATCTTCCAGCCTTTCTGCACTCCACTGCCAAATAGAAACCAATCTAATCCCTCTTTCTTGTGAGGATTTATATATACATATATATACATGTATATATACAAATAAAAGAACTATCATAGATCACTTAATGTTAAATATCTAACATTTAAGATCATATCCATGAGTCATTAAGAGATATGGTATTTATTTTCCAAAATGTTCCTTGAGTCAACAGTATTTGGATGAGGAAAATGTTGCATACATAAAAGAAAGTAAAGAATACCTACTATTAAGATTACACTTTACTCTATAAAAAAGGGTTGGGACTGTAAGATTAAGATTTGAAATGCTTATATTCATGCTTAAAATAGAAACCAAAAAGAATATAAGGTTTTTTGGTAGATAAGGCTTATGTCCCTGAGATAAATCAATGTTATAATCCCCAACACATCAACTATAAATCAATAGAAAAAAACAAATTAAGTTATATTCCTCATTTTCTGGAGTAAATCTGATACATTAAATATATATATTCTAGAGTAGAATGAATGAATGAATGAATGTAGTTTTATTTTTAAAATATTTCAATAGATATTGTTTGATTATTAAAAATTTGTGCCAAATGACATAAATTTCTAAAGAGTGCAATGAGAAATGAATCGTATTTGAAGTCAGAAGACATGGGCACAAATCTCAATTCTTCCGTTTTTCTTTCTGTTAGCCCTTTGTACTCTCTGTGCTTGAATTGTCTATCTATAAATGAGTGAAGAATTAGTCTAGATTAACTCAGTTTAAAAACTAAAAAAATGATTTTTTCCCTTTCTTTCCAAATGATATTTAGCCATTTATTACTTAGACTAAAAAAATCCAGTTCTGTGGTTACTTCAGGTAGTAAAAACGTCCCCAAGTACATAATCCCACAATATTCTACAAGCTTACATGTCTCTACTTCTACAAAGAAGGTAGAAGGTACATTTTGTCCTCTTCTCAAGGGCCTTGACTGTTATAATTAAGTAGTACATGAATTATTTTTTTTTGGTGGTGGTGTTTCCATCTCCATCTTCATAAAGAGAGTAGAGCATGCTTTGATGTAACCCCAAAACAATACTCATAATCACACAGTTATAGGCAGCAAAAGAGGTCATTTAGCTTAACTCATATCTGAAGGGCCCACTCTACAACACCCCCAGTGACCATTCAGTCTTTTCTCTATAAAGAGGGAATTTCCTACCTACTGAAGTAGCACAATTCATCTTAAGATAGACCTAACTGTTAGGATTATATTCCTGATGTTTTTAACCTGTTATTCTGAGTTATTTTCTGTGAAACTAAATGGAACAAGCCTACTATCTTTTTTATCATAGCCTTTAAAATACAAGATGAGTGCCATGTTGAAATCTAAGGCATTTCTAAACCCAAGCTAAACATCTTTAATGCTTCAAATGTCTTCTTGTAGCATAAATTTAAGGTCTGTCCCCATCCAATTGCATTCTTCTGAATGCTCACCAACTAATTAACACTTTTCCCCATCCCACCCCAACTAAAGTTTGGTTCTCAAAATCGAATTCAAATTACAGATAATTTCCCTGAGCAAGGGAAATTACTCCTAAAATCATGCTTCAGACTTGTGGAAGGATAAAAGAAAGTAAGGGGTTGGGGAGGGGAACTGTTTCGGTCTTGTTCAAGGTAAAGGAAAAAAAATAAGAGGGAGTCTCAGGGAGAAAAAGGAGAAAGGGAATCAGAGGCAACAAGATGTAGTACAATGTGTGTTAGGACATTGAATTGGTTTTTCACATCTGAAAATTAGTAATAATAATATCCAACATGTATATAGTGCTTATTATGGGTCAATATGGTGCTTATCAATTTATAACTATTTTCTTTTTTTTCAGAGTAACCCTAGAATTATCCCCATTTTACAGATGATGAAAGTGAGTCAAATACAGATTATGTGACTTCATAAGGGTCACACAGCTGGTAAGTCTCTGAGATTGGATTTGACCTCAGATACTCCTGATCCCAAGCACAATGCTCTTTTCGATGAATGACCTAATTGAAAAGATTGTACTAGCTGACTTCTAAAGTCTCTGCAGCATATACTACTGCACAAAACACTGAACTTAATGTTATGAAGTCTTAGGTTAGACTCCCTTCTCAATTACTTGGTTGATTCAGGGAAAGACATTTCAAATTCCTGGGACTCATTTTCCTCATCTGTAAATTGAGAGTTGAACATGGTGCTTTATAAGATCACTTCCTGCTCTAAATTGATAATTCTTACAATCTTGTGGTAAGATGTTGAGGAAGTATCAACATGGCAAAAAAATAAAAGAGGGACATTTGAAAGCACCAATTCCCTTTAAGAGGGGGAAAAAGAGTTTTCCAGGACCACTCACAAAATCACCATTGAAACACAGCACATCCAGATTTGATCTCTGATCCTTTGACTCCAAATTCCATGCACAATGATTATCTCCATGATTTCTTTTGTTCTTCATTATTTGGTATGAGTGTTATCTCATTTCTTGAGCTTTAAGAGTTTGCTCATGATTTACTAGAATTATAGTATAGTGCAGTAATGGGAATCATCTGAGTTCAAATGGCCAAAGAGAAAGCAAGTTTTCATTTGTATCCTGATTCCAAATCTTATGTAATTTCCATTAGAGAATGCCAGCTTTGCACACTATTTGAAAACCAGAAGTATTTTTTTGTGATTAAAAACCACCTGCCTGAAAGGATCTTAGCGTAACTGGAAATCCTAATGAAAACTGTGGTGTTCTTGATGAACTCTCCATTAATCGATCTCAATTATATTCAAGGTCATCTACCAACAGCAGATAATAATATGAGCTTTTCAAACTAGATTGTTATATAAAATGCTGCTCTGGAAATCTCTATAAGTTACAACAGGAAATAATTGGCTTAATTTATTTTTTTACCCTTTTGATTAAGAGACATCACGACAACACTTGTCTTTAGAAAACAAATAATTCAAAAACTAGGTTGAGTAGATCAAAACATATAGAAAATGGTGTGATATTTTCTGTTTTTATTAAGTGAAATGCTAATAGAAAACAAGATTTCTCTTTCACTAAATGGTTCTTAGAGGAAAAAATTTAATGAAATATGAGGAAGTAAAAGATACTGAAAAAATTTCTCTTCATTTACCTTTCTGTGTATAGTAAAATGAAAGCATTAAAAAAAAGACTGATATTCCCTGCTTACAGTGTTAACAGAAAGCCTGTTCAAAAAAGAAAATAGAAATCATTTGCCAGGTGAATGGATACAGCTGCCATTCACTGAATCAATGTGGGAGTATATCTTTGTATACAAAATTATAGTACCATGCTTGAAATGTCTCTATGTACCCATAAAATTGTAAAATTCTTGGTTGTGGTGATTTCTCATTTTAAAAAACAAAACCACCATCATTGTCATTATATTAGCAGGTCTGATGTTTCCTTTGAATGTCTTTTATACGTGCATAGGCTTTTGTTCTGTAGGGCAAAGATTCTGCTTCCTCTCTTTACCAGTCTTAACATCTGATGAGGATGCTGATGGGCACAGCATTCTAGAGGCAGGCTCTGCCAACAGACTTCCCCCTCCCAGTCACTTGAAGGCCAGGTCAACACAATAGGAAGAGAACTGGGAATGAGGACAGAGATCGAAACCCCAGATTTAACCTGTCTGAGCCTCAATTTCCTCATCTGTATAATTACAGGGTTGGGTTGGATGATCTCCATGTTCTAAATCTATGATCCTAGTCAAAACTCAGGCTACAGTGGAATTTTGTTAAGTATTCACTTATTCCTTTTCCAGTTACCAGATGCCTAGGCTCTTTTAGAAATGTAGAAGTTTAGCAGTTTAATCAAGCCAAGTCTAGAAACTGCCTAGGCCTCTTATGAATGTTTCTCCTGACCTATGTTGGGCTTAGAGAAAGAGAAATGGATGGGGGCAAGAATATAGGGCTGTTTTCTTCCCTTGCTGGCAATTGGAATGGAACGAACTGGGCAAAGTGAGACTGAAATTTTATTTTTGTTTTGTTTTGGTTTTCTATTTTCAAAACCCACCTCTTAAAATGCAAATGTGCCTCAAAGGTCTCAACTCACACCACAAAGCACCAGCTAATTCTTTAGCAGGCATTGAGATGAGAAAAGGATTGAGATATAAGCTTACTGGGGACATGAAGAGGGAAAGTCAAATTACATCAACAAGAATTTATGAAATGTCTGTTATAGGCCAGAAACTCAACTAAGCACTGAAGAGAGTGAATGGAGAGGTATGAATAATAATCTAAAGTTTAACTGAGCTATGCAAAATTACCCAAAATTTTCATAAGGTCATAGATTTAATAATAACTAATATATATAACACTTTTATATTTATAAAGCATTTTTAAAATATTTTCTCATTTTTTTTAATTTTTCCAAAAAAAATGGGCAAAAGAGGCTATTATTTATCCACATTTGTGCAGCAAAGGCCACTGAGACAAAACAAGGTTAAGTGAATTGCAAAGGGTTATACAACTTGGAAATAAGTCTGAGCTCAGAATTCAATTCCAGGTCCAGAGTTCTATCTACAGAGCTGGAAATTATCTGAAAGTCTATCTTGTCCAACACTTTTATATTATGTTGAGAAGACTGAGGGTGGTAGAGAAGCAGAATAAAGATGTATAAAGACATGACTAAAATGACTGAGGTAGAACAAAAATTCAAAATGAAGTATCTTCTCTACACCAGTTGCTTCTCAGATTTAATTTTCTTAAGCATCATTGCCCTCTTTTCACGGAACACCTAGGTGGTACAGTGGACAGCATGTCAAACCTGGATTCAGAAAGACCTGAGTTGAAATGTAACCTCAGACACTTAATCTCTGTCTACCTCAGTTTCTTCCACTGTAAAGTAGAGGTAAAGATAACACCTAACTTACAGGTAGTTCTGAGGGTCAAATGAAATATTTATAAAGCACTAGCAATAGTGCTGAAGAATTAATAGATGTTTGACAAAGGTTTATTCCCTTCCTCCTAATATAACAGCTACTAATAAGTGTTAGGGTCTAAATGGGATCTAATCACTTATCATTGATCAGGATAGAATCACTGGTAAATATATTTATCTCCATCAGTTTGTTGTGCTCCTTACAATGTCATCCACAAATGGTATCAAATGATATGGCTTATTTAGGACTTAAACTAAGCCTTCTTCGGGCTCATTTTCCCCTCTGCTGCTTTTCACTATTTTGTGAGACAATATTGCCTAAGATCTGCCACCATGTTCTCTCCACTGTACCATGCACCAAAATGCCAGAGATTGCATGCTTCTATTCTATATGAACCTCCCAATTCAGGTTTACTTGTGGAACTGAAATGTTTCATTACAATGATCTGCTCAAAAAAATGTCTGAATAAACTCTAATTAATCATTTTTATCACTTTTTAAGCAAAAGATATACTTTTACCCATTTAATATGACATGTGTGTTTCCTTTAAAAATAAAATTAAAATGCAAAAATAATTGATTCAACAGCATTACTGTGTGAGTTTCTGAAGTCAGTTGTTTTTGTTTCAACTTTTACTCCTGGATCTTGTTGAAAGGTTATTGGGGTTTTTTTTGGGTGGGGGGGTTAAGTGCTTCTCATTTCTTTTGTCAGCCTTATTTTTACATTCTCATTAATGGATCAGCAAAAATTTTGAACAAAACTTTTCTTTCCTATTCTCAGATGATTTTCCTTAACTTGGTCAGTTTAGGAACAAATTCTTTCCAAGTTCCTCAGAAAGCAATTCTTACATGTTTATCTTTTCCTGGCAATACCACCCTCCCCACAACCCTACCACTGTTCAAGTCAACACCAGAAGGACACCAGACTTGATCTCATTTTGTTTTTGTTTTTTAGGGGTTTTTTTGGTAAGACAATGGGGTTAAGTGGCTTGCCCAAGGCCACACAGCTAGGTAATTATTAAGTGTCTGAAACCGGATTTGAACTGGGGTACTCCTGACTCCAGGGCCAGTGCTTTATCCACTGGGCCACCTAGCCACCCCAATCTCATTTTGTTTTATGCTAGCCCTGTCTTTCATCCTCTTTTCCTTGCCCTTTGCTACAGTCAGGCAAACCTTTTCACCATCAACTAAAATACGTGACTCCTCTTTTTCTCCCTACAAGTCATCCCATACAGGTTTTCCACTATTTGGAATATACATAAATACATAGATAGATGGATAGATAGATAGACAGACAGATAGACAGATAGACAGACAGATAGATAGATAGATAGATAGATAGATAGATAGATAGATAGATACACATATTTTCAATTCACATCTTTTTCCTTAGCTACCTTCCCTCCTTTTAAAACTTTGTTGCATGCTTCCTTACCTCTTCTCCTTCACAGTGCATTCCTGGGTTAGCCCATCTCAATCCATTATCCACAAGACATTCCTCTTTGTAAGAAATGCTTGAATCCATATTTCTAAGTTCATGCTGTTCATTGTTCATGGTGCTATATACTTACAACTGCAAGGGACTTCAGAAGTCATCTAATCCAACTTCCTTGAAATGTAGGTGAAGAAACTGAGACTGAGGAATGCTAAATCATTTTTTTCAAGGTCATACAGGTAGAGGTAGATTTGAATCTATGTCCTCTGTCTACACAGCCAATAATTTTCCCATTTTATTATGCTGCCTATCCCCTGAAAAAACACAAATCCTGGGAGGACTGAAATAATAGCTATTCCTTTCACTTGAAATCCCATATTTAATGTCCAGTAAGAATCAGAAAACCATTCCTCTTTTTACTGATATCTTAGAGGTCATTTGATTTTCTTTTGGTCCCCTTTAGAGTTAGAGGATTCCCTTATCACTCTTTCCAGAAGTAACTTCAACTATGAGAATCAAGTTCAGTCTTAGGCTTACCAGGATGAAAGTAGGAGCCCCAAGTACAATTTTAAGTCAGGAAAAGAGACAATCAAAACGAGACCTTGGACTTGATCACCAAGATCCCTAGCATTCTAAAAGATTTACCAGATCCCTGTTCTCCAGCATTTTCCCATAGAAATACATACATAGTATGTTTGTATGTCTATATGTCTATACATATATATGTATGTATAGTGGGTATATGAAAATTTAAGCTTAATTATTCAATCAGTAGATATTGGAGTAATCCCTATTTCCAGATTTTAAAAAGAAAATAAATGAAATGAAACAAATCAAAACAAAAACTGCTTGTTATCCCCCAAGTTAACACTACAAAACAGTACCTTGAATTATCAATTTCCCTAGGATCATGGGGACAGAGTATGACCACTGGTCAGAGAAAACTCTCTGAGTTATTTCTGAAAGGATTATTTCCGTCTTTCCATGAGAAGCCTCAGTTCTGACATATTCCTTCCAAACTTGAGCTATTCATGCTGAACTAGTTTGGACTTCAGGAACAGCAAGAATGTAATTTGACTAATTAAATAACTTGAACCTGTGTTAAATTTTATTCCTAGAGGACTAATGTACTCTAAAAATATTAGTATATTGTATCTGGAAGTATCCTCAGAAACCTAAAGTCTCTGATACATTAAGACTATCAAAAATATCTTCAACAAGTCGACATTCAGACTGTGCACAAAGACTTTAGTGATAATGAAATCACAGCTGCTGAAGATGGGGCCATTTCATTTTGCACAATTCTAATTGTCTATTTTCTTTGCATTAAATTGAAACCAATCACTATACAATTTCTGCCTACTCACCCTACTTCTGAACCATAGGGACAACAAATACAAATCTTTTTTCCACAAAATAATGCTGAAAATATCCAAAGACAGCAATAATACCTGCCATGCAAAGTTGTCTCCCTTTTTTTGATGATACGCAGTCCTAATTCTCATAACTATACTCTTTAATAGTCTTCTCATTTTCACAGAATATACTTCATCTTTAAAAAATAAGATTTCTTTAATATGGGTACTCTCTTGGCCAATGTAAATACAGTGGTTATCTTGACAGATGTATTTCTCATTATAAATAAATGAGCAGGTATCCTGATACCTGTCAATTGTGGATATGATTAGATTAAGTCCACTGGAAATTGATCATACCAAGGTAAAGTCATAAAGTTCACATTATGTTCCTTAAAATTGGGCTCCAAAATTCCCTCCTTCCTTCTTTCATGTCTTCCTTCCTGCCTGCCTGCCTACCTGCTGACCTGCCTTCCTTCCTTGCTTCCTTTCTCTTTGTTTCCCTAATATTCATAGATCCATGATAATCTATGAGTCCCAGGAAATCTCCCAGAACCTGCCCAATTTCTTTCTGTAAAACCATAATTTGACTTCAATTTTCTTGTGAAATTCTTTGATGTCAAAACTAATGTAGAGGGGCGGCTAGGTGGTGTAGTGGATAAAGCACCAGCCCTGGAGTCAGGAGTACCTGGGTTCAAATCTGGTCTCAGACACTTAATAATTACCTAGCTATGTGGCCTTTGGCAAGCCACTTAACCCCGTTTGCCTTGCAAAAAAAAAAAATTAAAAAAACTAATATAGAACCTACTTTATTGAATGACATTCATGGTGGAAAGGTAGATTAAATTGAATTAAATAACATTTATTAAATATAAATATAAGGTTCTATGTTCAAATAATTGATTTCACAATTACTGTGTGAGGGAGGTATGGCTAGACAACAAATAGTTCATTAAAAATACCTAGAAATTTCAATGGACTCAATCTGAGTACACAAGATGACATGACAGATAGTGAGGATGTTAGCCCCAAATTTTGGGCTAATTAATAATAGTCAATAGAAAATTAACATGTATTAAAGACCTGTGTCAGTAACTGTGCAAAAAGTGAGATACAAATACAAAAAAGAAAGACAATCTCTGTTCTCAAGCAGCTTAAGATCTAATGGGGGAAGTTAATACATTAAAGTAAGATGGAAGAGACAGGGTACCAGAAAGTACCTTGCATGGGAGTATGATATTCAAGGAATTGAAACCAATTAGTGCAGCTAAAGCTAAATGAAAATTTCTGGGGCCTCTATAAAAAAGATGCTTTGGGAGGTGTTTTTTTGCTCCACCCTCCATTTATCTAATCATGGAAGAGAGACAACTGAAGATGCTGAAGAGGTGCTGCATTAGTGTTACTCTTAATTTAATAGTAACCATGGTAAATGAAGTAATTAGATAAGATCTGAAGTACTGTTCTGCTTTGGATATCACATTTTAGGAAAGAGAATAAGGAGTAGTAACCCAATTTCTAGAGAAAGGTGATCAGGATGGAGACAGGATGTCAAATTATGCTATAATAGAATTAATTGGAATTAATGAGGATGCTTATCCAACAGAAGAGAAAAATTATGCAGGTGCTTTTTTAAGTTTTCCAAAAGAATAGAAGAGATCAGAGAATTTTTGCTTTGGTTCAGAAGGCAGAACTAGTTTTTATGCAAATGTTTCTGCTATTGAGTCATTTCAGTTGTGTCCATCTCTTACTGATTCCATTTGGTGTTTTCTTGGCAGAGATATTGGAGTAGTTTCCATTTCCTTCTCTAGCTCATTTTGCAAATGAGGAAACTGAGGCAAACATGGTTAAATGACTTAACCCAGGTCATACAGGTCGTAAGTTTTTGAAGCCACATTTTTAACTTAGATTTTTCTGAACTCCAGGCTAAGTACTCTATCCACTGAGTCATTTAACTGGCCTTGAAAACCTTAGTGCTTTATAAATATTGGTTAATATGGAAAACAATATGGTGGCGCAGTAGATCATCTATTTCTCTGACCATAATACCGTTGAGATATCTTTCTACTTTGAGATTGTATGATTCCACAATGTTGTATTAGATTTTAATATCTCATTTTGATGAACTCTTAATTTTTCCATTCCAAGGGAAAAGCATTCAGAAAGTACCTGCCTCAAGCTAGGCCTTGTACTGAATATTAGGGAAACAAGGAAGAAGAAAGGAAAGAAGGAATAGAGGAAGGAAGGAAGGAAGGAAGGAAGGAAGGAAGGAAGGAAGGAAGGAAAGGAGGAAAGAAGGAAAGAAGAAAGGAAGAGGGAATAGGGAAGGAAAGGAAGGAGAGAGCAAGGAAGGAAGGAAGGAAGGAAATAAGGAAGAGTGCTGTTATCATAGAACTTACATTGTATAAACAATCTGGAAACATTACTCCAAAACCCAAGACCTTAAACAGAACTCATTTCCATGAAAGTAGTGACCATTTTAGCAGTCAAAATTAAATCCTAGAATATAAATGACAACCAAAGTTTTAAGTGATGGACTGGGTGATGTTTCCTTTTTCTTCATATTTAAGCTTAAAAATAAATACCCAAAGTATGATCAGAAATTAAAAATGTCAACACCTGCTGTACACTCCTACTGGGAAAGTAGGAGGCTCATGTGGGTGTTTCATGTGATGTCATAATGTGCTAGAAATCCTTTAGGGAAAGTTAAAAGTGGAAGAGATGGTTTAAGGTCACTGAGAAAAGAGTAGGACTCTGTAACATGTGGAGAATCAGAATGCAAAACTGGACCCAAAGAATGAGCAACTCGAAGAGGCTAAGCAGGTACCCTAAAGTACATGTACCTGTACACACATACACATGAGCATGTAGACTAGCAAGTTTTAACCTTTTATCTATAAAGAAAATACCCACATTCATGGAAATTCATATTTATTGATTAAGAAAACTCTTATGGTTAAAAGAGATATTTTTATTTGCTAAGCACAAAAGAATTTCCAAAGACTTTGAAATATAAACATTTATACTCATATACCTGTATGTTCATTCTATTATGATCCATATATGTATATATGTACATATATTTCTACGTATGTAAGAGAGCAATTATTTTCCAGCAAATAACATGTTTATTTATTAAATAACAGGTTCCTATAGTCATGTGGGAATTTTCAGACCTCTTGCAATAACCCTTTTGATGATAGGCTATAAAATTATTCTATACTAAAAAACATGTGCCTTTAGATCCCCATTCCCTGTGTCAATGAATAGAAAAAGCAATGGGGACTGGACTTCTGTGATTTAATTGGTGATCTAGGAGACTGGGGGAAAGTGGATATAAACCAGGATCCAGAGTCAAGAATAAAAACCTAAAAAAAAAAATCCTAATAAACTTTTCGGGGGGCGGCTAGGTGGCATAGTAGAAAAAGCACCGGCCTTGGAGTCAGGAGTACCTGGGTTCAAATCCGGCCTCAGACACTTCATAATGACCTAGCTGTGTGGCCTTGGGCAAGCCACTCAACCCTGTTTGCCTTGCAAAAACCTAAAAAAATCCTAATAGAGTCAAGAATACTTAAATTCATATCCTTCCCCGCTCTGATATTCTGAGCAATGCATCTAACCTCTCTGTGCTTCACAATCCTCATCTGTAAAATGGAAACCTTCCTCATTGTAGCTACCTCACTGGGTGGTTGTGAGGATAAAATGAGATGATATTCCTAATGGCTATTCAAATACAGTCGTGTTCGACTCTTCATTTGAGGTGTTCTTGGCAAAGAGTCTAAAATGATTTGTCCTTTCCTTCTCCAGCTCATTTTATAGATGAGGAAACTGAGGCATACAGGGTGAAGTGACTTGTCTTGAGTGACTCAGTTAGAAAGTATATGAAGAAAGAGAAATTTTTCTGACTCCAGGACCAGTATTCTATCTGCTGAGCTGTGTAGCTGGCCAAAGGGCTCTATAAATGCAAAAATATTGGAAAGAACACCCAGGTGAGGAAAATCCTGCCTCAACCAATGAAAATAAGCATTTTCTCTGCAACTAATAATAATAAAAAGTTGCATAAAGCCGAGAGCAGTGAAGAGATTTGCCTAAGGGAAAGCAACAACCCCATAGACTTCAGAGTTGGGATTAAATACAAATATTCTTGGTTTTTAGATCAACTTTTTTTTTTTCCTTATGTGGTCTCTCCAAAAAAACGAGTGATCCAAAATTATGTATGGATCTCTCTGGACTTAAGCCTGGGACACAACCAAGGATCCATATATAAACTCAATCTCTGTCTTTCTCTGAATTCTTCCCAAGGAAACTCTTTTCCACAGCTATGAACAGAGAGGGGAGAGGGAAGGTCTGTAAAGAGATTGAGAGCAGCCTGGGCCTATGGCCAAAAATCAGAAAAATAAATAATCTTCCCTGAAATAAAGACTTGACTGTGATGGTAACAATCTTCTTGGAGGTGTAATCACATGGTCTGGCTTGCTGCTAAACCCTTCTTATCCCAGTTCAATCCCCCCCCACCCAGTCAGGTCCCAAATTTATATTCTCATCTTATTCTGAATTCTTGAAACTAGATTCTATCCATTTGAACTAGTTCCATGGCAGGATGAAGGGATGAAGCAAAATATTAAAATTTTAAACTTTCTTCTAAAAATAAAAATCTGGCAACTCTCTTCTCTCCATTTCCTATCATTTTTATCTTGTTTTGAGAAATAAAAAAAAATCAGTGGCTTTTTCTCAGACTTAGTATATGTAAATGGTCCTCTATACATAAACTGAGGACATTCTAGATGGCAAACACCATCCATCCTTTGAAAACATGATCCTGGACTTCAATAAAGTTATCTACATTGTCATTGAATAAAGAACACATTTTCTGCCTATTGGAAGCAAAATTTCTACCTCTATCAAGGATTGTCCTGCATTTCATATCCATCTTTGTAATAAATTAGTTTCAATATAATTCTATTTGTTATCAGATCTCAAGAAGTCATTATACAGCTAGCATCTTAGAGACCTCCATTCCCTACCTGCCTCACAGGAAATTTCCCCTTCAAAAACTCCCTTTATAATAGAGTCAGAGTCCAAATCAGTAATTGATCTTTTTAAGTAGGATTTTAGGAAAAATTAAACTGAGCAATTCCTCATGCTGGGCAGTCCAGCTTATCAGTAGCAAGAAAGGGGAGAAAACTCATATGATGATTATTTTTTTTAAAGAAAGGATATTTCTTAAACTCATTACCTCTTGATTTTCTGAGTGTCATCCAGTGACAGTGGTATTTTGTAATCCTATGTATAGTTAAAATATGGCATGAATCTCAAGGAATTTTTATTTTTATTTATTTATAATTCCCAAATTTTATACAGCTGTTGAATAAAGAATGTCCACTTTTTAAATTGTCAAGGAATATATATATATATATATATATATATATATATATATATGTATATAGTTGCAATATAGAATTATGAGATTTAGGGTTAGAGGACACGGTTTAAATTTCTGCATTGATATCTATTTCTACCACTACCACCACCAACACACTACCACAACCACTTCTACTACCACTACTCCTACCACCACTACTACCACTTCTACTACTGCTGCTACTACTGCTACTACTACTACCACTACTACCACGACTACTACTACTCCTGCTGCTGCTGCTGTTGCTGCGATACTTGCTATTACTACTGCTACTACTACTACTACTACTGCTTTTACTTCTGCTGCTTTTACTTCTGCTGCTTCTGCTGCTGCTACTACTACTCCCACTACTGTTGCTACTACTGCTTATGCTACTTCTGTTGTGGCTGCTTCTACTGCTACTTCACCCAATAACAAGCAGCATTCATTTAGCATTTTAAGGTTTGCGAAACACGTTACCTTTGTAACTTCATAGTAATGTAATCCTCAATTTCCTCATCCCGAAAAGAAGGGGCTGGTTGAGACCATCTCACAGTTCCCATTTACCTTCAAATCCATTATCCAGTAACATATTGCTACACATAGGTATTATTCAGAATCGTATTATGAAGGCGTCCCTATCGAATGAAGCTATTGTTTTACTTTATTTTATTTGTTTTGCTAGCCAGTCCAACAATGCTGTTTATCAGAGACTCATAACATTTTATTGGGTCATATTAATTAAGGAGAATTTCCTCCTAAGAATGGTTCACTGGATCGATATCAGGCTAAGTTACTTTAGAAAGACCAACATGTGGGTAAGACTTACAGTGTCCATTCACACCAGATTGTTTTTCAAAATGGCAGGAGAAATAATTTCCCAGCATGACTAATATGAAAGCTAGTCATGGGGGCTAGTAATAAGGATGATTAGCATGATGCTAAGATGAGGGAAGGGGGGGCAGATTAAAGACCAGTGTGGAATAAGTGAAAGTAGATAATACCTGATAAAAAATTGAGGGATGAGCAAGAGCAGAGGGGTCAACAAACTCAATGGTTTTGTGGACCTTTGAAACCAAAAAAAAGGGAAAATTGAGGTGGCACAAGCAAAAATTAAATCAGATAGAGGTTTATAAAGAGGAAAGGGAGGGAAAGTATAAGCATTCTGTATCACTGTTATGTATCAGAAACTGCTAACAAAAGCAACAAGTTATATATAAGGCACGGCATTCCAGACATCAATGGGATGTGAACGAAGAGTTACCTTGTGGATGGCTAGACGTGGTTCCCGAGATCACAAGGACTATTAGAACCAGAGAGATTTAGAGTCATCCACAAGGAGACAGCAACTGAAACCAGAGGAAGAATCAAACTGCCAAGGGAAAGGATAGAAAAGGAGAATCATGGACAAGTTTTTGAGCTCCCATATTCAAAGAGAAAATAAGTAACCAGTGAAAGGAACAAGGAAAAAAATAGCTAACACTGTATGGAGTTTAAAATAATTATTTTTTGCTACATGAAGTTTTTTTAATAGAGAATACTGTTAATTTTTTCCCATTTCTACTACATAATTTTTAAGTCATATACTTAAAACAGCAATATGACAGATTTGATAAGATTTAAGGAAAAAAATTCTGGCCATAAAGACTATTAGACACTTGAGTGAATTATCAAGGGAAACTGTGAGGTTTTTTAAGAGTTTTTAAAAATTGCATGCTTTCTCATTCACCAAGAAGTGATGGGATGAACTAGAAATTTCATGTTAATTTCTAGACTGATGGTTTTAAGAATATATACATATAGGTTTTATGAATATATAAATATATGCATATGTGTAAATATAAAGTTGCATAATAAATATGTGTTCATGTGTATTTACATATTCACTCAGAATGACATATGCATAGATGGATGGATGGATGGATGGATGGATGGATGGATGGATGGATGGATGGATGGATGGGTGTTAAGGCTGATTGATTGCAGAGTTTCATCTAAGTGGATACAGTGCATATTTGTCCCTTTAGAAAATTTTCACGTGGTCATTGGTACCTAGTTATGAAAATAATTGACAGCTCCTACTGCTTTCCAGTGATTGAGGCTGACTTTCAAAGTGTGACTGGCTGGAACTTAGAAAGATAAAATCTTGTCACAAGAGCAATCCCTTTGAACTGGATGATAAGGAGAGTGTCAAGACTTTCTAGCAACTTTGTTTGGACTTCTTTTGCCTAATCTATGTCCAGAACACCAATTAGAGCACAGAAGAAAGGTCTTGATCCTCAAGGGAGGATAACCTGTATTTTCATACAGTTTGCTCCCAAATGGAAATATTGATCATGGAAATGGACAGAAAACAGAAATTATAAGTTATTGCCACACCTTGTTGAAAACAGGTCAAAAGTTAGAGATCTGAAAATATGCACTCCCAGTCTAAGAGACCTTAGCAGCTATGAGTTTCATACTATTCCTATAAAAATATATAAAATGGGGTGGCTAGATGATGCAGTGGATAGAGCACCAGCCCTGGAGTCCAGAGCACCTGAGTTTAAATCCGGCCTCAGACACTTAATAATTACCTAGCTGTGTGGCTTTGGACAACCCCATTTGACTTGCAGAAACCTAAAAAAAATACATAGAATAGCATCCATGAGCTTTTTCAATTAGGCAAAGAGGTGAGCTCCTTTAGTAAATCATCAGAATTGAAGGTATTCTCTAAGGAACTGAGAGAATTCCTGGAGAACTTAATGGCCCAATAGACATATACATGTGTGTGCAAATATACATACATGTACCACTACATATATACATGTGTGTATATACATGTTGAAATTTTAAATGCCTCACAAGTTCACATGTCCATAGAACTATGCACGTAGATATACATTTATATACACAAATGTATAGCCAAGTGTGTATTATTATAGAGGCATATTGCATTATGAGTATGTGTATGCATCGTATACATCTATGCATATGTATTTATTTAAGAGGGTGCTTATGGGCTATGTTGCTGATTTCCAGACTCCAGATTTCCAGAGTGGTTACTATAAAGCTGTAGGCAACATGATCCCAGTATCAAACCATAAAACAAGAGAAGGAAGACTTTTGGGGTAGCAGCAGCCTTCAACAGTTGCCTCATTACTAACCCTCAGATGAAAAGTCCAGTTCCTCTAGAGAAACAGGGATAATTAGAGAGAGAGAAGAGAGAGAGTGAGGGGGGGAAGAGAGGAAGGAAGGAAGGAAGGAAAAGAGGAAGAAAGAGGAGTGGAAGGGAGGAAAGAAGGGAGGGAAGGAGAGAGGAAGAGAAGAAAGAAGGGAAGAAGTAAAGGAAGGAGGAAGAGAGGAAGAGAGGAAAGAAGAGAAGAGGAAAGAAAGGGAGGGAGAAAGGGAAGAAGGAAGCAAGGGAGGAAGGAAAGAGGAAGGGAGGGAAAAAGAGAAAGAGGAGAAAAAAGAAATAAGAAGAGAAGGGAAGAGAAGTAAAGAGAAGCACTTAAAATTCAAATCATGGTTTGCTACTTATTCAATAAAGGAAGTGTTACTGAATTTAAAATAATAATAATAATAATAATAATAGGGAATTCTTCATGTCCCTTTGTGCACAGGTGCTGAGGATTACATTATCGAAAAACACTGAAAGCATGATTGAATACAAAGTTTTATGCAAAAGAAATCCCCACATTGACCCTGTCCAAAATGTATATAACATTTTACATGTGGAGTTCATCCTCTTTATGTAAGGAAGTAGGTGACATTCCTCATCATCCACCCTACAAAATCATTGAAATCTTTCAAAGTTGCCCCTGTTTACCATATCATTATTTTACAAATTGATCTAGGTATTATTACACTGCATCATCTTAGTTGTCTCTGAAATATTAATTTTATATTTTTCATGGTGCAAGGCTATTCAATTACATTCACAAATCATATTACATTACATTAATACATTGTTGCCTCTGGAATTTGTTTTTTGGCCCCCTCTGGTATTTGAAAAGAATTTTCATGTAGACACTTTATACTTAATAGCTGTGTGGCCTTAGACAATTCACTTAACCCCATTACCTCACAACCCCCCCCCCCAAAAAAAAGCCAGAATCTTCATGGAGAAGAGCAATGGTATTCTATTTAAAAGAAGAATTTGAGTGTCTATGCATAAATAACTTTAATTTCAATTAAAAATCTATAATTATCAAACCTCTGACAGTATTTCATTTATGCCATTTCTCCTTTGTGCTAATAACTGAGCATTGGCATTCATTTTGCTGTTATTTTCATTCCTCCAATTTTTTCCTGTTTTTTTCAAATACATGAGAGAGGGAAAAAACATTAGAGCTCCAAATTGTTTTTGACATTCTTACTTTTGACATTTCTTCCATTAATTATAAATTGTATAAAATGTATAAATTATCCATTGAATTACAAGTTTCCAAAGCATCTCCAGACAGAAGGAAATATGCTTAGGTGAAAAGAGCACTGCAGTTGCCATCACACGACTTGAGTTTGAATCCAGAATCTGCAGCTTAGTCCCAGTGTATACTCTGTCGAATTGAGGAAAGAGACTGGTCTTAACAGTATGTGTGGTTAGCACAATGACTAGTACTTAAAAAAATCTTTTAAACTTACTCTCTGGGACTCAATTTGCTCATCTGTAAAATGAAGGAGTTGGACATGATTGCTTAGGACTCTGATCTTATGATCACTTCTCAATTTCCTCTTCCATTCATTAACTCTCACTTTCTCTATAATTTTCTATATTTTAAGCCCAACATCTTGAGAAATAAATTCTAACTTTTCTCCAAAGATGGCATCTCTTTCCAATCTCCCCAGGGTCTTGAGAGCCACCATTACCATTTGAATTATTCAGCCTTGGCCAAATTATTTATAATTCTCTCTCTCTCTCTCTCTCTCTCTCTCTCTCTCTCTCTCTCTCTCCCCTAAACCTCTCACATTCAGTCCATCTTTTTCTTTTGGTTTTTGCAAGGCAAATGGGGTTAAGTGGCTTGCCCAAAGCCACACAGCTAGGTAATTATTAAATGTCTGAGACCGGATTTGAACCCAGGTACTCCTGACTCCAGGGCAGGTGCTTTATCCACTACACCACCTAGCCTCCCCACATTCAGTCCATCTTAAAAATCTTGTTGTTTCCATTAACCCTTTCTTTTTAGCTCCATTCTTTGCTGCATAGTTTCATATCTACCATCCATGCCCATGTCTTTAACACATCAATCTTATCTTTCATCACTCACCTCCAAGTTGATACCCCCAACTCACCTCTCTTTACATCAGTTGATCCTGTTCCATATTTTTAGAACTATCACCAAGTATCACCTTCCTCAAGGCATTCACTTGTCCAATGGATAGATGGACTATGTTCTGAGAATATTGTAAGGAATTCTGTTATGTACTCTCTTATAACCTTGAGATTATCTGATTCTTTAATTAATTAAAAAAATTCTTTAACTTATTAAATAAAATTCACAGTTATAAAATCTCCACCCCTGCAGGTTGCAAGAAGGAAAAAAATCCCCACTTTCATTTTTTGGTCCTTGTGATTGACTTTCAACTGATAGCCTTGCCTTTATTCTACTGCCAATCTGATTCTTATTTATAGCTAGGTTCAAAATTTGCTACTTCCATATACCCACATAGCCTCTCTTCTGATGCTTACTTGATTCACCATCATCACTATAGTTATATGATTTTTACATTACCTCTCTATTGCTTTCTGAGGGTTGCCTTTTCATTTGCCTTTGTTCTATATCATTAACTATTAACTATATATATATATATATATATATATATATGTTTATTGCAAATGGGGATAATGATGCTATTATTAGCTATCTCTCTGTTTGTTGTGAGGAAAGTGCATTATAAACTTTAGAGACCTATTCTTTTTTATTACGGATGTTGAAAACAGTGTCATTTTTGTTTCTCCTCCACAATGTCATGTAAATATATTTGGTTGATTAATCTTGCTGGACTGACTGTAAAGAAAAAAACCTAACTAATAACAGAACCTTTCTACAGGTTAACTGGGGACAGTCAAGCACTCGTGACAGGTTCTCTCACATTGGTCCTGCAGACATGACTAACACTAATAATCAAGCCAGGCAGTGATAGCTGGTTCAGAAAGATCACTGTACTTCCTTTATTTTTCTTTTCTTTTTCCCCAGTTCCAAAGAAGATCACATTAAAGCTGGGGACAATTCAGTCAAATATCAATTGGAACTAAAGGCTTGGAGAATTCCCCTGAGTTTGCTCAGGATGAATCAGGTGAAGCTACCACAAAAATGAGATCAGCTGAAAAAGGCATTTTACAAAGAAATTCTGAGGGGACACCATCAAGGAATCACAGATTGTTAAAGGGAAAATAGGTAAGTACATAGAAACAAATTAGAAGGATTCTGTGGAGGTGTGAGTATATCTAGTTATGCAATTATAAATTACATATGCATGTAGGTAAACATGTGAGAGAGACATGGATGTGTGCCTGTGTGTGTGTGTATGTGACGTAGCTAGTTGGTTTAATGAATAGAGAGCTGGATCTAGTGTTAGGAAGAAGTGAGATCAAATCTGGCCTGATTATTACTCTGCAACCCTGAGGGAGTCACTTAACCTTTACTTATTTTAATCCACTTTAATCCACTCCCTTTAACAAGAAAACCTCCTGGACACGTATTGGGGTACTATGATCCATGAGATCCCAAAGAGATGAACACAACTGAACAACAATACATATAGATATAGATATATTTATTACATATGATGTTTACAATGTACACATTATATATTATAAATATATCATTACACATACATGTATGTATATTTATGCATGTATTTGCATAGACACAGGTAAACTTGTGTGTTTGTAGAAATATAGATTGTTTGCATCTATAAATGCATCGCATATGCATAGGACTTGTGACCATGTGAGTATAGGGAACTGACTTTAGGGTCAAGTTCCACCCCCATACATACTAGCTTTAGGACCCTGGACAAGTTGTTTGACCCCTCCGACCAACCAGGCAATTCAAAAATGAGAAAATTGAAGAACACTTGCTAATCTGCATTTGTGGGGAGAATTCCATCATTGGGATTTCCCCACCTCTAGAATGGAAAGGAAAGGAAAGGAAGGAAGGAAGGATGGAAGGAAGCAAGGGGAGGGAGGGAGGGAGGAAGGAAGCAAGGAAGGAAGAAAGGAGGGAAGGATTGTTTGATATCATCGTGTTTGAGATCATTATAGGCAGATGGATGTTCTGTAGAGTGACCTATAGATTTGAAGGAACAAAGAACTGCTAAAAGAAGTCGGCATCTGGA
Source organism: Macrotis lagotis (assembly GCF_037893015.1). NCBI lineage: Eukaryota > Metazoa > Chordata > Mammalia > Peramelemorphia > Peramelidae > Macrotis > Macrotis lagotis. The sequence goes on along the minus strand of NC_133663.1, from coordinate 24,764,612 downwards.
TGGGAAGAAAGCACCACACATTCTAGATTGGAGTCTCATTCCAGGCAGCGTTCTGTCACACCAAACACATGACAGAATTCCAGAATTTCAGTTTATAAGGATCTCAGCATCCAGGAGAATTAACTCTTAGATGGAAAGGAATTCCCTCTACCACATGCCCAACCAATAGTCATCCTTTTCCAGAAGACCTTTGATAAAGGAGGATGGATTATTCTCTGTGAAAACTACTTTGCACTTAGATCTAGTTCTAATTATTAAGGAAGCCTTTGGTTTTGTTCTTCCTCTGACATGTCTAAAATTATCATTTGCCAATGTCACCCAATTACTTCTGCTTCAGCCCTTTAAGACCCAACAGAAAATTCTTCTCTGTGGATGACCTCCAAATGCTTATAGATAAACATCAGGTACCCTACAAATCCTTCTCTTCTCTGGGCTAAACATCTGTAGATTTTTTTTTAACCAATCCTCATAGGGATTATGGAATAATCCTCACATGGCAGAAACTCAAGGTCTCCTCTGGTAAGTTACATTGAATTTTAAAAAAAGGAGTAAGAGTCTTGCTATTACAAAGAGTCTTGCTGATAACTTGATAAACACCCAAAATGGGGTGACTAGACTTGGTAAAAGTCTTGAAATAGATGCAGTAACAAATGCACAGACTTTGGAATCCAAGGAGCTTGGTTCAAACTCCATCTCTTCTGCTTACTATCTGGGTGACCAGCATTTAGCTTCCCTGGGTTTCAGTCTCAATTTCTGTACAATGCTGATGTTAGAGAAAAAAATCCTGAAGCCAAAATCTCCTTAGAAGGTAACATGCATCTTTGCAATGTATCCCTGAGGCAGAGTAATTACCCATGGTCCCAGAGCAAGGATTGATTTTGTCTTTGACTCTCCAATATCCAGCATATAGTAGGAACTTAAAAAATGTTTGTTGATTGATTAATTGAACCAGGAATAAGGGGTGGAAGTAACAGAGAAATTTTTAGTTGTAATATTAAGGAATTTTTCCTGACAAATTGTTTTATTATGATTATTCATTTATATTTTTGGATGAGATCCATTGATGTAATTGACACCAAGGTAGACAGGCAAATTTTCTGCGTGGAATACTGAGGGTGACCTACCCAGGGTCACACAGGCAGTATGTGTCCATGATGGGGTTTGACTCTAGGTCTTCCTGCCTTTGGCACAGCCTGTCTTCTCATAATTATAGCTCTCCACAAAAACAATGATGCACCTAGAGATGATGATCATTCCTCTTTATTGGATAACTTTAAGCAGAAGCTGGATGAGTCTTCTTCATTGTTTAGGAATTCATGTTTACGTACAAGCTCAAACAATTGGGACTCTGAGATTTCTTCACAGTCTGAAATTCTGTAATTCCACAGCTATCTAGAAAACCGTATCATACAACAGATGCTAGGGATGAGTGTAAACAAGTTGATTTCTGGGAAGTGTGTGGATAGTGGCATTACTTCAGGATTTGCAGCTTGAATGACTATTATTTAAAATTTATTCAGCTATCTACAAAGAGATAATAAGAGAAATCCTGAAGTTTGCAGCTTCCATTACACTTGCTCTTCCTGACAGTCACTTTTCAATCTGATGGTAATGAATTACAGGAAGAAGTCAGGAGCCCCCCACCCTCTCCCTTCTACATATGACCTCTCCCTTCTATAGGTGCTCCTCCTCAGTTTCTAATTTCCAAACAAATGGATATAATCATGGTCCCATCTGCTCAGAAACATTCAGTGGTTGCCTATTGGGTCTGAGATAAGGTACAATCTCCTCAGCCAAGTATTTGAGGTTCTCTGCCGTTGGGTTTTGACCTCCCTTGCTGGCCATATTTGACACTAATCTCCTGAACAAGTTTTTTTTGAATTTAACACTCCATCTGCTCATTCTGTGAGTTTATATAAGCTGTCCCCGAAGCCTGGAATACATCCTAATCTCTGCCTCTGAATCTACATTTTCCTTCAAGGTTTGCAATTTAACTTTTCCCTGTCTCCTGCCCCCAAATGTCAGGGGTTTACTCAATCTACATATTCCAATTTAATTATCAATCTGTGTACATTTTGTATCATATCCAAACTCTATATTCCCCAAAAACAAATGCCATAAAGTTGGGTGGGGCATATTTTATCAGTCTCTTGTCTATAGCACTTTCTCCCATGATGCTGGTGCCACCATGTTTGGATCAAAAGTCACAGAACCTGGTGCACCACAACACGAAGAAAAAAAAATGCAACTAAAATAAACAAAGATGGGAATCTTTGGGTATCTGAGAAAGCCAAGGATATACTGAGGAAATACATGTTGGAGATGAAAGATATTTAACAGCATTGAGGGATCAATTTTCATGATATATGAAAGAGAAATTCCCTAATAAATGGAATGGGAAAATGTCATAAACACTAGTAATACTAAAAAAGATATTTAAAAAATGAATGAATTCATGAAAAAGCATTTACTTATCCTCACTATTGCTCACACTGGCAAGCATTTTAAGTGCTGAGTATACAATTAGAAAAAGCAATACAGTTCTTGCAGTAAAGGAACTAACAACCTAATTGGTAGAAAAAAAATTTTAGAAAAGTTTATCTGCCTCATTTTTATCTTTACAAAGTCCTTATAAAAATAATGTTCACATCAACTAGGAGAAGCCTTGATGAAAATGTAGAATTTTGAGGACAATCCTAGATAGGAAAGAAGATCTTTATAGTCACCAAACAACTGCAAAGCATAGAGCACACAATGACTTCAATCATCATTTCATTGTGTTACATTGATAAATATAACCTTAAAAGACTTCTTCAAATTATGTGACCATTATGCATATACTGAGTTAATAAATGATTCTGTGATGGATGAAACAAAGATTTTTATCTGATTTTTCTTTGATCATTTGGATATAAAACAGCAAGATAGAGATCTGCTCACTGAAAGGTTTGCCGTTACTGTGCCCTACACTCTCCAGTTTGCAGATGACATTGTTCCTATTGCTTTGCACTAGGACACTGCAATGCTACCAAAATGAGATACTGAACAAATCAAAAGAGTTGGATAATAGATTGGAAGCCATGTCTTCCACTGACATATATTATTTAGACCCACAAAAGAATATTTCCAACATGTTAAATGCCCCCCCCCACTGGAGGATGTGGAGGAGGGCTTGGATAAAAGTCAGACAGAATAAAAAGGAATCTTTCTAGTATTGAGTCCAGAATGAAAGTCAGCCAATTTGACTAGAAAAGAGAAAATAACAAAGGAATGGAGCAACATATAATATAAGAATATACTGGAAAGTCAAGAAACATTTACACAAGGATTAAGGAATGGCATTCTAGTAGATAAAGTATTTGTTTTGGGTCCAGATATGTGATGTCTTTGATACAGGCAATGCTTGGGAAGAAAATTCTATCAGTACAAAATATATCTCTTTCCCACAATTTATCTTTAGAGAAATGCTTAGGGTACTGAGAAGTTGAGTGACAATGCCAGAGTCATACAGTTAGTATATGTTTTATATATATATATATATATCACAGAATTTGAATGGGTAATTTTCTAACTTGCAAACTAGTCCTCTATCTGATATGCCACAATGCTTCCTTTATATCCCAGAAATCTCAATTGGGGTCATCTGAAGCTGGCAGGAGAATGTTAGGCAAAATCAAAGATGGAAAAGATTAATCCTCTTGGTGAAATAAGATGAATTACTAAAACAATCTGACAGAACATCAGAAATGGACAAAGTAAATTATTAAGATATAACTTGCAGGATTTTCATGATATTTTAAGACTTTTATTCTTTATTTTGAATGGTAGGCCAGGCAGTGTATATTAGTAGATAGAGAATTGGGTTCACATTCCATCTCAGACCCTTACTCGTTGCTTAAGCCTGAACAACACAGCAAGATAGAGATCTGCTTAATGAAAGAGTTTGCCATTACTGTACCCCTACACTCTTCAGTGTTCAAATGACATTGTTCCTATTGTTTTGTACTAGAACACTGCAAAGTTGCCAAAATGAGATACTGAATAATCAAAAGAGTTGGACAATAGACTGGAAGCCATATATTCCTTTAATAAATATTATTTAGACACACAAAAGAATATCTCCAACATATTAAATGCCCCCATTGGAGCATGTGTAAATCTGTAAAAGGAAGGAATTGGATTCAGCTTCTAATTTCACTTCGGCTTCAAATTTCTGATCCTATGATGCTCTTGTAGATGGCTCCATTTTAATTCTCTTATTCTGATAGAAGAGCTTCTGGAAGAAATACATTGTGATGGTGAAGGGCCTTGAGTTCTTTTCATCTTAAAATTAGCAGAAGGAGCTAAAGAAATTTAGACCAGAGAAATTAAGATATGGGTGGTAGGAAAATTCAATTCTTTTTTAAGGGTTGTCACCTATGAAGAGGATATTTTATCCCCAACAGAAAGAATCAGGAGTAATAGGTAAAAGTTATAAAGCAGAAAATATAGGTTTGATGTTAAGGGGAAAAAATCTATAAACATTTTGGAACTGTCCAAAAGCAAAAATGGGCGACTTCAGTAGGCAATAGATTCCTCCTCATTGGAGATTTTTGAGCAGAGTCTAGATGCCAATTGCCATATATCGAAAGTGAAGATGATTTTTCACATATTGGTTGAACTAGGAAGCCAATGAGGTTCTTTCCAACTCTAAAATTTTACACCTAGTAGTCACTAAATAAATGACTGACTTTTATGATTGTTGCCAACTCTACCTTAAATGTTAATTAGTCTCTAGAAAATGTATCCCATTTAAAAATAACATCACCTTGCCTTTAAATTGAATATTCAATTTTAAACATACCATCTCACATTTATCCTGAGAGCATCATGTCTTCTAATTCCCATGATTTTTATTAAGGAAGTGAAGTTGGAAAAGATGAAGTGACTTTTCTATCCAAGTAGTGAGTGTAAAAAATGGTACTTTTTTAAAATGAATCTTTCCGATTTCTAATCTAGTGATCATTTCATCACAATTCCTTAAAACAGGTCAAGGTTTCATTTTCTGTTTTAAACCAAAGATTCCAGAGGTTAAAATGTGATTATTAACCTTTGTGACATTATGAAACTCCAAAAGAATGAGAAAGAATCTTTCCCAAATAGACCTTCAATATATATTTACCTTGGACACATTTGGCTTCTCTGGAAAACCTACAAATAACATCATTGAGTCCCCAGGCTCCAACCAGAGATGAAAATCCCCTTCTCTCAGAGGGAGGAGAATACTTGTGGGAAGTAGCTTCCAAAAAAAGAAAACAACAGGCAGAGGGAAGTTGTTCCCAGGACTTTTTTTTCCCTGTTGGAGCTTTGGAATGGCTGGCAGGAACTTGATGCCAGGTGACAAACGATCTCAATGCTCCCAGCTGCAGCTGCCTCATTATCCCTTCTCCCAACCCCACTGCAAATGAGACTGACTGGGAAAGGTCACTTCCTAGTCCCCAAAGATCTTTTCTCTTGGCCCTCCACCCACTGGCAGAAGAGAGGCCTCTTCACTCTCTGAAAAAATCCAGCTGAAGACGGAGGGCCCTTCTCTAGCCCTTCGTCAAATGACAAATTGGCACGCCACCAGCCTCAGTCATGGCAGCAGGTTGAAGAGTATATTTTAAGTGTCTTTTCATTGTCTGGGTTTATTTCCCTCTAGCCACTGACCTAAAATATAGCCGTGCCTTGAAGGATCCTTAAGGTTCATTTATTCCACCTAGGAATTTCCCTGATTTGTATCAGTTAGTGAAATCCCTTATTGTATCATACCTGAGGTGAAAGAACACCCTGGAGGTACATGCAAACTGGAAGAGAGCAGCTTCCTATGTAAATGGTTTCACTGAGCTAGGGGTAGGTGTTATGGTATGGTAAGTATTTTTGCATCTCAAATATGCTATTTTGAAATTGCTTCTTCCCTGGTGGCCCAGGATCAAACATAGGTTTATTTCTAAGGAGGAAATCACCTTCTCCGCTATGATATATTAAGCACAATATTCCCACTAGGTAGACTTCCCCAGTAAAGTCTCAGTTTTAACATTCAAAAACCAGGGATTTTTGATCCTATATGCATCCTTACATCTATGTCAGCAGGTGACTAAGTTTATATCATAGAATCAGAGAAAGAAAGAGTTGAAAGGGATCTCAGGGATTACCTGGTCCTGAACAGAAACACTTCTCAAATTTTCCAACTACATTGAACCTCTTGACTGACTGGGAACTCATTACTTCCCAAGAGAAAACATTTCATCATTGAACAGCTCTTACTGCTTCCTTACATTTCTTCAAAACCTCCTTTCTTGTCATTTTGAGCCATTGCTTGTTTTTGTGCTCTCTGGAACCCAAAAGGAACAAATCAAACCCCACTTCCACATAGCAACACTTAAAATTTTAACCATATCTTTCTCTAACATCTCCCTTAAGTCTATTCTTTTCCAGTTCCTTCAATAAAGTATCATAAGATATGGCCTCCAATTGCATCTTTAAACTGGTCACCCTCTCCTATATCCAATCAGATTTGTCAATGCCCTGCCTAAAATATGAACCTGAATTCATTCAAAATATTTTTTGATCAGAGTCGGGTCAAACTTTCACAATTCTAGATATTGTAACATAAATGGGATAGCCTAAAATCAAGTTGACTTTTGGGGGCACCAATGTCACTTTGTTGACTTATATTGAATGGGTAATTCCTTCAAACACCCAGATCTTTTTCACAAGAACAGTTTGTCTATCCATAGTTTCTGCAACCTATGTATATGGAATGTAAGCTTCAGCAAGGAAGGGACTGTGTTCCAAACTGAATTTAATTCCAAATTCATAATTCCAAATTGCTGTCCAGAATGAAAAACCTTACTTCTTTATTTTAAATACTAATTTTATATCACAATTATGTTTTCTTTATATTATTTTAATGTATTTAATTTGTGTGCTCTATTTTTCCAACCCATCCCTTACAACTTTTTTATTTGTGCCTATTACATTTTTTATGTTATTAGGATAACAATTATAGTTCTTTTCCATCGGGTTTGTTGGAGACCTGTTAACCAATCTGTTTGTCAACCTTACTGATTTGTGTCATCTGCAAACCTGATATTCATGTCATTGGACCTTCATCTGATCTTGCTAGAAATCTTATAACAGCTTACTAAAGTTGTCTGTTTACCACCACCCTCTATTTATTAATCCTGGCTTAGTGGGTTCAGTCATTTAGGTAATTTTGACTTTTTCATATCTTTCCCACCCTTTTCCAACTCTGACTCTTAGAAGAGTTATCAGGTTCACACAACAATGCTTTGAATGATGAGTAAATCAACTCCCCTATGTCTAATTATCATTCCTCCCAGAAATTCTTGTCAAAAAAATTCTATACTAGACACATTTCCTTATTAGTGCTAGTTTCCCATATTAGACTAGAAGCTGCTTGAGAGCAGAATTTATCTTCCTTTCTTTTATTTGTATCATGAATGTGGAACAGAGTTTATGGACCTTAGTAAGCCCTTAGTTGTTTTACTTTCTTCAAAGTCCTCAATTTTTTTGTAAACCATAGTATGCCAGTGAATCACAGTTATACAACATTACCAGAAAAATATGATTATTTAAGAAGTGAGCTTTTGTTTCAAACAGAAGTTTAGGATCCTAAATAAAAGCAACAACAAAAACACTTTGCAATTGGCCAAAGGCCTTGCCGAGCATTCACCATCATCTCTGAATCCAATCGTCATTCAATTATTGCTCTCTCTCACACACATGCAAACATATGCATGCATGTATTTATTTGTGTGTGTGTGATCTAGATTGTCTAACTCCAAATCCACATGACCTTAAATAATGTGGCTGTTTCTGATACCATAATATTTTAAATGTTGTATATGGAAGAATATATTTATGTAAGTGGCCTAGAGAGAGGAAGAAAATTAAACATCACTGATGGCAGGTACAGGTTTTGGGCACTCATCCAGGACCACCACAGGTGAAAAGGGAAACATTTGCAATCAGAGGACGAGGAGAAAGGCAAAAACAAAATAGAAGACATTGATGCAGAGCTTAGGGAACAGGAGTATTCTTAATCCATTGTCTCTTAGCCTTACAATGCAGTGATGTTAGTATCACATATATATTACATCTTCTAGATGAGAAAACTAAGGCTGAGAAAGCTCAAATAATTTGCCCAATATTAACAAAGTGAGAAAGCACTGATTTAGGATCGAAAAATTATTAAAAGTGTGGAAGAAATAAGCACCTTGCACATTCTACTAAGCAAAGCTCAAATGGTTATATAAATTAGATATAAAAATTCACATTATAGACAAATTAGAGAAATAGGAAGAAATGATAAGATCTGTAGATATGAGGAGTGTTCATGATCAAATAAGTGATGATATGATCAGAAAAGATATTTGATTATAGGAATTTTAAAAAGTTTGCACAGACAAATTCAATTCATTTAAGATTAGAAGAGAACCAACTGGAGGGAAATATTTGTAGCCAATGAAATTTTCAAGACACATAAGGAACTATTTCAGATTTATAGTAATAATAGTAATGTGTAAATTGATAAATGGTCTAGGGCTGTAAATGATTTTGTTCTCCAGGAAATAAACTATCTATAGCCGTTTGGGGAGGGGGGGGTAGAGGGATGGTTCATCACTAATAGTTAAAGAACTGCAAATCAAAACAGTCCTGAAGTTCCACCTTATATGTATTCAATTTATAAAGATGACCCCCCCAAAAAAAATGACAATTGTTAGAAGGACTTCAGGACATATGCACATTAAGTCCTATTGGTGAGACTATGAATACACCCAACCATTCTGGAAAGCAGTTTGTAATTAAGCACCCAAAGTTTCTGAACAGTTCTTTGATCCAGATATGTAAATACTAGACCTGAATCTCAATGAGATCAAAGAAATAGGAAAGATCTTGAATGTACAAAAATAATTTATAAATGTAAGTATAAAATATTTACATCCCATTTTTGTGGTGATCAAAAACCTCTCTTGGAAACTAATGGGATGCCAATCATTTGAGAAATGGCTAAAATTTAGAATGTAAATGCAATGATGTAAGAAATAAGTGAATGATGTAAGTAAGTTAATATGTGAGATAAGAAAAAGATGGTTATGAAGAGACATGGAGAGACTTCTATAAACTAATGAAGAATCACATGAGCAGTATCAGAAGAATTTATATTTTTAATGTTAATATTATAAAAATGATCAATTTCAAAGACTTAAGAACTCAGAACAATGGAATAATCAACCATAATCCCAGACTGAAGTGGAACAAGTGGAACAAGGAACATAGTCCACCTCATGACATGGTGATGGAATAATATACAGATTAAGAAACACATTTTGGAATGTGAGAAAGGAAGAAATAAGTTTTGTTTCACTATGTTTATGTCCTACAAGATTTCTCTCTCTCTCTCTCTCTCTCTCTCTCTCTCTCTCTCTCTCTCTCTATTTGCTTCCATATTTTCAGTGAATGGGGGAGAAATTGAATATTGATTATTTAAACTCATTTTTAAAAATTATAAAGGCAAAACATTATGACCTTGTCCTCCATCCCCTTATTCCAGCTGTAATTCACATCATACCACCTCTTTCTGTGCCATGGTCAAATTCTTAATGCTTCCAGACAAAATAGGACTTAGCCCCAGCATCCAGAACATGGAAAATGGGATATCTTGTCTGTGTGTGTGTGTGTGTGTATGTGGCTGTGTGACTGTGTGGCTGTGTGGCTATGTGGCTGTATGGCTGTGTGTGTGTGCGTGTGTGATGCCCATCAGACTTCTGACAACCAGGTGTCAGAATTCCATCTGAATCCTGATATCTGAAGGCTGATATTTCTTTAAGTGGTCATATGAGTAGTTTCATCTCTGCACCAGGATGGGAAACAGGCACTTTGGAGGTTAAGTAAATTACCTAATATCAGTCCAAGGTGAGTCAATGATAATCTCTAGAGTATCAGAGGAAAGCACTGTTTCCAATCTGTTGCTTAGCTTGCTTAACTCTTCACTGAGAAGGCAGACCTCCTGACTCTGCTAACTATATATATATTCTTTTATCATCAACTGTCTTTCTGAACACCAGCTCAGCAAACTCTAGCCATATTAAGTCAGCGATCATTAAAATCATAGTCCTCTATCAAGGTGGTTTGTTGTGGTGAGAAAAAAAAGCTGTGTGTTGGAATCCAGAGGCTTGATTTAAAATGCCAGATCTATTGTAGTAGTCTGTGCAATCTCAGATAAGACCTTTAACCTCTCTGGACGTCACTTAACTAAAAAAAAAGATAATTTTTTATTATTACCTATATTTTTCAGCCACCATGATAAGCACTTTATAAATATTGTCTCATTTGAGTATCACAAGAACTCTATTATTTTCCCCGCTTTATATATAAGGAAACTGAGGCAAACAGAGATTAAGTAATTTACCCAAGATGGCATAGCTAATAAGGATTTGATCTCAATTCTGAGTCCAGAATCAGAGCTCTATCTACTGTGCCACCTGACTGTCTCATTTTCTTCATCTGTAAAATTTGAGTGGGTTGGAGTAGATAATTAAGGACTAAATTTCCTTCCATTCTATATGTAGCATCCTCTGACTTATGTATCTTCATCAACTGAATGTTTGAAAAAAATATTTTTGTTCAATATATTCACCCTAGGGCAAATAAGTGAATAAAGCATGTGATATGGAGTCAAGAAGACATGAGTTCAAATCCTACCTGTGTGACCCTGGGGGAAGTCAGTTAAACCTGTTGGCCTCAGTTTTCTCATCTGTAAAATGAGGTAGAGAAGGAAATGGCAAACCATTCAAGTATCCTTGCAAAGAAATAGGGTCACAAAGAGTTGGACATGACTGAACAACATATTCTCTCTGCCTTATGCAGATTGGGCAACCTGGTAGAGTGTATAAAGAATTAAACTTAAAGACAAGACCTGGTTTGAAGAAGTATTGCCGATAGTTGCTGCATGGTCATAAAGACTTAATGATCCTCTCAGTTGATCCCAAATAACTTTCTAAGAAAAAAACTGAATGAATGATGTGAAGATAATTTTAATGCCCCTACTCATTTTAATCAGTATTTACTAAGGTCATTATAATTTAATGGGTATCAGTGTTTATCAGCAGGATAAAGTTAGGGACCACCAATAATTTGATTAATTGTTCTCAAGAGTTCTAAGTGACTTCTGTTTCCAATTGGAATTTTGTGGCCTCAGTTGTTAAACTGTATCATTGGAGAAGGTTCACATAATGAGACTTGTTTTACATTCATGAAAAGATAGAGCTAGACTGTCTGACCCCTTTCTACACTGCCCCCCCAAAAAAATTCATAAATGACCAACTTCTCAAGGACCTTGTGTCTCATCTCACCACCTAGAAACGTGTTATTTTGGTAAAAAGCTGAGAGTAGTTTAGTATACTGAAAATGTAGCTTGGTCTGTTTGTTAATGCACAGATGTATTGTGCACATGTGAAAATGAATCATTTCATTCATTCAGAGTCTATCCATGCATAATGTCTACAGAAATCCTGGATGTGATGCACAGATGCATGGAGACATTCATTCCTCCATTTTTAGATAAATATTTGCATTAAATCTCCACTTAGCTTGACTTTCTTACTACTACACCTTACTGGGTAAACTTTAAAAACCTAAAGATTCACTTTGTATACATATACCCATACACCACAGTTCTGTGGAGACACTTCTTCTCTCCAGGCACTTTTTTTTTACAGAAATATGCAGACCATCATTTTTTCCACATGCATTCATACTGACAGAAGAATCATTTTTCAAAATTCAGGTTTAGAAGAATCAACCTGTTTCTGAGAGTTTTAAAAACAACTTCATGGCACTCATACCTAAGTGAAAAATCCAAAGATAAATTTCTTTTTAATAGGGAGGAATGGGGAAAGCAGAAGACTTTCAGAACAACCTTGGAGACAGAGAGATCTGAGTTCCTATCCTCATACCAACCTATGTGATCATGAGCAAGTTACCTGAACTGTCAGGCATCCTTCCAGAATTATAAATTATAGATCTAAATCCAAAAGGGTGATTTCTCTAACCTGAAACAAGCAGGATCAAAAGTCTAAAAGCTGGTAGAAAGCCAACAGTTCTAAGATTCCAGCCCCTCTCATTTTCCAGAGGAAACCATTCCAAGTAGAAATTGATCTCTCCAAGAGTCATATATCTAGACTAAGAGAAAGAGCAGAGTTAAGGTCTAAACAGTCTTGAACAAAGAAAGAGATAGCGTTTTCCTCAATATACCACACTGACCCCCTTCCTCTAAAAGGTTCATCTGGGGTTCAGCAACTAAAGGAAAAATGTGTGGAAGGGTCTGCTCATTTCGTTTTTAATATAGTGGGGTTTCCTTTGCAATTCTATGCAGCTTGTGGAGTTAAAAGCAAGGATGGGGTGGTGGGTGGAGGGGCAGTAGAGAGGCTTCAGCCGACTCTCCAAGGGGTTCAGAATACAACTATGTAAACTGCTGCTCAGTAATAGTATTGGGGCAGCCAGTTCGGTGAGCTCACTGCCCTAAGGGAATTCCTTTCTACCAACCCAGGGCAGCCACGAAATCTCCTAACTGACACTTGCAGAGTCCATATTGTTTGCCAAGTATTTTAGGGGAATCAGCTCAGCAGCGGCCAAAGGAAACTCTTGGAAGGTTTGGATGGGGGGGGGGGGGGTTATTGCCCTCCCTGAATCAAATTTGAACAATCCATAACGGACCGATCGTCCCAATGAAATAAATAATGAACTGATGTAAGAAAAGGCGAGCTGGCTTCCAGCCCCCGCTGCCCCCAGCGGCTGGATGGACCCACGCCGCCCCTCCCTACCCGGCTGCGCTCCATCCACGAGGTCCTTCCTCCTGCCTGCTCCCACGCCATCGAGGCACTGGACCAGCTCCGCGCTGCTCTGCGTGCCCCCAAGGAATGCCCGGCAGCCCTGGCCGCAGCAGCAGGCGCCCCGAGCCGCGCTCCTGCCCGCCTGCGCCCGGGATGCCCTGAGCGCTCCGGGCTCCCCGGCCCGGGAAGCTCAGCCTCCCCGTCCCTCCAACGGTGACTGAGCCCCGGGCTGGAAGGACCGGACAGCGCCGCGCCCCCTCGAGGCGTCCTGGAGACGCTGCAAAGCCTCTGGGCAAGGGGCGGGTGGGAGCAGAGCAGGAGGCGATTGGGGTGCTGGACCAGCCGAGTCAGCGCCTCTCCTTCCCTGGACAGCCCGGCTCGGCCTCATCTCAGCAGCCGGAGGATGCGTGGCACGACCCTTTCCCATGGCTCTGCAATGCCTTCCAGATGTTGGAGGAAAACAATCCTGCCTTCGGGATGCACGGTGCCCCCACAGATGGTAAGTGAACGGGCAGCAGAGGGGTCAGGAGCAGTGGGGTTCAGACAATGCCCGTGTCACTTAGCACTGGTGTGACCTTGGACAAATCACGTAACCGTAGGGAGCTTCATTCTCCTCGCCCGGAACGTGATGCTGTTCAACCGGACCAGGGGATCTTAATGTCCGTGTGTGTGCGTGCGTGTGTGTGTGTGTGTGTGTGTGTGTGTGTGTGTGCGCATGGGGAGCTCTGTGCTCCCCACAACCAGGTTTTTCATCTCATAAGTCAGAATGCCAAAGAAACCACAGATTGGGAAAATTACAGATGGGATTTCTTCCCCCGCCCCCATCGAAATTTCTCAGACCCTCTGTAGTCTCTGAGTGGGCTCCAATTGGAGATCCCCCTTGAACAAAAGATCTGTGTGGTCCTTCCCAGATCTGATTCATGCTTAATCTTGAAAAGAGATGCATAGGGAGTCTCAATCCCCTTTTGCATTGAGATTCTTTGCAGCTTTCTTTTTTAAAAAAATACAAGAATTGAACAAGGAAAAGACTTCAGATTCCTTAACTATAGCAGCATCTAAGACTTGTCCTTCAGGTCTCACACTTGATATCCCCTTATTTCAGCAGGAGTAATAATGTATGCAAGGTTTATGTAGTACACTGAGTTAAGTATTCAAGGCTGCTTGTTTCTGGGAGATGCGTATGTTCTTCCTTATTAATATTTTAATACTTAACATTTAGATAGTATATTAAACTTGTAAAAATGCTTGTGGGGGAAGCTTGCTAATGATATTGATGCCCATTTCATAAAAAAAACTCAAGTTTGCAGAGGTTCATTGACTTAATAATGTGTGCAAAACCTGAAACAAGATTTGAATCCAGGACTTTTTGACTCTGGGTCTAGCAATCTGACTCTGTAAACCAAGTGACTTTCTCTTATATCTGAAAAATGTATATATTTGAGATGGGTGCTTAATGAAATGAGTTGGTTGACTACAGAGAGCATTTGAAGTAATATTTTCTGTAATATGCATTTTACAGTATTTGGATTATTGTTACTATTATATTTTTATGTTGTATATATATCATGATTAGCGAAGTGTCTCCTTTCACCTCCCTCCTGATCTGTAAAATCTCCATATCCCCAAGCTTGAGGGGCCACCCATCATGAGCCCATTCCTAACGGTTCCATCTGTTGCTTCTCTCTCCCCTTTATAATTACTGTCAGTTGCTTTTCCTATAGCTTGCATTGTATCTGCCTAAATCTCCCACAGTAGAATATAAGCAACTTGAGGACAACAACTGTTCTTCCGTCCTGTCACAAAGTCCTGGATTCAAATCCTATTTCTGTCACTTGCTGACCCTATGCTCATGACTAAATCACTTAACCTCCTCAAACTCTCATACATAGTTGTTAAATTGAATTGAGCTGTCTTAAAACTTTAGACTAATTAGAAGCAGAATACTCTGAATTAGAGAATCTTGTTTTATCATCTATTCATCATTCATTCATTCCACAAATGAATATGAATAGCTGAAATTGGAACAAGAAGTAGAGGTCTACAAAGTATGTGTCTCACTGTTACATCCCAAGCAATACGATGACTCCATGGTCTGTCCATTTCTGCAGTCCGATTTGGCCAAGAGGTTGCTTCTCTACTGTATGGCTACCTCTTTAGGAAATGAAAACTTTCAATAGCTTCAACTTCAGATAAGTATTTCAAGAATTTCTGGCAGGATAAAATATTGCAGGCATATATTTCATCAATATTTCCTCTGAATTGTTTGCCTTCCTGCATTTACGACACCACAGATGGCTGTCTCAAGAGAAATGCATTAAGCATGCTCAAATGCAAAGGAAAGTGGGTTTGTTTTGTTTGGTTTTGTGCTCTTCTGTTTTAATATAGAGAGAAAGAGCAGGTGGCATTTGGTTTGGAAATGTCAGCCCTTAATGGCATCATTTTGTAAGTCTGAGGATATGTCCTGCAAATTAATGGTGTTTCAGAATAATTGTGAGCCATCAAATGGAATGGTTATATTGTTTGGCTTGTAGAGTCACTGGTCCTCTGAAATATAATGACTATAATTGATTGCCTGTTGACAGATTGATACAAATATCCTCATTTGGGGATCTCAAAGAGGATTGCAATTAACAGTGGCATTTCACACTTCTGTTCTGGGGGTTCAGTGCCCAGGCCTGGAATGGTTCAAGGAAATAATAAATTAGAAGCTGAGAGACTCACTGGAACTTACTATTTGTAGAATAGTATTAGCATCTTTCCAACTCCTACTATCTAAGATTCTCAATCCTCAAGTGCTTACCCATGCATTTGTAACACTCAACAAGGAGTTATTTACTGGTAATATCTACAGGCAAACCACTCTGCTGGCTTTCTACAATGAGATACATTTACATAGCACTATTGTAAATATTGTGAAGAGCATCTCGAAAAAGTGTATCCCCTTGATCTCTAAAGACATTGTCTAAGCAGGGAAGAAGAAGCATAGAATTTAAAATTGAAAGAAATGTTAAATATTATCTAATCCAAACTTCTCATTTTATCATGAGAAACTGAGTGAGGTCCATTAAGGTAAAGAAAGTGGATAATGTCAAACAGTAAGTGGATGAGCTGAAAGTCAGACAAATACAAGTTTTTCCCCCCAAGAACCAAAACTATTGGGGGGGGGGTTTCCAGGAAAAAAATAGATGCTCAGGGAAAGAAGCAAAAGTTGCCATGTTCCCCCATTTCAAATCAACATTATAATTGAAAAGGTAAAACTAATAAAAAAGAAAGAGAAATGCAGCTTAATAAAACAGTAATTCATTAATTACTCTAATTCAAGAGTTCTTTCCATTTTGTGTATATGTGTGTGTGTGTATCAAACTCTTTTGGCATTCTAGTGAAATCCATGAACTTCTCAGAATCATGTTCTTAAATATACAAAACACAAGATTATAAAAGAAATTGGTGATATTAAAATTCGATATAACGAGATCCAGTTATCAAAATAACAAAAACAACAACATCCATAGACTCTCAAATAAACACACACACACACACACACACACTCTCTCTCTCTCAGTTGGGGCAGGGTTGAAAACTAAGAAAGAGGAAAAAAAATGTGTTAACAATCCTTGGCTTAGTTGTTAAGACCATTTAGTCAGATATATAGACTTATTCTTCTGAAAAAAATCCAGTATCCACCTGGGATAATACATTTTCTTTCAGGTTCCCATATGAGAAAAGAAAATCAATTTAAATACTCAAGAGGCAGAGTTACAGATACAAGAAATCACTAAACACTAGTTGTTTAATGGCACAGGAGTATTGAAAGGAAATTTAGATAAAAGAGTGATACACTGAAAGAAGTCATGTATTCCTAAGAGCCATTACCCAATAGATAAACTGTAAAATGATACAAGCAAGTAGTTTTCAAAGGAAAAAATCATTATCACTAATAACTTAAAAATGCTCTAAATTAATAATTAGAAGAATGCAAACTAAAGAAATTTTGAGTTTCAGTTAATTTAATAAATCAAACTCATCAGAATGGCAAAGATGGCAAAAGATGAAAATGTAAAGGGACTATGGGGTTATGGGAAAAGATACATTGATGCACTATAGGTTTAGACATATTTTAGTCATGTCATTCTAAAAATATTGAAACTATACCCCCCAAATTTCTAAATATTCTTTTAACTAACTTTTGCACTGTTAGGTTTATGCCACAAAGAATGGAAGGAAAGAGCAAAAAGAACTATATGAATGTATGTATGTATATGTGTATATACAAATATATTTGTATCTATATATGTATATGTGTGTCATAGACTCATTTGTGGTATAGAAAACATAGGTTGAGGCCTGAAATTAGAAGGAATGACTACTGAGGCAGGACTATAGACCTGAACAAGCATGGTAACTGCTCTGGAGCTATGGGTGGCCAGAGATATTTTAAATTTAAACTTAATTATCAGATTTAAAGTTTGGGGAAGATGTTTAACATAAAAAGATTTTTTTGTCAGATCTCCATAGCAGGACTTTTTGTAGTTCACTTTGTCTTTGCGATTGTGCCTGTATTACTCATTAGTAATTGAGAGTCAAGTTGTTGCTGAGTTGTTTCAGACTGTTTGTAAGCTCATTTAAGGTTTTCTTACTAATTATATTGGAGTAGCTTGTCATTTCTTTCTCCAGTTCATTTGACAGATCAGAAAACTGAAGTAAGCAGAATTAAGTGACTTTCCCAGGGTCACACAGCTAGTGACGGTCTGAGACCAGATTTGAATTCGGGAAAATGAGTCTTCCTGACTCACTGTGAGGCACCCTACCCTAGGTGTGCCATCTAGCTGCCCCAGTTCTTCAAGAAACATTTATTAAATGTCTACCAAGTGCCAGGCACTTTGCAAAGAACTGAGGATGCTAAGAAAAACATCTCTTTTCTCAAGGACTTCACAGTCTAATGGAGGAATAATATGCCAAAAAAACTTTATGAAATACATTTTTATAGGATAAATTGAGTATAATCTTATAGGATGCCACTAAGATTAAGAAAGACTGGGAAAGGAAAGGACTGAAGGAGGTGGGAATTTGATGTTGCTTGTCCTTCATTCTTGAAGAAGATAATGACATCAGAGAGGTGATGCCATGATACGCACTGAGTTAGATTTGAGTGAGGGGGTACTGTGCTAAGTCCCCAGCCTTCACTTTCTCCTCCAAAGCCATCTGGGTCCAGGGATCAGATATATGAATCAGGATGACTAGAGATGGTGGATGTGAGACAATCAGACATATGTGACTTATCCAGGGTCATACAATTAGTGTCAAGTCTCTGGTCCTCCAGGATTGGTACCCTATTCATTGCACCAATTAGCTGCTCTAATAGGAGTTAAGTGATTTGTCCAGGTCACACATAGATAATAAGTGTTTAAACCTGTTTTAAACTCACATCCTGACTACAGAACCAGTTTTCAATCCACTGCACCACCTAGTTGCCTCTGATGAGCCTTGAAGGGAGTCAGGACCTAGGACTAAATATGGGAGTGACCCAGAGAAAGCCATTTGAGATAGAAGGAGGAAGAGTCTGGAGACCAGGTTCCAGGAAGGTGTAAAATGACTGGAAGTCAGAAAAGAGCCAGATCATGAAGGTCTTTGAAAGCCAAACAAGACAATTTTACTTTTGATCCTGGGGGTAGTAGGTAATCAGGAAAATTTCTTGAAAAGGGGTGATCTGAACAGAGCTTTACTACACATTCACAACCCCAAACATATACCCTAGGATGTATTACACAAGATATGCATCAATAAGAAAACATCAATGCATTTAAGTCCAGGTTTAAACTTAAAATTCTTCTCTGAAATTAAAAAAAAAAACAAAACTTAACTCTCCAAGTAGCTGAACATTCATCCCATATTCAGCACCTCTATTTTACATTATTCAATATGAATCTCTCCCAATGCCCAACATATGGTGACTTGCACATAGTAGGTGCTCAAATAAATGAATTGAATCAGGATAAAATTCTATAAATACAAATGCTGCATTCAGGAAGAACTTTAAAATTGTTAAAGCTTCTGTAATGTACACACACACACACACACACACACACACACCTATAATTTATATGGGAAATTAATATGTATGTCTTGATCCTTTCAGACTGTTCACTATGATTAGGGTCATCAAAATTGTATTTAGCCTGAAATAATTCCGTTGGCCATAGTCACATTTAAGGACATCACTGTTGGGTTTTTTTTTAAGTGGGAGGCAGCTTTGCCATAATGACTAGCATCCAACACCTAGCTTCAGGAAAGTTTGAGTTTGAATCCTGTCAGGTACACTTAGTAGATAGGAGTCCTTGGATAAGTCACCATACCTCTAGTTGGACTCTCCTTGTGTTTGAAATAATCATAACAATAGTGCCTACCTCCCAGTATTGTTTCAAGAAACAGATGAGATAATGTAGGCAAAGCCTTGGCAAACTTTAAAGTGCTCTCTAAAGGTCAGCTATTATTAACATGCTACCTTCTCCTATTGTTCCCTAGTGGCCACCAGGCTGTGAAAGCATCTGCCCACAGACAAGGCAGAGTGACTCTCCTGACCAAAACCTTTTTTCTTGTTCTTGGAGGATGCCAAAAAAACAGAAACACCAAAAGAGAAAACCAAATCTCAAGGGAGTAAAGAGCTTGAGTCTTACTCTGATTTCTTTTAGGTTCAACATAATATTTTTTGGTCCCAGAGGGTATGTGGGTATGTGGTTCTTTTTTTTTCTTCACAGCTGCCCACATATAATATGGTGTACCCAAGAGTGATTAGCCTCAAATTGTACAACCACCTGCAAGAGGCTAGGGGAGGGTCTAAGTGATTCATCTCCCCACCACTCCTCCTCTATAGCTTCCTTTCTAGAAAAATTGACTTGAAATGTTAGTGATGCAACCTTTTCCCTCTGCTCAGGGATCTGACTTCAAGCCTGTCGGTGAAACCGCAGGCGAATGTTCTTTCCATTTGCTTTATTATCCTGTGTAAATAACATCTGAAGATTCCCTGAGCCTAGAAAAAGGAGAGGCTTATTTTTTTTAAAAAAAGCTGTCTTCTTTCACCAGGTCACTGTAACATTTATTGATAGTCTAAGTGATCTTTAAAGTAATAAAAATCATTTGGGGGGCACATAGGGTTTAGTTAACTTGTTCTGTCAAAGGAGTTGGTTTGACGAGATGACTCTTAATGTCCCTTCCAGCTCATCTCAGATCCAAAACGTCTAAGTTAGCCATTTTAAGTTTCGGGCTTAACCAAAAAAAGATTCATACTGATAGCCAACAACCTCATGTTGGATTTAGGACCTCCAATCAGAAAAGGGGGAAAACCTTCTTCAGGGGCCCTTGGCTATCTTTGTGACCCCTGCTCTCCCACTCTCCTTCCCCAAAGAAGACGGGCATACACACTGAACCTGTTGTGTCTTTCCAGAATCTTACATGCTCCACAATGGTGATCCTTTGTATGTCGTGCTCCCAGCATTAGGATGCTGTGCATTACAACGAGCTGGAGACGGAAGCAATGTCTCTCGGCAAGCCTGTCAAAGGTTTCCAAATATAGATTAAAAGTCCAGGCCTGGCTTCTTTCTTTTTTTTTTTTTTTTTTGCAAGAGCCAAAGGAGAGTTCTTTTAAAAGCTTTTTAAAAAATAAGGTCGTGTTCTCTCCCCATCTACAATTATAATAGCCACTCAAACCTCCCCTCTGTCTGCTACAATTTACTGCCTGGCTCTTGGCGAAGGAATGGTTCTAGATAGAGAGATTGTTGCCGGGACTACTTTCCCCCTAGTCAGTTGAAGAGTTTAAGGGAAGACTTCTTTGCCTCCCCCCAATCTCGTCCCCGGTAAAATCGGCTGTTAACAAAAATAGGTAGACGCTGGTGTGCATTGCAGAGTGGAAGAGCCTTGGAAGGGCTGCATTGGGGTGGCTGCAGGGAAGGGCGACAGGCCCTCACTCCCAGGCAGATGGGATGCTGGAAGGAGACTTTACCGAAGAGACTTGTTAACGCGGCTGCCCCTATTCCAGGACTTTGTCACTGTCCTGGCAAGCATCGCCTGTTATCGTCGCCCCCTACAGACACACACACACACACACACCCCAGCACAGGCACACAGACATGCACGCACACGCATCCTCCCGCGCGCGGACACACACACACACACACACACACACACACACACAGAGTCCTTCAGTTTACTCCCTCTCTTAGGCAATCGTAAATAGATGAAGAGGAAATGTTGGTCACGAAGGTGGGAGACAAGTCGCACGTCACTTAGAGAGGTGCTGGGGGGAGGCAGCCCCCGTCCGCCCAGCCCCCTCCCCATTTGCCCATCTGCTGAGGCCGGGAGTCCCGGGCTTGCTGGGACTGTGATGTGCCAAACAGACTCTGCCTTGCCCGGGCAGATCAGTGGAAGTTGGTTTGGTTTGCTAAATGCGTCTCTCAGGGGTTTCCAGAGATGAGGAACCCCCCCGTCTGTTCTTGAAACGGAGTAGTGTTTTGGAGAGAGAGGGAGAGGAGGGCTGGGAGAGAGAGAGAGAGAGAGAGAGAGAGAGAGAGAGAGAGAGAGAGAGAGCAGAGCGCGCCAGCCGGAGCCCCCAGCCCCCTTCCTCCCTCACCAGGGGATCTGGCTGCGATGTGTGAGCGGACCGCAGCGGCGGCAGCAGCAGCAGCAGGGGCGGCAGCGGCAGGGGCGGCAGCGGCAGGGGCGGCATCTTTCCCCAGCCGGCGGGGGAGGGCCGGAGGCTGGGGGCCCTTCTGGCCCAGGCCCCGGGTGCTGGGATGATCCAGGGGGCGGCTGAGGGCCGGGGCCGCCTGGGTGGGCCGCCGGGGAGGGGAGAGGGCGGGCAGGGCTCCTGACGGCCGGGGAGTCCTCGTCAGCGGCACGGCGCGGCCCCGGATGCCCCCCTCCTGTGCCAGCTAGCCAAGG
The DNA here is from genome assembly GCF_037893015.1 of Macrotis lagotis. Classification (NCBI taxonomy): domain Eukaryota; kingdom Metazoa; phylum Chordata; class Mammalia; order Peramelemorphia; family Peramelidae; genus Macrotis; species Macrotis lagotis. The sequence goes on along the minus strand of NC_133663.1, from coordinate 24,742,800 downwards.
CGCAGAGGCCGGTAAGTACCGCCCGCTCCGGGTTCCGTTATTTCCGGGCCAGTGAAAGTGGCGCTCGGGGCACAGCGGCGGCCGCTGGAGGCAGCCCCCCCGCCCCCCAGCAGCACTCTGCAGCCTTGCCCTTCTCCGGTCCCCGGGAGCTCTGGGCCAGGAAGGGGGGCAGGGCGGCGGGCTCCCCTCCTGGACCAGGGCTCCGCTCGCAGTTGCCCTACATCCCGGCACCCCGTGGCGCGGATCTAACCATATGGCCATCTTTTTCTCAAGCCCTCCCCCCCCCCCACACCCCTTCCCTTCCCCGTGCCTCTTCCCCGTCTGGCGAAGGCTGGCATAAATAGCTGGATCTGGTCCACCCTCAGCCCCGCCCGCCGCCTCTCCTGCCCGCCCACCGCCCCCTCCCCTTGGCTCCTTCCACCATCCACCCACCCCGAGGGAACAGGGTAAAAGATGCCCTCGGAGCGGAGGAAGCGCTCCCACCTTCCATGGAACGGAGGGAGGCGGCAGGCGAGGATCGCCTTTCCAGAAGAGGGGTGAGGGGCGAGAGGAAGAAAGAAAGCACAGAATGCTGCAGGACCTGGATCTCCTTAGGTTCACTTCGCTTGGAAATTAAACTCCTACTGTCCTTGGGAACTTCCCTCTGCTAGCGATCAGGGCCCTGGAAAGCCGAGGCGCAGACTTCCCCAAGCTCTGGGGGCCTGGAGCCGCCGTCTTGGGGGCCCCCCACCCCCCCACCATCACCAGCCTCAATCGGCATGCAGCGACCATTGCTCCCTTCATCTTCTCTACAGGACTCAAAGGGGGAAACGTTGCAAAAGATTGCAAGCCTGGTGGGGTGGCACCTCTGAAAGTTGCTGGCTGGCTGAAGAAGAGACAGAGAGAGAGAGACAGACAGAGAGAGAGAGAGAGAGAGAGAGAGAGAGAGAGAGAGAGAGAGAGAGAGAGAGAGAGAGAGAGAGAGGCGATGGCGTGATGGATACCATTCATCTGAAGGAGTTTGCAGCTCGCCCTGCCAAGGCCCCCAGAGCAAACCGCCGGGGATGTTTCACTCCTCAACATGGATAGGTATTAACTGGGCTATTTTGCTACTTGGCTTAATTGAAGTCACTTAAACTGGATGTGTTTTAGCGCAGGCTCGCCGCTCGGTCTCTGTAGGCACGGGCGTGCTGCCCACTGGTAATGGTTCTTGCATTGTTGCATTGCTCCTCCCGAATGGTGAACTGAGCATCCCAGCCGGGGACTGGAGAATGTGTGTGGAGCCCCTCGTCACCAGAGCGGAGGATGGCCGTACCAATAAATAGGCCAGGTGAGAGATCTGAGGCTTCCCTCTCGTTCCCTCCCCCACTCCATCGGCCTCTAGACGCTGTTCGGAGAATTTCAGAAACACAACAAAATCGATTTTAGCTTTTAAGACTTGACCATTGTGATCATCAAGTCGTGTTGCCTGGATGTCAGAGGAGGAGGGAGGGCTTTGTCGGGGGGGGGGCGGATGCATGATGCAGCGTTTACATGGTTCTGATTGCTATTTCGGGGGGGGGGGGGCTCTTTCGGCTTCCCCGGTGGCACATTCACTCAGCCCCGGGCAGGTCTCTTGGAATTCAAGAGTAGGGGTGATGCTAATGCCCGCCTCCGCGGAGCCTGGTGGAGGCGGGGAGAATGGACTCCTTGTCCCACTCTGATAAGCAAAGGATGCCTGTGCTCCAGTCTGCGCATCCGATGCCTGGGGATGCTGGGGCGCCTTCGAACTTTCAGGCCCCTGCACAAGGAGGCCGCTCAGAACTGTGGCTAGGGAGGGGAGAAAGGGGGTGCAGCAGACTTAACTGCCCAGCGTTAAGGAGGGGAGTTGAAAAGACAACCACCGGTTCCCGGGAGGGCCATTGACAACCGCTGCCTTTGGAGCAAAGGACGCAATTTCAGCTCCCCCACGAGATCTAATGAGATCCTGAAGCATTCTCCAGGCACTGCCCGGTTGCGGGGGGCAGAGGGTTGGGAAGAGGAGAGTGGGGGGGTGGAGAGGCAGCTGGGGGAGAGAGGGGGATTGGATTGTTCCCAGGGACTCAGCCGTGTGTGTGTGTGTGTTTCTGCGTGTGTGCGTGTGCTTGCATGCATGCGTGTGCGTGTCTGTGTGCGGAGCCGGGCTCGTTTACCTTGAAGATGAAGGCACAGGGCTGGGGCCAGCTATAAGAGGGAAAATCGAACCCATTCGAGGCAAAGACCGCGAGGCGCTCTTTCGCAACGTCTACGTTGCCTCCTTGACTGCAGTTTCCCTCAGAAGCCTTGGGAACCGCATCTCTAACGCACGTTCCGCCCATGGCCGAATCGAAGGTCTGCAAGGTGCAGGGGGGGTACCTGGGTGTTGGAAGCTCCCAAGTTGCAAAATGGACAACCAAGGGCCGTGTTGCTCTTGCCATTTTCCTCGCGACACTTGATGGAAAATCGCTTTGCTAACTTTGAGTGGTGGGGAAGCGGAGCCGGAGCCTAACGCGGGGCCACAAGGTCTCCCCCCAGCGGATCTCTGAGCACAGGAACCCAGAGGACGCGGGCCAGCCGGGGAGCTCCTCCAAGCGGCTCTTGCCCGTGCCCACCGCTTTCCCCAGCTTCGCGGATCTCTCCACCGAGCTGCATCACCTTTCGGAGGGCTTTCCTGGGGGGGGGGGGGGGGGGGGGGGGGGGGGGGGGGATGGAGCTTTAAAAAGGAGGGAAAACAGCAGCGCCTCGGAGCCCCTGCTGGGAGCTGAGCTGCCTTCTGGCCCCAGCTGGGCGCAGCACCCTCGCTCACGCAGCCCGAGCTCCCTCCCTCCCCCCGCCGCCTCCGTGGAGAGGAGGGGGAGGGGAGGGATTGGCTCGGACCCCCTCCCCGGCGCCGGGGGAAGGATGCGAAATGCCCTGCGGCCCCCGACTGATCCGGGTCTCTTCCCAGTGATCTGCTGCGCCTCCCACCCTGGGAAAGCCCGCGCCAGGCTGGGGAATCCGGGCAGGAAGAAGCCTCCAGCTGCGGCCCCAACAAAAGGACCGCGGGCGCAAAGGGACTGAGGGGGGAATGCTGGCCAGGGGCGGCCCCCGGCCGTGCCCCCCGCCCCCGGGCCACGGCCAGGAGGCACTTCTCGGCGCCGGGTCCGCAGGGCGCTGCTCGGTCAGTCCTTGGAGAGGGGAGAGTCAGCCAGAGCCGGGGAGCCGGGAGGCGCGGGGCGGGCGGGCGGGCAGCCTTACTTTGGCGACCGGCTGAAGCCACGGTGCCTAGCGGGACTGGAGAGTCCACCCGCCTGGGCACTGGTTTCCCGGCTGGAAAGAGAGAGTTCGAGGCCAGCCCCGTCCTTCCAACCCTGCCCTTGACCTCCCCTCCCCCCTCCCCCGACCAGAAGGAGGGCGGGAGCCACTTTGCTCTTTCTTGGTCTGCTAAGCCGGGACCCCTTTCCCGCCCCCCACCCCCACCCCCCTGGGAAGACACACTGGCACGCTCACACACACACGCGCGCACACACACACACACACACGCACACACGAGAAAACTGTGCAGTCAGGGCTTCCCAGTGCGCGCTCCCGAACTCATGCTAAGCGCGCCCCCCCCAATTTGTTCTTTTCTCGGAGCTCATTTTCATGACGTGGGAAGGAAGCCTCATCCAGGGCAACAAGAGAGAAGCAAAACATGAAATAAATAATAATCATAATAATAATAATAAAAACAAGCGCGCGCCAGAAGCCCGAGATCCTCCACTGTGATGGAGCCTCCCCTCCCTCCTCCCTCCGCCCCCCCCCCCCCGCCTGGTTGTGCTGCTTGTGCCCAGAGAAGCCGGAGCAGCAGCAGCAGCAGCAGCAGCAGCAGCAGCAGCCACAGCGGAGCCGGGTGCCTGCAGCAGCCCCCTTCTCCATCCTCCATTGAGGGTGCCAAACGGCAGCTCTGCATCCTAAAGAAGCCCCATTGAGGAGCCCAGCGCATTCACAGCACGTCGGAGCCTTTGGTGCTTTGTGTTTTGGGCGTCCACAATTTTGCTTTACCCCCTTTTTGCATCAGCTTTGGTTGGAGGAAAGAAGAGAGAGGAAGGGGGGATAGAGAGAGAGAGAGAGAGAGAGAGAGAGAGAGAGAGAGAGAGAGAGAGAGAGAGAGAGAATCCTTAAACTCTAGGGTTTTTGTTGTGCTTTTTTCAGATGTGCTAAAAAAATTCCTTCAAAACAGGTAAGTCAAATACTTCTTTTTGCGTTTTGTGTGGTTCTTTTTGCCTAAATTTCAGAGCGTGAAAGGAAATAAGCGATTTAATCCTAGATGGTAAAGACAGAAGCTATTGAGTAGATTTCATTATTTGGCAAAGGAAACTAATAACTGATTGGTACTGCAAGAGATTCTTCTCTCTCTCTTCTTTTCCTGTAAATGTGTTTTTAAGTGGTTTATTGCACAAAGTGTGCTTCTCTTTCTCATGGACCCACCTTTCCTTGCAGCTGTGGGCATTATCTAATGCAAGTTGGATCCAAAAAGAATTCTTCTTTCCCATTTTCCTTATAAATCCATCTCTCTCAGTCCCTAAGTTACCAGCCAAATTGATAAAATAGCCCCTTTATGTCATTTGTGTGGAGAATATATATATATATATATATATATATGTGTGTGTGTGTTTGTGTGTGTGTGTGTGTGTGTATGTGTGTGTGTGTGTGTGTGTGTGTGTGTGTGTGCTCAAAAGCATCTTATTTTTATTTCTTTTCATGGACAAACAAAAAGGCCATCAACTTCAGATTGCTAATTCAGTGTCTTGGGAAGGACAATCAAATAAACTGCATTATTATAATTTATTCATGGAGACATTCCTTTACATTATATGATATCTAGGGAAGGAAAAGGAGGGCCATGGGGGAAGGAACTGTGAATTAGCACAATGCTTTGCCATTTTTTTTAAATTGGAGAATAGCTTTCTTTTGAAATGTATACAGTATGATAGCCCACTTATCTCCAGGTGAGCACCAAGGTTTTTCTCATTCCTTTTATTCTCCACCTATCTCTGAAAGCCTCCCTCCTTTTCTCCTCTCACTTCACCCCCCTCCCAGCTTTTCACAGGATCCCTTGGTTTATCTCGGGCAAAATTGCCATAATCCAGGCTGGGGTCTTCCAGCCATTCAATGAACTGATACTCTGATATTCAGTAGTCTTTAACTGTCACTCTCCCTGGACTCGCCAATTCCCGGACATGTGCTCTAGAAAGACTAATTATCTCGAAAGGCTTTAACCAAGTAAAGATGTGGACAGTGTTTTTTGTTGTTGTGTTTGTTGTTGGTGGTTCTTGATTAACACCTGCACAATCTACGTCGGGTGCCTTTTTTTTTGGGGGGGGGGGAGACTTTGTATTGCGACTCATTATCTGTCATCAAGTATGCTGGAATATTTTCTCAAGGAAATCTTTAAGTCTTTCAGGGATACCAATCCATCTTGCACATTTTTGTCAACAGGAACAGAATATGTTCTCAGATTATTTTATTTCACCATCCAGTGTAATAATTGGGGAGTTGTGTGTATGTTTGTATGAATGTATGTGTTTGTATGTCATCGTCTATAGACCTACATTTCAATGAACTGTATGCTTCCCAGGTTTTTATTTGGCTTCACATAGGAACTATTTATCTTTCCTATTTCTCAGGGCAGGGCTGTGATGGTATGGGAGGTGGGGGGTGGGAGAAACTCTCTACTATCTAATATATCTTAATATTATGGATCTTTCTCTGAATCAAAGTGAACAGTTTGATTCTTATATTTCTATTTGCTCTGAGGGGGCACAAGAAGATTGCTTTGAGGGTAAGCCATTTACTAGGTGTGCCATAGGTTGTGTCTCTCAAATGTAAAATATAGGTTGTTCTTGAAACCTAGCTCGTGTTTGTCTTGAAAGTGGCTGAACTTTCCATAAGGCACATAAAAAGCCCCACATGTAGGAGTTTATTTTAAAATAGTGCATTATGACTAAATGCTTTTTTTAAAAAATTCACTTCTTTTTTTTTTCATTTCTTCTGCAGTTTGATCAACTCTGAGTGATGAAACCTCCCATGGCTGAAGCTCTCCAGAAAGGAAGGATGCTGTGGATAATTCTTTTAAGCACAATTGCCCTAGGATGGACTACACCCATTCCCTTGATCGAGGACTCTGAGGAAATAGATGAACCTTGTTTTGATCCCTGTTACTGTGAAGTGAAAGAAAGTATTTTCCACATCCATTGCGACAGTAAAGGATTTACAAATATTAGTCAAATTACAGAGTTCTGGTCCCGACCTTTTAAACTCTATCTGCAGAGGAATTCCATGAGGAAACTGTACACGAACAGTTTTGTTCATTTAAACAATGCTGTGTCTATTAACCTTGGGAACAATGCTTTGCAGGACATTCAGACCGGGGCCTTCAATGGCCTCAAGGCTTTAAAGAGGCTGTATCTACATGAGAATAAACTGGACATCTTCAGAAATGACACTTTCCTGGGTTTGGAAAGTCTAGAATATCTGCAGGCAGATTACAATGTCATTAAACGGATTGAGAGTGGGGCCTTTCGGAACCTGAGCAAATTGAGGGTTCTAATCCTGAATGACAACCTCATCCCCATGCTTCCTACGAATTTGTTTAAGGCTGTGTCCTTGACTCATTTGGACCTTCGGGGAAATCGGTTAAAGGTTCTTTCTTATCGAGGAATGCTGGACCACATCGGTAGGAGCTTAATGGAGATCCAGCTAGAGGAAAATCCCTGGAACTGTACCTGTGAAATTGTACAGTTAAAGAGCTGGCTTGAACGGATCCCTTATACAGCTCTGGTTGGAGACATCACATGTGAGACCCCCTTCCACTTTCATGGGAAGGACCTGAGGGAAATCAAGAAGAGCGAACTCTGTCCCCTACTGTCTGATTCCGAGGTGGAGGCCAGCTTGGGGATTCCGCAGTTGTCATCCAGCAAAGAGAACGCCTGGCCTACTAAGCCCTCCTCCATGTTGTCCTCTGTTCATTTCACTGCATCTTCGGTGGAATACAAGGCTTCCAACAAACAGCCCAAACCCACCAAGCAACCCCGGACCCCTAAGCCGCCCCCGACCTCCAGAGGCCTGTACCCTGGGCCAAACCAAGCCCCTATTGCTGCTTACCAGACCAGGCCCCCAATTCCCATCATCTGCCCCACCGGGTGTATCTGCAGCTTGCACATTAATGACCTGGGCTTGACGGTCAACTGCAAAGAACGGGGCTTCAATAACATCTCCGAGCTTCTCCCGAGGCCGCTGAACGCCAAGAAGCTCTACCTGAGCAGTAACCTGATCCAGAAGATCTACCGCTCAGACTTTTGGAATTTCTCGTCCTTGGATCTCTTGCATCTGGGCAACAATCGGATATCGTACGTTCAGGACGGGGCCTTCATCAACCTGCCCAACCTGAAGAGTCTCTTCCTGAATGGAAATGACATCGAGCGCCTCACTCCCGGGATGTTCCGAGGCCTGCAGAGCTTGCACTATCTCTATTTCGAGTTCAACGTCATCCGGGAGATCCAACCGGCGGCCTTCAGTCTCATGCCCAACCTGAAACTGCTGTTCCTCAACAACAACCTGCTGAGGACGCTGCCCACCGACGCCTTCGCCGGCACCTCCTTGGCCAGGCTCAACCTGCGCAAGAATTATTTCCTCTCCCTCCCGGTGGCCGGCGTCCTGGAGCATCTGAACGCCATCGTTCAGATCGACCTCAACGAGAACCCCTGGGACTGCACCTGCGATCTGGTGCCCCTCAAGCAGTGGATCGAGACCATCAGCTCGGTAAGCGTGGTGGGGGACGTGCTCTGCGGGAGCCCCGAGAACCTCACCCACCGCGACGTGCGCAGCGTGGAGCTCGAGGCGCTGTGCCCGGGCATGGTGCACCCGGCGCCCGCCGGCGCCTCCCCGGCCGGGCCTGGCGAGGCCCACCCCGCCGGGGGTCCCACCGGCGCCTCGCCCTATGAGCTGGCGCCCCCGGGGGGCGCTGTCCCCCTCTCGGTGCTGATCCTCAGCCTGCTGGTCCTCTTCTTCTCCGCAGTCTTCATCGCGGCGGGGCTCTTCGCCTTCGTGCTGCGGCGGCGTCGGAAGAAATTGCCTTTCCGCAAACGCCAGGAGGGGGTGGACCTGACCGGGATACAGATGCAGTGCCACCGCCTTTTTGAGGATGGCGGAGGGGGTGGAGGCGGTGGAGGGGGCGGCGGGGGTGGGGGGCGCCCCAGCCACCCCTCCCCGGAAAAAGCGCCCCCCGTGGGCCACGTCTACGACTACATCCCCCATCCGGTGACCCAGATGTGTAACAACCCGATTTACAAGCCCCGGGAGGAGGAGGAGGCCTCGGCGGCGGGAGCAGGCCCGGAGGCTGGGGGGCCCGAGAGGGGGGGCCCGGGGACCCAGGCCCCGGGAATGGGGGAGCTCCTGGGCGGGGAACAGTTCCCCGAGACGGCCAAGGAGAATAACAGTAACTACCGGACCTTGCTGGAGAAGGAGAAGGAGTGGGCCCTGGCCGTGTCCACCTCCCAGCTCAACACCATAGTGACCCTGAATCACCCTCACCCCCACCCCCATCCTCACCCTCACCACCCAGCCGGAAGCGGGGTGGCGGGGGGCGGGGGAGGCGCTGGGGGGGACTTGGCTGGCTTCCGGCACCACGAAAAGAATGGAGGGGTGGTGCTGTTCCCCCCCGGGGGCGGCTGTGCTCCTGGCAGCATCTTACTTGAGCGAGAAAGACCCCAACCTGCCCCTTGCACGGTGGGCTTCGTGGACTGTCTCTATGGCACAGTGCCCAAGTTAAAGGAGCTGCACGTGCATCCTCCCGGAATGCAATATCCAGACTTGCAGCAGGACGCCAGACTCAAAGAAACCCTTCTGTTCTCGGCCGGAAAGGGCTTCACAGACCCCCAAACCCAAAAAAGCGAATACCTCGAGTTAAGGGCCAAACTCCAAACCAAGCCGGATTACCTCGAAGTCCTGGAGAAGACAACCTATAGGTTCTAACGGAAAGAATAATAATAATATAATCATAATAAAATTTAAAAGGTTTAGCGCTCTTTTTTTCAAAAGGAAAAGAAAAAAAAAAAGAAATCTCTCCTTTCCCCGATTTCCACCCGGTTCTAATGAGTCAGTCCTCCTTTCTTTTTGCCCCTCCTCAGACCCTGCCCCGTCCCCAACAACACAAAATCCGCATGATAACTAGAGAATCCAGATGTATGCTCTCACCCTCCCAGCTGTGTTGGAGGACGGGCCATACTCAGATCATTAATCAATGAAGTGCCTTCGCAGACTTTTGCCAGCAAATGTTATCAATCATTATTTTTTTATACTGAAACTTGAGACTTTTGACTGTGCCATGTTAAAGGTATATTATCTGGGATCTTTGTATTGATCCTCATTAAGTAAAAAAAAATCTATGTGGTTTTTTTTTAGTAACTTTTTTTTTTCTTTTGGTTTGTGGGAAAGGGAAAGAAAAAAAAATAAGGTTGGCCTTTGGGGCTTTCTCTCTTCTTGCCCATCATGGCGCAGATTTCTGTACATGTATTAACAATGCAGTTTGCTGCATGCGGAGGGGGAGGGAGGGGGCGGGTCTTGCTCGAATGTTCTCACTCTCTTGTCTCTTTTACATACGCACAGCTCCAGATTCCCCTCCCCTCCCCCTTCCCTCTCCTCTCTCTTCCCCCTCCCCTTTTCCCCTCTTCTCCTCCCCTTTCCCCCTTTCCCCTCCCCCAAGGCCGCCTTGGCTCCGCGGGCGCGACCCCGCGCGTAGAGCCGCGCGCACGCACGTAGATCCACGCACACACAAGCAGTCACTCAACCCCCTTCCAATATCCCCATTCCGCCCCCTCCCCAAACATTCGGAGAGTCTTTACCCCGCCTCCACTCAGCTGTGTCCCTCTGGTCCCCCCCCCCGCCCCCCGGAATTCCAATCCCATCCCAGGCCGAATCCCACAGAACCCAAGAAGCCCACCCATGGCGCGCTTGGGACAAAGCAACTTCTTTGTGACTTCATCCTGATGCCAAGAATTTTTGGAGAACATCCGCACTTTCTTATATACATATAGATATGTATAAATAGATATATATATATATATTAAAAATATAAAAAGCAACTGGGTATATATATATAAATATAAATATAAATATATCACTAACAGCTTTGTAGAAAGCACTTTTCCTGTTTTTCTCACACACAAAGGTTCAGAAACAAATGTGCATATATTTATTCTGTAATTCCAGTGACTATCAATTGTAAAGGTCATGTTTAATCATTGTATAGTGATGATGCGTCTGGTATAGCTTTCTTAATAAAAAAAAAGTTTTGAAAAAAATAGACACATATATGTAGAGGATACAAAGCTTGACCCTGCTGCCCCCAGCCAGCTCCTTTCCCTCCTTGAGTTCGGAGCCTCCTCCTCCCCTATCCTTCCCCCAGCAGAACTTTCCATGAAGAGTCTTTTGCCTTGTTTTGTGGTGGTTTGGTTCAGATCGACTTTACTCCTTCCCCTCCCCCACCCCCTCCGGACCTCCCGGTGGGACTGAAAAGCCAAGAAAGGAAAGAAATCCCCAAGAGGAAAGCGACAAGGCCAAGGTCAGTCCGGCCCGGGCCTGGAAGGCCGGAGGCGCCGGGCCCGGACAGTCCGGCAGCTCTGGGCCACGTGCTGGGATACATTGTATCTTCTGCGACTTCCGCCTCCTCCGGGGAACGCCCCTGACGCCGGGGGAGCTAGGGGCGTCTCGGCCCTCGTCTTTCGGGGGGCTCGCGCCTCTCTGCCACCCACTGCCCACCGAAGTAGCGATGGCATTGAAACAGAAAAGTTGCTGCGGCTGCTGCACCCCTGCCCTCCCTTCCTGCGAGTCCTTCAAAGGAGAAAGGCAATGGACCTGACAGTCCCCCCGGAGGCAGCCCCCGACCACTGAGTGAAACCAAAGAGAACAGGCCTCTAAAATCACGTATGTTTGCATTTATTTACTTATTTTAAGGCCCTGGGACCTTGGTCTTGGAAGGAAATGGAGTTGACCCAGAAAAAAAAAAAGATATGGAAGTTTGAGGATCGGCACAGATGCAAGTCGGCCAGGAGAGGGCGCCAGAGCCCAGCGATTCCGGCCCCCGCCGCTCCTGCAGGAGCCTGTAGACTGCCTGGAGTTTTCAGCTGGTTTTTCCTCCTGGGGCCCAGAGCAGAAATCCACCCTCGAACCCTGAATGTACCTCGCCGGACGTCCCGATCGCCTTCCACCCAATGATTATTATTTTTTGTAAAGGCAGCCTTGGTGGGAAAGTAGCCCCTTAGAGGGGGTGGTGTGTCTGAAACAGCTCAGGCGTGTCCACATCTGGAAGAGAAGACTCAGTCGCTCCAGTCCTGCAGAGCCACAGAGATGGGGGCCTCCAGATGGAGAATACCCACACATGCAACCTTAATGGAGCTGGAGATGGCATTTTCGGGGCACGTTGCCATCGAATAGAGGTGCCTGACTCCTTGGAAGAACAGCTAAGGCATCACCCTTAGCTGAAATGATCATCTTTTTCCTTCTCTTGAAGGGGTGGGGGGAAGACATGGAGGCTATTTTGTTGTAAAGGACTGCAGTCCTGTAGATCAGCAATGGTTCTGCATGTAACACCATTGATTTAGAGGTCATCGAGGAGGAGCTAGTCCCATCCTCTCGTTTTATAGATGAAGGTCCATCAATTAGATAATCTGCCTGAGATCACACCACTCCTAAGGGATGGAGACTGGATCTGAGCGTGGGCTCTGAAGTCAAAGGGGGCTTTCCTTTCACTGCACCAGGCTGCACAGAGAGATCAAGTGATTTTCCCAGAATCAAAAAGAGCCAGGGCTTTAGGGCAGGTAGGACTTGAAATGGAATCTTCCAGACTCTTAATGACATATCACTATTATGCCCCTGCCTCTGTGGGAAGGAATGTCCTTCTCTAAATGTCACCATGCATCAGGGATTCTATATTGCAAAGACTACTTTCCATTTTCTTCATATCTCCCTCCTTTTCCCTTTCTTTCCTATTACTTCCCTTGAGGTTATCAGTTTTTGTCTTGATTTTTTGCTTTCTCATAGCCCTTCTCTTCCCCATTTCTTGCCCCTTATTTCTTCAAAAAGAGGCAAGCCTAGAGACTCTGAAATTCAATCAATAGTTAGAAGTCTTTGTAATTTTGTAATCCAGCTATAGTCTTTGACCCATTTCCAAATTCTTTTTTTTATCATATCCTAAAATCCATTTTAGTTCTTTTCTTTCTTTAAATATATTATAATTCCTGCATTCCTCATTTGGCCAATGTTTTACTGTCAAACAAAAATCACAGGCACTAAGCAAACACTAACACAAAACCACTTCAAAGTACAAGGCAAACTTCCTAGATAAAGACAAGGCATATTGTGCAAATCAGGTCAAAGTCCCAGCCCTAATGCTCCTGATGTTTTAAACATTTGAAAAGCAGTGCAATCATAAAGCAGATCAAAGTCCACTATAAATCTAGACACACTAATATTCATATAACGTTAGTTCAAATGTAAAAGCAACCATGACTTTTCTGAAACAGTGATGTTCATTTCACCCCTTGGGAGGAAGCAAATCTATTCAATGAAAATAGATGTGTCCTATGAGAATAGATTTTTGTATATTTAAATAAGGTAATTTGAAGGCTCTAAATGGAGCAGCCTTCCTCAGTCCTTCCCCCTGCTCCCCATTCTTTCATTTGCTCCTTGGGAACATTAGACTGGGGTCGGTTCTTCTGATAACAACTCCCCAGTCTCTTTAAAGGCCTATTTTGTATATGCAGAAAGTAATTAGAATTGTTTTATGATTTTGCTGCAATTTTCTCATATTTGATTTTCAACTCAATTCTGAGTCATGATCACTTATCACCTTGGTGGACCCAGATTTGAGAGGGTTTTGCTATTATTATATCATGGTTTTTCTGAGTCATAATAATCACATTTTAGAATCCTTGAAAATACAATCATGCCTGTTCATCTAGGAGAAGCTTTGTGATAACCAACCTTAAATAGCTTGATTTTCAGTTCAATTCATTATAGCTCTGACAAATTATAAGTGCAGTTCAGTTTATTATTTATTCAAAAGCTGTCAAGAGATTACACAGCTTTAGTTTGGAAGTTATCTTAGAGGAAATGTGGTTTTTTTTTTTTTTACCCCTTCATTTTACAGATGAGAAAACTGAGGCCAGAGAAATTAAGGAACTTCCTCAAGGTAACATAGATTACAAATAACAAAACTGGAATGTAAGCTCAGGTCCTTCATTTTAATGCACCAAAATCCTGATTTTCTTTAATGTTTCCTTATATTATTTTATGAACAGTCATACTGTTGCACAAAATCCCATAATATTAAGAATGATGATTTGGAAGTTTCCAGGTGTGTATGTTTATTTATTAGCCAGAAATAGAAGGTCTGTTGCTGACTGAGTTATAGAGGCCTTTTGTCCCCTTTTCTTGTGGATATTATCCTAAAAACTCAATGTCTGAAAGAAATCTTATTTGAAAAATGAGCATGGCTAAGTGATGCTGAAATGGGACAATAGAAGGATTTATTTCATTCACAACAATACATCATTATAATTCTTGTTGCATAAAGCCAAGCAAAGCCCACTTCTATTTCTCTGAAAGTAGGTTCTAGAGAACAATGTTGGGTTTGAGGAAGTTGGGATTTGAAATAATCAATTTAAGGAAAAACATTATAGGATGTAGGAACAGGAAGAGGAGAAAATGAGTTCAAGATGACACCTGAGGGCTTAGAGATGGGGGAGCACTATCCATTTAAGGGACCAGAACTAACTTAATTGGAACTGAGTCATCTCCAACAAATTATGAATGACAAAATTTCAGGTCAACAGAGGGAGAGTAACTTTTAAAAACTCATTACAGAAGGGGCACCATGAGTCTTTGAAGTGCTCAAGGAACAATGAAAAAGGTTTAAGCAAGTATCCTTTCTTAGCATGTATAGGCTCTATCTTTTTATATGTGTACATATGTTCATAGATATGTATATATGTATTTACATGTTCATAATTACACATATGTCTCTAATAAGAAGCATGTCAAAGTTTTCAAAGATGTAGTCTGTTTTTCAATTTTGTATTTCCTTCCCCCCCCCCCCTTATTGTTGTCTAACAGTTGCTAAAACAGGGCTGAGTGAATTGTCTGATCACTTTGGGATTTTTTTATTTTCATTTCTGAGTTTTCTTGGAACTAAAAGCTCTGTGAGAGCTTCATGTACTTTGTTTTACATTTCATCCTTACATACAAGTGAGTCACAAGTCACAATCTAACCCCAAATGAGCATTTATTTGAAGGGAAGACAGGACCGTACCTGAAAATCATTACCTTAATTGTCAGAAGGCAGTTTGAAGTCAAGGGAAAAAGAAATGACTTTCCTTTCCATTTTTCTTCTTTGGGAATGATATTTTTGGCAAGTAGACAGTTTTATAAAACTCCATTAATTTGGCTAGACATAAAGTTATGTTGGGTATAGCAGAAATATGCAAATTTAGGTAATATGTGAATGAAGTTAACTTAAAAAATCTGATCTCCCTAAAAAATAGAAGAGTAATGATCATTATTTTAAATATGTGATCATTTAATGATCTTGCAAAGACTACCTTTACTGTGCAGATTTAAATGAAAATTAAAAGGAAAGAACAAATTTAATCCCTTACAGGTTGGATTTTTAGCTGGGGTTTTCTTCTTACCAATAATAATGCAGTAATGATTGGGGTTTAAAGGACCTAGCCTTGCTTGCTTTACCCCCTCCCCCAGGACTCCCTTAGCTGCCCACTTCCCCTGTCCCTTATTTCAAAAGATAGGTATTTCCCACTGAGATTGGTTCATTTTGAAAAAGTCAAAAATCAGAGAGTTATTAACAAATAGTGGGGTCAGTTAATTGTCACCCTGTGATACAAGGACCCAGGAAGTCTAATTTATTATATAACTTTCCAGGTTTTTTTCTGAGCAGTCAATTAGTTTGGGGCAGAACCTAAAACTTGCAGCTTTTCGAGTTATTAGCAAAATAAAATGATCAAATGTAAATACACTTCAACATACAAAAAATGCACTCATAAAACATGAAAACAGTCCTTATTACAGTACTTTCCCGTGTTGCAAACAAAATGGTAACCTTTCAAAATTAAGAGAGCATGACAGCATATTCTAGACAATATTAAGTTTTGGGGGATTTATACTTTATTCAAAATTAATTATTGTACTGTTTCATAGCCAAGGGACAAAACACCTAAGTTGTGTTGAGTGGGGCACAAGTAGTACCAGGAATGAAAGTAGGGTACCAGTAATGAAAGGGCAATCCATAGCAGAGAATGACCTAGCAAGATCAGGATAGGGGAAAAACTGGAGCTCACAGTTGGAGCCCATGGATGTCTTCCTTTCCTCCACTCTTACTTTCATTTTAAATGTCCCTTTGAGTACTATTTCTACTTCTGATCCCAGTTTGGCAATCAGCTCTTATGATTGGGGGCAAATTAATTGAACTGTACTCAAAGTTGGTTATGGGATAAGGAGTAAGCATGACTAATTTGCATATTCTCAGCCAAAAACACCCACGGTTTTTGTCTCTGCACTCAGCCCAAGGTCAGAGATTAATGAATTTGCACTGGATTTTAAAATTACCAATTACACCTCTAGAGAAAGGTAGAGGAGTGGGATTAATGTTATAATCAAAAAGACAGCTGAAAGTCACCAGTCAGAAGATGTTTCTGAAGACAATGGACTCTGATCCTAAATATCAAAGTTTTCATTTTCCTATTCTCCCATACCTTTGTTGATTGACTGTTATTAAAGGAATCTAAAATCAATTAGTTTGATAAGATGTAATATGTGGAAATTCTACTACCCCAAATCTCAGCTCCCATAGTGCATCTCTCCCTCTTGGTAACTAGGAGTCTTATGCCTACCTGCACATTATCCTGTCCTGTTCTAGGTGCAACTGTTACAAAATTTAGCTAATGAACTAATCATTAATGATTCTCTTGTCTATGGTAATCATCTAATTGAATAATTAAATAAATGGATCTGTCAAATACAAAAAGCCAAAATGAAAAAAAAAACATCTAAATGTAGACATTGTCTAAATTTAATTTCTAGGAAAGTTTCACTTTGTTGTAAATATTTTTTTCCAACTGAACACAAAAATACTTATTTCTATCAAACTCTTGCTTCCTTTGAGAACTCTGTATGGAAAAATCATTCTGAGATATGAGGGGAAAGGTCAGTAAGTCATCTTGCATTTATTAAGAACTCATTCCTAGACATTATGCTAAATGTGGAGATGTCTTCTGACCTCTGTAATGATCATTTGCTGGATGGTTTGGCGAGGTGTTTTTGGAGGCTGCCTGCTGAACCTTGAATCTGAAAGATCTAAGGTCCTATCTTTCCTCAGACACTTCCTAGTTTTGTGACCCTGGGCAAGTACTAAATCTTTGATTGCCTCAGTTTGTTCACTTGTGAAATGTGAATAGCACCTACCTCACAGCCTTGTTGTGAGGACCAAAAGAGAGAATATCTGTAAAAAGAAAAAGGACTTAAAACAATGCCTAATATATGTATATATATACATATATTTATATATACACTATGTAAATGCTTAATCAATTTCTCGTTTTAGTTTTCTGAACTAACAATGAACATCATGTTTGGAAAATCTATAATGAATAGTTAATCATATAGAACATTTTGGCTTGGGGGCTTATGCCATCTTTTTTCCCCCTATTTTTAGACCATGATGGAGCAGAAATACCATATTACATCTCTGCTGTTTAATAACTCTGGCCATGCAGGTAATCTGCTTAACCTCTCTAAACCTCAGTTTCCTGATTGGTAGGAGTTGTATTCGATGGCCCCTTAAGGTCAGACTTTTAAATAACATAGTATATTCTCTAATTGAGCACATGTGTTATAGTGAATTGCACATCTCATTGCTTCACTTTTATTTCTCTCCCATACTTGATTAGAGAATCCTCCAGGAGGAATGAGTGAAGGAAGGAGGAAACAGTGATAATTCATTCATTTTTCTACTTGGCAATGACAATACAGAGGAGTTAAAAATTAGAATATATGTCTGTCAATTCAGTCGGTGGCTTCCAAAGGATAATTCTTCTGATCCTGCAATAGCTATTTTTTAGAATTGTCTCTTGATCAGTCCCTCCACCATTAATTCATATGTATTCTAGGAGTTACATCTATTTTTATATTAAACTTATTGAAACCTAATGAGAAAGTTAAATCTAATTAAAAATAATTGTCAAATCAAATGCAGTCTGCTATAAATTGTCTGTATATAGATATTTCACAAAAGTGGGTATCTTGCCAAGTTTTTTAATGCTCAAATAATGGATTCTCTTTTACCTGCCATCTTTATGACCCCAATCAAATAGAATATTTTTTGGCAATTCCTTGTTAATAATTGTTTGAAATATATATTGGAGTTGTTTTGGATGGTTTGGATTTTGGGGGCGCTATAGCTTTGATTTCATCTGCATGGGGGGATTCCTAGTATGAAATCTCCTTCCTCTGGTACCTCATTTCCAACTTATGGAGTGTTGTTTGGGCCAGTGAGAATTTACGGGACTTGCCCATGGCCAATAGTATGTGTCAGAGTCAGGACTGGTATATAAATGTTCCTGATCTAAGGCTGACCCTCTTTTTACTATACCATGCTTTTCCTCAAGTGTTTTCATTTAATAAAATTAACTATTTAAATGGCAAGTGATATGAACCATTCACTTGCTGCTTTGAGTTAACTACACAATTCCTTGGTTTGTCATATTGGGAAGTAGTAAATGAATAGCTGTAGCCTAGCTAAAGGACTACATATTGTTACAGTGCAAATATTTTCTAACCCTGGAATGGACTAGTTGCTGACTGAGTTCTACTCTCAGATTCTGGGATTCTGGGATTCTATTACACATAGGAGTTAGTCATCAAACTTTCATGAAACAAATGAAAACTTAAAGAGCATGCACATCTTGTAGAGCAGGGTTGATCAGGATATTGAGATCACTTGTTAAAAGTCTTTCAAGTTCCCTTCTAGAAAATGAATGGACCTGAGATATATTATTTGCTGTTACTATTCCTCAAGTCAGTTTAGACATCAATCTAGCCTTCTAAATTCAGATTTGTATTTAATTTTTGCCCCAGTCACATTCATTGACTGCTGTTCCTTGAATATATTCTTATTCTCACATTCACTCCACCATGCTTCTCAAAGGGAATGTTTGTCTTCCTACTCATTTTATGAGATTCTATCCCTTTGCCTTCAATGTCACTTTGGGAATTTCTCTCAACTATGAAAATCATAGCCATTGTACAGCTCAATGGACTTTCCAGTGATGGGTGAAACATCTTCATGCTGTAGCCAACCTGGTGACAAGTCTCTTCAAACAGAACTAGACTCTATTTAATGACGAACACAGTCTTCTCCTAAGTCTTAATGTACATATCCCTTGCTGCCATTAGAATCTGACCTACATCTAGTTACTTTTAGAATGACATCCCCAAATGATGTTTTCATTTATCTCAGGTTGCTTACTCAATGCTTACCTACTCCATTTTTTGCCGTGTTGATTTGGACACATCACTGTTTTCTATTGTAAATGTTCTTCAATCATATTTATGTTTACCTGTCATTTCCTTCACTCAATTCTAAATCTCTTCAGAGTAGGGATTGTGACTTCATCCTTTGTGTTCATCCCATGATACATAGTAAGGCTCTTATTTCCACTGACTGATAGAGGATGATGGAAGGATTGAGTTAATTAATCAAGTACTTTAAGGTCATAAGGGAACAATAAAAGTTTCCAAGGGATCAGAGCACTGGGATTGGGTGGTCTATCCTTGTAGGTACAAAAATTTGTTAATGTGTATGTGTCCTTTTTTAGTCATATGTATCTATCTATGCCTTTTAGTTGGGGAGGAAAAAAATAGAAGTGAGGGCAAAAATCAGTCCAGCCTGAGAGTCAAGAGAACTGGGTTCCAGCTCTGGTTGTGCCAGTGCCGATTTGAGCAAACTCAATGAATTCAGAGGTGCCTTCCAGCTTTAGACATCCTCGAATTCTAGATACATTTGCTCATAAAAAGTCCAACCTGGGTTCTACTTTCTCCACTTCTCTCTTTTCTTCTTCTTAGAGTTCAAAATAAAAGGTAGGGAGGGGATTTCAGGAAAGAGGGAAGAGATTTTAGAACCAGGAAAGTTGCTTTTCTCTTCTTCAAGCATGAGAAAATCCAAGTTCCATAGCATATTGTTTAGTGTGTTACCTTGCATGACTTCTCTAGAACATTCTCCTAATAAATAGGTGACTTGCATGTACCAAATATGTGGAAACAGACTTTGATGATGATTGGACTGATGTTATGACCAAAACACGTGCAATGTCCTCTATTGTTCTCAGTATGATTATCCCCAAGAAAAGTTAAAATAAAAAAAGACAGAATGGAAGGAAGGAAGGAAGGAAGGAAGGAAGGAAGGAAGGAAGGAAGGAAGTAAGGAAGGAAGGAAGGAAGGAAGGGAGGGAGGGAAGTGAGGGAAGGAAGGAAGGAAGGAAGGAAGGAAGGAAGGAAGGAAGGAAGGATAAAAGAAAGAAAAAGGAAAAGGAAGATTTAATCTAAGTGGAAAGACCCTATTTTTAGCCTATAAGAAATAAATCTTCCCTTGGAGAGAAGGTCAGTTTAAGGAAACTTTCTGGTCTTAAAGAGCCAAAATGGGTGTGTGTTTTGTCCTTTTGGGCTCCTTGCTTGTCTGGCTTTATCTCCATTGTGCATGACCGCTCCTCCCCTGTCATTCAAATCACAGGGCAGACTGAAGTCACTCCAACAGCAGGAGAAAAATCATCTGCGCCCTCATTAAGGGTAGAATCTTGAACTGCCAGTTAGAACTGGCCTCTCTTCCATCTCCTGCAAGGTTAAAACAAAGCAATCAGCCACAGATTTTTTTATTGATGGCAAACTTAGAAACAGCAAGAAATGTTTATTATCTCTTAAGGCAGATACATGAACATGGAAATACATTTTGTACAAGCTGCAAACATTTATTTTCATTAAAGCTTTGGATATGGAGATGAACATTTAGAGTGCTTTTTGGGTTTCTGGCAGCATGCCCCTGTGGCTCTGAGCCTTTGCTATTTTGGATGCTTGACTCCTGGTGTTGGGCTTATGGACTCTTCTGCATTTTATGTTGTCTTTGAACTTGTCTTTGAACTCTAATCCCATTAGGGGTGGTGAGGGCAAAAACATGTTTCTTAACTATATACATTTAAGTTTTCTGATGCACTTAGAAAGTCACTCAAACACTTTTGGTAGTACTACAAGATACTACAAGATAAAAGTGACTGCCATTTCTCTAACTTTTTGTCAAGTATTAAGAGTCCCTGACTTTCCCATTATGCTTTAAGGTTTGCAAACCACTTTATAAGCATTCTTTCATTTGATCCTCACAATGCTATGAATAGGGAATTAAAGGTATTTTCTTTCCAGTTTACTAGACTGAAGACACTAAGCTAAAGTGGCTTATTCATGATCAGGCAATTAGTCTGTATCAGAATTTGAATTCCAATTTGGGTCTTCCCAACTCTGTGTTGAGTGTTTTATAGTAAGTTATCTTGCTTGTCATTGCAGATAAGTAGAAGTCCTTCCTCCAATACTGACTGTCTGTGACCTTAGAAAAATTTCTTAACTCTCTGGTCTTTAGTTTCTTCATCTATAAAATGAATGTATCGGACTAAATGGTCTTTGACTTCTCTCCAGGCCTGTTATCTCACGGGGAAAGAACTTATCGATTTAGACTGTTTGGTTGGGAGAAAACAGAAGTAATGCATTCTAAATCAAATTCAAATGAAATCTCTTAAAAGCATAATCCCTATCCCCTACAAACTAGTCCTTGTGTTTGAATAACACATAGATCTTTTAAAGCAGCATTTCTTAAAACAAACACCCAATTCCTAGCCCCACCCACATATGCTAGTGATTATTCCTACTAATGTACTTTCAAGAGTTTGATTCTACTGTTGACCAACTGACTAATGCTAGAGACTTGAGGAAGAATTTGGCACTCCCATCATCCCTTGCTTTATAGGATATTCTGTCACCTTGACTTCTTCATTTTTCAATGCTTATTGTATACGATTTCCCCACCGCCAAAATGAAAAGGAACCTACAATGACTGGATATAAATTCTCATTCATTTCTGTGGACTTATGATTTTTACATGCATTTTTTTTGAGGTCCAGGTGTGAAGTGTTTACCGGCAAATTGCCATATATGGGCATATTTTTGACCTGTTGACCCCACCTCCCCAAATAACAGAAGCACAGGAAAGGGTAGAAAATAGCAATATCAAGGAAAAAATAAGTCTTAGAATATATTACTCCCTTCTACAGACATTATTTAAAGGCAAGCCAAGAATATAGGAAAAGCCCAGATGCTTTAAAGTCCAAGATGCTTTGTCATTATAATTAACAATTAAAATGACAAATAGAAAATTCAGCAAGTGGGGAGGAGAAAGACTAAATAAATGCAAGTCACATGAAACTATTTTGTACCCATCAGAAATCAGAGAAAGGAATGAAATAATACGTCCTAAAACACAAAGGAGTTAGGCATATAGTCAAAACTATTACATTTTGCAAACCTGAACCTAATCATCAATGAAAAAGAAAGATGGCTTTTGAATTAGGACTACTACTAAAACAAAACAAACAAAAAAACCCAACACTGTTACTGTGTGCTTCTGTAAGTCCCTAAGTTCTTCCAATAATCTAGGTTTTTGTTTTTAAGCCAGTATCAAATATTCTTTTGTAATACAGCTTCAGATCTGGTATTAGAGAGGTTTCTTTCTTTCTACTTCTTTCTATTATTTCTCTTGAGATTTTTGTTGCTGTTTTTCCTTCATTATCGAAAAAGACCATAGCATCAAGGAAGGATTGCCAAGACAAGCATGTGAATTGAATTTGAGTGAGGAGGTGCTGAATTAAGTCACCAGGCTCACTTTCTCCTCAGATCCATCTGGCTCCAGTGGCCAGTATAAATAGGGATGACTGGAGACTGTCCTGCATTTGAGGAAATCAGAGTAAAGTGACATGCCCGAGGTCACACAGCTAGTGAGTGGCAAGTGTCTGAGGCTGAATTCAAACTCCTGTCCTCCTGACTCCAAGGCCAGTGCTCCACCCACTGTGCCACCTAGTTGTCCCTGTTGAGATTATGAATATTATGACCCCTCCATATCAGCATAATTGTGCTTTTCTAACTATAAAGAAACCATTGGTAATTTGAAGGACAGGTCAATTAATAAGTCAATTAGTTTAGGTAGTATTGTCATTTTTATTGTATTGCTATTGCTACCATTTGATCGAGAGCACCTAATACTTCTTCAATTATTTATTTTATCTTTATTTCTATGGGAGGTATTTAACAGTTGTATTTATACAATTCCTGTATTTTGGTGAACTCTCAAATATTTGAAATATTCTGTAGTAATCTGTATGTAATTTTTCTTTCTAGTCCTTCCTGATGGGATGTATTGGTGAGATACAGAAAGAATGGGAATTTCTGTGGATGCATTTTGTATCTTGCTATTTTGTTGAAGTTGTTGTTCCAATTAATCTTTAGATAACTGCAGAATATTCTAAGACCATATCATCTGCAAAAGGCAATACATTTGATATTCTTTGCTATGTTCATCCCCTGAATTTTTAAGCCTTTTTATTCCTATGCGTATTATGTATAGGACCATATTATGAAATAATAATGGTAGCAATGGATATGCTTTTTTAAAATTTATATTTTGAGTTTCAAGTTGTCTTCCTCTCTAATTTTACAAACTTTGCAAGACAAATAATTATAGACTTGAGTAATAAAATGATGCAAGATGTCCTTGGTATTGCCAGATAGGAAGGTAAATACATGTGAGTAGGCTGAAATAGCCCAGATTTTTATGTGCTCTTTGTTGACCTTGAACTATTCCAACAGTACTGCCATAGTCTAATATATTCTCGTTGTGAAGTAAGGTTAAGTCCATGGAGGGTCTCATAACAAAGTGTGGATATCTTAGTAAAATCAATTCTGACCATAAGTGAGATATTAAGGTTACTACCTCAATTTATTCAGTAGTCTAACTGGTCCTGGTTGATTTCTACTTTTCACAGCCTCCAGGTTTCTAAATAGGTTCAAGTCATGCAGTGGTTTTCAGCAATTATATTTCTTCATTCCTTTCAGTGTTCCCCAATGACTTTCTATTTTTGAAAGTAGGAGAGACATATGGCTCCTGAAGTAATTATTTAATGGGCACTTATTAACCAATGAGAAGTACTGTTAGAGGTCCTGGGGGTGCAAGTATCAATAATTAAATGAAAACTATTCACAAGGATTTTTCATCCTATTGGGAAAAAATAACAAATACATATAAAACCATATGCAGCATCAATTTCAAGCTAATAAATGCAAATGAAAATATAGAAAAAATAATTAAACAAAGGAATTTTGAGAGGTTGGGCAGCAGCATTTTATGGAAAGAGGAATTATAAAAGGTGTCATGGAGAAAATGGTGACTGAGATACATCTTCAAAGAAGAGAAAGACTCTGTGAGACTAGAGTACGAAGGAAGAGCATTTCAGACGTGCAAGATGCACAGAGATGGGTGATGGAATGTCTTTATGGGGAACAGAAAAAAAGATCAGTTTTCCTGGATCCCAGAGTGTAAAAGGGAAGAGTAATATCCATCGCGAATGGAAAGACAAGTTGGGGCCAGGTTCTTCTGGACTTTAAAAGCTAAACAAAGGAGTTTGTGTTTGATCCTCTGAGCAATAGGAAGTAATGAGTTGGTTGAATAGATCAGCTACACCAAGAAAAATACTGTGGAGATTGAATTGGAATTAGACTTGAAAGAAGGAGATCAATTAGGGGCTGAAACTGTAATCTAAGTTTTGGGCAATCTGAAGCTGATCTTAAATGTGAGTTGAGTGAATAGAGGACTATATTGTGAAAGCAGAATACCTAATGAGAATTTTTCTTAACTATCCAGATATGAAAATGTTGATTGCTTTGAGGGCAGAGTTGGTATCAGTTTATTAAATCTGAATCTACCACTACTTCTATGGGTTTCAGGAAGAATTTAACTCTTTCTTCAACTTACTAGTGATATAATCTTGCAATAGCAAATCAACCTCCTTGGGAACAAATTTCCTCATCTTTAAAATGAAAGGTTTGGATGAGACGTCCCTGAGCTTCCTTCCAGTTTAATATCCAGGACCTATGATCCCATATCCAGTTTACTCCACTACTCCCAAAGAATCTAATCTAATCAATTCTAACCTTATCTAATCTAATCTGGCCTAATCTAATGTAATCTAATGCAATATCCATTTCTTCAATGGCCACTATGAACAAGGCAATTTAGAAGCTTGCATAGTAAAGAGGATAAGAGTGTTAGGTTTGGAGTTCTGAGAACCTGACTTCAAAATTCCTCCTTTGACAATAACTAAACTGTCCATCTAAGGTAAACCACAGGCTGAGTTTTATCTCCTAAATCCTAAATTGTTTCATGTGTCTAAGCCTGAGGTTAGAACCTCATTTGTGTGGGGATTCTTTGGCAATTTGGTGAACTCAATGGTTCCATTCTCAGATTACAATATTACTTTTTATATTTTAAAATTTTAAAAATTATTTAATTGTATTTTATGGAAGGAAATAATCATTTCCATAACATAACACTTTTTAAAAAATTTGATTGCACTTGAAACTGTAAATATATTATGTACAACTTGCTATTTCTTTTAAATATATAATAAAATTATCATGTACATTTCTTTTTTTAATTTCTTTTTTCTTTTCTTCTCTCTGCCCTGCCATAGAGGTGGCTAGGTAGCTATCTTTGGACCCATAAACATACCCACAAATATATATATATATATATATATATATATATATATATATATATATATATACACATATATATATATATAATATTATATGTGTGTTTGTGTGTGTGTATGAAATCATTCTATAAATCCTTCCATCAGTTCTTTCTCTAGATGCAGATAGTATCTTCATTCACATTTCCTTTGTACTTAATAAAGTTATTTTTAATAATCAAAATAACTAACTCAGGGCAGCTAGGTGGTGCAGTGGATAGAGCACCAGCCCTGGAGTCAGGAGGACCTGAGTTCAAATCCAACCTCAGACATGTAATAATTACCTGGCTGTGTGGCCTTGGGCAAGCCAATTAACCCCATTGCTTTGCAAAAAACAAAAAAAATAACTAACTCAAAGTTCTTAAAAGAATATTACTGTTACAGTATACAGCATTCTCTTGATTCTGCTCATTCTCTTTATTATTTCCTGCCAGTCTATCCATGTTTTTCTAAGACCATCAAGCTCATCATTTTTTATAGCACAAGAGCATTCCATTCCAATCATATGCCCACAAATGTTCAGTCATTCCCACAATTTCCAGTTCTTTCTAGCCACAAAGAGAATTGCTGTAAACATCTGAAAACATACAGGTTCTTTTCCTTTTTCCCTAATCATCTTTTTTGAAGGTCAAAACATATAAGCAATTTAACTCTTTGACCATAATTTCAGATTGCTCTCCAAAATGGTTAGATCAGTTTACAGTTCTAAGAACCAAGAATTAGAATCCCAATTTTTCCACATCTCCTCCAACAGTTTTCTTTTCCTCTTCATTTTGCTAATCAGATTAAAATCTTAAAATGCATTAAATGAAATGCATATGATGTCAATTATATTGAAATATTATTATTAAATAAATATATTTTAAAATTCAGGGATCCTAAGGTAGATATTCCTTGTCTGGGTGGAAAGAATGTAATGAGTGCATTATATGGAAATACACATACCAGGAGACTAGAAAGACATGGGAAACAATGCCTGCTCTTAAGGAGTCTATATTCTATTTATGAAATGAGAAGAATGCAACAAGAATTCAGCATGGACAACTTTTCCTTCTCCTTTACCTCTTATCATGCATTGGTACAGTGCTAAATGTTGAGGCTGAGACTGAATCTTGCCTCTGATGCTGACTGCTTGTGTGACCTTGGGCAAGTTGCTTAATTTCTCTGAGTCTCAGTTCATTTCCCAAATGACATGGCTGAATTGAACATCCTCTAAGATCTCTTTCATCCCTAAATCTATGTGATCTGATCATCTTCATCATGAAGTGTAGCATTAGATCTAGGGAGGCAAAAAGAAATCATACACATCTTTGACATGTTGATACACAGTATTTTCCTTAAACAACTTCACTATTAATAATTAGTTTCAGTGGAATGAGGCTCAAAGTAGAGAAATTACCTGCAGAATAACGACTTCAAATCAGGTTTCCAGACTCCAATATGAATTCCATTTAGTCCAAAAACACTGCCTTTTGAAGCAGAATGGACCACTGGTAGATGAAGGTGGTAAATATTTAGCAATTCAGGGAAGAAACTTGTGGAGGGAAAGAGAGGACTTAAACAATCTGGAACTAATAGAAATCAAAATAGAAAGACTTCAAGTCTTTATATAGCCACATAACAATATCGTATATATATATATATATATATATATATATATATATATATATATGTGTGTATATATATATATCTATCCATATATAATGTCATATATATATACACATAAAATCTGTATGTATGTATGCATATATAAATACAGTAAGCTTTGATCATCATCCCCAGGAACTGGCTTATTACCCTTCCACAATGCATCACATTCTGGGTTTTTTTCCCCCAATCTGTGACTTTAATTCTTTTCCATGTGTTCCCTTCCCTTGACATTTATTTTAATTCCTGAAGAAATGCTTTTCAGACTTTGGCACAAGTTACACACAAATATGCATACACACACATCACAAACCAACTGTCTGGTTTAAAATGAGAAAATGGGAAATTAGTTAATTATTTGGATTTTTTGGTGTTCCTGAGGCTAACCAATTTTAAATATACCTACTGCCCATATTACATTTATAAAAAATGTTTACTTTTAATCAAAAAGTTTTCTGTTATTCATATATACCCATAAGCTGTACAACTCTAATGCATTTATAAGTTGGCTTGGTTTTCTTATGCTATGCATTAATGCTTTAAACCACTCTTTGGAAAATCGTAATTGCCAAAATGTCAACTCCAAGTTTGAAGCAACTTGCAGGAATTATAATTACAAGGAATTTTATGCTTCTTGCCCTTAATTCTAAATGAATGCAGATATTAAAAGATTCCTTTGCATAAAGCCTTGAGATGATTCTGAAGATTTAAATGATGTCCACTACCTATATATTCAATGTTCAAACACAAGAGGGTGAAGCTATCCATTTATTGATTCTGTTAGGCACTGGTGATAGCTATCTTGTGCTTATCTTCAAGGTTGCTTATGTTCTAACAATCAGTAGAGGATGCTCAGGGAAATGTCAAGTTCTCTATGGTTCCAAGTCAGCCAGATATCTAGTTCTGTTTTTTTTAATAGGTGATATTTTTGGACTCATTAGTTTAGGTTGTGCTGTTATTGGGTTTATCCAGTTAGGCTCTTTACTTAGCTCCCAGCACTGGAAAAAACTCTGACCTTTTCCCTTCATATCACACACACACACACACACACACACACACACACACACACACACACACACACACACATATATGTGTGTGTATGTATGTATATATGTTAGCATAATCACACACAATCTTCATATAATGAAGCCAGTCCCCAAAGCGCCATTTGCCTACTTACAACTCTTTATTCATGGCCAGTCAAGAAAAACTAACAATGTAAAATATCAAAATAACTAGCACATAAGTGATGTGCCCCAGTTCTTTTTAAATACCGACAATCCCAACAAAGTCTATAGCCACGTCCCGAACTCGGGTTTTTAAGACACAGCTTCTCCCCCTTATTTTTTGCTTGTTAGTTTTGTAACTGCTCCCATCTAATACTGAAAAGGACCAACCGATGTGCTTTTCATGCATAAGCTAAGCTTCCCTCCTTTGTTTTTCTACTCACCAACTCTTGAAGGGTCAAGGTACAATCATCTGGAAAATTTGAAATGTGGTACCAGCTCCAGATTCTCTCTGCTCTCTATTCTGTCATTGGTAGGAATCTCTGATCCTGTTCTCTAGCTGCTATCTGGGTGATGGTTTCTTTTATGAACTATATAGAATTTCTTTCAATCCCCAGTGCCTTTTTATTACCTGTGGAGATGTGAATTGGGGTAAAGAAAAATGATGGAAGGCAAATTTGCATAAGTGAATGGCCAAAAGCGAATCTGGAAGCTCTTCCCATCCAACAAACTCAGATTTCTTTGGTATTTATTTTCTTACTGCTAAAACTGCCTAAATTTTACTTGCTGAGAACAATATGCATGTCAAACATAACAAGATAACAATTTATTATTTATGGCTCATTGGACCAACTATATCATCTCTGGAGCTCAGCCTCTGGGACTCAGTTTTCAAAAAATTGTGAGCAATGAACTAAACAACCTTTGAAGACACTTCCATCTCTGTATCCAGACCTAATGCTCCTACTGGTTGTGTAACTTCGGGTAAGTCCTTTACTATCTCCTGGACTCAACTTTTTCATTTTCCAAATTGAAGAAGGGGGTGTTGGATGAAATGACATTTAAATTTGCCTCCAGTCTCAAGATCTGTTATCCATGAGACACTTCTAGTCAAGGAAGACCTTATAAAGAATATGACTTTTTTTCCCCTAGCAGGGTTAATAGAAAAGGATATAGACTTTCTGTTAGAACAGGCTTGATATTAATAGTCTAAAAGTTTAATTCTATGCTGGCTTGACATGCGGTACTTGTGAGGCATTTGAACAGTTAGCAAAAAAAAGTTTAACTAAAGCATTCAGTAGCACCTACTTTCTAAAAAGTCATTACTTATTATTTCCATACATGATTGTATCTAGTCAACAGGTTATAGTGTGGTGTGTAATCTTCATATATCCACTAAGGAGTGAAGGCCTCCTGATTTGATGTTTGATGGATTTATAGTTGAATTTTTAAGTTGAATCGACATTGGAAGGGTATTTATGCTCTTCAGCAATCAGAAAGCTATGTCAAATTAAAGAAGGGTCAATCTAGTCCAGGGATAAATTTGGTGTATTTTAGAAAAAAATTAATCTGTGTTTAGTGGAGAGGAGGATTAGGGGGATGGTGGAAGAGGGACCTTTAGCGATTGGTCCTACCACAATGTCATTTAGTATGAGTCCTTCAAATGCACTCTTGGACAGTCAAGTGAAAGGGATTTGAAAATTTGAAAAAAATCAGGCATCACACACTCCTACCTTTTTCTTAATCATAGGTGGTTTATTTTTGCTCATGTTATTTTTGGATAGTGGTCTCTACTCTCCACTTTACCTTTTCCATGTGAAGCCAGCCAAAGAATTCTGAGTGATGACTCTAATATTTTCTTAATCTCTATATTGAGATGATATAAATAGAAGGAAGAAGTTCAGTAATGCATATAGTGGTCTTTCTATCCTGGGAAATTTTCTGGATAAGCATCTGTGGGTTCCTTCTTTGATGATTTTAGGACTTTATTTTTATTTTCTCCTTCCTTGCTTTCTTTCCCATTATGTTTTTGGTGCCTGACTGTCTCCCACTCCTCTTTTTGTTTTATCAGCACATTTTAATTTAATGTTCTTTCTTTTTTTTTCTTTTTTGTGTAGAGGATTTTTTACAAAGTGTTGCATTTCCCAGGAAGTGATCTAAGGATTCTTTTCAATAGGCCTGGTGCCTACACATCACCCATATCACAGATATTTCTTGCATAGCAGTCCAATTACTGAGGACACAAATCCCCTTGTCTCCAATGGCCTTCTGGATAGTAAAAATAAAAGTTAGCATTTGGATAATGTTTTAAGGTTTAATGTTTACAAAGTAATTTAGATATGTTCTCTCATAGACCAAAGAATGAACCTAATTACAGGTATTATTATCATTATTATTTGTTATTATTATTATTTCAATTTTATTGATGAGCAAACTGAGGCAGAAACAAACCACCTCTCCTTTTTTTCAGCTTTTCCTGACTGCAACTCCATTCCTTGGCTCATTAGTTGCCTAGATGCCCAGCATCCCAGTTGGTAAAACAAAATCTCTATATTGGACTGTTTTTGCCTTTGTGCCAGTCCCCTTTCCTATAAGACCTAGTGTTGTGGCTAGCAGAGTGGGCACTAGATAAATTCTTGTTCATTTCTTGATTGACATAATTAAAGAGGACCCACAGTACAAGACATATCTGATATAGAAATTGGATGCTTAAAGAAATAAAAAGACTGTAGGAAGAAATATTCTCAGTCAGCTGCCTATTACAAGGAAGGGGTGGGGCTGAATTTGGTATCAGAAGATCTTGCTTTGGAATTTTGGCATAAGTATTTACTAACTGATCTGGGGAATGAACTTTTCAACTCTCTGAGAATTAATTTCCTCGTCTGTAAAATTGAAGTTGGAATGAGAAGAAGTGACCTTCAAGGTTCTTTCTAGTCTTAGCCTATGAATTGTATATCAGGCTTAGGGCTCTCTTTACCTCTTTGAGATCTAAGGTATAAAGACTTTCCCTAACTCCCTAAATTATATTCTGATGGATTGAACCAGCTGATCTTGGTGCTCATATAATAACAAAAACAATGAAAAAGTCCAGAAAAATCTCATAGAAGACAAGAAAATGGGATATCCTTGTCTGCCCTTCCCTCCTAGTCTTAGATCCTAGAAATGTTCCCTAGCTCTCAGGAGTCAGTAGTTCCTCCACTGATAGTGTCTGGGGTTCTAGGGTGTTTTAGGACTGAAGAAGAACATTGATGTTCTAGTTCTCACCTCTTTCCTGGAAGTCTTAGATTTTTATAACTAAAAATTCCCCATTCTACAAAAAAGAAACTCAGACATCTTTTGCTTCATCTAACTTGTCCTTGGCCATTGATTGGGAGTGACCCTCCAGGCTTTGTTGGATAATCCAGCACCGCCATGACCTCCATGAAGTGGCCCACACTATCCCATTTTTTTCTTCATGAGAGGCAATCATAGATATATTGATTCAAATGTAAAAAATAGTTTAGAGGCTATCAAATTCAATGCTTTTATTTTTACAAGTGAGGAAACTGAGGAACACAAAGGCTAAGTGATTTACCCAGTGTCACCCAGCTAGTAAGTGTCTGAAGATTTGAACTCAGCTATATCTGACACCAAATCAAGTTCCCTGCCTTCTCTGCCATTCTGTATTTATAGTTGTATTTCTCTTTAAGTCAGCGTGAGATAAAAAATAAAACGACTCATGCACTCTCCAGAAATTTTTGAAAGGAAATATTAATTATGATTCTTTACTGAAAGACCTTTAGCTAGAGCATCACTTTATGGAACAGTTATAATTATTAGAAATGTTGCAATTTACAAAGTGCTCTACATATAAGAATATGCTGACTTTATGAAATAAATACATTTAAAGTCATTAAGTACCTCTCTAAGAAGTCATGTTTTAAAATGTTAATTTAAATAGATTCAGTAGAAATATACTCTGAACAGCAGTCCAAATTCATAGTTTAGTTTTAGCCCTATATGGGTAAAATACATCTCTGCTTGCATATCTACATGCTTATATAATGTGATACACATAATTATATACTATATATGTCACATGTTTTGATATACATGTGTATGCATGTGGCACATGAATGCACATATCCACATGCTCTGGCCTTAAAAATCCCAAAGTTCAACATAACTCAATGGAGGGAGGGGGCTCAAAGGTATGATTAATATAAATAATTACTGACCTGAAACCAAGTCACCATCGGTCAACCTTTTGGTGAATTCTGTGCCTAAGACCACAGGCAATTTACAATATTTAAAGTGGAGAGAAACCTTAGAGTTAGGGTCTTCTAAATTTAATGTTGAGAGGTCAAAAATAGTTGACTTGGCATGTCCCAAATCACAAATTAGGGTCAAAGGTTGGATTTAAATCCAAGCAATAAGTAGCAGAGCTGCATTTGCATTTATTTCCTCTGGTTTCAGCTCTAGTTCCATTTTGACTATAGCTACACAGACAAATGCACAGAATTCAGATCCAACTTGATCTCCCTCAAGGCCTCATTTGAGTCTCTTATTCTCATTCTTCCACCTCCCATTAGCTCCATAGGATTAGAGAATCCAGGAATCACAGAGCTCAAACTAATAATTATAACTTTGTCCTTAAGATGTTCCAGAGGATAGTTCTTCGGTATGGAATCATGATTAATCTTTTCTTTCAAATAAGTTTTGGAGTGTGCATTAATTCCATTTTGGGATCTTGGAGGCCATCAAAACCAAACTTCTCATTTGACACATGTGAAAAAAGAGCATCATGGGAATTAAGTGACTTGACCAGGACAGAGCAAGCAGCAGAGATAGGATTTGGAGGTAGCTCTTCAAGTTCTGTTCCACATTGGGACAACAGGAAAATGGCACAGTCTCTCAATCCAAGGGGCTCAGCCATACCCCTTTTCTATGTGATGTAAGGTCAGAGTAGGAGGCAACTAGTGCCTTTGTCAGGGATACAGCTAGAAGCTGCTTCTATCTTTGCTGAAGAGTTTAGCTGCCCTCCCTCCCTATTTGAGATAAATTCATTGCATATGGATGACTTTAGCGGAGTAGAAAAGACAATTATAGGTGAACATAACTCAGAAATATACAAAATAAGTTTTTGAGTATATACAATGTCATCAGCCCTCAAATTAATAGTAATAATAATAATAATAATAGCTGATATTTATGCAGCACTTTAAATTTGCAAATTAAATTGCATTCATATTTGATCATCATTGTGATAGAAGTGCTATTATTACCCTTATTTAGCAGATAGAGAAATTGAGGCGGAGGGCTAAAATGACTTTTCCAGAGTCCCAAGGTAGGATTTTAACTCATCTCCTTTACATTCATGATATTAAAAAGCATATAGGAGTTTGTCTTGCCATTCCGGATATTCATTGGCATTTTTCACGCCAACTTATAAGAGAAGGGAGGGTGGAGAAAGGAAAGGCCATCTTACAAGAAACTAGGTAATTGACTTAACCTTTTTTATATGTCTTTAAAATTGAAAGAAGAAAATGAGTCAGAAGAAAATGTTAATGAAGTGATTAAAGATCTTAAGACTGGAGTCCCTGTTTAAATACCCAGAATTATTATATTAAAATGGAGTCTATATGCAAAAGAATTCATCAAATAATGGGGCCCTTTGTTCTGAAATCCCCAAAAGATATAATATTCAAATGAAGCTCACCTAACCCCAAATATTCTGAACATTATTTATGCTATGCTTACATAATGAAGAAGTGCAAAGAGTTTAAAATAGAAACACTTTTGAAAAAGGAAATAGAAATAAGAGGATGGTTAAAAAAAAGGAGGACTTCATTTCCCATGGAAGGTTTCAAGCATATTGATTGCAAGCACCAAGTCATTCTTGCTTTTAAGATTTTCATATCTTTTATTCACTGGCTGTTTAGCTGGGAATAAAAGCATATTCTCTGATCTGTGGCAACTCTGAAGAAGATGCTCCCGAGTCGATTGCATGAGTCAGACCCAAGGGAGGTTTGAAGCTCCCTAGCTACAAAATTCTCTGCCAGGTGGGTAGAGCAAAGTCATTGCTCTTTGTCCTTACTTATACAAGATTCCCAAGTACCTAGCTTTTACTGATATAAGCCTGAAAAAAAATCCAGAGTGCTCATTGATTATCTGAGAATACATTTTATGATATTAATTATAGTTTTCTTTCTGGGACTTTGTCCATCTTCTTGTCTCCTACAAACATAGCTTGATTTTATCAGCCCGTGAATGACTTCTGACAATTTTAGTCCACCTTGATTTTGGTCTTCCCCAATGTCTTTGGCGAACCTATTTTCTGAATGAGGATTGGGGGAGAGCTGACAGCCAAGGCATAAGAAATAAATCAGAAATACTGAGAGAACAACAGCTCCCTTAACTTCTTTCAATGTACCTAGAAAAGTTCATATATTGAAGGATGCAGAGTAGGTAAGAGTGTGGTAGAGCAGAAAGAGTTGTTAAAAAGTAGAAACAACTCTAGTCTATGGACATGCAGGTCAAATGCCAACTCTGATAATTGCTTCTATTGTGACCTTGGTCAAGTTATTAACTCCTCTAGGGTTCAAATTCTTCCTCAGTAAAATGAAAGGGCTGGAAGAGAACATCCTGTCAGGTCCCCGCCTGCTGCTAAAGATCAGCATTCCTAAGATGCTGAAATAAAGCTTTAATTCTGTTTGCGTGTGTGTGTGTGTGTTTGTCCATGAACCTGTTATGCCATTAATATGTTATGATTGATGAACAGCCATCTTATTTCAAGAAAACAAAATTGTCAGTGGTTAATTCATTTCATAACAATTTATAAAGTGTATTTCATATTCCAGGTATTGTGAGATCATAGGATAATGGAGAGGGTTGGTTATTGAGGATACAAAGAGAAAAGTTAGAATTCCCTTATCTTTAAGGAACTTACTTTGTTTTGGGAAGAATCATCTTGTCCACAGATCAATAAACATAAAATATATAGAAATTCAAAGCAAAAGCAGCCTGGGGAAGAGGGAGTGAGGGGAAAGTTTTTCCAAGGGCTTAAATAATCAGATTAATTTATTATTTTCATTAATAATATATGCTTTGAGATTATGCCTTCATTAGTATAGGAAATTTCCAATGACAAAACTTAATTCCACTCTCATGATAGTCATTGGCTCTGCAACTTAGTCTCTTAAGAGAGTGCTTAGGCGTACAGAGAAAAAAAAAGTGAATTTCTCAGGGTCATATAGCCAGTATGTGACAAAGGCAGGACTCAAACTGACCATGTATCTCAGGCTCAATCTTCTATCTCTTATATAATGATGCCTCCCTAAAAATACAAATCACAATTCATCTGTTGGATTTGAATGACCTAATCAAATAAATTGAGATAAGAGTGGTCATGTACTTAATACAGCACCTGGCACAAAGTAGGCTCTTAATAAGTTTTTGGTTACCAATCTTCCCAATCCCCGATGAGTCTCTTTTTTGTTTTTACCTATGTGACTTAATCCAGTGGCTTAATCTCTTTGAATATCCATTTCCTGATTCTAAGACCACTGAGGGCATTCCCCCCCCACCTCTATCCTCTAATCTATGATCCATGATAGATCAGAACTCTGCTTGAACTGATCCAGTTATGGGTTACTTACTCTCTGATGAGATTTCATGTTGCAAAGGAAGTTCTTATATTCAATGTGATTTGTCTTCCCAGTAACTACTACTCATTGATCCTAATTCTTCCCTTTGGGACTGAACAGAGTGAGTTCTACTAGTCTTCCATAGAACTACCAATTATTTAAAGTTATTTGAAATATCCCTGGGGCGGCTAGGTGGCACAGTGGATAAAGCACCTGCCCTGGAGTCAGGAGTACCTGGGTTCAAATGCAGTCTCAGACACTTAATAATTACCTAGCTGTGTGGCCTTGGGCAAACCACTTAACCCCATTTGCCTTGCAAAAACCTAAAAAAAAAATCCTTGCCCAAGTCTAACCTTTTTTAAACTGAGTAAGAACAGTAAATTCTTCCTGTACTTTTTTTATATGATGTGTTTTTGCTGCTGTTGTTTTTAAACTTAGACCAGACCAGAACACTCCAGTTGTGGGCTGACTGGTGCCATATTCATTAAGTTTAGTTTTTCTTTTGTTCTAGATGATATATTTCTATTAATATACTTTAATCCATTCTAATATCACTTTCACGTTTTTAGCTTCTCAAGTCACATTTCTGAATCACATGGAGATTATAAGGATATAAAGCAATCAAAGGTTGGATAAGCACTAGTCTGGTGGATAATGTAGAGCTGCTAACACATAATAGTTGGATTAGAGTACTATCCATGACCCTTGGTCCTGAAATTTTCTGAATCTGTGAAAGCCCTTGGGTCAATTTTTCTTTTTACATTTTTGGCTTTTAAAACATATTTTCATTTACACACACACATATACACAAATATGTGTATATTATACATACACATATATTTTTTCCTAATTAATCCATAGTTTCTTCACTTCTTTCCATTGCAT
Source organism: Macrotis lagotis (assembly GCF_037893015.1). Classification (NCBI taxonomy): domain Eukaryota; kingdom Metazoa; phylum Chordata; class Mammalia; order Peramelemorphia; family Peramelidae; genus Macrotis; species Macrotis lagotis. The sequence goes on along the minus strand of NC_133663.1, from coordinate 24,706,734 downwards.
AACATTTGTAATTCATTCTCATTTGTTGCAATCCTTTTGAATTCTGATTTTGATATTCAATATTTCCACCATACATCCTTATAGATTTAGAGCTGGAAGGGTACTTAGAATATAATGAATGAATAAATTAATTGCTAAGCATTGACAATTTGCCAAGTACTGAAAGCCCTGGGGACACAAAGAGCAAAGTCTGATAGCCCCTTCTCTCAAGGAGCTTCCATTCTAATGTGGGAGACAAAAGCATATGGACCATTTCAGCTGTATATCTGACAGACATGTCCCATGACCTTTAGGGTGCAGGAGAAAGCAGATGTTTATGATCATAACAGTTCTATTGTTGAATGGTGGCCTTAGAGACAATCAAGTCCAACCCTCTCTCAATTTTCCAAATGAGAAAATTGATGCACAGAGAGTTTATATGATTTGCCACAGTCATGTAGCTAATGTGTCTCAGTCATGATTCAAATCGAATCCTCCAAGTCCCGTTTCCTCTATATAGGAAGGTTATTGTGCATCTTAGTTTCCTTAGATTTGGGCCATATGTGCCATCTTCAATGTCTTCACTTATGTTATTGATAACAATATTGAACAGGACTAAAATGAATATTGAACTCTTAATTACACCAATCAACACTTCATTCTGGTTTCTTTGACATGGATCTCTTCATCATCATTTCTCAGCTAGCTTTGTGAGCATCCAACCCACATTTAAGTACCTCATTGATGAGGTTATTGTGAGAAATTTGCTGAATGCCTTTAAGAAATACAGATATTTCTATTTTATTAATCTGATTAGGAAGCCTCAAAAAAAGGAGGGTAATGTTAATTTGTCATATTGGTCCCTTTATTATCAATCACTGTTTCCCTTCTGAATTGCTTTCAAACTGTACAATCATCTCTTGTGAACTGATGGTGAATCTCATTAGTGTACAGCATTCACCATTTGCTTTTATGAAATCTGAGGCAACATCTCCTCAGTTTATACTCTTGTCTTCTCCATGAGTTTTCAAAGATGATGTTTGAAGTTCTCTTAGACCTTAATAGGTGAGTGAAAATGGTAGCAAGGAAAGGAGAGAGAGGTGCCATAAAAGAAAGATATTTCAGGCCTACTTTTTGTAGGTGACAAGTTATCAATCAATGAGACCTTGTATTTCCTCCATAAAGCTCTTCCTGCTTGTGATAGTTTTTTGATTATTTTCTTTGCCATCTAAAAATCACAGAATCTGCATTGCAAAGGGTTTCCTTAGGGAATATCTAGTCTAACTCATATTCTTAAAATAGTGCCCCAAGGATATACAAATAGTTGTGCAGCCTTTGTTTGAAAATCATTACATCCTAAGGCAATCCAATCTACATTTGGATTGGGACCCTTAATGATTAGGAAATTTGTCCTTATATCAAGCCTAAATTTTCTGTATTTTGATACTTCCTCTTCCTATAGGCCTTTACTTGAAGACCACTCTAACTTTTCCCCTTTCTCTTCTATTGTCTAGGAACAATCACATCAATTCCCTCCAATTGATCCGAATCTACTATGGACTGAAGTTGAATCTTTTCACCCTTTTTGTGTCTTCTTCCAACTATTCCCCTTTTCATTAATTGTGTAGCTAATGATTCTAACTGAATGACTTTCTGCTTTGGTTTGGTTCTGCTGAGTTAAGATATAAAAGAAAATTATAGAAGAGAATGGAAAGAGAAATGTTGCTTATATTTATGGAATAATAAAGGATTAAGTTACAGTCCCCAAGGCAATCTAAGTGTTACCTATCTTGAGACCTCCCAGTTCAGTTCCTTAGGCAGAACACTAATTCTCAGAAGTTGGTTAGAAGCTTTACAGGGAGAAAGAAAAAAAGGGCTAAGCTAAAAATCCCCTAACCCTAGGGTATGTGCCTTCTGGTGGAATTAATTACCCCTTATCTTTATTAAAGTAGAATATAATTTCTTTTTTTTTTATCACAAAAGGATTATCCTTACTCAAGGTTACTTTAAAGGAATGATATTTTATGTTAATAAATATATGTTTCAATCTTTTCAAATCTTAAAATGTTCTATAAATAATAGGAATTAAAGTCTAATGAATGGCATAGAGAATAGAGGGCATTCCTTGAAGGTGGGAAGACCTGGGTTTCAAGATAACCTCTGAAACATATTGATGGTATGACACTGAGTAAGGCACTTAATCTCTTAGTATTTCAACAACTTTATGTTACCATAGATTGAAAAGAAGGTGCTAACTTGCATTTATTGATGGTGTTTCCTCATCTGGAAGTTTGCTATGCTGATAAATATGACAAGTCTAGTCTATCTCCCTAACATTAAGCCCTTCAGGCTTATTTGGAAGTCATATGGAGATAAGGATTTTGTTACTGATTAAATGTTCTGCTATTTTATATTCAAATAAATACATGCTGAAGGCAAGGATTTATTTTGTTGTTGTTTTATTGGTATATAGAAAACTTTTTAATTTTTACCCTAACTTTAAATTCTTCTCTCTGATATTGGGCAAAATGGGTCCAATCCTTCTTCTGAATGACAGATATCAAATAGTCTAGTAATCAGATTCCTAAGGATTCTTTACTCCAGATTATGCATACAGCCCCAGTTCCTCTATTAGATCCCCAAATGGCAAAGTCTTTAATCCCCAAACTACAATGGTTGCTTTCCTTTGCACACATTCCATTTTTATCAAATTCTTTAAATCATTACCTGCACAACTGATCATAAAATTCTGGATTTGATCAGATTAGAACAGAACATAGTGAGATTGTAACTTCCTTTACCCTGGACACCTTGTCATTGTTAATAGAGCCTTATATTCAAAAAGCTTTCCATGACTCCACCCTACCTCAGTACTTACCTTCTTCTGAGTCTCTCCACAGTCATCATGTACCACATAGTTGTATTTCTTTTTTGAACTTACTATATACTATCTTGTCTGATAATTCTGTTTCTGTCATTTTCCTTTTAGACTGTAAATTCTATTAAGGCAAAGATTATTTTACTTTTTAGTTTTTTTCTCTCCCACAGTATCTATCACTATGTCCTATATAATCGGCACTCGATATGTATTTGTTGAATTAAATTGGCATAATCATGTTTCTATGTGCTACAAGCTAATTTGGAATGTAAAAGGATACAGGGGAAATACAGAGTAGTGTGATTTTCTGAGGAGTGAAAGATAATTTTCAACAATGGACATCAGAAAAAAATTCATGGAAGAGTGGGTATTTGATCTGGATCTTGAAGAGAAATTCTAGCTTAGTTTTATCTTTATTATCTCTTTTATCATGCTAGATCAAACAAGATAACAAAAATAGTTGGCTAAGTGAGGGAATGCCACTGCCTAAGAAGAGGCTTCCCACACTTAAAGAATTTAAATGCCTTATATATCTCAACAAACAAACAAAAAGTATGTATACAGTGGGATAGAGCATTTGATAATTCCAGATTTTACCACAATGTCTAGAATTAGGTATCCTTTCATAAAATACAATTTCTGAGATAAGAACAAAAACTTAAATATTACCTTAGAATTGCTTACATTAATCTATCTTTATCAGCAAGATAGTTTATTCCTGGGCACTTTGAGGAAAAAGTGGGATGGATTTAAGGTACTGAAATGAGAAAAAGAGCTTCAAATAAAGGGTTGCAATGGTAGTAAACAGTTAGCAATTACTATTTTAAGATTTGTATAGTTCTTTATTTTCTCTTATTAGATTCTCACAACCACCATGTCAGGACCATTCTATTTTATTCCTTTTTAAAAAGATAAATGAATTGAGACACCATGAAGTTAATAATTTGCCTAGAATCACATAGTTATCAAGTCTCTGAGGCAGGATTTGAACTGAGTTCTTGTCAACTCCAAGGCTAATACATTATTCACTTTGTCATCCAGATGCATAAAATCCAGGTGTTTCAGTCAAACTGCAAAGATTTGCAAAATACTTTATAGGTGTTTTCTCAATTAATTCTTTTAATAATGTTGTAAGATAGGTTTCATTTTTCTCCTTAGATTTATAGGAGGAAATGGAAACCCTGAAATGGTCAATGACTTGCTCACTGGCCCAGAGCGAGTGAATATTAAAGGTGAAATTATCTCCCCTACCTTTTCATCCAGTGTTCTTTCCACTAAACTATTCTGTGAAGGATTCTGATAATATGAGAAGGGGGAAAGTATTGCACAACTGACTAGAGTGCTGTCTTCAAGTAGGCCTTGGGAAAGAAGCATACCATGGCTAAAGGTTCTATGTTTAGAAGTACATGGAGAATTAAGGTAATTATATTGATAGGTGAAGGAAAAAAACCAACAAAAATCTTTTCATCTGAATGATTCAGGTACTTGCTTGAATTATCTGGGTAATTGCTTTTGTAGATTAAATTTCATAAAAAGAGCAGACCGACCTGTGCGTCCTTTCATTTTATGAGGCTGCAAGTAGAGGTCGGTTAAAATAATGGGTTTTGTTGGCAAAATAACCACATAAATTAAGTATGAGGATAGCTAAAGTCTATTATATCAATTACAAAAATTAATATCTATTGAGGTCCAAATAAAGCAGATTAATCTTCTTGTCAACATAATGATAAATAAATGAGATGGTGAAGTTTATAGAAAACGAAAACATCTGTCATTGCGATTGGTTTACATTAGCATGGGACCTTCATTTAGATTTAAGTTTGTAAACAAATTGTGCACGGTGTGAAATTCTAAGCAATAGAATGTTCTTTTCATTCTATAAATATGCATTTGTGCTCAACCAAGGATATCAAGAGAGAATTTGTACTTCTCAAAAATAAACACATAGAGATGAAGGAGCCTAAAGGAGACGTGTTGTTCCTAATGATGTAGACAATTGGACAACTGTATGATTAGTCAAAATGACTAATCTCTACAGAGAAACATTCAAATATGCTTCTATACGTTGAGGACTTAATGGATGACTTCCAAGAAGCGAATGTCAGCTTCTCTGATGATTGCCTTGGTCATGATTTAGGCTTTGTCTACAGGTTGCTAACACAATTGAACTAAAAGTGAAACATTTGTTCTTCACCTAAAGAACTGGTATTATGTCTATACAAAAATGACTGAAATATTATGTTAACTACTTGTTTTGATAACATCTAAACTCAGACCTAAACAAGGGAATACTTGGGCAAATGATATTTAACTACATTCTATTATGCTTCCTTATTAAAGTAACTTATTGAAAAATCCCTATATAAAATTAAACCAAATATATTTAGTTGCCCATCACAGTCCAAGCCTATCTTTTAAACACTAGTAATATTCTTCAAGTGGCATTATGTGACTGGGGATCATAAAACATCATGATTTTCGGAGAAATAAAATTGAAAGTTATCTAAAGCATAATAGAAAATATGTGGTGGCTATAACACATTATCAGAAACAATATGGAACTAGGAAGAAATAGAAAGGATAGCAAAAAAGAAAAAACAAATTGTATGTTTTTACATAGAATGGGGAAGATGTTTGATAAAGAATCTGAATCCTTCACTGGAATCCAAGAGGTTGCTGTTGCTCTATTCTTTGTTCTTTATTTTTGAAGAGGGCCAATGACATCTTGGGATGACGTCTTGATTTGTGTGTGAATTGGATTTAAATGAGACCAAAAAGAGAAGGGAAGAGAAAGAAAGAAGGAAGCTAAGAAAAAGAAGGAAGAAAAGAAGATAGGAAGGAAAGAAGGAAGGATGAAAGGAAGGAAGGAAAGGAGGAAGGAAAAATTGGAAGGAAGAAAAGAATAAAGGAAGGAAGGAAGAAAGAGGTAGAAAAAATACACAAGAGTCCCTTCAGAGCATTGGACAAATCATTTATAATGTTTGGATTGGCACTGACAGGAATAACATTGCATAAGTAGATATTCCAACTGGAAATATTGAGCTTAAAAAGTGCACGCTTTATTGACTCCACAGCTCTATTAAAGTATGAAACTGTTACTTATAAAATAAAGAAAGATTTGAAGTTCTTTAATAAATGTGATGGATTATAAACTATACCAAAGCCAAAGGAATGACTTGCCATATCTGGAATATGTACTAGCTTGTCAAAAGAAGGGAAGTTGACAGCAAAATTAATGTAGGCTTAGCTATTCTTTTATGTGAACTTGTGGGTGTGTATGTATGTATGTATGTATGTATGTTTATGTGTGTGTTTTAATCCATTGGATCTAAAATTTGCAAAATCACAATCTATAGAAATGAATTTCTGACTTCCTTCAAATTATAACAATTTGCCATTGTTGGTTGAGAAGACATGAGGATATGAAGTCATTATAAATTTTAATTGAGGTTTCTGGTTCTTTTATCACATGTATTCATAAGTTTTTATGGTATATTTGCTATTTTCATTATGAAAGCTCCTACACACATCATATCCAATGTCATACGCCTCCATCCTCCCCTCTAAAAAAAACTGTAGAGAATTATGACAATTTTTCCTTACCTAAGAAGTTCACTAGAATCAGGTCTTTTTTTTTTTTTGGTGAGGGAATCAGGGCTAAAGGACTTGCCCAAGATCACATAGCTTGTGTCAGGTGTCTGAGGCAGGATTTGAACTCAGATCCTCCTGACTCCTGGGTTGTTGCTTTATCCATTGGCCACCTCACTGATCCAAGAATCAAGCCATCATTCCTGTATACTGCAACTTTGAATAGAATGTAAGCATCCAGGAGATAAGAATAATTTTCTTTTTCTTCTTATTTCCACATCACAAAAAGCACAGTGCTTTATCCAAAGTAAATGTTTGCTTGAATTAAATTTACCCTGTGGTCTTTTAAAAATATCTACAATAACTATATAGTTAGAAACAATCATTTTGTACAATGTAGCTATGGACAAATCAACCTAATTTGACACATTTCTTTATTTGTATTTTGTAAATTTTGTTTTCATAAATCCATACCAATTTAAACAATGCAACTGTACTCCAGCAATAGCGCATTAAAAAGTGGTTGTGACTAACTGAACATTATTAGGCTTTACAGTTTTATTGGCTACTGTTTCTTTATAAAAAGTAAAACAGTGTGATCTGATGTCATCCTATTTTATTTACTTTTTATTTGTTTGCTCATTTGTTTGTGTATTTATAGATTTATTTATTTTCTCAATTATTTGTAAAGATAATTTTCAACATTCATTTTCATAACGTTTTTCTCCCCCTACCCTTCCCTCTTCTCATTCTTGGATAGTAAGTAATCTGTACAATCTGTGCTTTTTGATCTGGATTTTGGTTCCACTAAACAATATCCTCATTTAAATAGTTGTGTTTATTGTGTTGATTGTTTTGTTTTTTCTATATATGATTTTTGTAATCATTATATCTTACATTAAAATAGCAGTTACATAATTCCAGTGGTTATTTTTTACCTTTTTTTTGGAATCCCCAAAATTTAACATGCTCCCATCGGGAGCAAGAGCTTAGTAAAGATTTATTGTTGTTGCCACTTTCTTTTTCATTCTATGTCCATCGCTCTATATCTGTTGCCATGTCTCTTTGAATTCTTCATATCCCTTGTTTCTTACAAATTAATACCATTTCATGACAGTCAAATATTGTAATTTGTTTGACTATTTCTCAATTAAGCAAATCACTTTTGCCATTTTATGGTTATGCTTCATAAAGGCAAAAGATGAACAAACATAAAGGAATATTGGCCCAAAGATAACAGAAGTATAAAGCCTAGTGTTTTAATGGAAGTGACTCCAAAAGAGCTAAGCAAGAATTGATTGTAGTAGACATGAATACATCTAGTTTTGAGGTGACATTCCCAGTGTATCTGTGTTTTGGTCATATATGTCTAAGAAAGTATTATGAACTTGACTACATTGCCAAGAAGCCTGAAACATGGAATATAACAAGGGATAGGGAATGAAAACTTGTCCCATACTATGAATGACAGCTATGTCCATCATAATGCCTTCTAAACTTTCCCCTATTTTTATAAGAATAACAGAGTCCAAAGGATGTATACAATCGATAGTTATACAAGTTTGATACATATATATTATTTAATTCTAGGAAGATCAATTGAATTGTCATGATATTTGGGGCAAATTAAAGATAGTCTTATTTACTGAATAGTTGAGATTATTATGGAGAAAAAAGAAGAGAGTAAAGTTAAAAGTAGAGCAATGGGTCAACAATGGGAAATGCAGATGAAACATCAGTTTTTTCCCTTCTTGTCATGAGGCAGCTCTTTATTTCCAAAACTTTTGGTGGCTAGGTGGTGCAGTGGATGGAGTACTGCCTCTGGAGTTAGGGGTACCTGAGTTCAAATCTGGCCTCAGACACTTAATAATTACTTAGCTGTGTGGCCTTGGGCAAGCCACTTAACCCCATTGCCTGGCAAAAACTAAAAAACAAAAAACAAAAAACAAAAAAAAAACACCTTTTGCTAAAAAATTGCTATATAAGGTTCTGTGTCAGACACTGGAAATATGAATTTAAAACAAAGCATCCCATGCATCTAAAGAATTTATTTTCTGAGGGGCACCCAGGTGGTGTAATGGATAAAGCACGGGTCCTAGAGTCAGGAGTACCTGGGTTCAAATCCTGTCACAGACACTTCATAATTACCTAGCTATGTGGCTTTGGGCAAGCCACTTAACCCCATTTGCCTTGCAGAAAACCTAAAAAAAAAAAAAAAAAAGAATTTATTTTCTGCTAAACCTATAAACATTTTTTGGTCTTTTTTTTTCTTTTTTTATTGCCAGGCCAACAAAAGTAAATGTCCACCTACTGCTTACATGGCCTTATATAGAGACAATATAGGTGGCTGTTTTCTTATAAAATGTGAGATTGTAGAAAGACTCAACACATACACCTACACACACACACACACACACACACACACACACACACACACACACACACACGACCTGTTTTTGCAAAAAAGAAACCACAAACATTTTATTGCTCCACTGTTGTGCCACTAGATGTTCAATGAAACCCAGGCCCTGAGATTGTGATAGGCATCAACCCTGAAGAAAGCTTTTTAAAAGGTCAGGTCACCACTGATGTCCTGATATTAATAAAGAAAGGAGAACTTCATTTAGGGAAACCTAGGCAAACTTGAGGAGGTTAGTATCAGATGAGAAGTAAACCTAAAGTTCTTATTCCAGAAATTACATGAGAGATGAAGCATCCTGAGTATATTAAAATTTTGTGAAGTATTGGAATAAGTCAAAAAACAGAAGAAACTGGCTGGGAAGGGTGAATGTATGAAAGAAATTGAGAATTAGATTTCCTAGGAAAAAGGAAATGAGATAAAAAAGTAAATGAGGAAGATGAATAGGAAAAAGGTGAGAGGAAAGGGCATAAGGGGAAATTACATGTATCTTGATGTTTAACATATGTTTTCCTGGGAAAAATATGCATGATATTTCTCTCATTTTGCATGTGTTTCAGTGATTGCATATGAAGAATAGCAAATGTAAACATTGACAGAGATGTTCCGATGGGGTCAATATCCTCAACCAATACTCTTATTCTCAGTCAGATTCCAAAAGAACTTGCATTTCAGTGTATGAGATTTTCCTAAGGGTAAATAAGGCAACAAGGGAGGTATAAAATGGACTCCTTTGACCTATATAAAAATTGGAGGAAGATGTTAATGATGGAAAGAAGTGAGAATGGGTTTTCTGAAACTCATGTAACTATATATATATATATATATATATATATATATATATATATATGTATTATGGTGAAGGTTCAGTTCAGGGAATCTATTGCCAAGAAAATATCAATAAAGGGCAAGGAATTTATAACCAGAAGAAGATAAGAATACATTACAATACATTTATTGTTACAGAAAAACAGTACTTGCCCAAACATTATATACAAATGCACAGTTAAAGTGACTTATCTCAGGACTGTTTCTATCAGAATGCCATAAAAAAAAAAGAGAGAGAAGAATGAGATCAGGATCAAAACTCACATCTACAAAATACTTTGAGGTTTAAAATGTACTTTATCTTCAATGTCTCATTTGTTATAGAAAACAAATTGGTGCTGTAGTTCTTAAATATTATTGCTATTTGATTGATGAGCGATCCAGAGACACATAGCTGCCAAGTATCTTCAGCAATAATTAAATCCAGGTCTCTCCCACTCTAACTAGACCAGGAGTTGAGTTTTGAAGAAAGGTCAATATGAATGACTTTTTGTGGCATGGAGCAAGGAAGAGTCTTTCCTGTCAAGGACTTTGATGTTTTGACAAAAGATGTCACAAAAGTTCTCTTGACTTATGGCTTTTACTGATTTCCCACACAAACAGTAATAATTTCATAATAGATTAGAGTATTTGAAAGTTAAACTTTAAAAATCAAGCAGTCCTAGCAGTTTTACAAAATCAAAAGATCCACAGATCTTTTGGATGTCCTTGAGACAGTTTTATGGAATCTTGGATGTTAAAACTTTTTCTGATAATACACATATTTCTTAAGGTACAATTCATCAAATATAAATTTAACTAATCTAAACAAAAGTTCTTTGCAAAATCCTCAATAATTTTTAACAAAATAAAAGGATCCTGTGATGTGTCCAAAAACAATAGAAAGATCAGTTTATTCCCTTCAAAATACAGATGAGGAAAATTCTACAGAAAAGGTCGTGTTGTCCAAGGTCACCTGATGAGTTAGTCTCCAAATCAAGATCAAACATTTTTGATGTTTATCGCAGGCAAAGCGTAAGATAATGTATGCTAAAAGTACCTTGTAACGTGTAAAGTATTTTGTATTGCAGGCAATTGGAACAAGTTATAGCTTATTGGTATTAAAGTCTCATTGTTCCCACGTGAAGAACATGCCTGGAATTTGGCTGATCCTTCTTGATTTGCATTTATAGCCTCATTCTTCATCTGGGTTGGTTGAATTGGTAAGGTTTTATCAACTGATAATAAAAAAAATGTTTTGATAACCAAGAGGCCATTTCATTTTATGGGCAAAGGTTGGTCGGTCCTAGAATTTCAGATTTTTTTTCTTGTACATGGCACACTTATTTTTAACCTGATATTTAAGTGGATTTTTCCTAAAAATTCCTCAAGAATTTGATGTTTGCTTAATTAAATATCACTCAGGAATTCATATAACTGTACTCCCCAAGTGTGTCATTTATAAGTAAAGAAAGTGATTTTTTTTTCTTGGTTTCTATCTTCCTCACCTACCCTCCTGCCCCATCCTCATTCTCTGCCTATATGACACAGTGGACTGAGAGATGGACCTGGAGTTAGGAGGACCTGAGTTAAAACCTAGCTTCAGATTTGACTGACTGATCAAGGTTATGCTTATTAGCTATATGATACTGTAAATATCTTTTTAACATCTGCCTCAGTTTCCTCACTTATACATAGTGATAATAATAAATTCTACCTCCCAGAGTGAGGATAATGTTTGCAAAATGCTTAGCACTAGAGGCTATTTGATTTTCTTCTGTCTTTGTCTCTCTGTCTCTCTTTCTTTTCTTCTGTGTCTTTCTGTCTCTGTCTCTAGAATCTGGGTGCAAGAGCTTTCTCTGTGTGACCTTGGTCAAGTCACTTCACTTCTGAACTTTTTAGGACACTATTCAGTTCTGTAGATCTAGAAATTATAGAACAATTGAAAAACCATCATCCAGAGTAATTTTTTCTTCTGGGAACTGCCTACGGTCAAATTACAGATGTTGTCTCTATGATTTTCCAATATAGAGATCTACTGATGAGTAAAAGTCTTGGAAAGCTTAAATGTATTCAGATGAGGACAATCAACAGCAAGTATACTGTAAGGTCTTGATATCACACTATGTCAAGATTTGTTAAAGGATTGTTTAGTTTAGAGAAAATAAATCTTGGGTACAGGAGGAGGGGGCACAATAGCTATCTTTGAGTATTTAATGAGCTTCACATGGGGGATACCTTAGTATGCTTTTTAATTTGACCCTAGAAGGAACCACAGTAGCTGCAGAGAAGCAGGTCTAAACTTGATGTAAGAAAAGACAAAAACTGAAGTAAAATAAAATGTTAAAAATTCTTCCTAATATGTATGAATCATCCAAAATGGACTCCCCTCAGACTTACTTTGTGGGCTTCACCTAAAGCTGGACTATCAAGTTCTAGGAATATTGACAAGGAATTTCTAGTCAGGAATGGTTGTTCGTGAGGCTTGTGAGATTCCTTTTGACACAGCCTTTGAGAGTCTGTGGTGTTGAGAAAATGTTAGATTTAAATTTTCTGATGGGGTATTAACGCATTCTACATTATGTATGCTTAGACCTTTCCACAATAAGCAAGGGACCTGTAGAAAAAGTCTTCCCTGTGCCATCCCCTCCCTCTTTGGATAAGTGAATATTGGTTGAAAACTACCAATGATGCTATTCTTTGTTTGGGGTAAGGGAATACATTGCGCTCTCATGGGGAGATAAGGTGTGAGGAGTGGGGACTTGGTAAACAAATAATTGATTGGATTTATGGAAAATTCCCAGAAATAGAATATATTCTGATAGTCATAAGAAGTGTTTCACAACTCATTCACACAAACAACAGGCACTTGTCTCTCTCTAGGTTCTCAAAAGGCATTCTGTTGTTCCTTTGACATTGTGTTAGTATTTGTTTTAATTCTGAGACTAATGAGAACCCTATCTATCTCTCTAAGGGATTCCAGAAGTTCAGTATATCTGCTGAAGTGATGTGCTGTAGAATCATTAGTAAAGAATCCTGTATTGTTCTACAATCGTGGCCAAGCATCCTTAGACACGGGAGGTAGTGTTCAGTTTCATCAGTAATAACTAATCAGGGGGTGGCTAGGTGGCATAGTGCATAAAGCACCGGCCCTGGAGTCAGGAGTACCTGGGTTCAAATCTGGTCTCAGACACCTAGCTGTGTGGCCTTGGGCAAGCCACTTAACCCCATTTGCCTTCCAAAAACCTAAAAAAATATATAACTAATCAGATGAGGCTACTGAGAACATGGAACCTTCAGAAGAGACTTTATTTTGGAATTGGGTTCAAAGGAAGGAAAGGTATCTGTTTTGTGGTGGAATCAAAATCAATTGAATTTTGCATATTTTAAAATTAATTTGTAGCACTTTCTTCTGTGTCTTCTGACTGTGATTTCTTCCTGTATTGTTTCTTCATTTTTTTTCCCTCCAACCCTAGAATATGGGAAGTCCCTAAAAATATCCCTTGAGGAACATTTCTTTCTTCACTGTTAACTCGATGATTGATTTCACCTTCTCTATTAGCTTCCAAAAATACCTCTTTTTTGTAGACCCCAACCCAGTGTACATTTTCTGCTTCCATCACATTCCTATGCTCCAGACATGTATTTCCAGTTTTCTAAATTTTCTAAATTTCTAATTTAAGAAAATGAAAATGAATAAGGATAAATGTAAAGTGTGGTTAGATTACACTTTGAAATAAAGACTAGGGAATTTAGAGGATTGCAAGATCAATATTACTAAGCAGTATGAAATGTCAGTGAAACTATCCAATGTGATTGAGAGGCATAGGTTGCAGGAATTATGAACCAGCCCTCTGCACTTGACCTTGGTCATGTCACATTTGCAGTCATGGTGTTCTGTTTTGGTGACTACTGTATAGGAAAGACAATGATAGATTAGGGAGGGAAATCAGCATGATGAACGTCCTTTAGTTCATTTTATAGGAACCTCCCCTAAAGGAACTGGGGACGTTTTAGTCCTAAATTTAGGAAGTTGAGGCCAATGACAAAGAAGCTAGACATTATGCAACCTGTAAGGGGTCCTGGGGAACTCTAATGGGAAGAATGAAATGGTAAAAGGATTTCAAACTAAATTAGTCAGTATGAACATATACTTTGCCAGTAATGCTATAAGACTGAAAAAATATAACACTCACAGTCTCCAAAAAGTCAGATTCTTAGGTGTCTGTGTCCACACAGTAATGGAGTAAATATGGGGTGCCTATATGGATCATTATGGTAACAATGATTCAGTTCAATACAATAGGCTCCACAGCCTATGAACAGGGGATGATGCAAAATCCATTATCTAATTCACAGGATTAGAAAGAGATGAGTCCATCATTTAGTGGAAGCAAGAGAGAATAAGACAGATCCAAAGACTTTTATATAGTCCCCAGGAATTACAGACCATGAAGAAGGCTTAACAACACGCTGGGTAGCCTCATGAGACTCAATGGATGAGATTCTGCTACACATGTTGATTGTGAGGGTACCCTCATTGAGAAGATCATGTGTATGTATCGTGGCTCCTTTACTGTTAGGAAGCACAAATTCTTCAGATACAGAAAACACAAGTATAAGCAGGTAGCATTGTAAAGAATAAACTCCTTACAGTAGCTATTAAAATAAAATACTACTTAAAAACACAGCCAAAAACTACTAAATCCAAGCAATAAGTATATGAATGACTTAAACAAATGAAAAAATCCAAAGGTTAGGATAGTTTTAAAGAATAATGTCATCTAATCAACCATATCCTTGAGTGCTTAACATGAAAATGCACCTTTAAGGGTACTTTTATTTCTCTAAGCTTATGGTTAAGGATTGTTTTGGAGACATTCTAGGTAGTAAGTTGCTGATTATAATGGCATTCCTCAAGATTTTTTTTATTTATTTTATTTTATTTTATTGTAATTTTAAGTGACTTTTGTAATAGGACCATTCCAAATTCATAAGAATCTTTGGAGAGAAGTTTTCAAAATCTAGAGGTGAAATGTTTCTTCTGATAAACAGGAAAACTTCCTAAAAACTGGCTCCACTTCCATCTTCAGTTCCATTTTCCCAGAGCGTGAGTCATTCCCTGGGAGAAATCTTGGCACTTTGGATGTTCATATTGACCCTTTCAGTCCAACAAAGTTTGATTTCATTAATTGCAGCATTTGCTGAGTGTATTTCTAAAATAAGTGCATTTATCATCATCCCTATTACTAATTGCTTTTCTAACTCTCCACCTGATGCAACAACTGACCTGAAGAATACAAGGAGATTTTTCTTTTAAACTTAAAATTTAAACTGGACAAAAATTGATTAGAAACAATCTGACACTCATTCTCATGCTTTTATGAAATCAGTATGTAAATATTATTGAGGACCAATATAATCTCAAGTCTGATTGAGTGCAGATTTATATTTAGAACTCATAAAAAAGGACTGGTAAAGTCAAAGTCCCCTCATATGAAAAAGGTTTGCTTTATAATTGTGTATATTTTAATGAATCAGGTTTTATGATTATTATTGATGATTACAATTAACCAAAAATTTATCTGTGGAGCAAAGATTAAAGTTTTATCTTCTTTGATTTCTTCAAATTTTTCCTTTTTTTTCAATAACAAAATTATTTTCAAATATAACTTTTTATTATAATGAATGATTTTTTTATTCATATACCTCACCCAAATGAATCTTTATTCTGGATTGATTCCCCAGAACTCTTTCAGTCCAACTATACCTGAACATGAAATGAATGGAAGTCTTTTGAATGCTCTCTTGATGGAAATCCTCCACTAACTTTCAGGGCAGTTTATACTTACATAAGTTAAGACCCTGGTAACTATGGGAAACCTGGTCTAAAAACACTGATTTTTGCGGGCAATCATGTTACTGATGCCAATGCAAACATAAGTTCTTTGGTTTCATTTTAGCTTTTTGGAGTTCCTTGGGTCCCAGAATTCATTTCACTTCAGTCAACATGATGAGTTATTCTAGGCCCAGGTAAGCTAGTCTTCAGGTAACAGATACTGAAAAGTTAGGGAACAGAGCAAGCATTCATTATCTATGATGTTCCATATGCTATGCTAAGCACTTTATAAATATCATTTCATTTGGTCTTCATAACAACCCTATAAAAAGATACTATTATTATCCTGATTGACTATTGGGGAAACTGAGGCAGATACAGGTTAAATGATTTGCCCAGGGTCATATAGTTAATAAATATCTGAGACTGGTTTGAACTCAGATCTTCCTCACTTTACACATAGTGTATCGCCTACTTTCTCCTTAAAAGCTTTGGAACCTGGAAATGGATGATTTGTTTCTAATCAATGCAGAACAGAAAAAGGAGGACTGAACAAGAGACCTGAGAGAGAAGGAAAGAGAGAAAAATGGGGAAAAAGAGGAAAGGAGAAGAACAAGGAGAAGGAGGAGGAGGAACCAATTTTAAAGAAAACTGACACATTTTGAATGTTAACGAAGCTTATCATATTCTAGGGAAAATGCAGATATATGAAAGACCTCCCCAGGATATCATATACATCCTTAAAAGCCCACACCTACTGCTTCTGACTACCTGGACAAAATTCTCAGGGGTACGAGAGGAAAACAAAGCTTTGTTGGGAAAATAAACATTGTGGTAAATTGAAGATGAAAGAAAAGCTAAACATAAATTCATGCTGAACAAGTAATTTGAAAGAAACTTCTGGAGGTAATTTCTGAGTTTGAAGCAGCTGTAGAAAATATTTCCTACAGTTGAAGTTCTCCCCAAAGTATGTGTTTGAAGCAGTTCACCTGGCTTGAATCAAAGTCTTTGGTCAGATTTTTGAAAAAAAGTGTTTTCCTTCCTTTTGACAGAAGAGAGAAAAACAAATTATTTTCAGGTAATTACCTGAACACCTGTTGTTCTAGTCTGGTCTCAGAAAACACAAGGAGACACAGGGAAGCTCCTTCAGGTTTATTTATCACCAACTCAGATCACAAAAACAACCAGAAAAATAGCAGACAGAAGGCCTGTGTTCTCTTTGTTTCCTGTAGTACCATCTGGTTGGTCATCATTATCTCTCTCCTTTAACATTACTGGAGGACCAAGGTATCAATTTGTTCCATCTTTTTCAAATTCTATTAACCATTGTCCCCATGCCCCATTTCAAAATTCATGGTTGATTTCAGCACATGGGGCATAGTAGGTTTTAGAAATAAGAAATCAAACTAGTACTAGTTCTCTTTCTACTGAGAGATATATTTTTAAAAGTCATGCTGTTGAGTCTTGCTACTATATTAAAAAGCTGATATTTTATGTTATTTGCTAGCCCAATATTTATGATTGCCCATTGGATCACAGATGTATTCAAAGGTTAATTTCCTAGAGTCTAGGGCAACTAATAAGTAAGACAACGCGAGATTGAACTAGTCCTTACCTGAACTTTTTTTCATTTGGGGAAACTCCAAGTAAGGAAAGTTTCTCAACCAAACACATACTCTTAAGTGTGCCTACCAGTGATCACAAATTAATTATTTACTGTGTTCCAAACTCTGTTCTAAGTGTTAGAAATACAAAGTCTATAATTTGCAGTTTTAGGAAGTTGTGTAGGTGTAGGAAAGATAAAGTGGTTCTTTTTCATGGGTCACATGACTTGAATCCAGGTAGTCCTCAGTCCAAGGTTAGACATGTGACTTCTCCCTTATCTCAGAATTTTAAGTTGACTTCAGATAATCTATTAATTTGTTGGTTTATGCTTTCAGCAAACTCTTCCTTTTCCTTCCTTGGTGTAATACCAATAAGCTTTCAGCTATTGTGGCTTTGTGGGGGCTTCCATATAATTTTGCTGTGTCTTAATCTGTATCCCAATGCACTTGTAGGAAATATATTCAACCAACTACAATCTTTCAAGTCACTTGGAATAGCTCTCATTAACATCTGAGTGACACCCTTATAAACTTGAGTTAACATGATTAGAGTTTGCACAGGACTGTTATTTTAGAACATCTGGTCCAATCCCTAATCTTACAGATGAGTAAAACACCTAGAGCATGACTACGAGTCTTTGCTCCCTACCTAGATAATTCAGTCAAACCCACAAGGGACAAATATAGTGTACAAGTCAGTATCTAAGTTTGCCCATGGAAGTATCCCAAAATTTATATAAAGTCAAGAAGACTAAAGAATGAATTCCCTTTAATGTCTTTAAGACTTTTGCCCATTTCCTTTTTCTCATCTAGTCTGTGAGGTGTTTGCTAAAACTTAATTCCATCTTACAATCAAGGAAACAAATCAGGAAGACTTGAGTTCAAATTTGGCCTCTGATAGTTTTTAGCCATGTGACCTTGGGCAAGTCACACAACTTCTGTTTGCCTCAGTTTTCTCAGTGGTAGAATGGGCATAATAAAAACATCTACCTAAAAGGAGAGTTGTGAGGATCAAGTGAGAAAAACATTGCACAGTGCTTAGCCTGGTCTTGGGCAATAGTAGGCATTATCAAATATAAATATTAGATATAATTATTACTTCCCCTTCATAATATTCTCAACTAGCATCTCTATTTTTCATTTCCGTTGGTTCTTCACTGGCATGTCTCCCCCAAATTTGTCAATACAGATGGGTTCTGTCTTCCTAGGATGTTTTTTGTTTGTTTAGTTTTGTTCACTTGTTTTTGGTTCAATGGATTAATCTGATTCTGAACTGGGTCAGCATCATGGCTCTTCCCCAGGCTCTGCTGATGCTGATAGATTTGTTAATGTCATTGGTGATTGATTGATGAAGTGGTCTTAATTATTTCATCTTGGACTGAATTTGGGGAAGATTTTGTCTTTTTGTTCAAAGTTACCAAAATGGTCACTGTTTTGTCAACCAAAACAGATTCTTCTCTTTTCCAAACCACCTAGCCCTAGGATTAAATTATCTATCCATCTATCTATCTATCTATCTATCTATCTGTCTGTCTGTCTATCCATTTAATCTATTTTTATGCTACTAAATATATAAATATTACATGCAATTTTATATTTTATGTTTATATTGCTTATAGAGGAGAAACAACAATTTAACTTCTTCCCTACAAACCTAATTTTAAAGAGTAAAAACTATGAAAGTGAAAACTAATTGCCCAAAACCTCTATTAAGAAGTCATAGCAACACCTGAATCTTTTGAGTTTTATTCTATAAGGCATACTGGATTAAAAATCCTGGGGTTTGGAGATGAATACTTTTTTTTTCTTTTTCTCTTTTTCCAAGTCAACCCTGAATTAATTGAGACTGAACCAGCTGGAACCTCATACACTACACCACACATGTCCAGTCTAAGACCTATACACTAATAAGAGCACCTGGAGGGCCACAGAGATGATTTGGGATGAAAATACCCTGAAACTACATTTATTACCAATTAAAGTTTCATTTCTATCTTCTCAAGCTATAAGAACTCAAGTCCAGATAAGGCCTAAAGATTTGATAAATGTTATATATTTCTGGAGATGGGAGAGAAACACATTTTCCTATCCAAATTCTTTTTTGGTTATGGTCAAACATTGTATGCCTTTGTGCCCCTCCATGAAGATTTATCAACTACCTTGAAAATGTGATTCATTTTGTTTCAAAGAATTTTCTTTTGTTTGGTAAAGGAATGAAAAGAAAATGATCCCGAGAAAGAAGAAGCCAGGGGAGATCTAGGGAGTTTCAAATGGAGTAAGGATACCTATTAGGTTAAAATATTTCATAATGAGAAAGGCCCATAAGTAGATTGTGAGAATATATATTCCAAACGAAAAAGACTTCACCATAATCAGCCACCAATTTAGGTCACAACACAAAGCAATGTCTGTGATAAAGAACTCCATGAATAACTGCTAAGGGCTTTGGGTTCTGTTCAGAAGGTTGTTAGGATATTCAGTTTAATTTAAAAAAATACAAAAACCTCATCTTTCAGGTTGTCATGGAAACATGAAGATGCAAATGGAATATTCCCTGCCCACCTAGAGTTTCCATTCCACTAAAAGAAAAAAATAATTAGAGAGAGATAGAGAGAAAAAGAAACAGAGACATAGGGACAGAGAGAGGCAGAAAGAGAGAGAGGGACTACTTTTTAATGATCATTTCATTCATATTGTTGTATTCATTGTGTATACAGTTCTGTTTGTCCTATCATTATCTGATACAAATCTTTCCCATTTATCAAAGTCCTCAGATTTTAAAATTTCCTACTGCATTGGAATATTCTATTCTATTCCAGTTTGGTTTTTTTTTTTTTTTTTTTTTTTTTTTTTTTAGTTTTTGCAAGGCAATGGGCTTAAGTGGTACTCAGGTACTCCTGACTCCAAGGCCAGTGCTCTATCCACTGTGCCACCTAGCCGCCCCTATTCTATTCCATTTTATACTATGATTTATTCAACTGAGGTAAGGCAGTAATCAATAATCCCCTACTTTTATTTCTAATTCTTTTCTACCATGAAAACTTTGGTACATATTTGACCTTTCTATCCTTTGAAATATAATAATCATCATTGATGGTGGGTGGGAGGTTGTGGCTGGAGGTGGGGGCCTGTGAAAGATTGTGGGTTCATCAATTAGGGGAGAATTCACACAGCTCTTGGGTTCAGAAGAGTAATGAGGGTCATCTTTTTTAACTTCATAGGTTATCTCAAATGTTTAAACTAACAAGTATCAAAGTATCAAGATTTAGCCAACAAAATGGGCTAATTTCCCATACAGCAAAGTAAAGAGAGTGAGTTTGTAAAGCAATTTAGTTAAGTTTAAGAACAGAGAGGCAGCCAGCTGCAAGATCATGCTTACAAATGGGCTGGTAAGAAGAGCATAAAGTGGGAGAGCAGTATCTGGGGGAGAGATGAAGAACATTTGCAAGCACCATGGGTCAATAACAGAAGCATGGCCGAGAAGAGAGACAGAGATTTCAGGGAGCCTAGCTGGCTGTTTATATTGGGAGGAGCTGGAAGAGGTGTTAATAAGTTTCTAACACCTAAACAACTGATATCAGTCATATAGCTAGGTGAGGGGAATAGGGCTTGTGAGGCATGCTGGGAGAAGGGCAAGGGAGGGGTTGAGGGCAAGGTTTGAGGTTATCCCTATTATCTCAGTGGATTTACATCTCAGAAGGGGTTAAGGTGCTAGATAACATCCAAAGGATATGTCAGGTGATCATAGATACTATTTCTTTTAATATTTCTGCTTCATTTATCATTGTCATATCAAAAACTGTTATTAGTAAAATATATAGTAAGATTTTCTAAGCATATATTTTGATATTCTCCCATTTGTTAGTTAAATAGCCCTATGCCTTCATTCTCTACCCTGCTTGGTTTTTTTTTTTTTGGCAAGGCCATTGCCCAAGGTCATGCAGCTAGGTAATTATTAAGTGTCTGAGGCCAAATTTTAACTCAGGTCCTTCTGACTCCAGGGCCAGTGCTCTATCCACTGTGCCACATAGCTGTCCCTCTCCCCTGCTTTTTAGATGAGGAATCTAATGCTGATAAAAAGTTATTTGACTTAGCTTTAAATATATAGTAAGTTTCTCAAGCAAGATTTGAAATCTTTATGTACCTATCTAGGAGGATGGCTAAGTGGCACAGTGGATAGAGCACTGGCCTTGGAGTCTGGAGGATGGAGTTTGAATTCAGCCTCAGACACTTGCCACTTACTAGCTATGTGATCTTGGGCAAGTCACTTATCCCTTATTGCCACACATCCAGGGCCATCTCCAGCCATTCTGATTCATATCTGGCTAGTCGGCTCACATGTTTCTGGAAGAGAAAGTGAGGTTGGTGACTTAGCACAGTGCTCTCTCTCTCTCTCAAATTCAGTTCACCTGCTTCTCATGGCATCACCTGATGTCATGGTCTTCTTCAAGAATGAAGGGGAGGGTAAAGAAAAAAAAAACTGCCATCCAATAATTTGAAACTGGCTATATCCCAGCATGGGGGAAAAGATTCTCATAACTATTGAGAATTGTAACTCTAACAGAGAGAATATACCTAGCCAGTAATGATGGACATTCATGATCTATCCATGAGACTGCTATCTAATGGGATGTAACTGGCTATAACCCTACTTGGGAGAAAGACTCTAATAACTCTCAAGAATTGTAACTCTATTAGATAGAATGTACTTAGCTAAAAGTGACAGATACTCAGAATTTTCTATGACCCAGATAGAATGATTTTAAGAACACTACCTCCTTAAAAAGGGGGGAACAGGAAGGAGATGGAAGGAGGGAGGGGATTGAATGGGGGTAAATCTCATTACACTAAGAAGTACAAAATACCTAGGGTAATAGAGGGGAAGAAGGGAGGAGGTAAGAAACACCTGAATCTTCTTCTCATCAGACTTGGCTTAAAGTCAACTTACACACATACTCAGTTAACTTAAAAAACATCTAGCCTTTCAAGTATTAAAAGAGGAAAAGGGGAGGGGGACAGAGAAAGGGAGGGGGAGGGACAAAAGGGGAACTAACAAAAGGAAGGGAATGGAAAAGGGAAAAAGGGAAAGGGGAAAGAAAGGGGAGGGCTGATATAGAAGGGCAAACACTGAAAGGGGGTGGTATTCAGAAACAAAATACTGGGGAATATGATTAAAGGGATAAAAGGGAAAAAATACAAACAGAGGGAAGATATAATGGAGGGCAGTGAAGAATTAGTAATCTTACCTTTGAATGTGAATGGGATGAACTCTCCCTTAAAACATAAGCAAATAGGAGAGTGGATTAAAAACCAGAATCCTACAATATGCTGCTTACAAGAAACTCATTTGAGGCAGAGAGATACATATAGAGTAAATTAAAAAGTTGGAGAAAAATATATTTTGCTTCAGCTGAAGTGAAAAAGCAGGGCTAGCAATCCTTATCTCAGACAAAGAAGCTGCAAAAATAGTGTTAAAAGAGATAAGGAAGGAAAATTTATCCTCCTAAAAGGTACCATAGACAATAAAGTTATTTCAATACTGAATATATATGCACCCAGTAGGACAGCACCCAAATTCTTAGAGGAGAAGCTGAAAGAACTATAGGAAAACATAGACAGCAAAACTACTAGTGGGAGACCTCAACCTCCCACTCTCAGATCTAGATAAATCAAATCATAAAATAAATAAGAAAGAAGTTAAGGAGGTAAATAGATATGGTAGACTTATGGAGGAAACTGAATGGGGATAGAAAGGAATGTACCTTTTTCTCGGCAGTACATGGAACTTATACAAAAACTGACAATGTACTAGGACATAAGAACCTAATGACCAACTGCAGAAAGGCAGAAATAGTGAAGACATCTTTCTCAGATGGCAATGCAATAAAAGTCATATGCAATACTGGGCGAAGGAGATATAGACCCAGAACCAATTGGAAACTGAATAACCTCATTTTAAAGAATGAGTGGACCAAAAAAAAAAATTATAGAAAGAATTGATCATTTTATCCTAGATAATGACAATAATGAAACAACATACCAAAACCTATGGGATTCACTCAAAGCATCTGTCAGGGGATATATCTTTAAATGCTTATATGAATAAATTAGAGAAAGAGGAAATCAATGTACTAAATATGCAACTAAAAAAAATTAGAGAAAGAACAAATTAAAATCCTCAATTAAATACCAAATTAGAAATTCTAAAAATTAAAGGAGAAATTAATAAAAACAAAAGCAAAAAACTATTGAATTAATAAATAAAACCAAAAGTTGGTTTTATGAAAAAAAAACAATAAAATTGATAAACCTCTGGTCAATTTGACTAAAAAAAAGACAGAAGAAAACCAAATTGCTAGTATCAAAAATGAAAAAGGTGAACTCACCACCAATGAGGAAGAAATTAAAGTAATAATTCAAAATTATTTTGCTCAAATGAAGAGGAGTTTAAATACCTAAACAATGCTATCTCAGAAAAAGAAATTCAACAAGCCATCATTAAAATCCCTAAGAAAACATCTCCAGAGCCTGATGGATTCACAAGTGAATTCTATCAAACATTTAAGGAACAATTGGTTCCAATTTTAATTAAACTGTTTGGAAAAATGGGGGGAGATGGAACTCTGCCTAACTCTTTCTATGAAACCAATATGGTGCTGATACCTAAACCAGGAAGAGTTAAAACAAAGAAAGAAAATTATAGACCTATCTCCCTGATGAATATACATGCAAAAATGTTAAATAAAATCTTAGCAAAATTATTACAACAAGTTATCACTGGGATAATACATTATGATCAAGTGGGATTCATCCCAGGAATGCAGGGTTGGTTCAATATTAAGAAAACTGTTAGTATAATCATTATATCAACAACAAACCTATCAGAAATTATATGATCATATCAATAGATGTTGAAAAAGCTTTTGACAAAATACAGCACCCATTCCTATTAAAAACACTAGAGAGTGTAGGAATAAATGGACTGTTCCTTAGAATAATTAGCAGCCTCTACCTAATACCATCAGCAAGCATTATATTCAATGGGAAGAGGCTAGAGGCATTCCCAATAAGATCAGTGGTGAAACAAGGATGCCCATTATCACCACTACTATTTAATGTGTATTAGAAATGTTAGCTTCAGCAATTAGAGAAGAAAAAGAAATTGAAGGAATTAGAATTAGGAAGGAAAAGACAAAGCTCTCACTCTTTGCAGAGGACATGATGGTCTATGTAGAGAATCCCAAGAAATCATCCAAAAAACTACTGGAAACAATTAACAATTTTAGCAAAGTTGCAGGATATAAAATAAACCCTCATAAATCCTCAACTTTTCTATAGATGTCTAGCAAGATACAGCAGGAAGAGCTAGAAAGAGAAATCCCAGTCAAAGTAATCTCAGACAATATAAAATACTGGGGAGTCTATTTGCCAAGACAGACTCAGAAACTTTTTGAAAATAATTACAAACACTTCTCACACAAATTAAATAGATTTAAATAACTGGGCAAATATCAACTGCTCATGGATAGTTAGAGCTAATACAACAAAAATGACAATTCTACCAAAACTCAACTACATATTTAGTGTCCTACCAATCAAAATTCCAAAAAATTACTTTAATGAGTTAGAAAAAGTTGTAAGTAAATTCATATGGAGAAATAAAAAGTCAAGAATTTCCAGAAATTCAATGAAAAAAGTGCAAAAGAAGGGGGCTTAGTCCTACCTGATCTAAAATTATAATATAAAGCATCAGTCATCAAAACTATTTGGTATTGGCTAAGAAATAGAGTGGTGGACCAGTGGAACAGACTAGGTGCAAAAGCCGGAGACGATTATAGTAATCTGGTGTTTGATAAACCCAAAGAGTCAAGCTATTAGTATAAAAACTTTGATAAAAACTGCTGGGAAAATTGGAAGCTAGTATGGAAGAAACTTAGATTAAATCAATACCTCACACTCTTTACCATGATAAGATCCAAATAGATACAGGATTTAGACATAAAAAAAACAATACTATAAGCAAATTAGAAGATCAAGGACCAGTTTACCTGTCAGATCTATGGAAAGGGGAGGAGTTTATGACTAGGGAAGAGTATCACCAAAAACAAACTAGATGATTTTGATTACATTAAATTAAAAAGCTTTTGCTCAGATAAAATCACTGTAACCAAGGTCAAAAGAAATATAATAAATTGGGAAACAATTTTTACAACTAATGGTTCTGACAAAGGACTCATTTCTAAAATATACAGAGAACTGAGTCATATATTTTTTTAAAAAAAAAGCCATCCCCAGTTGACAAATGGTCAAAGGATATGCAAAGGAAATTTACAGATAAGGAGATCAAAGCAATCCATAGTCATATGACTAATTGCTTTAAATCATTAATTATTAGTGAAATGCAAATTAAAGCTTCTCTGAGGTACCACCTCACACATCTCAGACTGGCCAATATGACCAGAAAGGATAACGATTATTGTTGGAAGGGTTGTGGGAAATCTGAGACACTATTACACTGTTGATAGAGCTGTGAACTCATCCAACCTTTCTGGAGAGAAATTTGGAACTACTCCCAAAGGGCAACAAAAATGTGCATACCCTTTGACCCAGCAAAACCACTCCTGAGTATGTACCCCAAAGAGATGATGAAAAAGGGTAAAACCATCACTTGTACAAAAATATTCATAGCAGCCCTGTTTGTGTTGGCAAAGAAATGGAAATCAAGTAAATGTCCTTCAAGTGGGGAATGGCTTAGCAAACTGCGGTATATGTTTGTCATGGAACACTAGTGTTCTATTAGAAACCAAGAGGGACAGGAATTCAGGGAAGCCTGAAGGGATTTGCATGAACTGATGCTGAGCGAGATGAGCAGAGCCAGAAAAATACTGTACACCCTAACAGCAACATGAGGGTGATGATCAACCTTGATAGACTTGCTCATTCCATCAGTGCAACAACCAGGGACAATTTGGGGCTGTCTGTAATGGATAATACCATCTGTATCCAGATAAAGAACCATGGAGTTTGAACAAAGTTCAAGGACTATTCCCTTTAATTTAGAAAATAAAACAGATATCTTATTGTCTGATCTTGCTATCTCTTATACTTTTTGTTTCTTCCTTAAAGATATGATTTCTCTCTCATCACAGTTACCTTGGATTAATGTACAACATGGAAACAAAGTAAAGTCTGGCAAATTGCTTTCTGTGAGGGGTTGGGGGAGGGAAATAAGATTGGGGGGGGGAATTGTAACACTCAAATAAAATCTTTAATAAAAGGGAAAAATATTTTAAAAATATATTGTATGAAGCAATAGAAAGAATGCTAGCTTGGTGTCAGCAGTCCTGGGCTGGAATCTGTCACTGATACCCTTTTGACCTTGGACCATTCATAGTGTCTGAACCTGAATTTCCTTATCTGTAAGAAGGATTGGGTTGGCAAAGAAATCATAAAAAAACGAAAGGACTCACATGGACAAATATATTTATAGCAACTCTTTTTGGAGTGACAAAGAATTGGAAATTGAGGGGATGCCCATCGATTGGGGAATGGATGAACAAGTATATTAATGTAGAGTACTATTGTTCTGTAAGAAATCATGAGCAACCAGATTAAGAAAATCCTGAAAAGATTTGCATGAGTGAAGTGAGCAGAGTCAGGAGAATGTTTTTATACAGTAGCAACAACATTGCGATCAACTGTGATGGATGCAGCTCCTCTCAGCAGTTCAATGATCAAGGACAATCCTGAGAGACCTGTCATGGAAAATGCCATTCACATCCAGAGAAAATAAATGAATCTGAATGGAGAGCAATGTTCACTTTATAAAACATCTTTTATGTTTTTCTTCCTCATGGTTTTTTTTTTCTCCTTAGTTCTATTCCTTTTTCATAAAATGACTAACATGGAAATTTGTTAAACCTGATTGTATATATACAACCTATATCAGATTGGCACCTGCCATGGGGAAGGGGGAGTTTGGAGGGTGGTAGAAAAATGTGGAACTCAAAAGCTTACAAAAGGATGAATGAATGTTGAAAACTTATGTTTGCATGTAATTGGAAAAAATAAAAAATTTAAATAAAAAAAGAATGGAGGACAAATAACCTATCTAAGGCTCTATGACTCCATCACACTTCCTCTATGGTCTTTAGTTCACAAGAAGACGAGAGATAGAAAGAGACAAAGACACAGATAGAGGCAGAGAGTCAGTCAGAAAGTGAGAGACAGAATAACAGACAGAGAGATAGGGACACAGAGAGACAAAGAAAATGATAGACAAAACAGAGATATGTACAGAGAGATAGAGACAGACAGAAAGAGAAAGAGAAGCAGAAGAGATATTTGGAGCCATTGAAACCTGTGGTCAAGTTCTACCTTTGACCTATATCTCCCCCAGGCAAATCCCTTATTCTTCTCAGTGCTCTTGGTACCTCTCTAATACCATATGTAGCAGAAGAAATGCCTGTCTTCCTGGATAGAAGGAGATTCCCTTTCTGAGATTTCCCTAAATCATGAAAATCTAGGTCCAGTCCCTTCCCCAAACTTATAAGATTATTCTGAGGTTAATATTTTTTTTTTTTAGTTTTTGCAAGGCAAAGGGGTTGAGTGACTTGCCCAAGGCCACACAGCTAGGTAATTATTAAGTGTCGGAGTCCGGATTTGAACTCAGGTACTCTTGACTCCAGGGCCGGTGCTCTATTCACTGCACCACCTAGCTGTCCTGAAGCTCATATTTTTATAAAGTGTTTCACAAAATTTAAAGTTTCACTTAAAGGTTGGTTATTCTTATTTATATAAGATAGTGGTAGGAGGTAAAACCAAGATTTTCCTTTCATCAGCTGTAAGATTTCAAGAGATCTTCATCCTCCATTTTGGGACTATCAGTGAGTGACTCAGGAAAATCCCTTTGCAATTGCGTAAATCTAATGCACTTTCATCATTTTCTTTCTCTTGCTCAATCCTTATTGATGGGTGGTTCATTCATGGAAAGTTCATCTCAGAATTCCAGATGGTACAGAGTATTTCCTAGTAATCTTTGATGGGACTGAAAATAGAAAAAAAATTCCCTGTCATTATTTGGGCATTTCATATGATGGGAGTCCTGAGTCTGAGTTCAAAACACTTTTAATAGCTAACATTTATTTTATACATTTATATTAAGGTTTGCAAAATGCTTTATATAGATTTTCTCATTTGACCCCCACAACAATCTTGGAAGGTAGTCTCTACTATCATTCCCATTTTACAGATGAAAAAACTGAGGTGCAGTGAAGTAAAGTTACCTGTTCAGATCCATACATCAAGTCAATAATTGAGGTAAGATTTGACCTTTCATCTTCCTGTCTTCAAACCAGCATTCACTACATATACTTATTACTTTAAATGGAAGACAGAGTATGTTGCAAAGATTAAAAAATATAGCAAAAGACTAATCATTCTAAAACGATTGGAAATCACCACTTGAAGACCCACAAAACTTAATGAAAAAAATCACTTTGAAATTTAAATAATTTTTTAAAAATTAAAAAATTAATTTATTTTTATGTTGTATGATATAGTATTATTAGTGAATATAATTTATCAATTTAAATTAATTTAAAATGTTAAATAAATGGAATTTAAATTTTAAAAAAATTGCTTTTTTGTGTTATCAATATCTTTCATATTTTCTTTATTGCCTAATCATGCTTATCAAGAATGCCTATCCCTTGATACTTTCCATTTCCTTTGGTGAGCTTAACAACAATTATTGCTTTCTTTCCCATGTTTTTTTTTTTTTTGGCTTTTTAAACCTGATTTTTTTCCCCCTCTTTTTAGCTCTTCCCCTCCCCTCCCTTCTTTTACTATGTTGTAAGACAATTTTCTCTGGGAAGTACCTCTTGTATGCAATTATTGCTCAGGAATGGCAGTTTGGTGAAAGCTCATTGAGCAAGGATCAGAAGACCATTCCCTTACCATGGGGCAACCTTGGGTGAATCAGTTAATCTGAGTCTCAGTTTATATATTCATAAAAAAAGACGGTAATTATTATCTATCATGAGTCAGCATGCCATAGCAGATAGAATAGTATTCTTACAGATAGGAAGACCTAAGTTCATTCAGATCCTCCCTCTGAAACTTAGTAGCTCTTAAGATAATTTTCCTAATTCCCTTGGCAAGGTATTGCTTCCTCTGAACAGCTACATCCTCCTCTATGAAGTCTGCAGACACTAGAATCTATAAAGAATAATAATACTTGAATAAGTCTGTGGCTTACAGTGTTGTTCTGAACCTCAGATGAAAGTATTAAAGCATTTTCAAACCTTCAAAGAGTTTATGTAAATGGCGTTTTTGTGCTACAATTTCCTTATCTGCAAAATGAGGATAATAATAGCACCTACTTTCCAAGATTGTTGTGAGAATCAAATGGGAAAAAGCTAAGTAATTGTTCATTTTATCATTCGAATCAAATGGACTTAAATATATGAAACACATGGAGATTTGGTAAAAGTTCTAGAAAAAAAAAAGTGAAGTCACATATTTTACTAATTTTTTTGTTTCTTTTCTTTTTTTGACTGGGTTATGGTCAAAGGAAATAATATAGAATAATTTTGAGGAATATTTACATAAGATTTTTGTCTAAATTTACATTTAGATTTTTTTCTAAAGTATTAGATTCAGTGGCAGCTCCAAACCTAATATAATCTGAGATTATATTAAGTGAGTCATAAGTAATAGGTTGTTAGTATCATTTTTCTCTGCTCTGAGCAAACTAAAGGTGTAGTATTGTAGTCATTCCTAGGCATGAGAGTTATGGAAGAACATTAATAATCAGAAGCATCCAAATAAGTCCAAATGGTTGGTGAAATGCTTTGTCACGTGAGAAACAGTTAAAGGAAGCAGACATGCTTAGCCTGGAGAAGAGAAGATTGATGTGAGACTGAGTCATGATAGTCCTCAATTATTTGAAGGTCTGTAACTCAGTAATTTCTACTCCTTGGTTCCAGAGTGTAGAATTAGAAACAATGTACAGGATTTGCTATTATACTATTCTATTATACTATTATAAATACCCAAATTAACTACAAAGGACATATGAAAGAAGATTCTGTCTTCATCAAGAGAAAGAACTGATAAATAGAAGTATGTATGTATATACATATATATATATATATATATATATATATATATATATATAAAGTTTTTATGGGCATATATATATATAAGTATACATATATATTTATATGTTTATGGTGTTGTTTGTTCTTTGTTCTTGAAGGCATCAGAGAGGTGATGCCATGACAAGCACATGAATTGGATTTGAGTGAGGAGGATTAGGCTAAAGTCACCAGCCTTACTTTGTCCTCCAGAGCCATCTGAGTCCAGTGGCCAGATATGAATCAGGTCGAATGGAGATGATGCTGGATGCAAAACAATTAGGGTGAAGTGACTTGTCCAAGGTCACACAGCTAGTGTCATGTGTCTGAGGCTGGATTCGAACTCAGGTCCTCCTTACTCTGTGTATCTGGATATATGTGCACACGTAGTATATAAATGCATGTATGTGGGTATGTTTGCACATTATATGTACATATTACATAATATATGTGTGTGGTGACAAAAATTCTCATGAGTTTTGGTCCTAAAAAAGAATTACACTTAACATGGATATATGTAGAATTAGAGTTTCCCCTTTTGAAACCATTAAGAGTGTGGCTAGTAAATTCATAGCCAGCAACTAGATATTGGGAAAATTGCTTACCCTTGATTTTTAAAAACATGTTTGTAAAATAATGATTTCTCTAGCTACATTAAATAAAAATCCATTGAATGTTTCCAATCCTTAGGAATGAGACAGTTTAGGAGGAAAAACTCTATCTTGATCACGGTCTCTTTGGTCACAATTGGTCTCTTGATTTTTAAAGTCATCATGCTATTTGTGATTAATTATTTAAGCCCATGTTGGTTTCATTTTATTTTGCTTAAAGTTGAATTTCCTCTTTTATACCAGTTTTGTTTCCTTAAAATTTGTGTAGATGATCATCAGATCTATTCATTCAATCCTAACCTCCTTCCTGACTTTTTTTTCTTAGGTTTTTTGCAAGGCAAACAGGGTTAAGTGGCTTGCCCAAGGCCACACAGCTGGGTAATTATTAAGTGTCTGAGACTGGATTTGAACCCAGGTACTCCTGACTCCAGGGCTAGTGCTTTATCCACTGTGCCACCTAGCTGCTCCCCCTTCCTGACTTTCAATCTCCAACTGTCCGTGGGTATCCCAAAGAGTATCTCCACTTTCCCAGTTACCCATGTTCACAACCCTGGTGTCACATTATGTTTTTTTCACTCTCACCCTTCCCACATCCAACCTGTTGCCAAATTATGTTTATTCTCTCTTTCATCTACCTTCTATCCTCTTCTCTAATACTGTCACTAAGCTTGAAGTGACCATTAGCACTGCATACTTAAGACTATTGTGATTGCCATTTAGTTGGATTCTCAACCTCAGGCTCTCCCCACTTCAGACATTCTACACTCAGCTACTAAAAGGATTCTTCCAAAGTGCAGCTCTGCCAATGTCACTAACTCCTATCTCCCATTATACAGTCTATCATTTCCTCATTTGCTTCAGGGTCAAATAAACAATCTTCTATCTGGATTCATTCTAATTTTCCAATCATATCTTTTTTCCTCTTTTTCTTCTATCTTATATCATCAGTTTTGTCACTTTGGTCTTCTTGCAGTTCTTCTCACAAAATACTTCATTTTCCATTATTTCCATGATGTTCTCACAAACTCTTTCCCTCCTTTTGTAGAAGGATATCTCTTCTTTCAAACTTCTTGGAATTTCTTTAAATTTCTATTAAAATTCAGGCTTTTGCCAAATGGTCCCACTTAAAGCTTAACTTTCCCTAGGAGATAATCTCCAGAGTTTGCTTATCTTTGTTTGCAAGTGATCTCCATTAATCAAAAGGGAGATCCTTGAGGGCCAGAGTTGTTTTGTCTTTCTCTGTATTTCCACAGTTTAGCAATTCCTTCTACCAAAGATAGTAAAAGCTTACTGAGTTGTTGAATTGACTGGTAGCCTCAGGTATCATGGGGAACCCCAAGAGGATTAAAAATCTAGTCTGGAATTCTGGGGCTGGGCTAGAAGTTAAGGATATCTATGCCCTGGGTGTTTCAAAATTGAATGGATTGGTTTTTTCTGGGTTGGAGGTAAGGTATCTAGAGGGTGTTGTGCTCTATGCAGAATTGAAGCACCTCCTAGAGAATGTGAGATGAATAAGTTTAGAGTACCCACCTCAGGTGTTAACTTGGACTATTTTTGCTCCTCTTGTGGTAGAGTATTCTGAGTTCATATTAGTCTGATCAGTCACAGACTCACTGTAACTCATCTCTAACATAGTGATGTCATAGAACCAACCACAATGTCTAGGGTTAATAAGGGAAATTTCCAACTCCCCCTTCTCCCCATGGCCTTGGAAAAAATTCTTTTTAAGCATCTTTGATGACTCAGTCACTTAGAGAATATGTGCTTCCTTCATGCACATTTTATCATAATCAAGATAAACAAACATCACCTTCTGAGTTCGGGGACTTCAATCTGTAATTCACAGAGCAGGTTAATTGTTTGAATCATAAAGGTATCAACCTGATAAGTGCTGCATTAATAAAACAAAGTTTGATTTTCTGAACCTCAAAAGCTCTAAACCATTTACAGGCTGTGTGACACTGGGCAAGTCACTTGATTTTTGTGGGACTCAGTTGCCTCACCTTTGTGAGGAAACAGATAATCTTCAAGTTCTCCAAGGTCCCTTTTATTTTGGAAACTGATTTAATCAATTATTTACTCTTAAAAACTAAACACTAGCTTTTCCAAATTAAAAAAAAATTACCTTAACTGTCCTCCTTCCCAATATGACAGGAACCATGCCAATCAAAGGCTTCCTGATTTTGTTGACATCAGTTTTTAATTTTCTTAGAACTGTATTTTCAATTTTCAGATTTTTATTTAGATTTCCTTATAAAAGATAGCTTCTTATGAGGGACACCCAGAAGTACAAGACTTAAGGGAGTTGATATTAATGGAAAAATATTTGAATTTTTACCATAGTCGAAAAATCATCACAAGATAAATTTACCTGCTTTGTAGTATGAAAATGTCTAGAAATGGCTAACCTGTTTCCATGCAGTATCCTTTGTATTTCTCAACTTGACTATTTATGAGGGCCTGTGTTCCATGACTTTTAGCCTTTGCTTTCACAATTTCTATTTCTCTCATTCTATTTTTCTTTTAAATTACTTTGTGATTAGTATTCTTGGGAATAAAATTGCAATCTTGTGTCATTTCAAAACCCAGTTCACCTGGGTTTGTGAGGATTACCTTTTAGAGTGTCAGAGTAGAAATGAGAGCAAAAATCTGCTACAAATAAATAAGGTATTCTCTCTCTTCTCTTCTCTTCTCTTCTCTTCTCTTCTCTTCTCTTCTCTTCTCTTCTCTTCTCTTCTCTTCTCTTCTCTTCTCTTCTCTTCTCTTCTCTTCTCTTCTCTTCTCTTCTCTTCTCTCTCTCTCTCATTACTCCTTCAAGCACTTCACCAGGGTTTCACACAAGCTACTTGATATAACTTAGAAGAATGCTTTAAAAAGGGTTTACAATGAGGCTTTAATTGCAAATTCTCATCATTTGTCTGGTACAGAAAATAATTTTAAAACAAGTTTTATGCCATCTCCACTGAAAAGAATACAGTTCAAGAGAAGTGACTACCACTCTTGAGCTTTGTTCTACATATTTCTTCAACCTGTATTTTTCTGAACAATTATGGGGCTTAGCTATCTAAATGCATTCAAATAATAAAGAGTCATGAGGATCTTGGAAATCCCTGGTCTTGGTTTCTTGACTATACTCTAGGGCAAAAGTTATTAACCCATGGAAAGATTTCAAAGAATCCATAATTAAAAAATATTTTGATAGCTATAATCCAATATAAATGGTTTCCTTTGTAATCATGCATTTTATTGTAGTCATTCAAAAATATTATTCTGAGATGGAATATATAGACATCACCAGAAGGCCATAAGAGTCTATGAAACACAACTGTTAAAAACCAGAGCTCTAACAGTTTAGGATCCAGTTCTGAGTGGATTAGATGCCTCTTTTCCTCTGGTTGGCATAAGCTAATCAGTTTGCTGAGCTCTCTTCCAGTCATAATCTACACATATATTTCTCATTGCTATTAATACCTGATATACATATCTGTGGGCTCCCTAAGCCATGATATGTCCAAAGAAGAACAAAAAAAGACATTAGTGGTACCACCCTCCCCATCCTCATCTCCCTTTTTTGGCATTTATGGTCATTTTACTTGCTTCACTTGCAGTTTTACATAGTCATCTTCTCTGATGTGGATATTACTTAGAGAAAACCAAACAGGAGTGATTAGTGAGAGGAAGCATGGGTAATATAGAGACAAAGAATTTAAGTGTGGGGATTTCTGGTTATCTAGGGACAAAAGGAGGGACAACTAATAAGAAGGTATTTTTTATTTAGATAGAAGTGGTGGTCATTTAAAATGAATTATTTAACCAGATTGTCCCAACATGTTATTTGCAGAAAGATGTCAAAGTTTCTAATTATCTAGTAATTACCTAATTATCTAATGATATATGTGTGAAAATGAGTAAGTTATGCTATCCCTGACATCAAGAGATTGAACTCTTCATTATGTAAACAGTGTTGATATGTCTTTTTTTATTATTATGTTCATTCTCCTGTGTCCTCCAATTGAAGTTAATCAGATAGATCCATGAGCTGAGAGGAGAGGAGAGAAGGGGTGAGAAGAAGAGAGGAAGAGAGAGGAGCTAGCTTGAGAAATGATTTATTGAACATTGTCTGACAAACATTATAATAAATTGACAATTACAAGCAAAATAAGACTGTTCCTGTTCTTAGACTTGACAATCTAACAGGGAAAGAAAATGCAATAAGGGAAGTTGGAAAGGATGGAAGGAATTTTCCTGCAACTGGATAAAATAAGGTCAACATTGGCCTCCTAGAGCCTAATACAGGTTCAGATATGAGCATAAAAATCTAGCACCTTCATTCTTCATTGAAAGAATTTTGAATTTCTGGTCAAATTATTTATCACCTGATGGCCAACCATTAGCTTGACTAATCTGGTCCTCGATTCTATGAGAGGGCACTCCTTCAATACCTTTCAGAGGTGATGCTCAGAGCTGAGCCTAAAACTGAATCATGAACTCTGAGAAACACTATAGGACTTGAAAGAAAACTTTTAGAGTGTCAGAGTAGAAATGAGAAGAGAGAGAGTTTTTTTTTTTAATGAAAATGTGTTGGGTTCCTTTCTTTCATTTTCTAATTATAATGAAGATATCAATGCAACATTGGCAGCCCAGATTTTTAAGAATTTCATGTTCTGCAGTCCCATGTGGGAACAGGGCTAACATAGGCACAGATAGGAAAATCCATGTAATTACAGAAAGTTTGGTGGGTGAGGAGGGTGATAGGAACAATTTTCCATAGGGAGTGAAATCTGGGATAAACCTTGAAGAAAGTAAAGTATTTTAAGAGTCAAAGAATCATTGGAAATATGATTTTTGCATGGGGGAGGGGATGATGACCTGTGTGAGAGGGTACACCTAATGGTCAGATTGGGCTGGGCTTGCCTTAGAATAGCAATGATATGAAATAAACTTTAGAAGAAACTCAGATTACATGAAGAGTTGATTGAACTGGTTGCTGCTACAGCAGGCTGAAACTGGTGGATTGTTTGAGTCTAGGTCTTAGGGATAAAATTGTCTGCACTGTTGAGTCCCAAAATGCTAAGGGCTCCTGTTACCCAAGAAGAAGGAAACTGAGCCAGGCAGGTGACAGGGAAGGTCTGACCTTCCATGCCACTCGACAGGGAAGGTAAGTGGCCCCTGTACTTCAAGGAACTGAGAAATGGGAGAATGAGATCCAGGTTCAAACTCACATCAACACACACATTAAAAAGCAACGGTGATTGACTCATTCTTTCCATTGAGTTTTTTTAAATTTGAATTTAAATTTTTATTCTGGACTATACAAATAATAAATAAACTGAACTTACAAAATAGAAAAGAAGATTATACATTAAACTTTATTATCTACAATTTTCTTTTTTAATAAATTCAATATGAAACATTCTGATTATCCATGCTAATCGATCAGTTTTGCTCTTTATATATGATTTTATCAATGCCTAACAATTTTGCTTATCTGATTTCTTAAACTGCCATCAAATAGCAAACATTTATTAAGAAGCTAAGTGGTATAGTATATATAAAGTCAGGAAGACCTGAATGAAAATCTCAGTCCTGATGCTAGCTGTGTGATCTTGGGCAAGGCACTGAATCTTTGTACAGTTTCCTCATCCGCACAGTGGTACTAACAATAGCATCTATGTCCCAGGATGAAGTGAGATAATAATTATACATAAACACACATACACATTATTATAAAGCTCCTAGTATAGAAATGCTACTGTTGTTATGTACATATCTCCCAAGGATTGTGCTATATCCCAGGTTAAAAAGGAAAACCAAAATCTAAATCACAACAGATGACGGACAACTTGTCCATCACAGAGTGCAGAGAAGTTTTACAAAGCTATTGCTTTACAGCTTTGCATAATCACCAAGGCACATGACGATAGCCTGGAATTAAATTTTGTTCAGCTAGATAATATCCAGGAAATGTGTGATATATTTCTAAAAAGTTAGGTATGTAAACATGCATGTAAACAGCTATATATGTATACTTAAAACATTTATATGAACATTATGTAGTATGTTGATAATGTGTGTAAATATATGAAACCCTTTCATATATGCATAGTGCAACTTTATGTATATGAATATATAAAGTTTCATAGACTAATAGTATTCCTGACTTAAAAGGGACTTCGAGTGGGCTCTAGATAAATAAGAATCCCATTGCAGCATACCAAGCGGTCATCTTGACATTGCTTAAAGATGTCCAGGGAAGGGAACTGAATCTTGCCCAAGCCACTTTGGGATAGCTTCCATTCCTAGGAAGTTTTCTCTTCCCTTGCTTTGATTTCAAATTTGCAAGCTAGCAATTTCTTCCCATAGATTTAGAGCTAGAAGAAATCTTGGAGTTCATCTAGGCCCATGCCCTCATTTCACAGATGAAGAAACTGAGGTCACTAAATGTGGAGTAATGTGTCCAAGGTCACACTGATAGTGTCAGAGCTGGAAAGGTCCCAAGATCTTTAATTGCAATTCCACTGCTTCATACTGCCTCTAGGACCAGTCACCCGAATTATGGCATTTTAACACTTAAAGAAATAAACTCCAATCAATCTAGAAAATTTACTTATAATAAATATTTGGCAGTGATACAATAAAGCTCATCGTTTATATCTTAAAATGTTCTCTATTTTGTCTTGTTATATTTCTTTGAAAGGACAAAAAGACCAATATGGAAAAATATTTTCCATGACTTCACCTATATAATTGGAATCATATTACTTGTTTTCTCAGTTTGCAAGAGGCAATGGAGGGAGGGAGAGAATTGGGAATTCAAAAGAATGTTAAAAAATAAAGACAAAAAAACCAAATAAATTAGAAAGATTAAAAAAGATGTGTGTAGCATTTTATTTCATAATTAATATCCATGTTGGCTTACTTGTGACAAGGGCGTTGACTGTGATCTCTTGTTACTATCTTATTAAAAACAATAACCCTGTTATAAAATATATTTAATGGTTAAGAGAACACTTAATTGTTGTACTCTGGACCTCTTATCACCTTTGATATGGAGCTATTAATGAATCTTATCTATACTTTCCCCTTTCTTAGATATATTTGGAAGAACAGCAGCGGCATTAGCTGTGTTATTTGAAGTTTCATTTTGAGGAAAAAAATGAAGTTCAAATGTTTAATAATAACACGGTGTATAAACTAATTGCTGAAAGAATTATATGTTTTCTACTGTATTCTTTTCTCTAAAGGTTTTTAATTTACTTAATTCTAATACAGAGACTTTATATTTCTTTATTGTTCTAATTACTTTAAATAATTAAATTCTAATTGAAAGACAGAGAGATAAAATAACTAATTATTGACCCAGTGGTACCACTACTAGGCCTACACTACAAAGAGACCAAAAAAAAAATGGAAAAGTACCTACAATGTACAAAAATTGTGATAGCATCCCTTTTAATAGTGACAAAGAACTTTTAACTGAGGAGAATCTATCAATTTAGGCATGACTGAACAAATTATGGTTTATAAACATTATACTATGTAAGAAGCAATAAAAGGTATAATTTCAGAGAAACTAGAGAGAAAGTTATATGAACTGGTACAAAATGAAGTGAGCAGAACCAGGAGAACCATTTATATAACAATGACATTCTAAAGAAGAGCAACTCTAAAATCACAGACAATTCCAACTTTGGAGGATTCACAATGAAATATACTATTCATTTCCTGTCAGAAAGATGAAGGACTTAGTGTGAAAACTGAGACATATTCTTTTGGAACATGTCCAATATGATATTATCAGTCACAAGGGTTTATTGAAAATTATTTCAAAATTTGGTTGCCTGGAGAAGTTCATCAGTATTGTACATCAAACTCATGATGACATGCATGCCCAGTTTCTGAACAGTGGAGAATGCTCTAGAGATTTCCCAGTCACCAATGGAGTAAAACAAGGATGTGTCCTTGCTCCCATACTTTTTAGTATGATGTTTTCAGCCATGTTATCAAATGCCTTTAATGAAGATGAACATGGCCTCAAGGTCAGCCACCAACACTGATGGCAAATTCTTCAACTTGAAAAGGCTACAAGCCAAGACCAAAGTGGAGGGAGTGTTGGTGCAGGATCTTCTATTTGCAGATGATTGTGCATCATTGCAGCCTCTGAAGATGAGATGTAAGAAAGTATGGATCATTTCTCTGCTGCTTGTACTCATTTTGGTCTAACACCAAAGGTGCTCCATCAGTCAGTACCACAACATCCAAATGTGGAACCATTAATTACAGCAACTGGAGAAGGTTTTAGGACTGTGTACAAGTTTGCTTAGCTTGGCAGTGTCCTTTCCAAGGAGGTCCACATTGATGATGTGGTACTTGCATTGCCAGATCTAGCTCAGTGTTTGGGAGACTGAAAGAAAGTGTGGAGAGAAGAGGAATTATTAGGCTGACTATCAAACTGAAGCTCTACAGAGCTGTTGTGCTGGCCTCACTGCTATATGCCTGGTACAGGCTGGACAGTCTACCAGTGCCATGTCAGGAAACTGAGTCACTTCCATTTAAATTGTCTTAGGAAGATTCTGAAGATCACCTGGCAGGAGATCCAAGACAATGAGGTGCTTTCTCGAGTTAAACTGCCCAGCATCCCAACATTACCACACAGAGTGCAACAACAATCGCTAATCCTGTTGTTAGAATGCCAGACATATGCTTGCCAAAAAGCTATTTTATGGAGAACTCACACAGGGCAAGCGCTCACAAAAGAGTCAGAAGAGGTGATACCAAGACACCCTGAAGGTCTCATTGAAGCACTTTAGAATTGACTGTACAACTTTGGAGAACCTGGCACATGACTACCCAGCATGGCATGCCCTCATCAGTGAAAGTGCTGCACTCTATGAGGACGGCAGAATTGGAGTAACTCAAAAGAAAGATGATATGTATAAGTTTAGAGTATGGACTATTTATGCCCAAGCTGTGGTAGAGCATTCTTAGCTCATATTGGTCTGATAAGCCTCTGTCAGACACACTGTCATTTGTCTCAGACATACTGATGTCATTTTGGTCTTCTTCAATAAGGAAGGACAAGAACAACCAAATATGGGAATATGCTTGCATGCTTTCTCTCTCTCTCTCTCTCTCTCTCTCTCTCTCTCTCTATGTATATATATATAAAATCTATCTATCATTACAAGGGTTTTTTCTTTCTTTTTTCTTCCAATTAGGGAAAGAGGAGGGAAAATAATTTGATATTTTAAAATTGAAAATAAAACCAAACCAAAAGAGTAATTTATACCTTTATTTGAATTCAATTTGAGAGGGAGTCAAAATTGCAGATTTGTGACAGCAACAAAGGTGAATTCTCCCAACTTTACCCTCCAAACAACTTTAAAATAACGTGTCACATCAAATTTTGAAGTATCATGGGTAACAATATGTTGGAGTGAGGACATCCATCAGGATAAATCTGTAACAACACGAAGGTGGAGGTCTGTTTAGAGCCCCCACACACTGTCTTGACCCAGAGATGGTATGAGGAGTCAGATAACTGATCACATTGAGATTTTAGGGTATCCTTTGCTAGCACTGGGGACACCTGGTGCTGATAGGCAACCTTATTGCCCATTCACAGTTCCATATACAGTTCTGGAGAAGAATACTGGTGGTCAGTCCCAGGGGAAGCAGAAGCTTGGGTACAGATCCAAGGCAAAGAGGAGTGCTAGAGCCCACATTTATAGGAATGTAGGAACCCTTCATGGGTGAAGACCAGAGTGCAGACCAGGAAAACAGTGACCATAGCTCTTCCCAGAACACATCATCTTGGAAACACCATAAACTTACAACCTTTCCAACTTTCTCTGAAAACAGCAGCACAAAAAAGCAAATGCTTGCATGGTGCCTTCCCATCCCCAGGTGGGCAAAGCACAACTTTAGCACAAAGTTCAAGTTAAGAAATTGGCTGGGGAAAAAAAAAGCAAGCAACAACTGACCATACAAAGCTACTTTGTTGGCAAGGATGCCAAAATAACAGTGTGAAAACAGCTA
This sequence comes from Macrotis lagotis, assembly GCF_037893015.1. Taxonomy (NCBI): domain Eukaryota; kingdom Metazoa; phylum Chordata; class Mammalia; order Peramelemorphia; family Peramelidae; genus Macrotis; species Macrotis lagotis. The sequence continues at coordinate 24,665,832 of NC_133663.1, read as the reverse complement.
TCAAAAAAGTCTCCAAGAATGTTAATCGAACCCAAATCCAACAAGAATTCCTTGAAGAGTTAAGGAAAGGGGGGTGGCTAGGCAATGCAGTGAATAGAGCACCAGCCCTGGAGTCAGGAGTACCTGAGTTCAAATCCAGCCTCAGACACTTAATAATTACCTAGCCGTGTGGCCTTGGGCAAGCCACTTCACCCCATTGCCTTGAAAAATCTAAAAAAAAAATAGTTAAGGAAAGAGATTAGAAGAAAACTTGGGAAAAGTACTGAGAGTGATGAAAGTAAATTATGAAAAAATAATTTAGAACTTGGTAAATTAATCACACAAAAAATTCTGAGAAAAAACACCTTAATAAAAAGAATTGATCTAATGGAAAAGAGGTATAAAATCAATGAGGAAAAGAACTCCTTATAAACAGGATTGGCTAAATGGGAAAAAAAAATCAAGTAAAATATCTCACTAAAAATAACACCTTAAAATTTAGTTTTGGGGAAGTAGAAGCTAGTTACTCTATGAGGCATCATTAAACTAAAACAAAACCAAAAGAATGAAAAAATATAAGAAAATGTGAAATATCTCATTAGAAAAACAACTGACCTGGGAAATGGATCAAACAAAACTGTTGATGTTTCAGATACAGAGAATAAAAAGAGAAATTGGAAGAATCCACTGATCAGCCCCTGAAAGAGATCCCAAAACAAAAACTCCCAGAAACATTATCACAACTTCTGGAACTCGCAGACCAAAGAGAAAATGCTTCAAGGAAAAAAAAAATAATTCAAATATTGTTGAACCAAAGTTAGGATCACATAAGATCTGGTGGCTTCTACAGTAAAGGACAGGAGAATTTGGAATATTATATTCTGAAAGGCAAAGGAGCTAGGGACAAAACCAAGATAAAATCTACCCACCAAAACTGAGTGGAAACTTTCAGGGGAAAAGAGGATATTTAATAAATAAAGGACTTTAAAGAATTCCTAATTAAAAAAAAGCAGAACTGAATATAAAATATCTGTTACTCAAAGACAACATTCAAGAGAAGAATAAAAAGGTAAAAATTAAAGAATAATCACAAGGGACTCAAAAAAGTTAAACTGTTCACATTCTTATGTGGGAAGATAATACATATAACTTCTAAGAACATAAATCTTATTGGAAGTGTTAAAAAATATTTACATAACCTAGGGCAAGGTTATATAAATGATCTCCACAAAATAAAATGAATAGGTAAGAAAGTGGGATGCACTGGAAGAAGGGGGAAGGGAGAAGTAGAATGGGGAAATTTTCTCACATAAAAAGCATGCAAAAAAGAGCTTCTCTAGTGGATAGGAATTTGTGGACATTACTTGAACTTCATTTTCATTCTTATCAGAAATGGTCTGAAGAAGGAAGAATACACACACACAGACACACACACACACACACGGGTACATAAATCTATTTTGGTACACAATAAAGAAATAGTAAAGGAAAGGAATGAAAAAGAAAGTGGGAATGATGAAGACAAAATCAGATTATGATAGACATTGGTAAGACTCAAAATATATGTTTGCAGGGAGGCTAGGTGGCATAGTGGATAAAGCATTGGCCCTGGAGTCAGGAGTACCTGGGTTCAAATCTGGTCTCAGACATTTAATAATTACCTAGCTGTGTGGCCTTGGGCAAGCCACTTAACCCCATTTGCCTTGCAAAAAAACCATATATATATATATATATATGTATATATATATATACATATATATATATATATATATATATATATATGAAGAGAGAGAGAGATGGGGGAGGGAGAGAGAGTGCAACACATAGACAAAAACAGAACAGAGAGAGAGATAGTGAGAGACAGAGAGAAATAGCAGATAATGGATAGAGGGAAATATATAGTTAATAATTCCAATGGTGAAGTTGAATGGAATGATCTCATTCATTAAACAGAAACAGATAGCAGAATGGATTAGAATCTAGAATCCAATACTAAGATGATTGTAAGAGACACCTTCAAACAGAACAACACATATAGAGTTAAAATAAAGTACTAGAGCAGAATGTAAAGGACTATTGCTAAAATAAAAAGGGGTAGAGGTAGCCATTATGATTTCAAGCAAGGCAAAAGCAAAAATAGGCCAAATTAAAAAAATAATCAGGGAAAACAAATTTTTGCTAAAAGTTATTATAGAAAATGAAGTTTTATGTCTGTGTGTGTGTGTGTATGTGTGTATGCCTCATTTCTCAAATATAAATTGAAAAAGTACTGATTCAAATTTATAAAATAAGACCCATCAAATAATCAAAAAATATAAACAGGAGAACTCAAAGCTATCTCTAATTACATTTTTTAAAATTCCCTAAATCACTATTGATTAGAGAAACACACATTAAAGCAACTCTTAGGTAACAATTTATTCAGAAATGACAGATGATAGACATTAGGCAAAAATAAATACATTAATGGACTGGTGCTGGAGTAGGGGACTGGCTCCAATCTCTCTTTCCAGGAAGATTTTTACATTCCTCTCCTTCAGAATTCTAAGTAACCTATTTTGTGTACTTTATACATAAGATACCATTCCTTATCATTGTGCTTTGCTTATATTGCTAGTCAAACTTGGATTGCTATCTTTCTCACTTCCACCTTTTTTTCTGTTGTTTTGTTTTGCAAGACAATGGGATTAAGTGATTTGCCCAAGGTCACACAGCTAGGTAATTATTAAGTGTGTGAGGCTGTATTTGAACTCAGGTCCTCCTGACTCCAGGGCTGGTACTCTGTCCACTGTACCACCTAATTGTCCCCTAAATTCCACCTCTTGAAACACCTAGTTCCTTTAAGGAAGAGTTAACTTCTAGAATCTAATATAAAAAAAATGTGCAAACAAAAAAGGAATACCGAGAGTATTCCAAGTAGGGCAGAAATGGAAAATAAATACCTAGAAATGAATAAGTTGGGGGCAATACTGGAATTATTCAGATTCTTATTCTTTTTTGTTTGCCAGAAACATCTGCCCCAATCTCTTTATTGTTGGATTTTTATTTAAGATATTAATCTGAATTTATTTATGTATCATACATTTATTTGAAATTGTCAGATTTCATGAAAATACCATTTCTACTAAAATGTTAAATAAAATTAAGGAATTGTCATGTAAGCAAGCATAAAGTAAATAAATAATTTGGGAATATTAATAATGAGAGAAAAATATTGGAATTTAAAATAGTCATGCTTCTAGAGATTGCTCTCCTTTCTCAATAGTGAGGGAATATGAGACTTTTCAAGTAAAATATTTTCTAACTATAGCTCACAGTTCATCCCATTAATTTGAAACTGATGATTCAACAATATTTTTATACACTATCCAGAACTTTAGGGAAAATAAAGTTAAAAAGAAGGTTTACCTCTGCCATTTCATTTTCTAAATGGCTATTATAAATGAGTGCAAATAATTATTGATGCAGAAAGATATTTACATTTTGTTGACCATTAAAAACGGACATTGTACAAAACCAGTAACCAAGGCAGCCATTCTGAAGTGGTCCCACATTTTGATTTTGCTTGATTGGGGGTGAGGGTGGGGATGGTCCTATAATGAGAGTAGTCCACATTTGTTCTAATTGTATTTCTTTAGACTAATTCCATCTTTTAATTATGAGCATATGGCAACAACCACTCACTTACCCCATGTCCTCATTTGAAATGTTTGGCAATCAAAATATCTGGGGAGGTGAGACTGCACTAAACCCCACCCCCTCAATTATATAAACTAATCAAAAGATCTTTGTTCTTATAATTAGAAATGAACATTTTTATTTGTCTAGATATAGTATGTATCAGAAAGTACATGATATGAAATATATCACAGAGTACATGCTACCACATCATAATTATACAGACCACAATAAAAGAAAGCAAACATAAGCAAAATATAGGTTATGTCCACTTGAAAAAAATTATGCTAGTGACCCAAAGATCACCTCTGCCAACCCCCTCATTTTACAGTTGAGAAAACAGAGAAGAACTGTCTTGCTACTAGTCATTTGTAATAAGCAACAGGACTTTGAGCCTCTCTACTGTACCATGTCCATTATTTTTCTTTTCTTCTTTTAATATTTTATTCAGTATTTATATTTCTCCTAGTATTTATTTATTTTTAAAATTTTTAGTAGTTTATTTTGAATATTTACTCAACCCTGGTTACATATAAAAACAATTTTTCATGTTAATTTTCCAAATTTTGAGTTCTAAATTTTATCCTGTCCCTCCTCCCCGCTCTCCCTTATTGAGATGGTAAGCAATCCAATACAGGCTATGTATAAGTAATTGGGCAAAACATTTCCATAATATATATGTCATCAAAGAAAACATAAACCCCTCCCCCCAAAAAAACCCTCAAGAAAAATAAAGTTAAAAGAAGTATGCTTCAATCTGTATTCAGACACCTTCTGTCTTGTATTTAAAAGTCAAATTTCCTCTTCAACTCTGGTCTTTTCATTAAGAATGTTTGAAAGTTCATTTCATTGAATATATATATATATATATATATATTTTTTTTTTTTTTTTCCCCCCTGAAGGATTATTCTTAGTTTTCCTAGGCAGGTGATATTTGACTTCAATCCCAGCTCTTTTGCCAGTGAGAATATCATATTCTAAGTCCTCTCTGATCCTTTAAGGTAGAAGCTTTTGAATCTTGTGTTGTTTTCCTGATTATAACTCTATGATACGTGAATTGTTATTTTTCTCTCAGCTTGTGTTATTTTCTCCTTGACCTGGGAGATTTTGTACTTAGCTATAATATTCCTGAGAATTTTCATTTTGGGATCTCTTTGGGATCACTCTTATCAGGTGATAAGTGGATTCCTTCAATTTCTATTTTACTCTGGCTTCTACAATATCAGGGCAGTTTTCCTTTATAATTTCTTGAATGATTATGTCTAGTCTCCATTTTTGATCCTGGCTTTCAGGTATCCAACAATTTTAAAATTATCTCTCCTGAATACATTTTCCCTTTCAGTTGTTTTTCTCGTGATATATTTCACATGATCTTCTATTTTTTCAAACCATTTTGTTTTATTATTCCTTGATTTCTCATAAGGCCATTGACTTCCATTTGCTCAATTCTAATTTTTAGGGAATTACTTTCTTTAGTAAGCTTTTCTATCTCCTTTTCCATTTGGTCTATTCCACTTTTTAAGGAGTTTGTTTTTTGTAGTGAATTTTTGTACCTCTTTTTCCATTTAGACTATTCTGCTTTTTTACATATCATCCTTATTGACTTTTTATTTCTCTTTTACCATTTGAACTGGTCTGTTTTTATTGTTAATTTCTTCATTATTATTTGCATATCCTTTACCAAACTTTTGATTCATTTTTTTGTGATTCTATTAATCACTCTCATTTCTCTTCCCAATTTTTCTTCTACCTCTTTTACCTTATTTTCAAAATTCTTTTTGAGCACTTCCAGGGCCTAAAACCAATTCATATTTTTCTTGGAGGCTTTAAATATAGGAGTTTTGACTCTGTTGTCTTCCGCATGTGTTTTTTTGATCTTCCTTGTCACATAGTAGCAATTATCTTCCTTGTCACATAGTAGCAATTATTTTTTCCATCTAGTTACTTCATTTTCCCTACCTATGATTTGATTTTCACTCTCTGTCAGTTTGATTCTGCTTCCAAGGGAGGAGGGCACACTTATCCAAGCTTCAGGGGTTTTTGCAGATACCTTTAGGAACCTATAGGTTTTTAGTTCTTCCAAGGTTGTAAGATTTAAAGAGAGGTGCATTTACCACTCTCCTGACCTAGTCTGTGAGTAATCAGAGGCTCTGACATGGAACTATGAGGAGGGTCCCTGCTCCACTGTGACTGAAAATTCTTGGGGGCTATTGATCCTTGCCCTGGGACTGCCCCCAGGACTGTGACCAAGATCCAAGGATGGGCAAAAGAACATCATCCTTCCCCAGTGCTAGCAAAGACACCCCTGTAATCTCCTTCTGACCAGTTATTTGATCCCTTATGTCTATGGACTCAGATTTCCCAAAGCAGCTGGTCCAACTGCTGTTTCAGTGACTCCCAAGGTCTATTTCTGGTATGTTGGGGCTGGTCTGTGATGGCATCTTCTGTGTTGGGCTGGGCTCCTTTCTCACCCTGGAGCAACAGACATTTCCTGCTGATCTTCTAAGTTGTTGGGGGCTGAAATATAATTCCATTCAGTCTTTTTGTGGGTTCTGTCTCTCTAGAATTTGTTTAGAATTATTATTTAAAGATATTTGGAAGGTTTTGAGGGAGAGCTCTGGTGAGTCTCTGCCATTACTGTGCCATACCTTTGCTCTTAAATGCAAGATACTCCATATACTTCCTTATATGGAAGATAGTCCAGAAGGTGGGAGGGGGGCTCATCTACTCAGTCTTCAGCTAGGAAGATAATCAACAGCTGAGTACAAGTAACTCTTTATAAATCCACTCAATTATCCTTCCTGTTCAGTCAAAAAAAGGAATTACTATTCCTATTGTCTATTATAACAACAACAAAAAAAAACCCAATAAAAAACTGAAAAAAAATACTCCACTGTTTAAATGCCTTTTTAACTTTTTCTTTTTGATTTTTGCCTCTTTAATCAAGGTAAAGCCCCAAATATATTTTCTTTTTTCATAAGATGTCTATGCTTTAAGGGTAGAATTTACTTTTGACCTGACCAGCAAGCTTCAAGGGTTCCCTATTGAATAAAGATTCTTCATATTTCCTTATAATAAATAGCACTGGAGTCCATCACACTTGAATTCCAGCTTTTTTTGTGAAAGTTGATTCCATATTACTCTCCTTCACACTCTACATTCTAATCACATGAAAGTGGGTTGTTGCTTTTTGTTGTCATTCCCCAAACACTGCTCCATCTCCTGCCTCTTATTTTACAAAGACAGTGATTTCCCAAACCTGGAATAGACTTCTACTCACATTAGCCTTGGTGCATCCCTTCTTCAAGGCTCTGCTGAGGTATGACTTCTTCCAGGAAGCCTTTCCTGATTCTCCTGATTGTTAGTGCTTCTTCTCTCCTCAAAATATTTTTTTACATATCTATCTGTTTATGCATTGTATCTTCCCAGGAGAATGTAAACTTCTTGAATTCAAAGTTTATGTTTTGTCTTTCTATCACTAGCACAATGGATTACACAAAGCAGATAATAAATGATTCTGCTGCATAGGATTATAACCTTTAGAATGTGGGTTTCTATATCTATATCTAATCTGTATCTCTATATCTATAAATATAAATATTCATATTTATATATGCACACATAGATGTACATACACATATGCACATAAATATTTATGTACAGACACATGTATGTAGATACATACATGCATACTATTATTATTGGTCCTTTCTTTTCAAAGAAGAAGGATGACATCATAGGGGAAGGCATTTCCATAAGGACTTTTCTGGCTGGTTTTCTTATTCATGAGCTGAGGTGAGATGCCCTAAACTCTAATGGAAGGGATCAAGAACAGGGGTTTCCTCCCTCAGGCAAAGCTTGCCCAAATAGGATTCTGTTTATTCTCTAATCAGAAATTAGATTTTTCCAACTGGTTGGATTCTTGCCTAATTTATTTAAGGAGGAGTTCCTTGGAGGCAAGGAGTAATCTCTCTCTCTCTCTCTCTCTCTCTCTCTCTCCCCCTCTCTCCCTCTCTCCCTCTGTCCATATATATGTATATAGAGATAGAGATAGCTATCTGTATAGATATAGATATTCATAGATATATAGATATATTTTTCTGACTTTTTCAGGAATTGAGTATTAACAGAATTAGAAGAGAGCAAAAATGAATAATTAGCTATTAATGCAATAGTATAATCTTCATTTCTCTTACTTGAGAGACTACAAACCTCAAGAATTTTTTATTCAAATGATGGAAACAATGTACAAACAACAGGGTACCTGTGAGACCAATACAAAGTAGACAAAGGTAGTTTGAGAGAGGAAGGCATCAACAACTGAAGAGGAACAAGAAAGCCAAGAGGTGGGAGGGGGCTCATCTACTCAGTCTTTGGTTGGGAAGATAACCAACAGCTGAGTGTAAGTGACTATAAATCCACTCAACCCTCCTTCCTGTTCTGTCAAAAAAGGAATTTCTTTTCCTTCCCTAGAACTCTCAGACCTTTCATCTTGTTACACATGGATCAGGTCAAAGAAGTCAAAACTTTGGTTTTCCCCAGAGCCTGCAACATCTAAACTAGGACAAATGCTCACCTGGAAGTAGCAGAGTAATTCAGTACATGCTCTTTTATAAATAAAATCACCTGCTCACTCTATCATTTTTTTAGGTTTTTTTTTTTTAGTTTTTGCAAAGCAATGGGGTTAAGTGACTTGCCCAAGACCACCCAGCCGGGTAATTATTAAGTGTCTGAGGATGGATTTAAACTCAGGTACTCCTGACTCCAGGGCTAGTGCGCTATCCACCGCACCACCTAGCTGCCCCCCATCATTCTTCTCTTCTTCATTTCTGTTCATCCCCAGCAAGGTTGAAGACCAATCTTCAGCAAATACGAAGATAATATGGGGAAAAAAAGAGAAGAGGAAAGGAAAAGGGGGAAAAAGAAAAGATAAAGATGTGAGCCTTTTTTTCTGATAAAAGCAATAATAATAATAAAGAAGGGTGACTTTATTCATGACAGCTTTTTATTTTAATTTCTGTTGAATATATTTGCTTTGATTTTCATTTAAAGGGTAAGAAGGGGAACAAAGTTGATGCTTTTGACAATGATTCAAAAAATGACCAGAAACACACTCATGTGATAAATGTACTCTAAGTGGATCCATAATTCATTATTATAAATGCCTTTACCATTTAAATAACCATCATGTATTCAATCATATTCATTAGTTCCAATAAACTCTCTTTCTGGTTGATTCTGAGGAGATATATTTGATTAGTTATATAATTAGCTTGATTCTTTCATGCCAGCTTCTGAGAGAGCTGCACTTGAAGCTTTCCAAGTTTACTATAAAGGAAGACACTGTGCTTAGGGGAAAGAAAGTAGATTCTTTTGTACTAAAAAGAAGGCCTCTTTAATGTCCTGATGTCATGGTAACAGACACGACTTAATAGATTTCTGAAATATCTATAGTCATTGAAGGATCCCTCCTTCCAGTATATAGTGGTAGTCAAAAAATCAAAATTTAGCCTATACTAATAGAGTCATTGTGTTCAGAATGTGGTAATTCAGTGACAGGAGGATAAATCTAGCCCTAGATGGGACCTCAGTGACCATCTAGATCATCTCTCTTCATGTTATATTTAGAAAAAGTTAAGTCCAGAAAGACTAACTGACTTGTCCAAAGTCAAATGGAAGAGGCCGGTTCCTGCACTACTGCCAGTATGGAAGTTCCACAATTTAGGAATGACACCGACAAACCCAACTTCATTTAGAGGACAGAATTTGCGACCAGACCATGTAAGAGTCATCTGAAGGAACTGAAGATGATTAGCCTTAAAAAGAGATCAGAGAAGGTAGGACAAAAATTTTCAAATACTGTGTAAGAGTAGACTTCCTTTTTCCAAAAGTTAAAAGTAGGACTCATGGATGGGTATATCATAGAAGCAAATTTAGATAGGAGCTAAGGAACATCTTCCTTATATGAGCTGCCCAAGAAAGGAACAGGGAGGTCATGGGTTCAATTTCAGTGGAGGCAATCTTAGAGATAAATGACCACATGTTTGAATACCACTCTCCTTCCCTTTCCAGACTTACATTTATAAGTTGAGTTTTCCCTATAAGAAGTAAGTTCCTGAGGAGAGTCTGGCTTGCTTGTTTTTACTGGTATCCAAGTGCTCGGTACAATGTCTGACTCATAATATAAAATAATCTCTTTCTGTCTTTGTTTGTCTCTGTCTCTGTTTCTCTCTCTCTAGTTTTCAGGGGCTTCATTTCTTTGGAAAGGCTTCTTATCCTGTTGCACTTTTGGATGGAATAGTTATACTTTTCCTTGGACCTTTGCTTAGGATCCCCAGATTCATTTGTTTATGTCCATTGTCCATGGAAGAACACTAACTCCTTGTCATTGAAGTGCAAACTCCTTGATCTTCAGTATTTTCTATGGAATACCAGGAGAAATTATTAGGGATCTCACAGTGCCAGTCTGAATGATATGGAACTCCTTTGGTCTGCAAGCATTATCAAAGTGTTGTCTGTAATAGATCCTAGAACTTCGAAGGTCTAAATAAAACAAGACTTTCTGACCCCTGGGACTTTGTAATCACCCTAGCAAGGACTTTCTCAAGGGAGTCTGTTCATATTGATATGTGCAGATAAAATGTCTTGCAGGCAGTACATTGCCTATCTTTAGTCTCACTGGTTGGGGCTCACATTGCTAGAGGGATACTATTCCCATTGCCTGTGGGTTTCTGGTCAGTTTTTATTCTGAATGCAGTGAATGATGTCATTTGGTATAACTTTCACTGAATTTACTTGAAAATGAATTTTAATTGATATGATTTGTTTTTATGTCTCTTGCATTTCTACTTGTATTCATCATTTAGACTACTATCCATGTGATAAAATATTTCTAACAGAAAATTTAAAAAAATCAAATGGATCAATATGCAAAAAACATGAAAACGAACAAAAGCACTTCACCATGCCTAACCCATCCATACCCCTCTACCCATGAGAAGGAGTGAGGACAAATGTCTCTCTCTTTTTTTTAACCTGTTCATTGCTTATTCTTTATTTTTTAATATTTATTTTTCTAAATACAAGTAAAAGTTAATACTTTTTTAAAAAGTTTGAGTTTCAAATTCTCTCTATCCTTCCCTTTTTTCCTCCCTTTCTGAGAAGGCAAGCAATTTGTTATAGACTATATGTGCTCAATCATACAAAACATATTTCCATATTAGTTCTTTTTTTTAGGTTTTTGTAAGGCAAATGGGGTTAAGTGGCATGAGCAAGGCCACACAGCTAGGTAATTATTAAGTGTCTGAGGCCGGATTTGAACTCAGATACTCCTGACTCCAGGGCTGGTGCTCTATCCATTGCACTACCTAGCTGCCCCCCATATTAGTTCTTTTATGAAATGAATACCAGAAACAAAAACCAACCCTTAAAATGAAACAAGGAAAATAAAAGCTTCAATCTACATTCTGACTCCATCTGTTCTTTCTTTGAGGATATTTTTCATCATTAAATATTTCTGAAATCTCTTGGATCATTTTTATTTCTGAGAATAGCTTAGGTATTATGTTGATCATTGTAAAATATTGTTATTGTTTATAATGTTTTTGTGATTCTGCCTACTTCACTCTGCATCAGTTCATATAATTAGCCTTTCTGGGTCTTTTCTGAAACCATCCTGCTTATTCATTCTTTAGTACACTAATATTGCATCACTGTCATAAACCACAACTTGTTTAGTCATTCCTTAATTGATGGCTTCTTCTGTAACTTCCATTTCTTTGCCCCCACAAAAATCGCCGCTATAAATATTTTTTGTAGATATAGCTCTTTTTCCTTTTTCTTGAATCTGTGATACAGATTTTGTAGTTATATTGCTGGGTCAATGCCAATTACTCTCCAATATTGTTAGATCGGTTCACAACTCCACCAAAAATGTGTTAGTGATCAGTTCTTCTACATCCCTTTCAATATTTTTTTTATTTCCCTTTAGAGATAAAGCTTCCCAATGGTTTAATATAGAAACTATTTATCATTCTCCAGAAATTTACTAAGTTTTTCTGTTTTTGTTGTTGTTTCTAATCAGAATGAGTGCTATATTTTGTCCAAAGCCTTTTCTGCATCTATTGAGGAAATTGTATGATTATTTTCTTGTTTTTTTATTGATGAGGTCAATTATGCTGATAGTTTTACTAATATTGAATCAGTTTTTCATTCCTGTTAAGAAATTCTACTTGGTTGTAGTGTATGAGCTTTGTGATATAATGTTATAACTCCTTGCTATTATGTTAATATTCCTCATTATTATGCAACATTTTTAAAATTTGTAAAATGTTAATTGCTCATGAGTTGGTTGAGTTAATATAATGAAAAGGACAATTTTATCTATTAATTTACTTTTTCAGTGCAAAAGTACAAAATAATGCAAAATTCAGTGCAAAAGTACAAAATAATTAATTAACTAGAAAAATAATAAAATTCATCTGGAAGAAGAAAAAAGTCAAGAATATAAAGGAATCGGGGGAAAAATAAAGGAAACTAGTTTAGTGATCTCATATTTCAAATTATAATCTACAAAGTGGTAATATCAAAACAATCTGGTATTGACTAAGAAATAGAGTGGTTGATTTATGGAATAGCTTAGGTACATAATATAAAGAATTAAATGACCACAGCAATCCAGCATCTGATAAATCCAGAGTCCAAGCTTTTGGGGCAAAAATTCACAATTTTCAAAATGTTGCTGGAAAGCATGGAAAGTATTCTATCAGAAATAAAACTGTCATAGACCAATATCTTACACCGAGGCAAGGTCAATATGGTTAATTGATTAATTCACACACACACATATATGTATTTATATATATATATATATATATATATATATACATATATATGTGATATCTTAAGCAAATTAAGACAACATGGAGAAAAAAAATCATCATTCTATATTCATAGATAAGGAAATATTTTATAACCAAACAAGAGATTAAGAACACCATGGCAGATAAAAATGATAATTTTGATTACATTAATTTAAAACTTTTTTGCATAATATACCTCAAATTAGAAGGAAAGCATGAACCTGGGAGAAAATAATTTCAATTTCTCTGAAAACAGTCTTTTCAAATATTGAGGAAATTAAAGCAAATTGATAAAAATGAGAGCCTTTCCCAAATTTATAAATGGTAAAAGGATATGATCAGGTAGTTTTTAGGAGAACAAGTCAAAGTTATCAACTGTCATATAGAAAATGATCTATATCACCCATGGTTAGAGAAATGAAAATTAAAACAATTCTAAGGTACCACCTCAAACCAATTGGTTTAACCAATATGATCAAAAAGGGAAATAAGTATTTGAGGGAATATAGGTATATAATGGATTTTTAGTTGAGTTGTGAACTGCTCCAAATCTTTTAGAAACAATTTGGAAGTATGCTAAAGGGTTGTAAAAATGTTCTTAACCTTTGTTAAAGTAATGCTATTATTATCTCCTATCCCAAATTTATCAAAGTAAAAGGAACCTTATATGTTTTATATATATATATATATATATAGATAGATAGATAGATAGATAGATAGATATAGATATAGATATCTCTATATATGTATATACACAAAAATATTCATAGATGCTTAATTGTAATGGAGTATTAGAAATTGAGGGTATGCTCATCAACTGGGTAATAGTTAAACAAGTTGTGATATCTTGTTTTGATGGAATACTTTTGTGCTGTTAAAAAATGGCAGAAGGCATGGTTTCAGAAAATACCTGGAAAGACATATAAATTGATACAAAATAAAGTGAGAAGAACCAAAACTGACTGCTGTTTTGTAAAATGATCAACTGTGTGTGACTTACTTATTCTATAAAATACAATTTTCTGTAATAATTTCATAAGACTCATGATGAAAAATGCTATCCATCTCAAGAGAAAGAAATGGTAAACTCTGAATGCAGATTGTAACATTTTTTTTCACTCATTTTATTACTTTTTTTGCACCATGACAAATATGTTTTGCATGACTTCATCTGGATAATGGCTATCAATGAATGGCAGAGAATAAAGGAAGGGAAGCAATCTGAAACCAAAAATTGAAAAAAAAAGTTAATAAAAATAATAAAGTAAATAAATAAAATAAAAATTCACTGTCTTACATACTAAACAGTTAATGGTTCTGAATTTTAAACTTTCAGCATAGGCACTATCAATTCTTTATTATAGAAGAGAAAAAGGATGCTGCCTTCTTTTGCTTACTGGGTTTCTATTAATTTTAATGTAAAGAATAAAATATTTCTGGAGTACTCACTGAATTTCAGTGGGTCCTGTGAAATATGGTAGGCAACATGAACTACTTAAAAGTTTATTCTTGCTTCTTAACTTCATTTTCTTTGCAATCATATTGGCAGAGAATGAAGAAGAGGTGTTTGACTGCACGGAGGCCATGGATCTAAAGATGTTCAATGCCAAATGTCAGTTCATTAAGCACACATTAAAATGTGTCCAAAGATGTTTAATTTAAAATGTCAGTTTGCTGAGTTCTTGCAAAATGTGGGCTCTATAATACTTCAACTGGGAATGCATACTGACTGAAAAAATAGGGACCCTACATGGCTAGAACCAAGGAATAATAATGGACTGAAGACATGTTTAGATTTTAGGAGTTGTAACAAAAATTTCTGGGGAAAAAATAATGTCATAATTACCAAGACTTTAGAATTCATATCAATAAATATCTTTTTAGCAGAAATCACAAGTGAATATCTTTTTAGGAAAAATCACAAATAGATGAACCTAATGGGACTTCAGAAATACTATCAAAAACAAAGAAACTTGCATTAATTTGTTTCATTGGAACACTTTGGAGATTTCTGGAATGAGTGATTTAAGTGGGCCTTCAAGGATCTAATTAACCGACTCTCACATGTAGTGGCATTGGCTTTGGCTGATCCAAGCAACCCTCTGTATTACATGCAGATGCCATCCTGGATGGCCTGGGAACAGGTCTGAGTGAGGAAAGTGATGGCTGTCATAAATTCATTGTTTTTGCCAGCTGGGAGATCACTGACAGTGGAGAACTATTATCCTTTCACAAGTTGGAGTTTGGGACCAGAAAAATTCTGTCAATGAAAAGTTTTGAGATAATGCTTGTAGAATGTACTTTCAGATCAGGACAGACCACAATATTCCAAGATATTTTTAGAAAGGCTGAATTATTTGCTAACAATAGGAGTAAAATATAAGTTGACCAATGGTAATTTAATTTGCAGGATAATCCAGAAAAAAAAATAAAAGCAATGCAGATACAGATGCTGTTATCCCTTGAGATTCAAGTATCTTAGACCATAAGACTCTTACCAAGAGGAGTTGGAGGACATTTCTATAAAGAAAAGGATGGCAAAAGGTAAAGGAGATAGTATGATAGAATGGAAGAGGATCTGGGTTCAAATTCTACTTCTGAAATATTTTAGGTGACCTTGAAAGTCATAGCTTCTCTGGGCCTCAGTTTCTCATGTGAAAAATGTTATGGACTATATGGACTCTACAGTATATTTGAGCTCTATCTTCTATGATAACATGGTGGAAAATCTTTGCTATGTCCAATAATAATAATAATAACTGGTATCAGTGGAAGTAAGCTTTGTATTTTTGCTGAGCTGGTGCTCTTCATTTAGATTGAATGCAGGTGACTGGCAGAAGATTTAGCTTCAGGATGATTACCTATGACTTCTATTGCCTAGCAAATGAAAAAAAGTAGCTCATTTGAAAAAAAATGGAAGATTTGAATGGACTGCAGTTTCTATATGAAATATGGTAGTAAAAAATGAA
Source organism: Macrotis lagotis (assembly GCF_037893015.1). NCBI lineage: Eukaryota > Metazoa > Chordata > Mammalia > Peramelemorphia > Peramelidae > Macrotis > Macrotis lagotis. The sequence goes on along the minus strand of NC_133663.1, from coordinate 24,650,344 downwards.
TGCAATTTTTAGCTACATTAATAAAATCTTAGCTTCTCTTACTAAGGAAATTACAACTCCACAGTATTCTGGTTTGGTCAGAGCCTATCTTTAGCTATATCTTGAGATCTGGTTACCACGGGTTACTAAGGATGTTCATTAAAGAAGAGTCCCAATGAAGTTAACCAAAATGTTGAGGTCCCAATGAAGAATGCTGATAGGCACTGAAGTTGCTTGTTCACTCATTCATTCATTCATTTTAAAGAAGAGAAAACTCATAAGGATCACGATAGATATTTTCAAGTATTTGTAGGACTGTCATGTGGAAAAGAGATTTCATTTATTCTGTTAGGTCCTAGAAGGCAGAACCAGGAGCACAGATTTAAAGTTATCAGTCAGATTGAGGGACAATGGAAATATTAACCATTAGAATGATCCCAAAGTCAAATGGGTTGCCTTGGGAGGTAGTGGCTTCCTCCCATTAGAGGCTACTATGTAAATATTGTATGATTGCTTATTAGGTGTTTGTAAATATAGTTTTTATGAAATGAGGCAATCTTGCATGTAAGGATTGTAGTTGTATCCGATATGGTCAATCATAATGAATTTAATCCACTTTAATCTAAGTTTTCGGATAGCTTTTGATAGTTTTTACTTTTGCCTAGTTTTCCATCATAAAATTAAAGATATATTATTGTATATATATGTAGATATGTATATTATATATGTCTATGTATGTATACTTACATTGTATATAAATGCACATATACATAGTATGCTGTGATATAATTTCTCTAATCATATTATAGTAATTTCTAAATGTGCTAGATGTACCAATTACAGCAATGTGTTCAACAACTACATTTTAAAAAAAATAATTATTGGATATTGCAATAGGATATTTCTAAATGTTTAGTGAATTCCAGTAGTAATCATTTTTAATTTCAACAAAAGTAACTTTCAAAGTAAATTCATATATATTTATATTTTATATATCATTTCCACTTAATAAATCTTATTTATATCTCCTTTATAGCAGAATAAGAGGCAACTAGGTGATATAATATCTACTATTATCCTGAAGTCAGAAAAAAGTCATCTTTCTAAGTTCAAAACTGACCTCAGTCATTTACTAGCCGTGAGACCCAGGCTGGGCTAATCATTTAACCCTTTTTGCCTCAGTTCTTCATCTTTTGAACTACTAAGTCAATCCAAAGGCTCCTCTTCATTATCAGGTCAGCAAAACAAAATTAGTCAAAGAATATTTGACTATTCAGGATCCACATAGGGATAATGTGAACCCAGCACTCTGTACATGCTCCTAAGGACTGATCCCCCCCTCGATAAGGAAAGGAAAGCTTATTAAGTTTAAGTACCTTATCCAGTGCCTCAGAGGCAATAATAATAATCTCTGGTGTTTACGTTGTCCCTCAAGATTTCAAAATTTACAGTAGCTATCATGATCCTTACCCTAACTCTGGGAGGTTGGTTTCCAGGTTGCAGTTTACAAATTGGTTTAGTGACTTACCCAGGTCCACATAGCTAATGGGTCCGAGGTTCCCTTACAATTTTAGATGAATCCCACCACCCTGCCTTTCTATAGTGGTATAGAATGTGACAGAGTCCAGTTGCTAGCTCCACATCCACCCCTCCTACAATACTACAATTCCCATGCCAGATGTTTATTATTATATGACCATTTTTATTATTATGTGACCAGTTTATTATTACATTAACCATGTTTTGGGATAGCGAAGCAGCTAAATAGTTAGACTACTGATCTAGGAGTGGGCAAGATCTGAGTTCAAATCTGCCTCTTGACAAGTCACTTAACTCAGTTTTCCCATCTGTAAAATGATCTAGAGAAGGAAATGGCAAATCATTCTAGTATCTTTTCCCAGAAAACCACAAATGGGGCTGCAATAAATGAAATATGACTGAGGACATAAGCGAAACCACTGAACCATTGACAGAGAGTTCTTTGTGTTTCAGACCTAATGTGGGAAAATGATTCATTCAATTGATAAATATTTAGGAAGAAGCGATCAATCAACAAAGCATTTATTGTATATCAAACAATATGTTAAATGTTGAATATGTAAAAAGAGGTAAACATTGTCCAAGCCCCCAAGAAATTTACATTCTGAGACATACAACAATAATTAATCATATTAAAATACATTCCACAGCCTAGGCTAGGTATTTAATAATGAGAAAAGGAGGGGGGAAAAAAAAGATTTTGCTTTCAGGGAGCCTATCCTCCACTACATTGTGGGATATTTTTAGTGGAGGAGAATCAGCTCACCACCAAGCAAACACCAGCTAAAGTAGTGATCATGTCAAAGAAAGTGATTATTAATTAACTAGCTGCTCCCAGGTGGACATATCCATGACAACGCTTTGGGATACTAAAATGTTTTTACAATATATGCTGGATGGATTTGCGCTATCTACTTACCAGTAGGCTGGTTCTGGGTGCCATAAACCCACAGCAATAATTCCATATATAAAGCCTAGTGACTTTGCTGGCTCATTGCTGAGGAAGTAGGAGGCAGTTTTCAGAAGACTACTGTGGAGGGACCACACAGGCTATGAGGTAAGCCTTAGGCTCAGCCTTGACTGTCATGTTGAACTTTTTCATGGACACCCTATGCAGTCTCTATTTCAAGTTAGTTTGGCTTTCTTTGCTATCCTATTGACTTGCCATCATCATGACTACCCAAGAAGGGTAGTACCTGTGGAATTTGGGGCAATTCCATTAACTTTTCTGAGTCTCTGTTCCCTCAGTTCTAAAATGTTGGGTTAAATTAGTCTCTTCAAGTTGGAAATTTAAGTATATGTCCTATTTTTAAGGTTTAATCATTACTTAGAATAAAACTGCCAATAGAGTTCACAATAATAATAATGATAATAATGGTAGTGCTTGACATTTACATAGGATTTCAAGATACATAAAGTCCTTTACACATTTTATCTCTTTATCCCATTTGATCCTGACTTCTCTATGGAGGAAGCAGAGATGTCGTATGTATAATAGCTAGCATTAATATAGTATTTGAAGGTTTGTAGAGTACTTTTGGTCTCTTACCTCATTTGCTAGTCACAGAAAAGCTGTGAAGTAGGTGCTATTAATATGCCCTTTTTACATATGAAGAAATGGAAGCTAAGGAAAGTTAAATGACTTGGCAAGGGTCAGCAGCTAAGAAATGTCTAAAGCGGAATTTGAACTCAGAACTTCCTGTCTTCAGATAAAGTGTGCCATCTAGCTGCCTGTCTTCCTACCCCCTTCCAAGAATAGAAACCCAATATCAGAATTATCTATCTTTGCATCTAGAGTGTAGGGTTTTTGTTTTTTGTTTCCCTTTGATTTTTTCCCCCCACTTATTTTAGTCAAAATTATGTTTTCAGCATTAGTTGGAAAGGCATAAAGATCAGTTTAATTATTTTTATAATTGTGAACAAATAGGGAAAAAAATAAAAATAAAAGCAGAATTATTTATATGATGCAATTAAACAAGAGGCAGCTTACTACAGTGATTAGAGAGACAGTCTTGGGCTCAAGACTTGCCTCTGATCTATCTTGGTGGTTGTGACCCTGGATAAGTAATATAAACCTTTAGAATCCCAACACTGTTGCAGCATTGTGTTGTTATATATTTGCAGATGGAGTCTCCTCATTGAGAATTCCTTATGCAAATTAAATCGCAGATCTCATCCCATTCTATAATTTAAGCATAAATCCCCCTCCCCCACAAAGCTAAAGTGACCTAATGAATTTTGACTTTTAAAAACATTTCTTTTTCACTTATAAATGTCTTTTGGATCAGTTAACTACCAAATGATCAAGTGTCTTTTTAAAAAAATAGTGAAAATAGATATAAATAGTAAAAGGGACATTGTTTACAAATTGTAAATCAACTTCCCCTATTCATTATTGTAAATAATGACCAATACATAATAATTATGGTATTAGGCCTGCAAGTATTTTTATGAATGATTCATTCTGGGAACTTTGTTGATTTTCCTATGATTTTCCTGTATAAGAAAGGGATTGTGTCATGATAATTATTGATCTGTCAAGCTAAGGCATTATTAACATAATGAAAATTGCAATGACTATGATTTTATTAGTCTGAACCTGAGGATTAGTAGTACTGGAAAGAGAAATATTCAATGGCATCATGTGGTTCTTTGGGTGAGAAAAGAACAGGTTGTTCTGTGGGCTAAGAATCTTAAGCATCAGGTCTTTCTTTGGTGGCATAGATCCCATTGCCAAGGGACTGCCTTCCTGGCATTGTTAACCTTCAAAATGATGACTTTGTGAATTTCAGCCAATGGGATGTCAGGAATTCTGTATTTTATACCTACAGACCTTTCTTTGGGACTATTGGACTTTCCTTGATCACAAATATATGCACCACTCTTCTCTCTGAAATAATTCTGAAATTCTTGTGTACTTTTCCTTTCCTTAAGTCCAAATCTTTATCACCATTTACCTGGATTGCTTCAGTAGCTGTTTAACTGGTCAGTTAGACTTCAGCTTAAATACACGTCAATTATCTCTTACACTTTCTTTCCCCTGGATTGAATTTACTCTTACATTGACCTTCTCTATTAATGTCTAAATTAAAAATTTTCAATTAATAACCAATACTTTACTAAATAGATAGCAAAGCTCCGTAGCCTTTGCATTCAAGAGCCTCAACATTTTGCTTTTTTCTTAACTTTCCAGAATGATTATGAAAGATTCCCATCCATTCATTTCATGCTCCAAGGATTTTGATATCTCCCAGATAAGTCCCACCCTCTCTCCATTCGCTAGATTTACTTGCCCAATTATCAAGGTCTAGAATGCCTTCTCCCAGATTTCAGAAATTGAGCTCATTCTTTAGAATTGTGATCAAATGCCCCATCTTCCTTCTCTTTTAAATATTTATTGAGTCAGTTAGAAATTATGTCTCCTCCTTTCATTCATACATAGCATTCCATCATTTCATTTCAAATACACTTATATCCCATCTTATAAAATAAAAAATGATGTAATAAAAATAACATTACTATCATACTTTTAAGTTTACAAAGCCTTTCCTAACAACAGCCCTTTGAGTTAAAAAATATTAGAATTATCCTCATTTTACAGATAAGGAAATTGATGATGAGATGTGATAAATATTGCTTTTCCATTTCACTCAACAAGTCATTTAAATATGTACTATATCCGTTTAAACTGTAAGATTTAGGAGGTCAAAAATCATGTTTTCTTCTCTTGTTTATACCACATCATCAGTTTTTATTGGCAAGTTGTACAATGCTCAGGATAAAATTCGACACCCCCCCAGGCAATTAGGATTAAGTGACTTGTCCAGGGTCTCAAAGCCAGTATCAATTGTCTAAGGACAAATTTGAACTCAGTTCCTCCTGACTCCAGAGTTGATGCTCTATCCATTACTCCAACTAGCTGCTCCTGATAATTGGGTTTCTACTGGAGTTTTATGAAGCCTAATGAAAGCATCTAGCATTCATTCACAGGGAAAATGTATTGTGAAAAGGTTGTGGTTTCAGGATAACCAAACTGGAAATATTTATACTATTGTAGCAAAAAGATTAGCCTAAAGAGAAGTAAATGAACAGTTACCAAGCTTTAAAAGAAGCATCCTCCTGCAACATATCACGCATCCTTTGTTAGCATCACAGGAAAGGGAGTTTGATTAAAGGCATCTACTTCATTCTTGGAACTAATTAGAATTCATTGCAGTTGAGGAATGGGCACAGAGATGAGAGCAATGAGTCTAAGGATATGGGTTTGAATGTGGCCTCTGCTGTGGAGTCACCTTGGACAAATCACTTGATCTCTCTCAAACTCCTTTTGCGTAAAGTGAAGAACTTGAACAAGTTGGCTGCTGACTTTTCTTCCAGATACAGATCTAAGATCTTTTCATACCACTGCTTTACTGTTCCTTAGACAGACCCTATATCCAAGAATACGGTGGTGGGTGGCGGTGCAAGCGGAACTGCTTGGCTGCTGAAGGCCTTTCCAAGACCAACATTATGTGATTTTGAATGTTGATCAGGTTAGGAAATCTCTTTAATGAAGGGGAAGGAAGGGGAAGGAAGGGGAAGGGGAAGGGATAAGGGAAAGTTGGATTTAAGCAGAAACAGGAACAAGATGGATTTGGGAAAACTATTTTCCCCATCTTTCGTTATAGTCCCATCTCCCTGTGATAGTAATGCTTCTTAGGAGGTATAGAAATCCCTGTTGAGCTGTATTGATTTTCTCTAGTACAAACTAAGCAACAGAAGGTGGGGTCATTGCTAATTGACACACTGGATTTCATGGCCCAGTCCTGGAACAGAAGAGTCTCTGGCAGTTCCAGTATCTCAATTTCTAACAAGATTTTGAATGTTTCTGCTCCTAATTTCGTTCTCTCCTCTACCTCACAGATGGAGGAGTGTTTAAATACATATAGCTTATAGAATTAACAGAGAATTGTGCCTTACCAGGAAAAAATAAATAAAAAAAAGAATAGTAACTATGCATGGGTTTACAAATATATAAATAATAGGGAAATTGAGCATATTTTATAAATATGATCTCATTTGATCCTTTTAAGCAATCCTACAATGAACTGCTATTATTAACCTCATTTTATACTTGAACAAACTGATGTAAATAGTTTGCTGAGGATCTCATAGCTAGTGAGTGTTAGATTCAGGTTTGAACTTATTTCTTCCTGTCTCCAGGTTAGACACCAGATGAGATATTTATTTTATTGGTGGAGATTCATGTATTCACTCATATATTTATCCACTCATCAGAGAATCTTTAGTCCTATTTATGTACTCAGCATTGTTCTAGAAATTGAGAGGATAAGAAAATTAAGTTACAGGTCCTGATCTCTAGAAGTTAACTGTCTAATTTCAGAAATTACAGTAACACAAGAAATAAGATATGATTAAGTATATGATAAGAATAGTCTATATATATGTACCATATATACATATATATGTACTATAACTCATTTCTGTTGACTTTAAAATGTATAAAGAGATTTCCTAATAATAGTTCTGGGAGGCAGGTAGCACAAGCATCATCATCTTCATTTTACAGGTGAGAAAACTAAGTAACAAAATAAATGAATCATACCACACATGCTATAGAGAGTCATGGAAAAAAGATTGAATAGTATATTCAAGTGAAGTTTTTTGGAAGGACTGGGAATTGTTATGCTTGTAAGACTGGAGCATCTTTCGATAAGTACAGAGAAAGGGAAATTGTGTGTGACTTTGAATCTATGTGTTTGTATTTGAGTCAAGCTACATATGAAAAAAAAGGACTCAAGAATTAGTTTCGTTTGCTTGAGAAAGTGACTGCTATAAAGATTGAAGGTGTTCATGTTAAAGAATAGTGAATGATTGAATAAGCAGGGCAAATCTAGATTGTATATGTCCTTGAGTACCTAATAAAAGAGATTAGACTATCATTAAGGAAATCTAGGAACTTGGCCAGCTTTGGAGCCATGGGGTGGCATTTCCAACTGATAGGAAGAGTGGGCAAGTTGAATGAACATTGGATCAATAAAGATTCATGTTTGAAGTCGGATTTTGACACTAATCAACTGCCCTTGAACAGATCATTTGATTTCTCAACCTCTGCTTCCTCATCAATAAAATGAGATTAATAATAATAAAACACGTTTATCATGAACCCATCACAAGATTATAGTGAATAACATGTTCTACTAACTCTAAATTTCTGATAATGAGAATTTCCTAACCTGCGAAGATCACTCGATGATTTGCAGAGAAGACTGATGGAAAGAAGGTTGTAAAGAAAGAGACCAATTATTAGACTGTCAATATTTGGGGCATTTGGGCTGGACTAGTGGCACTGGTTGCAATTATGACAAGGCAGAGATGATTGTGAGATGCTTCAAAGAAAGATTCTTTAGGAGTTAATGTCAGACTGAATGTTGTGGGTAAAGAGAAAAGGAGAGAATCACTCAAATAACAAATATTTATTGAATTTCTTTTCACATTCCAGCTCTGTGTGAGGCCTCTAGGGGAACACTGTAGTATATCTGAATTCTTTACTCGAAGTTCTTGCCTTGCTTTAAGATTCAGTTCAAGTTGCACTTTCTGCAGGACATAACTGTTGGTGCCCTTCCCATACTGGAGCTAAGGTTGCCTTATATGTACTTTCTATGGGTACATTATACAACTATTCACTTATCTACATGTATGCATATATAGTATATTTAACACATAGATATATATTATATATATATTTTAACTTTTAACTTTATTTATTTATTTATTTTGAATTTTACAGTTTTCCCCTTAATTTTGCTTCCCCCCCCAAAGAAGATAGTTTGTTAGTCTTCATATTATTTCAATGGTATATATTGATCTAAGTTAAATGTCATGAGAGAGAAATCAGATCCTTAAGGAAGAAAAATAAAGTGTAAGGGAGAGCAAAATTACATAATAATATAACAGGTTGTTTTTTTTTTTTAATTAAAGGTAATAGTCTTTGGTCTTTGTTCAAACTCCACAATTCTTTCTCTGGATACAGATGGTATCCCTATGGCAGACAGCTCCAAATTGTCCCTGATTGTTGCACTGAAGGGAAGACCAAGTTCATCAGGGTTGATCATCACTCACATGTTGCTGTTGGGGTATAGAATGTTCTTTTGGTTCTGTTCATCTTGCTCAGCATCAGTTCATGCAGATCCTTCCAGGCTTCCCTGAATTCCCATCTAATAATGTTCCCATCTAATGTTTCTAATAAAACAATAGTGTTCCATCACATACATGTATCACAATTTGCTAAGCCATTCACAATTGATGCTTTCGATTTTATTGATTTCTCTTTTAAGGTTTAGAATTTCTAATTTTGTATTTAATTGGGGGGATTTTAATTTGTTCTTTCTCTAATTTTTTTAGTTGCATATTTAGTTCATTGATTTCCTCTTTCTCTAATTTATTAATGTAAGCATTTAAAGATTTATTATATCCCCTGACAGCTGCCTTGACTGTATCCCATAGGTTTCAGCATGTTGTTTCATTATTGTCATTATCTAAGATGAAATAATTAATCTTTCTATAATTTGTTGTTCTTTTGTACCTCTAATGTAATGAGACTTACCCCATTCAATCTCCTTCCTCTTCCCATCTCCTTAGTGTCCTGCTTTTTAAGGAGGTATTGTTTTTAAATCATACTACTTGAGTCACGGAAAAGTCATGAGTGTCTATCACTTCTGGCTAAGTATATCCTCTCTAATAGAGTTACAATTCTCAAGAGTTATTAGAATGTATCTCCCAGCAGGGATATATCCTGTTTCATCTTTTTGGATAGCAGTTCTTTTTTTCTTCCCCCCACCCCTTTTTACCTTTTCATGTGTCTCTTGAGTCTCCTATTTGAAGTCCAAATTTTTTCTATTTATCTTGGGTCTTTTCATCAGGAAAAGTTGGATGTCTCCTATTTCATTAAATGCCCATCTTTTTTCCTGCAGAAGAAGGCTCAGTTTTGCTGGATAGTGGATTCTTGATTGTATTCCAAGCTCCCTTGCTCTTTGGAATATTGCATTCCATGACCTCCTATCCCTTAATGTTGATGCAGCCACATCCTGTGTAATCTTTACTCGGTTCCTTGGTATCTAAATTCTTTCTTTCTGGCTTCTTATAGGATTTTCTCTTTTATCTTATAGTTCTGGAATTTGAACATAGTATTCCTTGGTATTTTCATTTTAGGATCCTTTTCTGGAGGGGTAGCAATGTATTCTTTCAATAACTATTCTGCCCTTTGTTTCCATGATGTCAGGGCAATTTTTCCATCATTAAAACCTGTAATATTAAGTCCAGGATTTTTTTCTCTTCAATATTTTTGAGGGAGATTAATGATTCTTAATATGTCCATCATAGGTCAGTAGTTTTACCAGTGAGGTATTTTTTATTTTCTTCTATTTTTTAATTTTTGGTTTTGTTTAATAGAGTCTTGTCTCATGAAGTCATTAGTTTCTGCAGACTCCATTCTTTTTTTATAATTTTCTTCATTTACCTTTTGCAACTCCTTTTCTAATTGGTCAATTCTATTTTTGAAAGTTTTCCAGTTAGCCAATTGAAGTTTTGAGAGAATTATTTTCTTTTTGCATTTGTCCACTTGTATTTTCCAAGGATTTGTTTTCTTGTTGCAAGGTGTTAATTTTCTCTCCCAAATTTTACAATTTATTTTAAACCTTTCCTGATTTCTTCAAAGAAATCTTTCTGGGTTAGAGACCAAATCATATTCTCTTCAGTGGTTCTAGATCTCTCTGAACTAGGGCCTTTACTTCTAGTTAGTTTTCTATGACCACCCTCCCCCATTCTGTTGGAATTTCTTCATTTTCCTAAGATCTTGTGTTGGGGGAGGGGTTGGTTCACGGAAGTTTGGTGTTGAGAACTCTAGAGGTTTTACTGAGTTTAAAAACCCAAGTGAGCCTGCCAGTAGAGGGCACTGGTTGCTTTCTCTGGTGGTCTTTGACCTTGATTTGAGGCCCTCTCCCTTGGCCTGGAGGGGGTGGGTGGGGACTGCTGGATACTGTTATCCTTGAAAATGTGGGCTGGTAATGACTCTCCCTATGCCTCTCTGAGGGTGCTCTGTTGCCCATGCCTGGGGGGGGGGGGTGCTGTTACTGTGTTTGTTCTGGGAAGAGGGCTCCACTGAAGTGAAGGTATAGTCTGAGGTCCTCCAGACCCAGGAGCCCAGCAGATCCATGTCTGCCACTCTCACACTGGAAATTGCGCCCCAGCCCCACCGGAGCACCCCAGCCCCTCAGTCCCACAGTTCACAACTCTGAGGCTGATCTTAGGTTAGTCTGTCTCCCCCTGCTCCCCACTGGCTCTCTGCTCCCTGCCCCCAGCTCACCCACCATCCCAAAAGATAGATGTTCTTCTCCTGGCTTCTTTTTTGGGTTTTGTTGATCGAATTTCTGTTAAGAGGTTTTTTTCCATATTCTATAGGAGAGAAGACCAGGAGACCTTAGCCCAGTGCCTGACTTCTTTCCGTCATCTTGGCTGGAAGTTCCCTCTACAACACTATATATATATATATATATATATGTATATATATATATATATATATATATACATATATATATATATTCATATTCACACATATATATTTAGCCAATGATTCATTTATTTGGTTATCCAACAAATCCCTAGTAAATAATTTCAAGATGGATACATCATTTTCTTATCATAACCCTCCGAGGTAAACAAATACCATATGCTTTCTTCCCATCTGAGCTTCAAATCTATTCATGAAAGTGAAACAGAACACTGGAAAAGGGATTATGAGATTTCCAGTCAGAAAACCTTGTTTCACTTCCAGATTGATTACTTGCTGTGTGTGACCTTAGGCAAGTCATTTAACAACCTGAGTCTCATGGTCCTCAGCTCTTCAGTTAGAGGATTGGACTGAAATTCCCAGTTCCTTAAAACTATAATCCTACAATATGAACTGGTGTCAGGGTTGATCTATAATAAAATCCCAACTAATCAACTAATAAATGTGACTGAAAGTGAAGAGAAAGAATTGTACTAAAGCTTTCAGGGAAGAGTTCAAGTAGGGGCTACTATTTGAGAGAATTCCAGACAGAGAAAAAGAAGACCATCGTAATCTTGTTCTGAAAGACTGGTAGAAAGAGATATTTCTGTGATGAATATTGTAAACCCTCAAATGCCCTCTGTTCCTATATTGCCTGGGCAGGGACGTCTAAGAGTTGTTTGTTCCCCCTAAGAAGACTGAGTACTAAAGTGGGAACTCCAAGGGTTAATTATGGGAGAAGGCTGAAGTCAATGAGAACATATTAGATATTCCTGAGAGTCACTTTACTATGTGGGGTTTCCTTCAAGTCTGAAATACAATGAGAATAGTTGTACAACTTAGAAGAAGTCAGTGATAGATGCTACAGCATCTAAAGGAGAGACATCAGAGGATGTACCAGGAGTTCTTCATTGGGGTGCTCAATGAAAATAAAATAAATAAAAAGGAATAGGCATTAGTCAATTAGGATATTGAGAATATTTTATAGTCTACTAGACAGAGAGAGCAATGTTTTTCTAAATCTTGTAAAACCTAGGGGAAGAATGAGCACTGGTAGACTGGATAAATTTAATGGATTCTATGAAATAAATGTATGGTCTTAAAAGAGAAACCTTCAGTCTTCAAATATATTTATCAAAATATTTTTTTAAGTTCACTAATGTCAAATTAAACATTTCTCCCAGTACTTTGCAAAACTGGCATCCACGTCCTTTTGATTGAAACTCAGTGCTCCATCTTATAGTTTGACTTGAACAAAATTGTATAGAAACTCATTAGTGGATCTTTTTTTCCAGTATCATTTTAAAAGTGTATGATAGTAAGATGCAGCCCCATTACTTCCAAAAAGCTGGGATAGTCTTGAGCTGGGTGCTCAATGAATTAGCCTCCTAAAGTAACGAATTGGATCATAGCTTTTGAATTGTCATCTTCTAAGAATTCTTTGAGGGGTAAGAGGGTTTCAGAAGGGTATTTCAACATACAAGTTCGATCGAGGTGGAAAGCTTTACTCCTGACTCCACTGAGATAGTGTATGTCAGGCAAGACCAATGGGAAGATTATCATCAAGTTATTAAGGGGTGTGTGTGATAATGATATAATAAATAATAATAGTTAAAATAATAATAATTGTAACTAGTGGTGGTGGTGGCAAAGGTGGTAATGTTGGTAGTAGCAATAGTAGTAGTGGTAGTAGTGGTAGTAGTGGTACCAGTGGTAGCAGTGGTAGCAGTAGTAGTAGTAGTAGTAGTAGTAGTAGTAGTGACAGTGATAATTGTAACTATTCAAGCAATAAGAATTTAACAAACACTATTTGTGAGGTACTGTGCTAGGTTCTAGAGAATCAAAAAGTCATAGTAATTAAGGAAAACTATGTGCTAAGTTGTAGAGGAGTTGTTTTTGATGTCAGGGGGCAGCTGTGTGGTGAAGTGAATAGAGCACTGGAATCAGGAAGACTCTTTTTTCTTGAGTTAAAATCCAGTCTCAGATATTTACTGATTGTGTGATAACTGGATAAATCACTTAATTCAGCTTGTCTCAGTTTCCTTATCTGTAAAATGAACTGGAGAAGGAAATGGCAAACTACCTGTGTGTGTGTGTGTGTGTGTGTGTGTGTGTGTGTGAATGTCAGTCTCTCTATTTCTCTATTTCTCTTTCTATCTCTCTCTTTTATCTCTATTTCTCTTTATCTCTCTATTCACCTATCTGTCCATCTATTTCTATCTCTCCTCTATTTATCTCTCCATCCATCTCTCTATTTGTCTCTCTGTCTGTTATCTTTATCTCTCTGTTTCTCTTACTTTATCTCTCTTTCTCTAGTTCTCTATAGATCTCTCTTCATCCATCGATCTCTCTCTATTTCTCTCTAGCTTGTTATTTATCTCTCACTCTCTTTCTAGCTATCTATGTCAGTTAATTCATCAACATTAATATCAACATTTTAAGTGCCTACCATTTGCTCAATACTATATAAAGTGTTGGGAATACAAAAAGAAACAAAGGATCACCCCCTCCCTTTAAGGAGTTCACAATCTAATGAGCGAGAAAATAAGTCCACAAATATATTCAAATATGTTATATATGGAAGAACTAGAAATTAACTGAGAGAGGAAAAGCACTAGAATTAAGAAGGGGCGTAAAAAGCTTCCTGGAGAAGATGGGACTTCGTTGGGAACTAAAAGAAACCAAGTGAAGCTGGAGCTAAAGAAGGAGAGCATTCCAGGTGTGGTAGAGAGTACAGGAGGAGAATAACAATCAGGACAGTGTCTGTGGGACCAAGAGTATGGAGGTGGGAAGTAAAATGCAAATTGACTGGAAGCCCTAGGTTAGGAAGGGCTTTAAAGGCATTAGGAGGATTTTGTATCTGATCCTAGAGGCATCATAGAACCACTGGAGTTGATTGAGTAGGTGGGTGAGATGATGGCACTATGCTTTAGGAAATGTACTTTGGTGGCTGAAGGGAGTGCCGTGGGGAGAGACTTAGGGCAAGCAAAACCATAAGGAAATAACTGAATTGTCCAGTCATGTGGTGATGAGGACCTACACTAACTGGGTGTCAGAGTTAGAGGAGAGAGAAGGGTGCTTAACACAGTGTCTGGAATTGTGTTATTGGTATTATTATTCATGTTATTATGGGAGTTGTACAGCTTGAGGGAGGGCAAGAGCTTTCCACTTCCAAAAAAAAAATCTTTATACATGGCCACATTGATAATGGCATGGTCTTCCAAATAGATACACATATTCACTCAGATATATGTGTTTGTATATGCATGTATATATGTGTGTGTGGGGGCTGTGTGTGTGGTGTGTGTGTATGTATATCTATTTTTCTAATATATGTATTATGCATTGATACCAATTTGTCTCAGAATTCCACCTTGTGTATAAAGAATGTTAACAAGATTTACATTTTTATTCCTGGGTAGTCTGAAAAAATTAAAAATAAATAAATGTCATTTAAAATATTGCTAATAAAATATATTTTTGCTCCATAAGCTGGTTTTATTACACCTTAGATAGAAAGTAATCCATGACAAAGACTCTTTGGTCAGCCTGTTGAAATTTCTAAATATATGAGTGAATAGTAGGTAATTTCATATATCCAGTGTGTTATTCCATTGGTTATATGTGTGATTTTGTTACTTAATAAATGTACCATTGACAGCATGTTGATACTAGACCATTAAAATGTTAAAGTCCAGGGCTTCAAATGATTTCAGGTTTCATAGATAGATTAGTCTTCAAAGTCAGCTTCTTTTGTACTATTTTAATGGACTTCACCCGCCATACTGTCGACTGTCACCTTCTGTGCTCTCGAAGCTCTGGGAGCACATGGGTGGTGAAGACCAAATAAGATAAAATATGTAAAGTGCTCAGCAAACCTCCAAACACTATATAAATGTTGGGCGGCTAGGTGGCACAGTGGATAAAGCACAGGGCCTGGAGTCAGGAGTACCTGGGTTCAAATCCGGTCTCAGACACTTAAGAATTACCTGGCTGTGTGGTCTTGGGCAAGCCACTTAACCCCGTTTGCCTTGCAAAAACCTAACCCCCCCCAAAAAAAAACCAAACCTCTATATAAATGCTGGCAATGCTAGTGAAGATGATGATGATGATGACAAGAGGAAGAGGAAGAAGAAGAAAGAAGAAGGAGGAGGAGAAGAAGGAGAAGGACAAGGACAAGGAGAAGAAGGAAGAAGAAAGAAAAGTTATTTATGGAGAACTCCCATTATGCTAAGGAAAATTAAAACATAATTGACTAAGAGATCATGCCTTTGACAAGAAGTTCAGTATCTATCATCTATGACTCTGAAAGTGTCAATCAGCCGTCATGATTGTTAGTCTAGAAGCAGATAGAGAAGAAGAGGAGGAGAAGGGACAAGACCAAGGTCTCCCCTCTAGATTCTCCACTCTCTGGTACCTAGTCACCACCCTACTGGCCTCTCCTCTCACCTGACTCCTGGGAGAAGGCATTATATTCAAGTGAATCATAGTCTTTAGAGCATTGTTTGAGTTTATTTATAAGCTACATAAGTATAAGATAGCAAATGTCTGAAATGGGAAATAGCAGAGGGATTTAGTTACAGATGGCTTATTATCTCTCTCAGACTGATAGGATCATATGTTTAGAACTGAAAGGTTTACTAGAAACTAGTGTGGAGTATAACCTCCTTTTAGAGAGGAATAGAGAGACTATAAGTGACTTGCCTAGAATCCTACAGCTAATGAATGTAGGAGGAGGAATTTCAACCTAAATTTTCTAGATTCCAGCCCAAATGCTCTGTGAATATTGCACTGGTAGTCACAAGAATAAAAATAACTGCCATTTTAGGTATATATGGTCTCCCTTTCTTTTTAGGTTTTTGCAAGGCAATGGGGTTAAGTAGCTTGCCCAAGGCCACACTGCTAGGTAATTATTATGCATCTGAGGTCACATTTGAATCAGGTACTCAGGACTCCAAGGCCGGTGCTCTATCCACTGCGCCACCTAGCTGCCCCCTTCCTTTCTTTTTTTATTCATTTTTACGAACTAGAAATTTGCTTTATCCATTAGGATAAATTAATCATTAAGAATTAAAATTGCTTCATCATTTCAACAGCAGTCAAATAAAGAGGGGTCAAAACTACAATGTGTAGCTACAAGCTATTTTGAATTTAATACAAGATGGATGTTTCATGTGATTGTAGGCACCAGATTTTTTGTTTTGTTTATGATACACTCAGAATTCAGTCACTTCACTTGATAGGAATAATCCAACACTTAGTAAGTCTGAATGATCTATATAAATTCTTGATTTATTGCAATTATAGTTATTAATTATTATGAGTTGTGTTGAATTTCTTTTATATGCATCAGGAAGCAATTTTATGGAAACTGTGGTGACTCAATGATCTCATAGTAGTGGATATGTGATCCCATAGTGAAGGCCAGAACTTATCAGTATCATCCAAGTCACTTCTGCTTGTCGAAGCCCTCAGGTATATCTTCCACAGGGTTCCAACCTCTAAACAAAAGTGCATCTGGAGAATCCCACCTTCCCTTTGGACTCTACCTTCCATTTGCATTCTTCATGATACTAGCAAGTACCACTAATGAGTAAAGCTGTCCCAGACATTGACTTGGATTATTAATAATTAGAAAGTCATAGATCAATTTTCTCTCTCTGGTAACATTTTTCAAGGTATTTCATACAATTATAACAATAACTCAACCTAGGGAAAGTCCTTAAGATGACATTTTGATATATTGAGTCAAATACGTTTTGCTTTTTAGTGAAAAAATACAATGACATCTCTTTCTCTGTACTTTTACACCAGTTCTGTGACTGCAAAGGGATCATTTGTTATAGAATGTTTACATAAGCTTCATTCTTCTCTTCTCATGCTTTTGTTAAGTAGGCCTTCAGTACTTCTGTGAGTTAATCTTGAGATACTTTTTGGTGTAATGAGAATGTAGATCATCTAAGTTTATTGTATTTGGTATTCTTTTGGTCATATTTTCATAGTACTAATAATTCATGGAATTTGCTTTC
Source organism: Macrotis lagotis (assembly GCF_037893015.1). NCBI lineage: Eukaryota > Metazoa > Chordata > Mammalia > Peramelemorphia > Peramelidae > Macrotis > Macrotis lagotis. Next base: position 24,633,250 of record NC_133663.1, on the reverse strand, counting down.
CTGCCCTGAAGCTTAGGGCATTCCTTTTCAATTTCAAAATTTTTTAGAATTATTTCCTCAAAGTCTTTGGTTTTTGGAAAACTTTTATTAGAGATCTTTTAATATACTTAGTCTAATTCATTTCCTCTAATTCTTGTTTTCTTTCTTTGCCATTTCTAGTTGCTCATGAAAGACAAGATGTTAGAATATAAATGTAGAAGTCATTGGTAGGGAAACAATTTTTTTTGTATGTATAGATATATTATATATATATATATATAGTATAGATATAGTTCTAGATATATCTATATATATCTATATATATCTTTTTTCATTCCTATTTGTGTGTGTGTGTGTGTGTATAAAAAAGCTTTTTACTGACCTCCTTCCAAAATCCTTAAAATTTCCCAGTTATTTTTGTTGGTTCTGTTGCTAGGCTATTTGTAAATGTCTAGTTTTTCTGCCTCTGCTTTCATTGTTTTATAAGTTGATAGTCTTCTTAAAATTCTAACTCCTTCCTTGACATGAGTTCACAAATCTATTTATATTCTATACCATTGTTGCCCTTGGTTTCCATATCTTCCTTATTGAAAGAGAAGCTCAAATATTTGTTAACTTACGTAGTATTAGTTTCTTTTGGTTTCCTCATTTGTATTAGATCAATTGAGTTATATAAGTTTAACTTTCTCACAAAATCATAGTAGTCTCTGTTAAAGTGTTTTCTTGTTTCCTGTTTCTCAGAGGCTGTAGTTTATATAAATAACTCAGGTTTGATTCCCTACTATTGTAAGTCATATGTTTAAATTTTTCATTCCTTCCAGTTTGGTACTGATTTTGATTTTTATTCTAAGCAAATGAGGAGATAATTATAGCAAATATCTAGGTATCTTAAATGAAATTGCATGCAAAGATTTTTTTTTTTTTGGTTTTTACAAGGCAACAGGCTTAAGTAACTTGCACAAGGTCACACCATTAGGTTATTATTAAGTGAGATCACATTTGAACTCAGGTCCTCTTGACTCCATGAACAGTGCTCTATACACTGTGCCACTTAGTTGTCTCCATATGCATAGATACTTTAACGATACAAAAATTTTCAGATGTGATTCCGGAATCCCTTTCAGAGAACTCTGAAGAACAAGAGGGCCATTAGACCAAGGATGAATATTATTTCACAATTTTCCCAAATGTTAACAAGATGAATCTGTAGACCAGTGCATATAATGTTGAATTCTGGAAAAATTCCTGAGAATGTTAATAAACAAATCATTTACAAATATTATGAGGGAAATCAGTGCTCATTAGAAGTTATCATGAGCCAGTCAAAAAAAATGAATTCATTTTCTAACCAGCCATTGATGCAGGTGGATGGTACAGTAGATAAAGTACTGATTCTGGAATTAGGAAGAATTGAATTCAAATCTTACCTTAGACACTTATTAGCTGCATGATGCTGGATAATTGCTTTAGTTTCCCTACCTGTAAAATGGGAACAATAGCAACACCTAACTCATAGCATTTTGGTTAGGTTCAAATGAGTTAATGGATGCAAAGCTCTTATTAATAAGAACTATGTAAATGTGGGGTGGCTAGGTGGAGCAGTGGATAGAGCACTGGCCCTTGATTCAGGAGTGCCTGAGTTCAAATCCAGTCTCAGAAACTTAATAATTAGCTAGCTGTGTGACCTTGGGAAAGTCACTTAACCTCATTTCCCTTATAAAAAAGAAATACATACATATATATATATATATATATATATATATACATATATAATAAGTTCTATGTAAATGCTCATCACCTTCCCTTTTCTTATCCTGAATACTGAGGTTACAGAAGAAAATCAAAAAAAGCAAAAAGACCCTGTCGACTGGTTTACCTTCTAATAGGAAAGTCAACATAAACATGCAAAAAATGTATATTAGAGTAGGTGAAAGATAATTTTAGAGAAGATGGCAAAAATTCTGTGGGGACTAGCAAAGATCAAATGTCATTGGAGCTGCCTCAAAGAGGCTGGAGAATGGAGGGAATTTCTGATATGAAGTAGTTGTAAGAACTGGAAAGGAGGGCGGCTAGGTGGTGCAGTGGATAAAGCATCAGTCCTGGAGTCAGGAGTACCTGGGTTCAAATCCGGTCTCAGACACTTAATAATTACCCAGCTGTGTGGTCTTGGCAAGCCCCTTAACCCCATTTGCCTTACAAAAACCTAAAACAAAAAACAAACATAAAAACCTAGAAAGGTTAAGTAATAGGAGGGCAAATAAATATTAGATAAAAGACTGTGTGTAAGTCAAATTTTTCAATATGACCAGATCACTTTATGAAGACTGGAAATATTGAAAAGAGACAAGGTGCCTCTATGGAAACTAACTGCTAAACTAGGCAGTTTTTGTTTGCTCCTAAGTCATCTCTAGGTGTCCAGGAGGTCTCTGGATTTTATTTATTAAGGTAGTGACATTATAAGACAATTTCTTATAGTTTAGGAAAATCACTTTGGGAGCTGGATCACAAGTATAGAAAGAATTAACAGTAATGGAGCTTAGGGTTTGAGCAGTGAAGAATTCACAGTGACAGTGACTCCTATATATGAGGGACAGATAAGTTTATTACACTTCTCCAAATGGACTGAATTCCAGGAAAAAAAAATATCCAGTGGGGGGAGGAATACTCTTAAAGGGAAAGCCAAGCAAGGGAGTGAGCTAGGAGTGATCAGCGAGGATTCACAGAGGGATGCTTTCTACACAAGTATGGATTAAGAATCATGTGAGTAATAGCCAAGGAAGATAGCTTATTACATGGGTAACATTGCCATCTCAACATTCTTTGTAAACCTCAGTTTCCTTCCGTAAACCAGGTGGCCCTGATCCCTTTCTGGGGCATGATAGCTTTGACAAAATGTTTGGGAATGTTTATTAGATGCAGAATACATGATATATTATGAAAATTTCTGATCAGTTACAGAATAGCAAGATACCCATTATCAATCCAAGGACACAGAGAGGCACAAAAATATCCAGAGGTATTACAAAAGCACAAAATTCCTTTAAGTTACACAAGATGGGCATTTCGAAGGTAAAAGTCAGCATAGAAAAATACAAATTAATTATTTGCTGTCTGCCTAGCATTTACTCTTCATCATTCCTCTCCCTCCCTAAAAATTCAGACCCAAATTCATTTGGGGATTGGGAACGAAGGTTTCATCTTTCAGAGATATTTTCTGTTGGAAGGGGACACGGAGTTGTCCCATTTGAGTCCCATTTTGAGAGGGAGTTAAGATACATCTGGCATTTGGCTGGCTGAGCATCCACATAGTACTAATTTCCAGAAATGTGTAGAAGATGGTATCCAGTTAAGAGTTGGAAATTTATGCTTGTAGCTGGATACCATATTCAACTGTAACGTTTTGAATTGGGATGTGTACTGCAAAAAGTGGAAATTTTGCTAAAAATCATGAGACTCCTAAGTAATGTGCCTACTTTGTGCCTACTTTTTCATATAATATATCAGAATGTGACTTTAATATGAATGGGCCAAATTTTATATAAGCTGTTAAAGATTTTTGTAAGTCTCAAAAACATCTTTGGTACTTCTATCTTTTAAGGAATGCCTGAATTGTGACAGATCAAAAGAAAGAATTATGATGTGATAATTAAATTTGTGAATTAGTAAAAAAGTCACTTAAGTGTGAAAATTACTGTGTAGCTTGAAATAGTGGACTCCATAATATGAAATGCTTGGAATAAATAGCATTTATGAAAAATATAGCACAATAATATTGAAATCATAAATTGAGATTTTAATATCATTTGGAATAGAAATCTAGGTGTAATTTAATTCATTTTAGGAGACATGTGCTTCTCCTAATTTGATGCTTTAGATAAATTAGAATTCATTATACTATTTGGTACAAAGGCAAATTGTAGAAAAAAATATGGATTTAAAATTCATTAATTGGAAGATTAAAGCAAGTTGCTTCACCTCTATTTACTTCATGTAATTGGAAAGTGCCAAACACATTGTCATTTCACACAGGGCAACATTGTAGATGTCAATTGTTCCTTTTGTGTAAGGTCATTTGGATATGCATTCATCTGGATTGAAATCACCTTATTTTTAAAGGGTTTATTTCAGTTTTCAAATACATAATAACATTGTTATAATGTACAATTTGGTAAACTTTTGTTTCAGATATGCTGAACAATTTTTATGCAAATTAGATTGTATTAGAGTTTGAGATGAAAGAAACTAAAAGGTGGAAATTTTATTTTAAAATAAGTTGTGTGGGGCAGCTAGGTGGCTCAGTGGATAGAGCACCGGCCTTGGAGTCAAGAGTACCTGAGTTCAAATCCGGCCTCAGACACTTAATAATTACCTAGCTGTGTGGCCTTAGGCAAGCCACTTAACCCCATTTGCCTTCCAAAAAACTAAAAAAATAATAAAATTAGCTATGTTATTTTATCAGCCCCGCTAACCCTATTTTATAGTGTTTTGTAACTGTTGTTTTGGGAACTGAACATTTCCACCCTTGCCTGAAGTTGAGTAAATTAAATCTACAGCTATTTGGGTAGCACTTATGAAACTGTAACTTATTTGAGGTTATTATCATAATGTTGAAATCTAATATTGGTAATTGGATACTGTATGGGGCCAAGAAAGGGGGGAGTATCAGAGTACAGCCTACTGAAGGGTAGATGTTTGGACAGTCAGAGACAACAAGCTTAGTTTCTTCTCTGGGGACCCTTTCGATTCCCCTTTGTAAATTTGCTAGTTTCCTGAAAATCAGTTAATGTGGACAAAGTCATCAGCCTTTGGAAATGAACCAAGTTTGGGTCATAGAATTCCTAAACAATGAGTATGACTTGGTGCAAATTTGCTATAATATGTATAATATAGAAATAATTTCTAATGATTGCTCTTTACGCCAAGTCTCATATAATGTGTCAAAGCTCTGACTTGGAAGGGAGATTGAAGTACACCAAAAAAATGTTGAGATAACAAAATGTTGCCCAAATAATGATCTATCATTGGTTATTTCTGACATGATTCCCTAAATCACATTTCTTGCTTTTGGCTTTCCCTTTAAAAATTTCTCCTTGTCCCTTCCTAAGTTACTAGTTCTTTCCTGGAATTCAGCCCACTTGGAGAGGCATAATAAACTTTTCTGTTCCTTATTTCTCTGAGTCATCATCTATGTGAATTTTTCATCACTTGAACCCTAAACTGCATCCGAAGAGGGAGACCAATAGATGCTACTTTTTGAGTCCAGGTAAATGCTAAGAAGGTAAAGAGCATATCCTGTGAGTGAAGAGAAGGGAAAATATCTCAGAAATGTTGTGAAGAGAGAAAAATAAACCAACAAGATTTCATGCTGGATTGGATATAGGCATTGGGAATGAATAATGAAATTGAAATCAGATTGATGAGTTGAGAAGTGAGCCTAAGAACCTGGAAAACTAAAGCAAAAGGAATGTTTGAGCACTGTCTAGGTTTCTTTTTGCATTTGTTTTGTTTTGTTTTGTTTTTGGAAGATAGGCTCTGTTTCAGATCTTTTGAATTTGAGATGCCCATAGGGGTTCCTGGATAAAAATATTAACAGGAAGTTGGTGATATAGGAATAGTTTTGATTCAAGTACTGCTCACAGAATAATATGTAGAAAATAGGGGGTAATGGGAATTTGAGCAGATAGGGAAGATGGCAAGATGCATGGACACAACTGGTTTCTTGGTTGTTTGCTGTTTTGCTATGCGGCACAAATTGTATATTTCTGTATACTACAGATCAGGTGAATCTGTACTTATTAAGTCTTTCCCCAATCAGGATAGGACCAGATGAGGTGAATGAATTGCTCAGTTTTCAAAAGTAAATTTGTTGTTTTTGGTTTTTCTTTATTTCTAAGATGAAGACAAGATAGAAATGTGTTTTCCAGCCCAGAAGAGGAAAGGGTGATAGAACATATGTGTATATAACCTGGATCTAAAAATCTGACTTTGGATACCCAATGTTTATGTGTCTGTAGAGTCTTGATTTCTTATCTATTTCAAAAAAGGAAATAATAATGGGAATATTTCCTACATCACAGGGTTGTTTTGTGGTTAAAACATTTTGCTAACCTTAAAGTACCATAGAAATGTGACCGATTATTACTTACTTGATCTTGGACCCAAAGACTTATATTAGAAACCCAGGACTATACACCTATATACTTCTTTGCCTATAGCTTTGTTTAATTAATATGCTGTTTAGTTATGTTTTTTATCCCCTTTTATGTATGCCTTTTACTTTGTTCTAAGGACTGATTTTCTATTCTATTCTATTTCCCCTTCAAGGTTCATCTCGAATATGACCTTTTTCATGAAGTTTTCCATGATTTTCCTAATTAGAAGTGATTTCTCCTTAATTTGTTCTTATGCCTCCATCGTGCTATTATGTAATCATATTTTCTATAATTCACACATATATGTGTATACACATACACACACACACACACACACACACAAACACACACAGAAACACAAATAGCTCTCATTTCTTCCAACAAGATCTGAACCTTCCCAGGGCAGGAATGATGCCATTTCTCTTCTTTGTAGTCTCCTGTACTATCTGCCAGTGTACAGAGGAATTAGTAGGCTTAATAGATCAAATGAGATACCATGTGAAACACATGACAGGAATGAAGGATTCTTTTTACATGTTAGCCATCATTATTATCATCTTTATAGTGTTGATACATGAAAGAGAACTCTATTATTTACCTTGCATAATACTCAAAACTGAAAACTGAAAAATCTATTCCTTAATTTTATAATAATAATAATAATAGAGATGATAAATTGCACTCAAATCCATGGATTTGATATGGATCTATGTTTGAATGTAGTCCAGCTTGTAATTATGTTCCAGGATTATGCCAAAAAGGAAACAGTCTCTGCTCTCATGAAGCTGGTATGACCCTGGAAACTTCATTTTTGTCATGAACAACAACTTGAAAAGCTCATCTTTTCTCTTCTTACAGATGGCAAGGAGGAAATTCAGTGCATTAGAACTCTTCTTAATTTTCCTATTTATAATTGTGACTTTAATTGCTGTGGGCTTGATTGTGGCCTTCACCCAAAATGTGCCAGGGATCAAAGGTAAGGATCCAGACCCTGAAACTCAGACAAGTATCTCTTTCAGTTGAAGATGTGCAAACATACACACATGCATAAAATACATATAATTTTACTAACTCTTGGGGTTCAAGTTATACAAACATTGACACCTATAGACCTATAGCCTCAGGTAAATGTCTTCACATGGAATCATATGGAGTATATTTGCTCCACAATTAAAACATATAAACAGACATATATATTAAAAGCTGAATTCTGAGATGGAGTAAGTATACAGATGGAGACACATTGATACCTATAGTCTAAACTAAAAACACACACACATAATACAAATATCTTTACTCATACTTGAGGTCCAAGTTAAGAGTATATAGAAACATTAATACCTATAGCCTCAGGTAAATATCTTCACATGGAACCATATGAAGAATATTTGCTCCACAATCAAAGAATATAAATAGGCACATATACTAAAATGGGAAGTTTGAGGAGGGATAGGTATACAGAAAGAGTAACATTAACATCTATATGTTAAGCTAAAAGCATACACACACACACACACACACACACACACACACCTGAAATATGAATTGAATCTGTCCTTTGGCAAGTACTTGCTATCTGATCTTGGCTAAGTTGCTGAGAGATCAACTTTCTGGGTTCAAGGAAACTCAGCTTATAAATAAATGATAGGTGAGGTGTCAATTTACATTGGAGTAAGGGGTTTCTACACAGGAAAATCTCTATAATAATGAAATCACAAACCCTACCATACGTGACACCCCCACCCCAAATTGAATCACTCTGTTGATTCAGATTGAGTTTACACCCTAATAAAAAACCCAATATTTTTCACCTGTGATCTATTCACTTCTCTAATATCTTGTGCTCATAAAGATAATTTTGAATTTTGCTGACGAATTCATCATTTTGTTGTTGATTTAAACCTTTGGTTTTATTGGCGGAACACACCTCTGCTGTAAAAGTTTTACACTTCAACTAAAGTTGTTTCTTTTTGGATGCCTTATCTATATAGTTACCTTACCTCAAAGCATTATCATAAGCCCCCAAGGAGATCACACATGGAAAGAGCTTGTCAAACCTCCATGTGTGATAGATATCAGTTTTTTGTCATTTCCTCTTAATAATCAATAATAAAAATAGGTCTTAGTTGTACTGCATGTCTTAATTTTTTTTCACCTAAGCTGGCGTTTTCATCAATATAAGGTTATATTACTTTGAAAATAGACATCAGCATGGCATATGAAACACTGGAATAACTTGTCATCTGTTTTATTTTAGAAATTGTTTCAGAAAATGTAACACCAGGAAAATGTCCAAGTGATGTGAAAACCAATATAAATGGGAGAATAAACTGCATACCAGATCAACTTGCAACAGAGGTTCAAAAAATATTGCTATCTTTTCAATTTCATTTGTTCTTTCAAGCGTGTTACATTCATACTATTGTGAGACTATATGGGAATATATTATCTCTATACTGACTAGGTCCCGGAATGTTGCCTTGCCTATGTAATTCACATTTTGATAGTTGGATATACAGAAATATTGGGCCAATTCCATCTTTCATGGTATCTGTATATCAATTAGCTTGCATTTGACCTACCACTATGAGGCTTTTTTCTAATGTCCTATCATATTTTACCCATCTATCAGAGTCCGTTTTCTTTTTGATTTCAGAAAGATTTCTGTCCCTTAGTTTGAATAATAAATAAAGTCTATGGAAAAAGCAAAATGGCAGTGGATAGAGCACCGGCCCTGGAGTCAGGAGTACCTGAGTTCAAATCCAGCCTCAGACACTTAATAATTACCTAGCTGTGTGGCCTTGGGCAAGCTACTTAACCCCATTTGCCGGGCAAAAAAGAAAAAAATAGCAAAATGAGTTTTTGTTGTGGCAAATTTTCTGGGAAGACAATGGAAAGACTTCTGGATTAAGTGTCAGAGGACCTGGGTTCAAATGCTGACTGTTTTGTTACTCTGTTACTTAGGCAAGTCACAGTTTCTCCATTTGGGTGAGCCAATTTCCTCATTTATACAATGAAGGAATTGTATTAACCAACCTCTGGCATTTCCATCATGAATCATCATTGTTTTTCTCATGTCACCTGGTATATCTGAAAATATCCTTAAAACATTCTTTTGAAATATTTTTACATTTCTGATACCAGAATCTTGAAAGAGCTGCTCTTCAAGGAGGGGGATAATTTGTTTATTCAAAAGAGTTTATTGATTTCCAATAAGAAGGAATATGCCAATCAAAAAGTGTGAGAAAAGATTGCCTTATTCCATAGGTACTAGAAGTTTCTCTTGAACCAAACAAGATTTCAATACATCCATTCTGTTTCTTATTTTCACCATAAAGAGATTTTGGAATCTCTTTGTCTGATCACTTTCTAATTATTTCCTCACCATACCAACTGGTGTTTGAGAACCTTCAAATTCATTGATTTTCCTTCTTGCAATTTCCCTTTGATATCCTTTCTATGTATTTGTCCATATCATTAAAGAGCATCAGCTCTTTGTAATCGTGTCATTCCTTAGCTTACGACTGAGAAAAATAATCTCCCTTACATATAAGGGATTTGCACTGATAAGGTACTAGAATATAAATTGAAGGGCAGGTGTTTATGACTGAAGCTAGAGAACCATCTAATAATGTTTGAGCTAATAGTTCAAAATGTATCAGAAGATAAATTGTGGAGGCAGGAGCCATCCTCCTTGAAGCAGATACATAACCTGCAAAATAAATTTGAGGAGGTTTAGAAATGCTTATGTTGTTAAACAGCATTTTTTGATCTTAACTTATAAAAATTAAAGGGGAGGGGAAGGGAGAAAGATGATTTTGTAAATAGTCAATAGTCCTTCTAGCTAAATAATTAATGTTATAAAACTCTACTTGCAAACTAATCTTATGCAGAAAGGGCATCATATAACAACATGGTCTAAATTAAACAAAAGTAATTATTTTGTAAGAGACTTTCCTTCACTTCACTGTTGTAGAATATTATAGGTTTAATCTGTAAATCTGTTTCAGTTCAAAACTTTCCACTCCATACCCCCCTCACTTCCCCCCCACCTCCCGGCCACCATATGCAATAGCTAAAGAAAAGATCCTTATTATGGGATTCTATTCAAAATTTAACCTTGGAAACATGTTCAACCCCGCTAGGCAATGTAACATTTTAAAGTCCTCATCAGAAGTGTCATATACCATTGCTTTGGCATTGTATCATTGCATCAAAACCATGAAAGTGCATTAAACTGGAAGCACCTGCAGGGAAGGAAGTATAATTCTAAACTATCCTTGTAATTCTTTGAATTAAAGCCTTTCAGTGAATGCTATTATCTAATAACAGTTTGCCTCTGAATTCCCAATATCTGCCTGCATCAAAAAACAATTAGTGAAATGAATTTACATATAGCATGATCTGGGGGGGAAAGAGGAAACCAGAATATCCTTAGTTTGAAATTAAAATTAGAAATCAAAATATTCAACCATGACAAATGACATTTATTTGATGTTCGTCCAGGCAGTATGTGCCCAACGAGGCTGTTGTTGGAGTCCTCTGAATGATACATACTTCCCTTGGTGCATCTTTGGGGACAATCATGGCTACAGAGTTGATGAACAGCAGCCAACTAAAGCTGGTAAAGATTAGATTACCTTTCAAGCTTTAACCTCATCATAAAATGGACATTTTAATAAAGAAACTCAATCTGCTTTTTCCTTCCCTTTTTTTTAAGGAATGCAAATGAAATTAAGCAGGATCCCTTCACCTACTGTATTTGGAAATGACATTAACAATGTCTTACTCACAACAGAAAGTCAGACAGCCAATCGGTTTCGATTCAAGGTAGGATTTGCTAAGTCTTGGAATCAATTTTAAAAGGAAACAGTAGACAAAGGACAGACAATGAGGAATCACTTTTCCCTTTTGAAAAAAGTAAATTTATTACCAAATATGGAATTTCAATTAAGTTTTAGTAGAAAGGTCCTTGAAAATCTGGGCTTATTTTTCCTTCATGCTGTCTTTGCATTTTGAATAACTAGTATTATACTTCATTCATGATATTTGCTTAATAAAACTTATTTTATAGATTACAAGATCATTTTACCATGTCTTGGTGGTCTAAAGAGTCAATTGAAAATTTAATACAAGCTTATTGATTATCAGCAAGTTGCAATAATTGGAAAAAAAATTAGTATTTTAATTATTCTTAAAATCAAATAAAACCCATATGATATTATATGTATATCATTTATTAAATCTTTTAAAAATATTTAAATGTTAAAAAATAATTCTGGAATGATAAACTATAGTATAACATTGGAGCATCCATACAATTATGCAACGCAAATTATCTTTGAAGTAATGAATAGTTTCCTGGACTTGAAGCTACCTCTATCCTAATATTAACATTTATTGACTCTGAGTATGAGTAAGATATAGCCCTCTGAGCTTTACTTGTCTTATTTGTAAAATAGACCTAACAATACATTTGTAGCCTCATGATTCTATCATTTAAATATAGTTCTATGGCTGACAATGTAAATGTATAACCTTGAAAATGAATGACGTTCCTTATTTTATAGATGAGGAAAGAGGTTCAGAAAAATGAAGGATCTAAATTATATGAACCTATTGAGTTTCAGGAAATATGAAGTTCAAGCCCAATTCTCTTCTGAAATTTAATTACTCTATTCATTCCAATATATCACATCAGCTCTACCTATGTGTAAAATATATGTTCACAAATCACTTCAGAAAGTAAAAAATGAAGGCAGGATCTCATTTATTTTCTTAGATACACTTATAAGATGGCTTATAGACTATTATTAATGAGCCCTGGATCAACAGAAAGAACATTTTCATTAAGTCCTAATTGATTTCATGTCAAATAATTTTGTCTTGATTTAAAAAAAATTGAATCTTTTCAGATTACCGATCCTAACAACCAAAGATTTGAAGTTCCTCATCAGTATGTCAAAGAATTTACTCAATCAGAAGCAACGGATACAAAATATAAGATAGAAGTGACTAACAATCCATTTGCCATTAAAGTAATTCGAAAAAGCAACAACCGAGTTTTGTAAGTGACTTCTTTTGATATCTTTATTCCTCCCTACAAAATTCTGGCCTTCCTATTCTTGTTGAGGAGATCAGGATAGAAAGGACTTGATTTAATCATTTTTCTTATAGTTTTAAGATTTCTCTTTAAAAAAAAACTGGAGTAGTTCCATGCATATTTGCCTATTTAATGATATTCATATTATGTTATTAAGTATGTTATATAATGGTATCATACTGTACTACCAGATTTTATAAACCTAAAGTGTATAAATTCCTGAATATTTTACATTCTGTTGCTATATCATAGTCAATGGCCTTGGGAATAAGGGAGATTTGAATTCATGTGTGATCTCTGACCTTGGATAGAATTTCAAAACTGTTTAGAATTACAGCTCTCTCATCTGTAAACTGGGGATGTTTGCTACCTCACTCATAGAACTATCATAGAGTTTTAAGTAAGATAACATGGAAATTGCTTTGTAAAATTTATAGCACTATTTCAATGTCTGTTATTATTAATTAGTTTCTTATTGAGATAAGAACATTATATCTAAAAACAAGAACCTAATAATAATATTTAACCTTTATATCATATCTAGATTAACAAAGAACTCTATGTTTGTGTATATATAGAAAAATCCAAATTTATGCAGATCAACATATATATATATATATAGACATATCTACATAAGCAATATAAAATATATAAATATTGAGATTATCTAAAATGTAGCTAGACAGAGGGATGATAGACAGTTAAATTTTCCTCTTGATCTTTACAACTATCCTAAATTAGTGAGTGATTATCTCCATGTTACAGATTAGTACTTTAAGCCTCAGTGATTTCAAGGGACTAGGATTATGCAATTTGTAAATGGCTGAAGCAGGATTAGAGAGAATTCAGATTAGATATCTGACTCCAGGCCTAGCTCTCTAGCCTTTATGGGCATGCAATTGTTCCTAATCATCAATATAAATATTGATTACTTTAAATTCATTAATTTTTATAAATGTTCAATATGCCAAGTTACTTTGATAGAAATATTAATTGAAAGATTGATAAAGTAAAGAAATACCAGCAGATCAACAATTATATTTTAATAGTTCAGGATATTCATTGGAAAGGTAGGTCATTCTATTTACACAAAGCAGCTACGTGGGATTGTATGTTGGCTCTTTACTAGACTGTAACTTCCTGGAGATTGGGTACACATAGAGAAGATGCTTGGTCAATGTATAATGAATGAATGACTGGCTGAATGTGGACGTGTATAGTCCCAAAATGATTATTAGTTAAAGATTTTCATCTATAATTAGAAATATTTTATCAGCTAAGTTGATATAACTTATACAGCTAGCTATACTCTTGTATATATTTTTACCTAGGGTTAGGGTCAAGATTTTAATCCCTATGTAATTTCCCCTGTGAATTCATATCAGTATCTTCTTTCCATTTTCTAGTCTTCGAGGGTAACAAACAAGGACTGATTTTCAAGATATTATTAAGTCCTATCCCAATGATAAGTTGTTGTTTGCCCTTCATTCTAGAAGAAGACCATGATATCAGGAAGGAGATGGCATGACTTGCAAGTGAATTGAATTTAAGTGAGGGAGGCTCATGCAAGGTCACCAGCTCCTTGGGAGCCATCTTGCTCCAGTGACAAAATATTGATCAGGATGATTGGAGATGGCCCTGGATTCAGTGAGAGATCTTTTAAATGAGTGTGATATGAGTCATCTAGTGAACAATGAAGAACTTAGTCTAGGCTCATATGTCAGTATGTCAGATATAAGACTTAAACCTCCCCTTTCTAGATAGGGCCAACTGTCTTTCTTCTTAATCATTTTGTTTATAATTATATTTGCTTCATGACTATTTACAGATATAAAAATAACATGGCAGCCAAGGGTTATAATGAATAGTGTCTTGGATTGGGATCAGGAAAAACTGAATTCAAACCCAGAACCTTACTAACTATGTGACCATGGTCAAGTCTCTTAGTCTCTCTCCACGTTAGTGTCCTTATCTATAAAATGGGGACAATAATAACATTTACCTCAGAGGGTTGTTATGGGGATTAAATAAGATAGTGATTGTAAAATGTTTTGTAAATCTTAAGTGATTATGTGTACATTATTATATTTTTCAGGTTTGACACAAGCTTTGGGCCTCTGGTTTACTCAGATCAATATTTACAAATCTCAACCAAACTACCCAGCAGCTATTTCTATGGTATTGGGGAACATATCCATAAACGGTTCCGTCATGATACATACTGGAAAAACTGGCCCATCTTTACCCGGGATGAACTGCCTGGTGATGTAAGAAATCATTTTCCATGTCTTTCTATAAATAGACAAGAGAATGTTAGAGAAGATTAGACATCTGTGGGTTTCCAAGCTTTATCTGCTGTTGTAAATTCCCAATGAAATATTTTAATAGCCAATAATATCTAGCACAATCATTTAGATGTGACAAGCATATTTGCTACAAAATCACTGTTTGGTAATCCTCCTCCTTAAGAGATGGCTTGTTTTTCATGATTATGAGTTCTATTGAATTTTGGGGCTTCATCGCAAGCTTTAAGCCGATTGTGCTATAAAGCAAGATAATATATCACCGAGCCACAGAACAGTTAGCCTGACCTACAGAGCTAGAAATTTTAATGTATGCACTAGTCTGTGAGAGACTCATCACCCAAAGGGTGGGTAGCCTGACCCTTGGAGTGGCAGTTAGATCAGTGTCACACAAATCCTTTCTAGTATGTGATGATCAATCTTAGTTTAATGGTCTACGGGGATGACTTTCTAGACTACATTCTAGATTCATTTCCGTGGCATGATGAGGCAACTAAGGAAGTATTGCATGATGAAAAAAACAGAAGAGTTTCTGGGGTGGCTAGGTGGCACAGTGGATAGAGTACTGGCCCTGGAGTCTGGAGTACCTGAGTTTGAATCCAGCCTCAGACACTTCATAATTACTTAGGACTTGGGCAAGCCAAAAAAGCAAAAACATCCTAACCGCCCCCCCCCCAAAACAGAAGAGCTTGATGAAGTCAGAAGACCTAGTCTGTCACACGTACCAGCTCTGTGATATTGGCTAATGGATAGGCAATCGTGTTAGCTTCTGGAAAAGTCCTCTAAAAATTTTACAAACCAGTGCTAACTTATCAACACAGAGTTCCATAACCTGGGAATTCTCTATACTAATAAAATCAGAATTCAGTCCTTATATCCTTAAATATATGGCACAATACATAAAACAAATATCCAGGATAATGTTAATAGCCCAAACTCACATGCTCCAGGTTCAGAGGTATGGCACAGTTAGACTGGAAGCCATCAAGCATGGAAGCTTGGCACAGTGGACACTGGTACTTCGAGCCCTAATCTTGTTGACCGAGTTCCTACTATTTCTTCCTTTAGTCTGAGCCTCCAATAGGAAAACTTGCAGCTATTCTTTGCTGGGCTTTCAAAAATTAATGGTACTAGGGCGGCTAGGTGGCATAGTGGATAAAGCACTGGCCCTGGAGTCAGGAGTAGCTGGGTTCAAATCTGGTCTCAGACACTTAGTAATTGCCTAGCTGTGTGGCCTTGGGCAAGCCCCTTAACCCCGTTTGCCTTGCAAAAACCTAAAAAAATATTAATGGTACTTTCCAACATATTCCTTGACTGTGGCTAGTGATAGATCTGTGTATTACTTTGAGGGTACATTTAGGGTTTAAACCCTTAGAGCATTTGGGAATGAAACAGAGGTCTACAAGTCTTGCAGGTTCTTACCATGAAAATTGAAAGAAGATAAAAGAGGTTTTAAATATTTCTTTAGCATGTATGCTTTTTACTTTCAATGGATGTTAACATTCCATAAATAAATCCTTTGCTTTTCTTATAGAACAATCATAACTTATATGGCCAACAAACATTGTTCACCTGCATTGAAGATAATTCAGGACTGTCTTTTGGAGTTTTCTTAATGAATAGCAATGCAATGGGTAAGAATCATTGGACTGAACACAGGCACATTCTTCTACAAAAGTAGCCTGAAACTTTTTTATGTCTGCTCATACTAATTGCCCTTGTCCATGTCCTTCCATATTTTTAGTACCATATGGAATCTATTCAGGAGGCAGTGTGACTTTCCTTGAGTCCTCTTAGATTTGTTAAGGGTTTTATGAGAAGTTAGCAGCCTCATCATGTATCCCTCATTCTTGGAATATGACATTATTTCTCTTTTGGTAACTCGTGCTTGTTATGTATTGGGTCTTCCACTTGAGAGTTCCCCAGCTTTTACCTTTTGGTCATAGAGTGTCTTGATTTTGAATATTTAGAATAATATTGGTACTTGAAAGACAGGTCTTTGCTTAAAAGAGTGACTTGGAGTAATTAAATTAATCATGTATTTTTCTTAAAAGTAATTTATAGACACACACACACACACACACACACACACACACACACACACACATGCTAGGTGGCACAGTAGATAGAATGTAAGGCCTGGAATCAAGAAGACCTGAGTTCACATTTGGACTCAGTAGTTTTGTGACCCTGGGTAAGTCACGTAAACCTATTTGCCTCTGTTTCTTCATCTGTAAAATGAGATGGAGAAGGAAATGGAAAACCACTCTTGTATCTTTGTCAAAAAAATCCAATGAGATCATAAAGATTTGGAAACAACTAAAAATGACTGAACAATTTAGAACATAAATGTATACATCTAGAGAAAGAATAAAACTTGTCTACATATATATTTATATATATACAAATCATTGTATTTTCAAATTGAACCTGAGGCTCTAAATTATCAAGAAAATTTCTTAAATTTCAGTAATATCGGGCCAGCTAGGTGGTACAGTGGATAAAGCACCAGCCCTTGAGTCAGGAGGACCTGAGTTCAAATGCAGCCTTAGACACTTAATAATTGCCTAGCTCTGTGGCCTTGGGCAAGTCACTTAACCCTATTGCCTTAAATAAATAAAATATTTTTTTAAAAAAAATTCAGTAATATCTAGCTCATAAATTTATATATTTGAAGCATACTAAATTCAAAATCATATGATGATAGTCCATCTTCAAGGGACAATATTTTTTGATATATTGTATACCTTGGAAGAAAATTATTTATCTTAGATACTAGATTTCATTTTTTGCATGAATATTCACTACATTAAAATGTATTGGATCTGTAACCATGGCCTTAAAAATTGCCTATCATTGGGTATTTGCTTTCATTTTTCTTTCCCCCAAGAATATGGAAATATTTTAATTTTGTGAATTGAAAAAGGATTAAGATGAAATTATATGTGGAGGGGGTTAGTAGTATTTGAAGTTCTAAACAAATTGAAATATTGTTTACAGGTGCAAATTTGAGGGTGCTGTTTTATTTGTTTATCAAAAAATTGAAAATGAATGGTTGGAATTCTATGAATTGCCTGACATCTATTGATAATGATCTGAATTATATAGAATGGTTATTTTCATTTCTACATATTATTTTGCTATTAATTTTTGCTTTTTTGAATTTTATTTCTGTAGAGATCTTTGTCCAGCCAACTCCTATAATAACTTACAGAGTTACAGGTGGAATTCTGGACTTTTACGTATTTCTAGGTGATAACCCAGAGGAAGTAGTCCAGCAATATACTGAGGTATGGCTCAAATTTACTTTTTCCTAAAGATATCTTTCTTCTTTCCTTTTTTTAAGGGTGCCTATGAATTGTCTCTAATGTGGATTTTAGGTTGCTACTGCCCTATAACAAACATCACCCTATGACACTTCTAAAAACATCTCCCTTCAGGGTTGATAAGAAGTTGGACATATCTGAAAGGAGCCTTGGGAGATATCTTAGTTTAACGCTCTCATTTTAGAGGTGAGGGAATTGACCCAGGGTCCCAGAAGTAGCATCAGAGAAAGCCTTTACACCAAAGTCTTTAAATTTTCCCATTTTAATCAACAAGTATTTGTTGTTCCCAGGAGCTAGGAATACTAAGACAAAGAAGGACACATCTTTTACTATTGAAGGGAGTAAATGGAACACAAGAGAATTTAGTTGGGCAAGGAAAGGCAGAAGATCAGATTATAAATGATACATGAAGGAAGTCATAGAAGCCAAGAGCAAGAGGGAAACAAAGGGAAATTATTTTGGGCACAGAAATTTCCTGGAGTAGGGACCTGGCAAGGAAGAGCAGTTAGGTTATTTTTACTGGCTGAATCATAAAAAGAGCATTAAGATATAAGAAGACTGAAAAGGGGGTGGAAGGGGTAGGTTTTTAGAGCTTTAAAAGGCAAAAAGAGATTTTATATAATAGTCCTGGAGGCTGTTGTTATTGTTTGTCCTTCATTCTCGAAGATGGCTAAGACATCAGAGAGGTGATGCCATGACAAGCAGATAAACTGGATTTGAATGTGGGAGGGTGGCTACTAAATCACCACTTCCTCCTCAGGCTCCACCTGGGTCCATTGATCAGAAAAGAATCAGGATGACTGGAAATAGTCCTGGGTGCGAGGTAATCAGAGTTAAGTGACTTGCCCAGGGTCAGTGTTGTGCCTGAGGTTGGATTTGAATTCAAGTCCTCCAGACACCAGAGCTGATGCTTTCACTTCACCATCTAGTTATGCTGGTCCTGGAAGCAAGAGGAGAACATGTAGGAGAGTGTAGCACATGAATATCACAGTCAAGCCAGACAGAATATATATATATATATATATATATATACATATATATATAGTAGTTATATACTTGGAAGTTTAGAAGTTTAGGATGGAGAGCACTGCTAGCTGAACAGACTTCATGTAAGAATTGATGTCTGTACTTGAACCCTTGGTACCTAGAAAAATAAATGTCTCAGAGATGGTGCATTCTTCTATTGTTTATATTTTGTTGTATAATTGTTATATACTTACTTATATTCTTTTTTTTTTTGCTATTTTTTAATTTTTTTTTGCAAGGCAAATGGGGTTAAGTGGCTTGCCCAAGGCCACACAGCTAGGTCATTATTAAGTGTCTGAGGCCAGATTTGAACTCAGGTACACCTGTCTCCAGGGCCGATGCTCTATCCACTGAGCCACCTAGCCACCCCCATTCTTGATAAGAAAGGAGAAAGATTGATTATTAAATATTTCTTGCTTCTATCATAGTTTCCTAGTAGATGAACAGCCCTTCAGAAGTGAGAAAGTTTGTTTAGTCACATTGTCACTGGATGTAGGAAAAATGGAGGACAACTGTTCTTCAGAAAAGGGTTGAGATGTAGGAAGTGGTAGCTGCTTTCAGATCAATGCTCCAGAAGTCCCTTTAGGTTGAGACTCTAGAAGATGAACTCAATGGAAGACTCCCGTAAGCAAAAAACAAATAAACAAAAATTCTTCATTAGAAAAGTTCATAGATAATCAAGCTAAAAGGAAACAAAATTAATTTAAACCAATCTCATTTAACAAATGAAGAAATTGGGGCGGCTAGGTGGCGTAGTGGATAAAGCACCGGCCCTGGAGTCAGGAGTACCTGGGTTCAAATCTCCTATCAGACACTTAATAATGACCTAGCTGTGTGGCCTTGGGCAAGCCACTTAACCCTATTTGCCTTGCAAAAACCTAAAAAAAACAAATGAAGAAACTGAGGTTCAGTGATATCAAGTGATTTGGTCAAGATCAACATAAGGCACCAAGTTGTGTTTTGAACTCAGTTCCTATAATTCCAAAGTCAAGACTTTTCATTAGAGAGCTCCTCTTTTGTCTTCTCTATGTTTCAAGAGAGCAGAACTTTCAACCTACTTTCTTTTTCAGAAGAAACTGGAAATCAACTGTTGATTCCTATTATATATTGTATTGTATTTGTATTTGTATTTTGTCCATTTTGGGAAGGAATTGGCATTAGGGAGAAGAGTGAGGTCACCTTACCGCCATTATAGCTTTCCTTTTCTCCATATTTTTGCATATTTCTTTCCCCACCTTTCCCTCCCTGCTCCAAAATCTCCATACAAAAAGTCAGATATCTGAAGTTCTGTCATTTTCCTTACACTAACAGATGATCCTTAAGTTTAACTTGAACTTTAAACTTAAACTGAATATAAATGACATTTTGAGTAGTTCCCAAAGTTTTACACAATTGTTAATCAATCAGGAAGCAATCATAGAGCTTAGATGAAAAGAAAATATCTAGTTTAATTGGTTCATCTTAATCAGTAATCCTTTTTATACTAAAATTTTGTGCCAGCTTTTCTTTTTTCACTTTTAAAACATTTCCTTATTATGTTATTTCCATAAGGGTAATTGAGATGGACATATTTCCTCCCTAGGCTTTCCCTTTTTTAAACAAGAAATCATTAGAAGTGTATGGTTAGCTTAATTATATAGACCATACACTTTTTCTGTCTGGAGTTAGGGCACAAGAGACACAAAGGGATTAGAGGAGCCTTAATTTCATTTGGGTAGTGGGAAGAGAAATGGGGCCTCTGATCTTGCATTTTAACCTGATATAAGAAACCCATTAAATTTGGGGAAGATGGTACAGTAAACAAATATGATTTGTAGCCCTGGTCCACACTATGACAATCTTTGCTGAGAAGGGACAGAATTGCTGTCACCATTTTAACATTTCTCTTTATTTTTACTTAGCAAATTTCTTATGCAATTGCATTTGAATTACTGTCTCCCTTCTCTGAATAGTCTTTTCAACACTTTAAAAATTATTGTTCACTTTTTATTCTCTTTTTCTTTTGTTCTTTTTTTTGAAATTTCTAATAGCATCTTGTTTCTTTTTAGGTACTGATCCTTAATTTCTTAATTATGAAGGTTCAAAGGAAGTAGGGATAAAGGAGCAGGAGGAAAGAAGGAGGGATAGAGTATCAGAAGGAAAATAGGGGTCTTACATTCTTGCGATGCCATAATTATTACTCTATAAATAGGGAAAAATTACAAGTGACTTCCCAAAACAACAGTTATAGCATTCATAGTATATTGCAAAATTTACTTTAATCTCAGTATCTTTGTGGCTGTTCTTCCTCTGTTTTTTTCTTGCTTCAATGATAATTTTCCTTTAATGTTAAGGGAAGACTAATATTAATAATCAAAATGAGACATCTTTCTCTTTGCTATGACTAATTAAAATGTTGCATCTCTAAGTTTATTGGAAGACCAACAATGCCTTCATACTGGGGTCTTGGATTCCAACTGAGCCGCTGGAATTATGGAACTCTTAATGAGGTGAAGAAAGTGGTGGAACAAAATCGGGCAATTGGCATTCCTTATGTAAGTGGAATAACAATTTTTGCACACATAGATTCCTAGTATATATTAACAATCCTAAACTGACTGAATAAATAATGAGATTTTGTTTTATTTTATAATATTGCTTCCCTATATTCATTTCCTATATTTTGTCGTATATGCAGAATTAGAATATATTTATGCAATAATTATAATCATTTCAGTTGGAAGCAAATATTATATAGATATAGGGGTATATTTTTCAAAATCACCCAAAATATATAATATCAACTATTTTAATTGAATTGAATTTATATTAATTGATGACCCCAAAAAACAATTGATAGAATCTTTAATTGTATAGAACAATATAGTTGATATAGTTAACACATAGAAAAAAATTTCTAGAGTTAAAGGTATTACTTTTCAATTAGTATGAATTATATTGATCTCAATTTAAGTAATATATACAAAGCTAGAAAACAGACAAATTATTACTTAGTTTTTGCTTATAAAATCACATTTAATCTAAATCAACATTTTCTTAGTGAACATAATAATTGAGATTTCAATGATATTAATAAAAATTTCCATCTGAAATGACAAGATTTTAGTGCATTGGAACCTTTTCCTTTTTATCACTAATTACTAAAACAGATTTTATTCATTTTTAGGATGTTCAAGTCACTGATATTGACTATATGGAGGAAAAGAAAGACTTTACTTATGATCTCGTAACTTTTGCGGGACTCCCTGAATTTGTTCAAGATTTGCACAACCATGAACAGAAATATATCATCATTCTGGTAATGATTAAAAATATGTGTTTTCCATAATTCTGCCTCAAAAATAGGAGATTATTCTAATATTTCTTATTTTCTATTATTAGGACCCTGCCATTTCTATAAACAAACGACTTAATGGAAAGCCTTATGAAGCATATGATAGGGGAACGGCACAAGATGTGTGGGTAAAGAAGGCAGATGGGAAAACTTCGCTCATTGGAGAGGTAACATTAGGTCTAATCCGAATTTATCCTACCAGTTGGGACCCTAAAGTTCATTGCAACTGATAATTTGATTTTAATAGCAGATTATGCAATCTCTCAAAGGAAAATCATTTATAAAATTGTGATGTTAATCTAAAGCTGGAAGGGAGCTCAGAGGATATTATTTCCCTATTTCATTTTACACACACAAAACTTGGATGAATAGATTTGTGATGTCTTCAACAAAGTCACACAGAATTATGGGGCAAAGAAAAGATTTGCCCTCTAACAATTGCCCCCAAATTCTTTCCATTGTACCAAACCACAGATCTTAAAATGACAGCTTAAAGAATCTTAGACTATCATCTAAGCCTAACTCCTTTTTTATATGAGGAAACTAAGGTCTGATGAGGTTTGATAACTTACCTAAGATAAAGTAAATAGAAAGCTGAGACCTTGGACCATTCATTTTCAGTCTTTCCTATCTGGAATATAGAATAGATAAATCACAATCTACAGTTTCAACTCTGCTCTATGCTCATTTTATTTTGTTTAGCATCATTTTATTTTATCTTTTTTTTTTTTTTGCAAGGCAAACAGGGTCAAGTGGCTTACTCAAGGCCACACAGCTAGGTAATCATTAAGTGTCTGAGGGCGCATTTGAACTCAGATCCTCCACTGCGCCCCATATTTAGTATCATTTTAAATTGGTTTTTCCTATCTCACTCAGTCTGGCTACCATAGTCTGGCAGTCAGGATGTGTTAACTAGGTGGTGCAGTGAAGACAGCATTGCCCTTGGAATCTGGTCCATTGGAGTTAAAACCTTGCTTCAGATATTTTCTGACTGTGTGATCCTAGATATCACTTAAATTTGCTAAGACTCAATTTCCTCATCTGTAAATTGGGGATACCAATATCATCTTCTGACAGTTGTTAGGAGGATTAAATGAGATCACACACACATAAAGGATTTGCAAACATTCAATTGTTGGCAGGCAGTATTTTTTTTTTTAGTTTTTTTGCAAGGCAATGGGGTTAAGTCCGAGGCCACACAGCTAGGTAGTCATTAAATGTCTGAGGCCAGATTTGAACTCAGGTACTCCTGACTTCAGGGTCTGTGCTCTATCCACTGTGCAACCTAGCTGCCCCTCAAACATTAAATTGTTAAACAAATATTAGTTGTATTAATATGAAGAGTAGGGTTGAGTTTATACCATTTGGGGATTCTTTAGAGGCAATGATCGAATTCTAGACTCTTCCTGTATGCCCTACTGTCTCTAGTATTTGTCTTGAATAAAAAAAGTAAAAAACAAAGCTTAGCCTCTCAACAAATGAGAGTGTACTAATTAAAATAATAAAAAATGAGTATAAAATGGTTATAAATATCACATAGAAAAAATCATAGTTATGATTTTCATTTTAGAATGTATACTTTTAAAGGTCAGAGTGGGACTATTTTCTTTTTTTCTTTTTTTTATTTACTTGTTTGAATTCTCAGATCCTGTTCAACCTTTGTAATAGAGCAAAGAATTGTTAAGTGCTTTAATTGACTTGAAAAGTTCTAGAATGCTTAAGAAAAAAAAAAGATAAGAATAAATTTCCTTGTTCAATGATCAGAAAATTTACTTTTTAAGAGCAATGTGAGCATTATTTCAAATACGTATCATGATAATCACATCAGTTTAGGAATTTGTTCATAGTAAAGAATATTAGGTAGTGACTGTATTCTTGCTCAATGGAAAGGGTATAGCAGTGGCAAGTCTGTTTTGGAGCCAGGTCAAACCAGCCCAGAAGATCCCACTGTTAAATTTTCAATGGGAGTATTTGCATATTGGAAATGAGCAAATGATACAAATCATGGAGTGATTTATTATTTTGTTCGTTATCTAGACTAGAATGCAATGGAACAAATAATAATGCAGCGATCACTTAAAAATGTGTCATGAGTATTTGTTTTTGTTTTGTGTTTAATTTTGGGGAGCTAGTCGTTCAACATTTCCAGGACATCACTTCTTATAGCTGATGGTTCATGATCTCTGAGCAGAGCTATAGTGCGCTGGGCAGACTGGCCATCTACACTGAGTTTGGCATCAATTGAATGAACTTATTGGGGCAGGGGGTGGGGGAACAACATTGTCAAAGTGGGGGTATAATTAACCAAGATTTCTTTCAGAGCTTTCAGGTCCATCAGCCTAGGTGAGCTAGGGAAAGTCAGTTCAAAGCAATACTAAACAAAATAAAATAAAGCAGATGACTTTTATTTTATATTTGCAAATTGATCCTTATGATTTTGGAGGACAAACACAAAGCATATCACATACTGCAGAAAAGAAGAGGAAGCTATTTCAGGCCATACTTGTCAGATGATTTCCTCTGAAATTTGTAAAGAATTTTTTTCAGGATTAAAACAAATCAAAGTTAAGTAGGATGCAGAGAAGATACACTGAATGTCTAATTTGGCAAGAGATTTATTTTCTTAGTTCATTTACTGGCTTGGTTCTGTATTCCACCCAGATAATTTGTGAAAATCCAATGAAATCACAATATGAAATCATATTGTAGTGTATAAAACCCCAAATTAGAGTTAGATACAGTAGATTTATTATGATTATTATAATTCTTATTATGAACAATTCTCTTTCCTAGTATATCAAATGCTTATTTACTCTTCTTTGTGGCTATGCATCCCTCTCTACAACTTCATCATTTAACCTTTCACTTTTAGGTTTGGCCTGGTTTAACTGTATATCCAGATTTCACCAATCCGGCATGTATAGAATGGTGGGCAAACGAGTGTAAAATTTTTCATGATGAAGTGCCCTTTGATGGATTATGGATTGTAAGTAATTTTTAAAAACTCATATGTCAGAAAGTCAAAGTAAAAATGGTCTATTCATAGTAATGACCATAATACTAAGACATTTTCCATCAATATAGAAGTTATCTTTGGGATACTAATGAAACCAAAATTCAGAAATATAGATAGAAGTATTTTTGGTTCTGCCAGTAATTTACTGGTAACAGTCATTCTTTGATGTGGTCATTTTTATTTTAAACTTGCAAGTCTACAAATGTGGAAACTGAGACACAGGTTTAAAAAAAATCAATCACCTAGACTTGTGAAACAGATAGAATGGGTGGCTCTTGTCTTTTGTTATCGAAGAAGACCAAAATGACATCACTATGTTCGAGACAAATGACAGTGTGTCTGATTGTGGCTGATCAGACCAATACGGGCTCGGAATGTTTTACCACATGCCTGGAACAAATAGTCTGTGTGAACACCTGGGGTCTTACTCTGAACTTGTATATCTTATGTTTTCTTTGAGCTACTTCAATTCTGTCTTCTTTATAGAGCACAGAACCCTCACTGATGAGGCTACCCCATGCCAGGTGGTCCTGTGCCAATGTCTCCCATGTTGCATAATTAATCTAAAGTTCTTAAGAGAGACCTTCAGGATATCTTGGTACCAACTTTTCTGACCCATTGGGTGAATTTGCCATAAAATAGTCTTTCTGGCAAGCATACATTTGGCATTCTAATGATATGGCCAGTCCATCATTGTTGTGTTCTCCCTAGTATTGTTTGAATGCTTGGCAATTTAGCTTGAGAAAGGACTTTAATGTCTGATAGAATAAGAAAGAGGTTATCTACGACTGTGGTATGGAATATAATGGTGAATGGACTCAAGACCTAGGCAATAACTATATAACAACCAACTTAATCAGGAACAATATCAAACAGAAAAAAATATAGAAAAGAGCTCCTTCTCAGGAAATGTTAAAACTAGGAAGAAGAGTAAGCTCTATGGCGAGTTGCAGTCAATAAATATTTATTTGTTATATACAGTATGATACCATGGAAGAGACAACTTTCCTTTTATCAATTAGACATCATAATGTCTGTGATAGACAAGGTATCATACAAACTATGTTGGTATGAGTTAACAGTGGATCAATGATTTGCTCTTTCCATTATAATGATGAAAGTAAGAAACTCAGAATGTTGCTTCTAGATCATATGGTACCATTTGCAACTAACTTGAAAAAAACGAAGGGTTCTCTGATGTTTGATGTGACCCTTATTTCTACAGTGGGTTCATGCTCAGAAATCTACAAAGTTCTAAGCTCTGGGATCTATGAGGAATATTACAACATTCCAGAAGCTTAGAATAAAAAGGAGATAGGCTATATAAGAACATCATTTGATAGGTTGGTATGCGATACATGCCTTAAGAGTGAGTGGTAAGTATCTCATTTGATAAAGGACAGAACTTTTTCAACTGAACCAATAAGACTTTTTTGGAGGTAATAATGTTTGATCTATGCTTTGAAAATGGGGATATAATTTGATAAGCAGGGAAAAATACATGTTTGGGAGGAATTAAGTGAATGGGAAGGGTTACTGAGATGAGGGAAATAAAAAAGAGCATTTGAAGTCAGGGAAAGAGAATGTTTCCCTTATTAGTTTTTTTTTTTTTCTTTTGGCTAATCTTAAGAGAAAAAATCAAGAATAATGATTATATTTTCAAAACTCTGCCCATATCAATGATTTTAAAATATTTTATTTATTTAAAATATTCTTTAAAAATAGAATTAAGATTTCTTTTGGGTAGGAAGCTCCCAGTGTGTAATTTCTTTTACTAGGGATGCTTTGCAGCTTCAGTTTTAAAGGGCCACTTTAGACATAAAGAAGTGGTAGAACAGATCCTGCAAATAATCAAGAGTCTACTTTTCTCCAATAACCAAAAAATTTCTTTTCTAAATGGTCTTTCAAATAGATTTGCTTTTTGTGATTATTGTTTATTGGTGGGTTCCATGTAAAATCAAAGTTTGATTTGATATTTACCACACATCTGATTTTGTAAAAAGTGGAAGGCTTGACCAAAGTTCATATAGCCAATATCTGTGAGAAACATAACTTGAACTTTGCTAGGTCTTTCTGATTCCAAGGTTGACTCAAAATATATTATATTCTCCACTTGTAATAGTGATGATGATAATGAAGATGATACATTTTAGATATAACTTTAAGATTTGAAAAATCTTATATTTTGTCATTTTAAGCTCCAAACTTGTCAGTCAGATGCTATCGTTATATGTGGAAACAGAGTCAGAGGTAAAGTGAGATGCTTAGGGTAAAAGAGCAATAGATGATGTTGGCCCAGGAGATAAGAAGACCTGGATCAAAATCCTTCTCCGGTCACTTATAAACCATTTCTACTTACATCATTAAAAATACCATTAATCACTTTCTATAGTTTGGGGTTAGGAATTCACAAACATCTTCCCTAAACATTATAACAGTCTTCCTTCCTTCCTAAAATTGGAAATGTACATTAGGCAATCTTACAAAAAAAATCTTAAAATAAAAGATGTCGTCCTTTACTGTATCTCTTCAGGATATGAATGAAGTCTCCAGCTTTATCCGAGGATCAACGGAGGGATGTGAACCCAACAATTTGAACTACCCACCTTTCACTCCAGGTAAATTTGTACTTTTGTATTATGTAGAATGCAATTACTCAGAATTAAATACTCTTTTCTTTTTGTGTTACTCTAAAAAGTGTACCTATGTCTTCTGCCTTCTTGGGCACAAATCTCTTCTTTAAAGAGAATTTTTTTCCTTATTCGTGTGAGAGAATTTTAATAAAAGAAATAGAGTTTTTAATGCACTCTAGCTACTGACTTCCCTTTGGCACAAATCATTTTCTCATTGGCATGAAATTAAAAACCAAATTAATTGAATTGGAGTGTTTTCCAAGAGTAACCAGGAAGATGATCTGAAAAGTATGTTGTAATAACAGCACAACTCATTGCATTTCATTTATCCAGAAAATTATCCAGTTCTTCTTGTACTGGGGTAGCTAGATGGTGCAGTGGATAGATCACTGGTCTTCTAATCAGAAGTACAGGAGTTCAAATCCAGCCACAGATACTTGTTACTAACTATGTGTCCTTGGGCAAGTCATTCAAGCCTGATTGCCTCATATCCATGACCATCTCCCATCATCCTGATTTATATCTGGCCACTGGACCCAGATGGCTCTGGAGGAGAAAGTGAGGCTGGGGACTTAGTATAGTCCCCCTCACGCAAATACAATTCATGGGCTTGTCATGGCTTCACCTCCTTGATGTCATGGTCCTCTTCAAGAGTGAAGGACAAACATCATCATCATCATCATCATCATCTAAAAAGCAAGCATTTATATAGCACTACAGTTTGCAAAACACTTATAAAATTTTTATTTTGTCTTCAGAACCCCACCAGGAGGTAGGAATTATTTATTCATTTCATTTTAGAGATGAAGAAATTCAGGCGCAGAATTTCAGTATCCTACTTAGGGTCATATAGTTAGTAACTGAGTTCTTCTGATTCTTTTTCCAGCACTCTAAACTCTGGGTCACTTAGTTACCTCTGGATAAATCCTGAGATGCCATGAGAGGCAGGCACATTGATCAGCTTGGAGTCAGGAGAACTGGGTTCACATCCTGTCTCTCACACTAGCTCTGAGACCTTGGACAAATCATTTCATTTTTTTGAACCTCAGTTTCTTCATCTGTAAAATGAATATCATGGAACTGTTGTATTGGAAGTTTACTAAAGATTTAAAATTTTTATTATTTCAATTATTTTATTATTATTATTATTAAGATAAGTAGAATGTACAATTGATTATTACATTCCCAATGAATCTAAAAGTCTATGAGGTAACATTAGTTCTTAAAAGTGATTGCCATTTTTAAAAATTTCATCCCTTGTAAACTGTTTTATGGTTTATAATTTTGGACGTGTGACATTCTTCATGAGCTGAATTTGATTATATATACTATGCTAATTAGTTTTCAAGACTGATTTTTAAGGAAAAGCACTTATTTTTACTGTTTCATCTTTTCTTCTCATTGATTTAATGACTTCCCTGAGATCTGGTATCTATCAAGGCAGATATAGTCTTAATACTTGATGAAGACTTAAAAAAATAAATGGGTAAATTAAAAAATAAATAGGTAAATTAAACAAAGATTAATTAAAACTAGCAGCTTGAGTCATTTAGATTAACAGTATTCTCAGCTCACTTGGCATATTTGTTCAGTTATAGATACTATATTTTAGGAAGAATATTTAAAAAATAGATAGTTATAAAGAAGCTACCATTATGTTACAGTTCTGTGAGTCCAAACCATAAGAGGAAAAGCTGAAGAAATGGGGAAGATTTAAGCTGGAGAAGAGATCGAATGGGGGGGTATAATAGTTGTCTTCATCTATGTGAAGTATCATCAGTGGAAGGACAGATTAGACTTGTTCTTTCATGACCCCAATGAGTACAAAAGGAAAAAAAATGATAGTACTTTCAAAGAGAAAAAAATTAATTTTAATGCCATGTAGAACTATTTCAAATAGAAAGTCTCAATTGGAAGCAACAGGTTCCCTATCACAGTGAACCTTCAAGTCAATGTTGTTTGACTTCTTCCAAGGTATGCTGGAGAAGGGATTCTCATTCAGGTGCAGAATAGGGGTTTCAGATCTCTTCCAGTCTGAGATTCTGTAAATTAACATGATTATCTGATTTTAACTTAGTATATAGCTTTTAAAGTAAGACAACAGAGGATAAATCAAGAAATGGAAGGCAAAAAAAGAGTTTCATATTGGTATTTTGCATAAAGAGAATGCAAAGAATACAGTTTCCTCCAATGGAATATATGTTCTTTGGTTTTTTGTTTTTTGTTTTTTGTTTTTTTTTGGTTTTTGCAAGGCAAATGGGGTTAAGTGGCTTGCCCAAGGCCACACAGCTAAGTAATTATTAAGTGTGTGAGACCGGATTTGAACCCAGGTACTCCTGACTCCAGGGCCAGTGCTTTATCCACTGTGCCATCTAGCTGCTCCGAATATATGTTCTTTGAATCCGGCACTTTTTATTTTTGTCTTTGTAACCAGATCTACAAATGGTAGTCCTTCTCTCATGGTAACTCCTTAGTAAAAGTTTATTGATTTGAACTAGGTAAAAATGAAAATAAAACCTTTGTGAATAATTTTATTTTGTATTTTTAAGGTATACTTGACAGACTCATGTATTCCAAGACCATTTGCATGGATGCTATGCAGACCTGGGGGAAGCAATATGATGTCCACAGTCTTTATGGATACAGCATGTCAATAGCCACAGAAAAGTAAGGGATAAAGGCATTATTTGGTATCTTTGTTGCCTAAAAATGAGAAAATAACTCAATTCATCAATCTATACAACCAATCAGATAAAGGTTAAAATAAACCATACTTTAGGTACCATTTACTGGTCAAAAAATTTCAAGGTCTTATAAGAAAATTCAAGAAATTTTCAAAAATAGGTTGTTGGGAGACTCCTCAATGAGGGCAGGTTGCTACTTTCTCTTCAGTTTATAAAAAGTTGTGTAGAACATTGCTAGAATCCTATGTCCAGAACTCTGTCTACAATGGAACTCTTGCTTTCATAAAAAACTAAGATATTTATATGACATTAGTAGTCACTTTTTTCTTTTTTATCTAAATTAATAGATCAGTGGCCCATTTCAGAACATCTATTTTATTTTTTTAGTTTCTTTTTTTTTCTTGGCAAGGAAATGGAGTTAAAGTGACTTACCCAAGGTAAAACATCTAATAAGTATAAAGTATCTAAGACTGAATTTGAACTCAGGTCCATCTAACTCCAGGGCTGGTACTCTATCCACTGTGCCACCAAGGTTCCACAGAACATCTCTATTTTACTCAACTACTGACTTGACACATATGCTTCTAGACTGAATTTGACAATTTTTCTGGAATGCGTGGCAAACATTTGAAATGGAATACTTCTTCACCTACACATCATTGATTTTATGTATATTTTAACAATTCCACATAAACCAAAAGAGCACATGAGGTGATCGTTCCTTCATGGTGGACCCTAAAGTAGAAGTACTCTATGGTTGAGATCCTCTGACTCATAATTTACCATATGATAAACATTTCTCATACCTACCTCAGGCCAGTCACTGTATTAAGCCCTGGGAATACAAATAGGAAAAAAAAAAGACAATGTCTGCCCTCAACAAGCTTACAATATAATGGGAAAAGATAATATACAGAAAGAAATTGAAAGGTTGGAAGTGGAATGCCAGAGTGTGCATGTACAGGGGTATGATCAAAATAGTGGAGTCAAAACCAGAAAGAGGAGCTGATGGTAAATGAATAGAGGACTGGCATTTTGAGTCCTTTTTGAGGGACTATATAGGAGTAAATTTTTGCTTTCTCCTTCAGTTATTCAATCAGAGAATCAGAAAAAAAAAAACTAAGAATATTGATATGGTGTGAGTAGAAAAGTTGAAGGAATTTCCATGATTATGTCATCCTGGTGATGACATTCTGTTGATGAAGGAGTGTGATGAAGATGATGATGGAGTAGAAATCCAGCAGAATACACATTAAGTGGAGTGGTGAATTAAGAATTTCCCATTGTAAGAGAGATATGGTGCAGTGATGGGCAAATAAATGAGACAAATAAAAGTCAAATAAAATATAGTAAGAAATAGCTCTGTCTCCAAAGTCAAATGATCTGAGTCTTAATTCCTTCCCTGTCATTAGTCAAGTGATATTAGAAAATTCATCTCTCTGAATTTCAGTTTCATTATCTGTGGGTCAGGAGACCTCCAAGGTCATTTCTCGTTCTCACATTTTCTTTGTGATGGAAGCTTGGAAGAAATGTATGTTAACACCTTTCTGTAGGAGAGGTAGATGATGATAGTCAGTAGTGGGGAAGAGCTTAGAGAGAGTCTACCTCTCTATCATTTCAGACTTTTCTTGACATCAGTAGATGAAAATGCAAATTTCCTTTTGGTGATTAGTTCTATGGAAACCACAAAGAAAGCTTCAGAAAATTAATTTCTCAAAGCTAGATTTAGATGAGAACCTTACCAGAGTTGTAAAACAACATTCTCCAAAAATAATCATTCTGTTCTTTTCAACAAGATTTCATTTCATATACATGTGTATATATATGTATGACATATATATATATATAGTGATAGATATATAAGATACATGTTATATAGGTAAATATAAGTTAGTTGGGATATAGATTTGTTTATAATTATTTTCATTCCTATATCTTGGCTGCATGCCCATAGAAAAACTTCACCAAATGCATAAATTGCTGCTAAGGTTTTGAAAATCAACTCATTCATGAATTCTATCTCCTTTTAGAGCCATTGATAAGGTATTTCCAAATAAAAGAGGCTTTGTTTTGACCCGTTCAACTTTTGCTGGCAATGGAAGACATGCTGGCCATTGGTTAGGAGACAACAGTGCTTTGTGGGAACACATGGAATGGTCAATCACTGGACTACTGGAATTTAGCCTGTTTGGAATACCTTATGTAAGAACATGTGTTTTACATTACTCCTGAAATGTTTATATTTAAGTTTATTCAACTAATGCCAACTTAATAATTGTATGTTTACAATAGACAAGGGTAAGCAGCATGGAAATAATACAAAACCTGAAACCTTGTCCTCAAAAATATATTACTCTGTGTGCCATGATCTAAAATGGGGTTCCATATTGAACTCCTTTTTACATTATTACTTGCTATCTTCACTATTTCTTATTTAGAGTTAAGAATAACTGAAGGAAGGAGGAGTCCAAGAAGAGAAAGTTTTAAGGAAGGCAACTAAGGAGTATTTCCTGGTGTTCAAACTAAACTTACCTCTTTGCAACTACTACTAAGAGCTCTGGTTTTGTCCTAAATAGATTAATTGAACTAGTTTAAACCCTAAACCACATAATAGTCCTTTAAACAATTAAAGACAGAAATGATGTCCCGTCTGGGTCTTCTCTAGGCTAACCACATTCAGTCCCATCAATGAATCATCAGAAAGCATGAGCTTGATGTCTTTTACCACCTTATTTCCCCTTCTCTTGATGCTCTCTGGCATATTAGTGTTATTCCTAAAACTAAACACAATATTTCAGATGTGATCTGATCGGGGAAGCACTTCTATCACCACCTTAGTCCTAAATCTTGAAATTCTCCAAATTCTGCCTAACTGAATTTGGTGGAGAAAAATATATGGAAGGATATCAAAAGAGATTAAAATAAGAAGAGAGAGGAAAGCAAGAGGGTGCAAAACATCACCTCATTAAATGACATGGAAACTTGAGAAGAGAAAAAGAATTGAGGAAAATCTTTCTTTTTTGTGGCAGGGAATATAAAGATGTGTATTTTTTAGGCTGGAGCAGACATCTGTGGTTTCATAGGAGATACCACAGAAGAACTATGTACTCGATGGATGCAGCTTGGAGCATTTTATCCATTTTCTAGAAATCATAATGCTGAAAATTACAAGGTAAGTAAGTTCTAGTATGGTGAATGATATTTATTATGTTTTCTCCTCATTTGATGTCACTGCAAATATATAGAGGTTGCTTAGGAAAATATGAGGCTACCCAGGAAGGTGGTCTCTAGAATTCTTATATGGTCAGATAAATGGATTAAAGGGGTAGAGATGATGAACTCAATCTTGAAGGGCTAATTGGAAAATAGAGTTGGAAGTTATAAGTCATTTATAAATTCATTACATATCATTAATTGAAAGTGACTATTTTAAAATATTATACAATGGAAAAGACATACAAAAGTAGCTTTGACACTTACTACTTACTTGATGATCTTTATTTTCTGTTTGTTTGTAAGACAGTGGGGTTAAGTGACTTGCCCAAGGTCACACAGTTAGATTTGAACTCAGGTCCTCCTGGCTCCAGGACTAGTGCTCTAACCACTGTACCACCTAGCTGCCCCTATTTGGATGATCTTAAACAAACAAACGAACCTCTCTAACCTCAATTTATCCTTGAGAGGTTGGACAAAACAGATAATTACGAGTTTCCTATCAGTTCTGGTGCTAATTCAATCTATTCCTCTTTTTACATATATGAACTAGGTCTTATTAGAATCCTAGAAGTCATCCATCTAGTGAATGGCTACTAGATAGGTAGATAGATAGACAGATAAAGCAATTTATAAGGTGTTTAACTTGTGCCAGGCACTATATTAAACACTGGAGATACAGAAACAAGAAAAGAAAATGGCTCCTATTCTCAAGTAGTTTGCATTCTAATATGGGAAGAAGACATATAACTATCAGTTGACAAAATAGGCTTGGGTCCTTACTGAGCAGGTAGAAGAATCTGGAGAGTGAGCCAGAAGATGAGTGTGACTAGTCTGACTAGCTTTTTAGGATTCAAAGAATCTAGGCAAAGATTCATCAGTCATGAAGTTAGCTTCAAGATAAAGGTCTTTTGACTTCTACCATCAGAGCAATTTTTTTTTTCTTGGAGGGAAAAAAACTTGTTTATAAAATAATCAAAACAAATATAAAAAATAACAAATGTGCATTCATTAATGTACAAATGTACTCATATACATTGACGGGTTTATGACTGTTTCAGTATGGGCTTTCTTTTCAATAGAATTTAATGAGTTTCTGTGACCCATTCCCTCAGGAAAGCATCCCTTAATGTCTAAGTCTTTAAGGCTGTCTTTCTATACTTAGCTTTGTTGGTCCTCAGGTGATATTTCTCAGCCATCACTGAGCTTATGCCAGAAGCTTCAATAAATTGGTGTAACCAGTCTAGTCTACATGATCAGGCAAGAGAATAGTATGTTAGAAGGGAACATACAGGAATCCTTTTGAAATAAGACATATTCCTACATTTTTGCTTAAAGGATTTTTGAGCTTTTAGGGATTAGTCATAGTAGCCTAATACCAAATTAAATGTGTATTTAGGGAATATTCAGACAGTTTTTAATGTCTTCATTGAGCGAGGTTAATAGCCTTTTTATAAGTCATTGCAGGGACATTTGAGTATATTCTCTGTAGAGTTAATGTTAGTATGTTAGAGTAATGTTAGTAAAGTTAGTAGAGAAGGACTTTGTTTCGCTCTTATTCTAGTCATAGAGAAATGTTTTCTAATAGCCAAGTTTTATAATTGAATGAAAGGATTCAGTATTACAAGAAGATTGCTGCTGCAAAAAGCCTGTGTTGGGAACCCCTCCTTTTTTAAACAAAAGAAAGTATTGATCCCTAGTGAGAATAGTATTAATAAGACCATTTCCTACTTATTTTGGATATCATTTTTTTTAGTTTTTGCAAGGCAATGGGGTTAAGTGGCTTGCCCAAGGCCACACAGGTAATTATTAAGTGTCTGAGGCTGGATTTGAACTCAGGTCCTCCTGACTCCAGGGCCAGTATGCCCCTATGCCACCTAGCTGCCCCTGGATATCATTCTTAAGATCTGCTTCTTGATGGAACATTTTCAAACATCTTCCAGATGAGACTTTCAGAAACTCTTTAGCATGTCCTGGTTGCAAGTTGGACCCTCTTAGCTGAATCTTGAAAATACTGAGCTTTAGACCAGTACAGATTTTTTCAGTCTTATTGCTAACCTTTTCTAATTTACCTGTATTGTGTGCTTTAAGATTACTTCTCTAGGTTTAGATACTTTCCTTTCAACTTAATTTGAGAAATTTACTCAAATTTTTAGAAAACATTTTTCATTTTCACATGTTGAAAATGTAAATGTTTGTCTGTGTGCATGATATAGGTCAAACTGTCTGTCTCCTTGTCTTTTCCATATGGTTGTCTTTTTCTTCTCTTTTCATTTGCCCAACTCTAACTAGGCCGTCCTTAAAACTCAAATCCAAGAAAATAGCCTAAAATAAAAAAGATTATGAATCATCCTTCACTCATTGGTTATAACATTTTTGCTCGCATTCAGCTTCTTGCCAACTCCAAATAAAAGTCTCATGATGAGATCAAGGTGGGGGGAAATACCATGAAATTTCTTAGGAAGACAGTATATACTCTCACTTTCTTGCTTTTGTTTTGTAACAACAATATTATTCTTTTTTTTTCAGCCTCAAGACCCAGCTGCTTTTGGAGCAGATTCTACTTTGGTCAAGTCATCGAAACATTATTTGACTATCCGCTACACTTTGCTACCCTTCCTCTATACCCTGTTTTACAAAGCTCAAGTGTATGGAGACACAGTGTCCAGGCCTTTCCTTCATGAGTAAGTCCGCTATTAAAATATTTTAATTTGTTTTTAAACTATTAAGGTCAGAATTACATTTGTTGTGTTGAAAAAAATATACATATCAACATTCTTGGATTTAATAGTGGTCATGCTCAGAGCATGAAGATCAAAAACATTAAAAATTAGAAAGAAGAAACCCCAAGATCCTGGAACCACTAGTATAGTATAATGGCCAGATGGATTACCTTTGGGTCAGAAAGACCCTAATTCAAACTTATCAATACTATTTGCTCTTAGTGTCCCATTAGATTGTGGGTCAGAGATTGCCTTTTGCTTCCTTTTGAATCTCTAGGACTTATGCAGTGTCTTTTGTATTGTAGTAAGTGCTCAGTAAATATTTATTGGTTGACTAACTGATGAACTGCTTGTTCAAATTAAAATACGGAGTTTCCAAAGCAGTTCCAATGAAATAAGAGACCCAGACATTCCCCACCCTGTCAAAAATTGCAATCAGCTCATTTTATATATAAGGAAACTGAGGCTAGGAGAGGTTAAGCAGCTTGTCTGATAGCCTATAAATAATAAAGAGCTCGCCCAAGACTCAAACCCAGAGTCTCTGACTCTAAAGACAATGTTTTATTGATTTATTTTTATCCCATTACATTGTAATCCAACAAAGTTCTGTTATTGATGTTTGTCTTAAAAATATCTTAGATAGTTATGAAAAGAATATATAAACTTTTAAGAATTATAATTAAAGGAGATATAAAGCACACAGTGACAACATGCCACAGTAATTTCATTTTCAGAGGCTCATGTTTGGTTTAAATTCTGGTTTACTGTCTATGTGATGCTAGAAAAGTCACAACTTTTTCAAAAAAAGAT
Source organism: Macrotis lagotis (assembly GCF_037893015.1). NCBI lineage: Eukaryota > Metazoa > Chordata > Mammalia > Peramelemorphia > Peramelidae > Macrotis > Macrotis lagotis. The sequence goes on along the minus strand of NC_133663.1, from coordinate 24,595,948 downwards.
CTATAAATTCAGGACATGAGGTTAGCTGTTCTCTTAAGTTCTACTCTTGATTGATGATCCTATGCGGGAATCTCAAATTATATAAAAAGGAATAGATGAACAATGATACTTTAGTAACACTTGTCCCACATGGTAAACTAGATTCAAACTCATTGCTAGGTAGATTCTCTCTTTACCTAGAGGAAGAGAAGAAACTAGGAGAAATTTCTGTGACGTAGGGACCTCCTGGAGTGAGAACTTCCTTCACCAAAGCAGAGCACAATGTTGACTTGACTCAGTAGTTATGTCTTAGGGAGATGACTAAATTTCATTAAAGTAAATTGAATTGTCCAAGATCAGAAAACTTTTAAGAGTTGGGAACAAGATTTGAACCCAGGTCTTTCTGATACCAACTCCTATACCAATCTGCCTAAGTTCAGGGTTCTTTTAGAGTTATTCATTTCTCAGAGAATGTTTTTTTTTCCAAATGAATAGTTGCCAAAAAATGAAGAGATGCTTCTCTAGATTAATGAACAGAACTAGGACTCTTTCATTTCACAGGTCATGTCTTATAGGCTTTTTTCAGAACCAGGTCAAAAATCTGGGATCACAAAATGAAGTTAAAGGGTAGATGGGTGAAGCATAACAGTTAAGGTAAATTTTTCCTGGAAAAAAAAACCCAGAACACTGAACAGATGTATAGTATGTGAAATGTAAGTTGAGGTTAAAATTGTACTTTAACATTTCCAAATAGCTTTGAAAACTGCTTCTCATTAAATCCTCCCAGAAATCCTATGAAATTGATATTATGTAAATGATTATTTCTGTTTTATGGAAGGGGAAACAGAGACTCAGAAAAATTAAATTATTGCCCCATAGTTAAATAGATATTCACTATTTTAGGAGCATATGAATTCATGTTTTTTGTGATTCAAAATGAAGTTCCTTTCCATTACCACGCTGGTTTTTAGTGACTGCTACATAATCTCATGCATTTTCCTCCCAAGGTTTTGCTTGAGAACCTTTTTTTTGGAAGAAAATCTAAGGTTTTGAAGGATATTCACTAGCATATATGAAAAGATAATGAAGAATTTAATATTTTCATTTCATTTCAAATATGACATAGGATCTCACCCAGGAATTTTATCATCATTGAAATATAATCATAACAAAATTCACATTTCTATAAGAGTTTACCAAAGATTTACTTAATAATAAATTGATAAAGTGGGTGGTAGAAGTATGATCATCTCCATTTTATTGATTATGACAGAGTCATTTGACTGACATTATTTTAAATATGATGTTTTAAGATTGCTTTTTGCTTTACCTTAGGTTTTACACAGATGAAAACAGTTGGATTGAGGACACTCAATTCCTATGGGGTCCCTCTTTGCTTATCACACCTGTTCTGAGACAGGTAGGTTTTATACTATGGAAATAATATATTGGTCATTTAAAGCAGAGCTATCCAAAAGGCTGACTGCCACCTAGCTCAGCTGATTTACAACATCCCAAGATTAAAATGCAATAAGTAAATACTTAATGAAATGGAGGAAAGCACCTTAGGACAAGGATGCTACTATTTGCTTTGCTCAGGCACTAAGTGGTCTGTAGGAATCTTTGCATATGATTTGGTAGCCCTATTTCCATTTGAGTTTAACACCACTGATTTGAAGAGGGCCTCTCATGCATACATTTCAAAGTGAATGTTATAGAATAGTCTTTTTTTTTTAGGTTTTTGCAAGGCAAATGGGGTTAAGTGGCTTGCCCAAGGTCACACAGCTAGGTAATTATTAAGTGTCTGAGACCGGATTTGAACCCAGGTACTCCTGACTCCAGGGCCGGTGCTTTATCCACTGCGCCACCTAGCCGCCCCTAGAATAGTCTTAATCTTTTAAATGTCTCAATGACTTTTCAATACAAAAACTGTCATACCAAAGCTGGATATTGCAGGGAATATAAATATTTTGGTGATTAAAAATAATTTTAAATTTAAAAAAGTATTATAGATATCATAGATAAAATTTAAATAAAATAATTTAGAAATGCAACAAAATAAATATTAAAACTTTCAACCAGAATAAAAAGCAAAATAATTATCTGCACAGCTATTTTATCATTGGTATTTTCTTTGCAGCATCAATTTAAGCATGTCAAACGACTTTTTGTTGTTTGCAAAATGAAAAATAGGCCATATATCTGTGAAGGGGAGTACTCTTTTAATTATAACGATGCAAATTAATATCATTCTAGGCATGCATCATATATGATGTCTTGTTATATGAAAATCTTGGAGATTTCTTAACAAAAATCACTCTCTTTTTTGTTCATTGTGACTTAACCTGGATATTCAGAGACTTGCTAATTTGGCCACATCCTGGGTATATCTGGACATCTCAAAATCACAACTCACATCTAGTTCTCCACATATTCTGGTCAAATGTCCTTAGTTTTAGAGCAAATACTCAGCTAACAATGTAAATTTTGGTTATAGAACAACTTTCTTTTAATCATGCAGAAAATCTCCTCCCAAGATAGAATTAGAATTAAAACAAAACAATACTATCTTCCCATCCTCAGTCATCTATCCTTCTTTGGAGATGTATACAGTCATCTAGACTCATAGCTTTACCTGAGGATTTAGGATCTCTCTCTTAGAACTAAGGGAGGGAAGAAAACTTCAGGAATTGGCAAGTTCCTTGAAGGCAAGCAGGGAATGCTATATTTTAAATTTTATTTTCCTCAGCAACTAGTACAGTTCCCTTTATAATGCTTTTAAGAACTACAGATTGAAAAAATGGACTGCCTAGCCTTAGTCAAAAATTGTTATGGCCACCTGAACGTTTTTAGACCTTCAGATTATCTATCATTTCATTAATTTAGATACCCAAATCATTTTTTCCTTGTGGTTTTTGTTTTAGGGAGCTGACAGAGTGAGTGCATATATTCCTGATGCAGTATGGTATGACTATGAAACAGTAAGTATCTTTAGTAGATATGGGACCTCAGTAGATAATGATAGATAAATTTAAATAAATAAATTTTGATTTTGACTCAGTTTTAAAACAAAACAGTGTTTCATATGGGTGGGATTATTCTATTCAAGAATTCCCCAAGTTTGAGTATATGTAGGAAATGTAACCCTGGATACTAAACAGAAGCTAACATGGTGCTTAAATGGGTTTTGATCCAATTTAATGAGCCATGTAATGATGTACATTCTTGTTATTAGAAATTTGAAGTAAGAAAGTATCAACATTATATTTATGAAGGAATAAAGTCTCAATATCATGAAATTGACCTATTTATCAGAATATTCTCCCAGAGGCTGAAGTTTAAGGTCTGTTCTAAGCATATCATCATGTGTTTCAAAGAAAAAGATTCAATCTCATGGAAAAGCATTGTTTTTCTTGCCACCTTAATGACCAAGGGAAGAACTCTTGTCAATACTTTGATTTTGCTTTTTTGCTATAAGCCAATAGTTTTGACAAACCACTTATTATCTTATTGTTTGGGCATTTTAAATGTTGGATTCTTTTGGTAAAATTCATAATAGATTCTTCTTCAAATAAATTTAAATAGGAAGTTGTGTTTGGTAATATAAATATTTTTTGGATATTTCTAAACTTCCAGCAAGAAGTACAGTAATTAAAAGCTTTAAAAAATTTTATTTGAATGCATATCTATTCATCCACCTAACACACACTTCATATATGCATTCATATATAATATAAATTATATATTATACATAATATATATATATATATATATAAAATGTCTCCAAACATGTCTTTAAATAAAAAAAAATATTCATTATGGTTAAGCAACTTTCATTGTCTCATTTTCACTACCATAAATATGTATATACAAACATATTCTTGATCTGAATTACCCCATAAAATATGTGCATACCTTTATATATAAACAAATATATATACATATATATATATATATATATATACATAAATAGGTGCATGTAAAAGTTAAAATAAGGCATTCAAATGGGTAGAGGTCAATATTTGGAAGTCAGCATACTCAGAGGAATGCCTAATTGAGACTGTATCTCATGATGCTGAAATTAGTGTTGGGAAAAAAGAAGTTTTTATTATGTACCTCCGAAGTAACAGACACAGTGATAAAGTGCAGATACAAGATAACAAACAATGGTCCAATAACTGAGGTTTCAGAATCTGATAGATACGGGCTCTGCCAGCCTGGACTCTACCTTTGTTGTCCCAGGGAATTTTCAAAGATTCTAAGTCATGAAGAAGTTGTTATAAAGCACAAGGAGAGGACACATCCAAACCTTCCCCATACCAATGACATCAGAGTTTTGGCCCAGACTGTAAATTCACTGGCATAAGGAACTCTTCACACAAAAGTGTCTTCTGTCAATGCAGGGTAGTCCCTATGCTACATTTTGAGAGTTCTTTGGCATGATATGTGAAATGTCTTTCTCGGGTTAGACCTGTAATGTGTTAATTTATATAGCTAAGAAAATAAGAGACAAAATAATTTACTGGATAGAGAGTTGGCCTTGGACTCAGGAATCGTGAAGGACATAGTAATAATGTGATCATGGGAAGGACACAGACCTTTCAGTGCCTTTACATTATCCAAGAGAAGACTATAAAATAGCAGATCTTGAGTTACAAAGATCTTGGCAATGCTCCAGATTAATTTGCTGATCTGCACCATCTCAGAGGATGTTTCTATGCTGGGAGATCTCTGTGGTAATAAAGTGACAGGTGTGGGTTGATGCACACTGCATGGTGATTGTGAAATTTGATTGTACGCAATCTAAATATACTTTATTTGTAATGGGTTAATAATAATCAACTCATTTTAATATAATCTTTATTTGTCCCAATTTGGGTTTCCTGAGGAAAAGAGTTACTGAGATTTTGAGTTTGGCTTTCTTCGCTCCAAATGGCGTAAAATAGGAAAGTAACAATGACAACAGTTCTGATAACACATTTCTATAACATTTGTAGACTCCAAAGTAATTTCATACATGATCACTTTCAATTGTTCCAAGAACCTTGTGAGTTGAGTACAATCCTATTAACTAATTTTAGGAAGGGGAAATTGAGGCTTAGAACAATTAAGTAACTTACCCAGGCTACAATGAATACTGTTGGAAGTGGAATTCAAACTCAAGTTTTCCAGATTTCAAGTCTACAATTGTTACTGAGGGAATGAATCCTTTCCATTTTATAATGTATAAAAATTCAGATTTTTTCCCCCTCTAATTTAATGAGTTTCTTTGAAAGAAATAGGGAACATAATCTCTTATAGAAAGCTCCTTCCTTATAAGCTTGAGATGCAGTTTGTATATATTTACCCAGTTCTCACAGACATTTATAATGCCAATTGGTTTTTTATGCATATTCCCTGATGATAGTCCCTGCCATCCTATGAGGAAATAGAGGTAGATTCTGCATTGCTAATGCCAATTTCACTTGATTTTATTCACTAAATACAGGGGGCCAAAAGACCATGGAGAAAAGAACGAGTTGAAATGTATCTCCCAATAGACAAAATTGGATTACATCTGAGAGGAGGCTATATATTCCCCACTCAGCAACCCAGTGTAACCACAACTGCCAGGTAAAAATGTAAACTACATTGATTTTAGTTTAAAATGTTGGAACAGTCTGAAGCAGGATGGTGAAGATGGAAATGATATTGAAGGGGAAAATGAGAAAAGAAAAACTTAAAAAGAGACAGAGGTCAGTGGAAATAAATTGTGAATCATACTAGGTGCCATTCAACCAACTGCATCACTAATTCATTTTTATAATTTCTCCTAAAGAAAGGATTTAAGTTTTAAAAATTCCTTCTGGGAAATCAACCATGCCAATAGGCTAACTATAACCCAAATCTAAATCCCTTTGGCATTCAAAGGATAGATGTCTCACTTTGTTAGCTGACAATTTTATACTGTTTCATTAAGTAGTACCTGAATGTTGTAATTAGGATGTCTTTATCCCAATGTTCTAACACTTTTATCCTGTTTTCTCACCTAGCCTTTGTTAAATCAAGCATTGATTGAAATGGACTAAGCTTGGAAACACTACATGTTTTTCTTTATTTTTTTCAATAGTTATACCACACATAAAACAAGATTTAAGTACACCCTAAAATTTTTGGAATAAATAAGTGTTCTCCATTTCTCCTGACACATAAGCTAAAACAAGCAAGGATGCAAATAAGCTATAAGAACATTCAGATAATGATGAATATAAAAATTGCAAAATAAGAAGTTTTTGCACAAACCTTGATCATTTCTTCCCTCAACTCCAAATGAAGAATAACCCTTGCCATGTTGGCAAGTTCATTTGGAAATCATAACTAATAACAGCAGCAAACTTTTATACAGTAGTTCCTATGTGCCAGATACTGTAATAAATACTTTACAATTATTATCTCATTTGATCCTTATAGCACCCAAATAGTTGATATATGTTGGAATTTTTCTTTTTTTTAATGTTTTTTAGGTTTTTTTTTTTACAAGGCAATGGGGCTAAGTGGCTTGCCCAAGGCCACCTAGCTGCCCCTTATCCTTGAATTTTTCATGTAAATGATAACATTGTACAATCAAAGATTCTGCATCTAAAAGAACCTCGGAGGCCAACCAAACAACTTTTTTATATTTTATTGTTGAAAGGATTGAAGAAATGAGTCCAAGTTCAGCAGATAGTAAACAGAAACACGGCAATTGAAACTCAAATTCTTTGACTCCAAATATAGCATCCTTTAAATAGAAGTAATTAAAAATGGAAAATTATATTGATATACTTTTATAAATAAAATTCATCAAAACAGTAAATGATTATAATCAGTGATTTACATGAGGTTATTGAGATATTAAGTGATTTGATTAGGATACACAGCCACTTTATGCTAAAATAAGTACTTAAACCTTGACTTTTCTAATTCTGAGGCTGAATCTCTCTCTCTGTAACACTGTCTTTCCATATCAATGTCAATAGTTAATAATATTATTAGATATGTTACAAGTAGAAAAATACAGTTGAATTATTTAGAAAATTCCTATTTCATTATTTTATGTGATTTTAGAATTTATATTTAATTTTTATTGCAGAATTTTTTTCTAAAACATTGAAGTTTGATTCAGAAATACTGGATCTTATATATCAATGTTATTTTTTAATTGTTAAACTTCCATCTGATTTACTCTTGGGGCAGATAAAAATCAATAAAAGAAAAATCATTTATTAAACATCTGTTTTGTAAAAGACATGCTAAGATTTACAGATGTGATTACAAAGAATTAAACAAAGAGCACATCTTATATAGTGCATACAGAATTAATAATGAGAACATATATATATGTATATATATATATAATATATACACATATATCTCACCTCATAGAAAATTCCATTTTTCTGCCTTTAAGATGCAGCTTAAGGACCGTCCCTTGATTCCAGCTATTTCATATAAACATGCATGCATACATTTATGAATATATACATATAATTGCATGTATATAGAGCTATGGAATTATGTAATATAAGACATACATATTATAATCATTACCACATATGATGTCCTATATTTATATCTATATATATCTACATACATATATATGTATATATATATACATATATATATACATATATATATCTACTTCTAGATCCATCTATCTGTCCATCCATCTATCTTAAAAAATACAAGGTAGCTGGGGAGGAGAAGGCCCTAGAAGTTAGGGGGAAACAGTAAATTCTTTGTTAGAAGGTTGAAATTGAATTGAGTCTTAAAGGGGAAAAATGGGATTTTTCTATGAGCTAAAATAGAGAAAGAAGTGAATAGTGAAGTCAAAAGATGCAGAAAGGAGAGCTAGAGTATTGAGTTTGAGAAACAGGCAAAAGCTAGTCAGTCTGATTCAAGCATGAAGAAGTGGGATTGTGATGGCCAGAAAGACTGTTAGCAAGTTTTGAAGGATTTTAACTAAACAGAAAATTTATATGAAATCACATAGAATTTGATGGAGTAGGGAGGGATTCATCAGCTCTGTACTGAAGCAAAATCACTTTGGCAGCAAACAGGAGGATGAAATAAATGCTAAGGGGACAGACTTGAGGCATGAAGAGCAATTAATATGTATTTGAAATTGTTTCTGTGAGAGGGAACAAGCCCCTACACCAAGATGGTGACTCTGTGAGAAAAAGGAGATAAATAGAAGAAATGTTGAGAAGATAATAATGGAACTATTTAGATAATTAGGGTGAAGGGAGAGTGAAGAGTTGAGGGGGGGCGCGGAATAAGGTTAAGATTCTGAGGGCCTGGAAAGAGGGTATTGTTGCTGTTTGTTTTGTTTTGTTTTTTTTGGGTTTTTTTGCAAGGCAAATAGGATTAAATGGCTTGCCCAAGGTCACACAGCTAGGTAATTATTAAGTGTCTGAGGTAAGATTTGAACTCAGGTACTCCTGACTCCAGGCCTGGTGCTCTATCCACTGTGCCACCCTGGAGGGCATTGTTTTTGATGGAAAGAGTCATTTGAAGGAAGGATGGGTTTAGAAAGAAAAGATAATGGTTCTTGTTTGGGAAAAAAAATATCAGTTTAAAATGTCTTCAGTGATATGGACTGCAATTCAGAAGAGAGACCTGAGCTGTGTGTGTGTGTGTGTGTGTGTGTGTGTGTGTGTGTGTCTATCTTTGAATCATCTGCATAGAGATAATAATTGAATCCATGGGAATAGATAAGATTACCCAGAGAGAAACTTTACAGAGAGAGAGAGAGAGAGAGAGAAGAAAAGGATTTAGGAATTAGCCTAAAAGAAAAGAATGGAGAACTACTCCCATTTAGAACTCAAGATAAAGCTGATATGCCAACAAAAGAAAGTGAGAAAGAATAGTCAGCCTAGTTAGAATAAGACTGGGGGCAGATTAATAAAATATAAAATCTCAATAAAGAGAGGGTATATAATAGGAGAGAGAGAGAGAGAGAGAGAGAGAGGTGAACAGTATTAAATTCAGCAGAGCAGGATGAAGATTGGTATAAGAAAATCAGATTTGGCATTTAAGAGATAATTTGGTAACTTTGGAGGGAGTAGTTTCAACTGAAGAGTTAGTGAAAAGGATGAAACTAAAACCAGCAAGTGCTTTTTTTTTCTTTTTCAAGGAGTTTTGTTTAAGAAAGGGAAGAGAGACATAGCATGTCAGCAGGAGGGAATGGTAAGGCCTCATTAATATAGTTTTTTTAAGATAGAGGCCTATTGGATATATCTGAAAGCAATAAGGAAAGAATCAGGAGATAGGGAAAGCTTGAAGACTGGAAAGAAAAGGAGAATGACAGAAACTGTGGTTTGCTGCAGAGGGAATGGCATTAAGTATACAAGTGAAGGGCCATAGCCTTGAAAAAGCAAAAAAGCTTTTGTCAGAGACTGGGGGAAAAGAGGCTAAAGTGAAACTTGATGTCAAGAAGGTTTTAGATGTAGAGAATGGGAAGAAGACTCCAGTCAGATGTCCTTACTTGTTTTCAGTCAAGTAAAATACAAACTCCTTAATTGAAAGAGAAAAAGAGAGGAGCTGCATGAGATTTGAGGAAAGAAGGGGAGTCGTAGAATAATGTCTATGGAGAATGTTATGAAAAATCAATTATGGAGGATTAAAAGATTGTCTTGCTGCAGTGAGAGCCCAGGAGAAATTGGAGAACATGAATTGATAATATGTCTCGTTAGCATGGTTATAAGGTTGTTTAGTTTTATTCAGTAACATGGGAGTGGGACAAAAGGTATAAGTTGTGAGAATAATCTACAGCAGAGGTATGATGGAAGTAAGAGCAGTAATCCAGTAAAGGGGCAAGAGATGTGAACACAAAGAGTGTTTCAGAGTTTCATGGAGGAACTATAAGGTCTGTATGTGAAAGAAAGAAAAATGAAATCTATTTATTTATTTTTTTTTAGTTTTTGCAAGGCAATGCGGTTACATGGCTTGCCCAAGGCCACACAGCTAGGTAATCATTAAGTGTCTGAGGCCAAATTTGAACTCAGATCCTCCCACCAGGGCTAGTGCTCTATCCACTGTGCCACCTAGCCACCCCAAAAGAAATCTAAACAGGAGTAAGGACCTAAGAAAGAATTTAGAAGTTGGGAGATTATTCCTGTAATAAGCATATATCTCCAAAATTTTCTTGTTTCAGTCGTCGGAATCCCCTTGGCCTCATCATTGCTTTGAATGAAGATAACACAGCCTCAGGAGACTTCTTTTGGGATGATGGAGAAAGTAAAGGTGAATAGTAATAAAATCCCATAATGAAAGGAATCTTGCCAATACAAAGATTTGATAAACACATTAATTGTGCGATTAAAGAAAAAAACCTTAAGATCAAATGATTATAGATTGAGAATTGTAATTAAACCCAGAAGCCATCTAGTCCAATGACTCCAATTAACAGAAAAATAAATTGGAACCTAAGGACCTCACCAAGGTCATACTGGCAATATGTTTAGAAAAAATGTTGAACTAAGTTTCATGATTCCAAAAACAATGCCTTTCTCCTTTTCATTCTGTTTCTTAGAGAGTATGAATAAAAAATCACGCCCACCTTTGTAATCAAGCTTTATGCCCACTTAATGAAATATCAAAACATCTCGATAATCATTTTTAAAAAGTACATGAGTCTTTGAATTTAGAATATATGGAGCAAAGTCATGAAGCAAATTGAGATTTTATTATTTTGTCCTTGTATTTCATTTCAGAATGACAGAGTAGAAATAAAGACTTAGAAATAATTATCATAGTTTTTAGTAGACAGTGGGAAGTGATGCAACACAGTGGAGCTTCATTTCAATTCCATTCAGCAAAAAGCAATTAAGCTTCTTCTACATTCCAGAGAGAAAAGATACATAGGCAAAATGAATAAGTTTTTGCACATAGTTTGATTATATCTAGCTGGATTGGATTTGTAGTTAGATGATAGAGGTTCTAATCCTTAGTCTCCCACTTCGTAACTGTATGATCTTTATCAAGTCACTGAAACTCTTGAAGCTTTAATTTCATTGACTGTAAAATGAGGGAGGCTATTAGGTAACAAATTTTCTCTCTATATATGACATTCTAATTTAAATTTTTTAATTTTTAATTTTGATTTTGAAATCTCAGGAATCATTTTAACTCCTTTAAATTGGTGTATATGTGTATATATATATATATATATATATATATATATATATATATATATGTCCAATACTGATCCATCACACTTTCTCTTGACTCCAGATCATATTCACTTAAATTCTCAAAGTCTTAATGAACCTCTTTCTAAAAAAATTCAAGAAAATTAAAATGGTTCACTTTGGGATTATTTCAGTTTAGACTTAAAAATAAATAAATCATGGAAAAAAGGAAAATTAGATTAGTCTGAGAAAGGGGATAGGATGAGATTTATGTAGATTTGAGAAAAGTGTAGTGAAATTCTTCAAGGGGAATTTTGCCCAAAGATGTTCTGATTTCTGTGAAAGAACTTGATGTGGTTCATAAAAATTATTATCTAATTTGCTTTTACTGAATTACTGATATGGAAGGAATTTAGGCCACTGGAAAGTCATTGTGATAGTGAGTGTCCTATGATCCAGGAGCCCTGCTTAATATGCTTAATAAAATAAATTGAAGAATCTTTGCTGGGTAGACCCAGCAAAAGGATCTACCATCTGTAGATATGTTGCATTAAAAATTAAGTTTTGTCATATTTAAGTGTTATTTGATCTTAAGTAGTTTTGGCTGCATTCAAAAACACTATACCTTAATTGTGTTTTACTTCTTTAATATATGGAGACATAAATATAGAAAGAGGGAAAGAAAGAAAAATACACATATGTGTATATGTTTCTATATACTGTCTATGCATTATTTTATAGTTTATTTTTGTTAACTTTAACAGTAATAAATATCAAATGAAAAATGAAAACCTTAAATCCAGGAAATAGTCTATAGGAGAATGTCTCATATGTACTTACAAAACTCAGATAAGAGAAGTAAACAAGTCTGTGAGTTTTGTAAGTAAATTATACAATACTCAGACGTTTAGGGAAGTAGATGGATTGATACTACCAAAAGTTAAGTGGGAGCTTTTCCCGACCCCAGAGTTTTTCTTAGATGAAAAACATTCACAAAAGACATAGGACCATAGAATTAAAAAAATAAAGGGTCCCCAGAGAACATATAGTTGAACTAATTCATTTTACCTAGTAGGGAACTGAGACCAAAAGCACCTGCTTAAAACTGCAAAGGTGTTAAAAAAAATTGGGAAGATTTCAACCTACCTACCTCCTCTGTTACTAAATTTAGTATTCATTCTAAACACCCAAGAACCATATCCCTCCAGGTTATGAGTAACATTAATTTTTTTCAAGACCATGAAGTTTTAAGATTTATTTGTGTTGTTAGGAAAAATATTGATGATAGGGAGATATAATATTATGACACTGAAAAGGTTAAGGTGATTGACAACATTCTGAGATTTTTTTTCCCAATGAGATTTAGCTTTATGCTCCTTCATCTTAAGCTCAGTTCCACAAATTTGCATATAAGCAGCATATGACCAAGAAACAGGATGCTGAGGACCAATTCATCAGAGTCAAGAATCCTCAAACATAGACTCAAATGTAGCTGAAAGAGTGCTCATATATAAATGGAAAGAAATGGATCCCACTAATTTGCATTTTTAAATTATATTCAATTATTTGTCTTTTGTAGATTATTTTTGTTCAATGCAGAGATGTCATTATTGCATTTTTCAAATTTAAGATTTATAACACTGATGTCTTCAATATTGTGTTCTATGTAGTATATCACTTTTATTCTTTTTAATCTGATTTTTAAAATAAAATAGAACAATGATCTGCCAAAATTAAATAGAATTGTCATTATAGATATAATGATTGTAATAATTTAAATTTTTTTTGTAATTTACCACCTGCAAATTCTAATATAACTAAATGCCTATTTGCAAAAGTAAAGGTGCAAATCATCAACTTAAATAATTACTTTAAAATTCTTCTTCTAAATTAAAAGTAATAAATCTTGCTGATTATAATCAGTTCCTTAATTTATTATCATGTTAAAATTATTTTAATATTTACTTTGTATAAATTTTTAGTATAGAATCTAGTAGCCATAACTTGCATTGCTCCCACCCTATGTAGCTTTATTACAGTAAAAATAATTTGTGTCATATTTCAATGTTATTTGATCTCAAACAGTTCTGACTGCATTTAAAAATACTATACCTTAGTGCTTTTTGCTTCTCTATTATTTGGAGATATAAAGAAATAAATAAGGAAAGAAAGAAAGACACATATATGTATATTTATATACATATATATATATATATATATATATAGTATAGGTATAATTCTATGGTTTAAGATTTTTTTGAGCTACTTTTATTGAACATAGTAATAAATGTCAAATTGGAAAAAAAAGAAAACCTTAAACTAAATCCAGGAAATAATAATCTGCGGGAGAATGTCTTATATGTTCTAAAGAGGAAAATTTAGGAGTGAACATAAGTTTTACCAGGCTTTATTATAAATTCAACAAAAATAGGAAGTCAACATTTACCTCTTAGATCTTAGCACATTTATGGCTATTTAATGAATTTTAAATCCAATCCATATCACTTGTTACTTAAAATGTGTGACATTTTACTACCATTACTAGAGTAATTACAGATCTATTTTCCTCTAGATAACATCTTGAATGTAGAAGTGGTATTTTTAGTTAATCATTATTCAATCTTTTAGCAAGAAAATAAAGTCACTTTTAATATATATTCTCCCCCTTCCCCTGCCAATTGAATACGAGAATACGAGATCCTTGAGGACAACAATTGTTTCAATATTGCTTAGTGTATCTCTAGTACCTCGCATCATGCTAAGGCTATAATTGGCTCTTTCCTTATAAGTGTTAGTTTATTGATTCTTCATCAATCCTGTCTCTACTTTTATTCTTAATTGATAGAATATAAGTTGCATTTAAAGAAATAGTATAGATACATGGGAGCAGTTAGATGGTGCAGCGGTGGTACAGTGGATAGGGCACTAGGTCTGAAGTCAGAAAGATTCCTCTTCCCAAGTTCAAATCTGGTCTCAAGTACTTACTAGTTGTGTGACCCCAGACAAATCACTTAATTCTGTTTGCCTTAGTTTTCTCAGCTTTAAAATGGACTGGAGAAGGAAATGACATATACTCTAGTTTGTTTTTTTAGGTTTTTGCAAGGCAAATGGAGTTAAGTGGCTTGCCCAAGGCCACACAGCTAGGTAATTATTAAGTGTCTGAGGCCGGATTTGAACCCAGGTACTCCTGTCTCCAGGGCTGGTGCTTATCTTATACTCTAGTTTCTTCGCCAAGAAAACCCCAAATAGCGTCACAAAAAATCAGACAGGACTGAAAAATGCATGAACTACAAAATCTGATAGATTTTCATCTCTTCATTGATGATTTTCTGTCATGTGCCTGATGAGGATATTCAGGATTCTTAATTTATTCTAAGTCAGTAACCCTAATTTAATTTCTTTGTTTCCATCCTTATGTTGAAATTCCTGCTCAAATGTTTTGTCACTTGTCAGAGATAGGAAGTTGACATTTTCCTCATTGACTTTCTGAATGTATGTAAACCATTTTAAAAAAATATTGCTCACCCTCCACTTTTATTTTTTGTTCAGTTTCTAATCTATCCATCTATATAAATACATATGTGTATATATAAGAACATTCTAATGGGAGACACACCTGCAAATTAAATGAGCAGTATAATGGGAATTTTCTTCTAGAGAGGTTGGAATAGCAGTGTATATGGATAACATTGCTATTTTTGCCAACAATGGAAATATTGAAAAAATCCTTGAAAAAGGCAATGCTAGGTCAATGGAATAAATTCAAAGTTAAGATAACAAGTTATTATGCATAAGTTTTTTTGTTGTTCAGTTGTTTCAATTGTGTCTGACTATTTGTGATTCCATTTGTTTTTTTCCTTGCCAAAGATATTGGAGTAGTTTGCCAGTTCCTTCTCCAGGTCATTTTCAAAATGAGGAAACTGAGGCAGCTGAAGTTCAGTCTGAGGCCAGATTTGAACTCATGTCTTCCTGACTTAAAGGCATGGGGCTCTATCCACTACACCATCTAACTTCATATATTTTTTAAATCAATGAAAAATGCAATTTAATATGAAAAATTATCCTTCTCTTATAGCAATACTTAAAAGAATTTCTTTGAATTTTCTCATACATTTCATAAGTATTAGTAAGCATCTAATCTATATTTATGAGGATGTTTTGTGGGATTGCGATGTATTCAATAATAACTCAATAACTTTGTTTTTTAAAATCAATTTCAGATTCAATAGAAAAAGGCAACTATATCTTCTATAAATTTTCAGTTGCTTCTGTAAGTATCTTCCTTGAAATGACACAGTGAATGCCATTTTATTTCCTCTATTAAATATAGTGCCTAGAATTCTGAATTACTATGGTCTTGTTATATTAAATTATAATATGCTTGTCTTTCAACCTTTACATAAATGTAATAAACTAAGGGTCAAGGAAAATCCATATTTTGACTACCTGTACTATCACTTAAATGCAGCATGATATGTGGGATTGAGAAGTCTATTTTCAAATTAGGCAAGTAGTAGCAGTATGACTATGGGCAAATAACAAATTTCTTGACCCTCAGTTTCCACACTCTAAAGTCAGTATTATTACACTTGTACTAACTGCCTCTCAGGTCCACATAACCAATTGGCAATTGGACATTTCAAACCTGATGTCATATCAACATGCCCAGAAGTGCCTGTTATCAACTCTCTTCCAAATGTTTTGTTTCTGCAATTCTTCCCTTTCTCTAAGACCTAATATCTTAGACTCACAACTTCCCATCGGCACACATATATTCAGCTGTCAAACGGTGTCATTTCTACCTCCATAGAATCTCTATTCACTCACAGAATCACTGTCTCAAGCCTCTTACTAATACACTCTGTCCCATGCTTCCAATAATATAATCATGTCACTCTTCTAGTCTACAAGCACAAATAATTCCCCTTTGTCTATATCAACTATAAACTTCTCAGTTGAGTTTTCAAAGCTTTTTACAACCTAATTAATCCATACTATTCCCTTCATTCCTCACTCATTCATTCTGTGAAGCAGTTTGCCTTTCTTCATGCACAACATTCCATTTCCATCTCTATGCATTTATATTGGTCATCCCCCATGCCTAAAATGCATTGCCTACTGACATTCATCTAAAACAGAGGTGGGAAACATCTTGCTATTGGGCTATATAAGACCTGCTGAACAATTTGATCTGGCACTGTCATGGCAACCACATGTTAGGACTCAAAATTCAATAAATTTAAGACTTTTTAGGGGCAAATGAATTAAATATTTGACCAAATCTATCAGGCTAATTTTTTTTGGCAGGGCAGTGGTGTTAAGTGGCTTGCCCAAGGCCACACAGCTAGGTAATTAATAAGTGTCTGAGAATCGATTTGAACTCAGGTACTCCTGACTCCAGGGCCGGTGCACTATCCACTGCACCACCTAGCTGCCCCTAGGTTAATTTTTAAGTTGATAATTTTGTATTGCCCATTAATGATGTTTTAAAAGTCCAAATAGTCCTTGGCAGGAAAAAGGTTCCTCACCTTTCTTCTCTCAATCTATTAGGAAGCATTATCAAATACTTACTACATATCAAAGACTGTACTAGGTATTAGGAATATGAGTACAAAGAATGGAATAATCCCTTTCCAAAACTGGCTTACATTATGGTTGAGGAAAGCAAAATTACCCATTTAAGTATTTACAACATAAATGGAAAGTATACAAATGAATTTAACAGAATTAAATGAAAGCAAATTTGTTTTTTAGAAAGATTTTATTTATTCTGAGTTTTACAATTTTTCCACCATTCTTGATTCTCTTCCCCCACCCCCTGACAGAAAGCTTTACATTGTTTCCATGATATACATTGATCTCAGTTGAATGTGATAAGAGAGAAATCATATCCTTAAGGAAGAAAAATAAAGTATAAGAGATAGCAAAATTATATAATAACAGTTTCCTCCCCCCTAAATTGAAGGTAATAGTCTTTGGTCTTTGTTCAAACTCCACAATTCTTTTTCTGGATACAGATGGTATTCTTCATCGCAGATACCACAAAATGGTCCCTGGTTGTTGCACTGATGGAATGAGCAAGTCCATCAAGGTTGATCATCACCCCCCATGTTGCTGTTAGGGTGTACCATGTTCTGGTTCTGTTCATCTTGCTCAGCATCAGTTCATGCAAATCCCTCCAGACTTCCCTGAATTCCCATCCCTCCTGGTTTGTAATAGAACAATAGTGTTCCATGACATACATATGCCACAGTTTGTTAAGCTATTCCTCAATTGAAGGACATTCATTTAATTAATGAAAGCAAATTTGAAAAAGAGGGAACTAGCAGTTGGGCAATAGGAAAGATATCATATAAAGAATGAATGTTTCCTAACAGAAATGAGGAACTCGATTTATAATCATCAAATAAGATAAATTGCAATTCTCAAAGGAAGAGTCTATTTGTAGCCTTATGAGAAAATACTTTCAATCTCTTAACAATCAAATAAATGAAAATTAAAATTAAAATAATTCTTTGGTTCTACCATGTATTCTTGTATTAGCAAATTTGACAAAGATGAAAATGATAAATGCTGGAAGATATGTGGGAAAATAGACACACTGAAGCACAGTTTCTGAATCTGGAAACTGGGGTTGTAATTTTAGAAAGCAATTTAAAATTCTGCGCAACAAATTATTCTATTATTAGCCCATTTCTTTTGAATCAGTAATAGCATTACTAGATCTCTACCCCAAAATATTAAAGAAAGAGGGTAGGGTTATTTGTATGCATGAAAAAACATACACACATAAGGTATGCATACATATTCACATCTGTATGTATGTCTATCTCTCTTATCTATCTTGTGTTAGCAACTTTCTTAATGGGGGAGATCTGGAAATTAACTATGTTTCCATCAATTAGGAATATTGTGCTGCAAAAAAATGATGAAAATGATAGTTTCAGAGAAATCTGAGAAGACTTGTATAAATAGATGCAGAATGAAGTAAGCAGAACCAAGAGAACAGTTTATATCATAACAATAGAGTAAAAATGAATTATATTTAAGCAATTTAAAAGATTCCAGGGAATTAATTATGAAAAATCCCATTTGCTTCTTTACAGAAAGGTGTTAGATAAAATATGTAGAATGAGACACACCTCTTTGGCATAGCCAAAATGGAAAAGCTTAGCTTGACCCTGTATATTTGGCATAAGAAATTTGTTTTTATCCCCCTCCCTATATTGGTAGGGAGAGGTTAAAGGGAGAAAAAGAAGAAATTTAATAATTGAAAAGCAAATAAGAGGCAGAATGTAAAAGGTCGAAATAATGAGGGAACACATCACAGACCTGAGACAGTCAATTTTGAAAGTGCAGAGATGTGTTCAGATAATATCTGCAAGAAATCTTTTCTGATTTTCTAACTGAATATATTCCTATCCTGCAAACTTTCTTGCTTTTAACTTCTTTGAAATTACTTGTATTTCTTCTTGCTGTATTTATTTTATATAAACATATATACACTGTCTCTTTCATTAGAATAAAACCTTTTTAAGACTAGGGATTGTTTTATATGATACAATATCACTTTATATCTATATCTATTTAAGTTTATCATCCCCAGCTTCTAATAACATTTCTGGAATATTATAGGAGTTTAAGACATACTTGTTCATTGATTAATTGTTAACCTTAAAGGGCTATATAATTTTCAGAAATATTGGCATTTAACCAATGAAATTTCTTCTTTTAGGGTGTATTAGATATTACTCTAGATCATCAATCATCCTTATTCAACTCATTAGCTTTTGAAGAAATTAAAATTCTTGGATTTGAATTCAATGCTACAGAAGTCAGTGTGACCGATCCAAGTAACAATGCAATAGTTTCTAGTCATAAATGGAATCATGATCCTTCAAACCAGGTAAATACCACGTGGGGACAAGTAGATTTTCCCTCTAATATAAAGTAAGAGCTTGTGGTTCCACATTATCCTTCATAAACTCTGAACAGTTTTAAAAAATGTTTCACTCATTGGATCACACAATTTTATTTTGTTGATTAAATATTAAAAATCCTTGTTCTAACAGATGTCGAATTTTCTGGCTAAATTATCCATCTTTAAAAGTGTACAATTGGAATTAGTTCCCCCAAAACAGGTTCATTCTCCTGTTATGACCCATCATCTCCTCTTTTGGTTCCTGTCTAGTTGGGGACAAACTGAAAGTTTTCTTTTCCTTCACTGATTACCAATACTGGCTTACTGATCACTAAGAGACAGATCTGGTACATCATTCCTCCTAATTACTACTTATTATACCTTGGACAGTCTTCTTGTAAAAATCATACTTTTTACAAAAGGGCTTTGTTTTGCTTGGCAATAAAGACATCAAGCCATCAAGATGGAATGTAAAGGATTTTCAGAAAACTAGAGCAAAGGAAATTAAATCATCAAAAACAAGGAAAGGCAAGAAAATAATAATCTTAGATTAATGAGGTTCTAAGTAATCAGCTGTGAGTACTAATCATCTTTTTTTATCTTCAAAGGTTCTTCACATTACAGGACTCAAGCTTTCCCTAGGCCAGTCCTACAAAGTGAAATGGAGCTCATCCTTTCCTGTAAGAGAAAGATTTGGTTGTTATCCAGATGCTGATGGTGAAAACCAACAAAGCTGTGAAAGCCGAGGTTGTTTGTGGGATGCGGTAATAATCACATTTATTTGTCTGTGTGTATGAGGGTGGGTGTGTTTCATGTAGTGACTTGAACATTGAGATTTTAAAATAATCTACAGATTTTAATTTGTGTCTGCCTAGAGCCATATACAATGATAGCTTAAAAACTCTCCTTTAATTGAAATAGAGACTGTAAAATCTGGCAGTTTTCAACTAAGCAGACAGCTTGGAAGTTGGAATAGGAAATTTGGTACTGATTTGGGGTCAAGTGTGTTTATTCTTATGTTTCAGAGGTAAATGGTACCCCTCAATTTGGTAAATCATAGGTACTCCTCTCATGAGTAACTCACATTCTCCTAAGGTTAGAACTTTTTTGGAACTACAGGATTCTTTCTACACAGAAGTAGCATAGAAAGAGTGCAGACTTTGGAAATACAGTATCTGGGTTCAAATCATACCTTTGAAAAGTTTGACTTTATAACCTTGAAAAGTCACTTACCTTTTCTAGGCTAAAACTGAAGTTTTCTTATACATTAAATGAGGGGGTTGGACTAGATGATTCTAGGTCAATGACAATGGTCTACTTATATGTTTGCATATGAAAGAGTTCTTGTGACCCATCCCCTCAGTTGGGTAAAGTCTAGTAACTTTTAATGAACATCTAGTACTTGGAGCTTATGAGGAGGCCATACCAGTAAGGGGTAGAGGGAATAGGAAATTAAAAAACTGCCTATATGTTTGTTGCCCAAAACTTGGAGAACTAACATGGTCAAAGACAGTTGGTATTCCAAAACGACAGACTGGAATAGAGGTCACATCAATTACGGTAAAATTTCATATTGACATTTGAACATTCGTGTTTAAATAGATCATTGACATATTCCTTTGCTTTAAAGGAAGGAAACTGAGGTACTAAGAAGTTCATTGATTTGACCAGAATTATCTCAGAAGTTAAATTCAGGTCTCTCCACACTTTATCTAGTTTTCTTTCCATTATTGTCTTCCAAATGTAATATTTTAGTCTTGAGTTATAAACAATGATTAGGTGAATGAATGAATGAACAAACAAGTAGATAGAAAAGTGAATGCATAAATACATATATATATGCTAAGTAAGCACGCAAATAAAAGGATGAAAATTCCCCCAGTGCAAAATAGAAGAAATATGTCTAGGTAAGTTATTCTAGAAACCACCTAAGGATTTTTAAACATAGACATCATAGGTACAGAGTCAGCAGGAAGGTTGGAATTACATTGTTCAATACTCTCATTTTATAGATGAGGAAACTGAGAACTGGAGAAGTTCATGCATATTTTTTTTTAGATCATATAAGTAGTAAGTGGAACAGCCTAGATTTTAATGAATTGTCATGTTAATATTGTATTATGGCAGCAAGAAATATTGATTAGATCTTAAGTTTTATATTCATCCCAAAAATCAATATTCATACTCATAGGTGAGAAATTCTTTATGGTAAGTTACTTGGCATAGTGGAAATAATTAGCCAGAATCAGCAAAATAGGGTTCAAGTCCTACCCTTAAAACTTACTACCCCATGACCTGGCATCAACCAGCTAACAGTTAATCCTCAGTTTTACCTGTAAGATGAAAAGAATGAACATGATGGTCTCTAAAATTGGTTTTTGCTCCAGAACTATAAATATTAATTTCTAGTTTAAAGTCATGTTTGGGTTTGTAGTCAATAAATGTCAGAGGTAGAAGGATTGTGAACTTAAGGATTAAGTACCTAAGTGAATAGACACAACTGTGATGCTATTTTTTCACAAGTCTCATTAGATCTAATTCCCTTGCCATATTAATATTTTTCAGAATACCTCTGGAGGAGGTCCAGCACCTAAGTGTTATTACCCTAGAGATGACGGTTCTTATCAAGTCAGTTCAGTACAATATACTTCAACAGGCATAACAGCTGATCTTAGGATGACTTCCAAAATTGCAGCATATCCTAATGCTATTTCCAATCTTCGGCTGGAGGTGATATATCACAAAAACGAAATGCTTCAATTTAAGGTATGATCTATAAGAATGTTACAATCATTAATAAAGTTCCCCCATCCCTGTCAATTGATCTTTTAAGTTATTAAGTCTTTTCAGTTATCTGGATTTCAAAAAAAATATTGTCTTATTCACCTCAGAAATCAACCTGTAAAGGAATTTATTTTTTCTATGCTACTTTTGTGAATTTGCATTGTTGGTTAAATCTTAAAACTTTCTATCTTTTTCTTTGAATATAATGTGGTTTTTTATTTTAAATAATATTGTTAGGCATGTAGTAGATATGGCTTATAGTTCTGACTAAATCTCTTGACTCTGCACAATTAAAAAGACAATAAACAGTTATTACTCAGAATCAGAACTTCTCAAAGTTGGAAGTCAAATCAATGGGCATCCAGACCCATTGAAGTGGGTATCCTTTCTTTATCAAACTCTCTAAAGAGCAAAAGACTCCCGCCTCCCAAGGGCATCCATTTCACTTTGAAAGAAACAATTAGTTAACCATTTTTATTCATTTAATTAACATTACTTGAAAAATCTACAATGTAGCCTGACAGAATTCAGGCTTATACCAACATTATATCACATTCCATACTCAATTCAACATGAATATCTAACCTGGATATTAAAGATTGTAACAAAATTATAAGAGATGAAAATCTTAGAACATTCACAGTTATGAAAAGAAGATAAATTCTTATCCAAACAAGAAACATAGGCAATTACAAAAGTTAAAATGTATAATTATATTTACATTAAATTGAAAAGGTTTTATACAAAATTAATATATCAAGGATAAGAATGAAAGTGGGAAAATGGGAAAAATGTATTAAAATTCTTGGATAAAGGTTTGGTATCCAATTTACCTAGACTAGTATAGTTAAACTCAAATAGAAGTAGACCCTGCAGGCACCATGTTGACTCAAAAAACACACGAATTAACCTTATCTTTGTTAAATTACATTTTTATTTATTTCAGTAAGTAGCTGCCAATTATATTTTAAATCTAGTTCTGATGATACTAGGGAGTTTTTTCTGCCCAAAATTATTAGATGACAAGTTTGAAACCTTTGTTAGACAACTAAAAAAATAGTCTTTTCCTAAAAGATTAGTAGTCAAAGTATATGAAGAAAGAATTCTCAAAAGAAGAATTTCAAATTATTAATAATCAATAAAAAGGTTTTCCTTTGCTCTAAAGTAAGGAAACTGAGGTACTAAGAAGTTCATTGATTTGACCAGAATTATGTCATAAATTAAATTCAGGTCTCTCCACACTTTATCTAGTTTTCTTTCCATTATTGTCTTCCAAAAGTAATATTTTAGTCTTGAGTTATAAACAATGATTAGGTGATTATGGGAGAAATGCAAATCAAAGTAAACTTGAGCTTTTTCATCACACCTACAAAAATGACAAAGATGACAAAAATGGGAATGCTCAATGTTGGAGGAAATATGGAAAAATTGATACATTAATGTATTGTTTAAGGAGCTGTGACTTAGCATAATCTTTCTGGAATGCATGGAAGATGAATCGAACTGATGTGAACTGAATTGAGTTGATATACATGTGTGTATATATATGTATGTATATATGACTATGCATAAGTTAGCTATTATTATTGTTTTGGTAGTTACTATTACTTGGAAATAGGAAGACCCAAGTTCAAATCCTGATTTATATACTCATTAGCAGTGTGATGTTGGACAAGTCACTTAACCCTTCTGTCTCCCCATCTGCAAAATGGGAATAATTGTAGCACTTCCCAAGTAGGGTTTTTGGAAAGGTCAAGAGTTTTTAAAGACTTTTGCAATTCTTATAGCATTATGTAAATGTTAACTATTGTTGCTTTTATTATTATCAAATTCAGGTGATATGGATGAGGTATCTGAGTATGGGAACTTTTTTTCAAACAATTGTCACTGATCAATTATCAGTCAGTATCTGGATTAATAACATACCATGGCAAAACAATTTAATTTATTAAACCTTAGATTTTTTCAATCTCTTACTATGGGAATAGTAATTGACTCTTACTTTATATTCTACTACATAAGATATTTGGGTATTCAAATTTAGATTGAATCTAGGTTGAAGTTTAGCTTTATGGATTCAATTCTGTTATCATAAAAGGTGCCACTTAATATTATCAACCAAGAACATCAAGGTTCATTTACATAGATAATTCAGAAAAAATATTTCATCTATTCATTAAAGTAAGACTGCTCAATAATTCACCAGGTATTTCATATTGCATAATAAGTTTAAAACTCTACTGATTTTGTATTTTTTGGAAATAGCCAAGTTCAGACAATTCAGTAACTCAGGTTTTCTCCTTAAACATCCAAAATAGAAGCTTTTTGATATGACTAAATTATACTTTCTCTATGGATACAGAATCATGCCTGTCATATATAACAAATAACATAAAACAATTTCTTCTCCATTTGGCAAAGTAAGCTTGGGGATGCATATCGGACAGAATGATTCTAAGACCCAATCCCCTGTCCCCTGCTCATCATTATGTAAATGATTTCATAGTGTATGAATGGAATAACAATGATACATTTGAGAAGAAATAAATCTTGTCCATGCCCATCTCTGCTGACACACAGATTTATGATGCTGACAAAAAACGGTATGAAGTCCCAGTCCCGCTAAACCTCCCTAGTAATCCTACAAGCAGTTACGAAGAACGGCTGTATGACGTTGAAATTAAAGAAAAGCCATTTGGGATCCAGATCCGTCGGCGGAGCACAGGAGTTGTCATGTAAGTGACATTTAAATTTCCTAAAAATAGGTGAGGGAAAAAAGGAAGAAAATAGACCACAGTGCACTAAATTAGCAGGATTTAATAGTGAATGTCTTGAAACAATGAAGGTTTGAGTTCAAATTCATTTCTGTCACTTACTAGGCTAAATGATCTTGGGCAAATAACACATTCCCTGAGCTTCAGTTTTTTCATCTGTAAAATGGGTGCAATAAATACTCTTACTTTTCAGACTAAGTGGAGTTCAAATAATATTATTGTAGAAATAGTTGTGTAAGAAATAATTTGTCTATATTTTAAGTGTTATATAAAAAGACATTATTATGAGCATATAGTCTTGTAGTGAATAATAGCCTGTTATATTTTAGGAGCACCCATTCTTTTTGAGGAACTAGGAACAGACTTCAGGAAATCTTCTGATACAGTTGCTTAGCTTTTCATTCACATTTTTGGTGACATTGATTCCCTTGCAAAATGTCAGCTTCTGCCTACTAATCAAGTTGAGAACCAAAAGATTAGACACATATCCAGGGGGATTATTCTTGGAGCCTATCAGCCATTAGAATTTAGATTATTTTAAACCTCCCAGATTAAGGAATGCTGGATAGATCTTTTGAAACTGAAGCTGATATACAGTGATTAAATGCCAGTGATGAAGAGGAACCAAAGCCTAAGGCAGAGAGCAAAATTGTATTCCTGTATCACAATAAGAAACATTAAAATGATTCTTATTTTTCAGAGGATAATTGGTATAGAATAGGAAATGTCTCAGAGGTCATCTTGTTTAACCTTCTTATTTTAAAAATGAGAAAAAAGATTGCTTTGTAGGTTAAGCAGCTTTCCCAAAAATTAAGTAGGTAGAGGCTGGTGGAGCCAGGATTCAAATTAGGACCTTTGACTTCAGAGTCAGTATTCTTTCCACTAAACAAAATGACCATTTATTTACAGAGCAGGAAGTAGTTTTGCTGCATTTTTTTTCCATATGAGTGTATACAAATACCTATATTATATATTTATATAATATATATATATATAGTTTATATAAACTATAATTATAATGTGAATGTATGATATATGCATATATAGGTATGTATTATATGTGTACTATATACTATTATTAACTATTATAAATCATGATAGAAATTATTACAAATATTTCAAAATGATTTTAGTGACATCTTAAAGGATGATTTATGCATTTTAAACTGAGCCCTACTTGATGGAGAGAAGGGCTCAAAATTTATGTACACCAATGTCAAAGAAATTGCATCTATGCAATCTGGATACTTTTAAAATTCTTATTTTTGGCTCAGAAGTGGATAAAGTAAATACAGGACTGCTAGAAGAAACAGTTCAATAGTACATTCAAAAAGGAGATTGATTGATATTATCAAAAAAGTACCAACACAATTATTTACCCAATTCTTGTCAAATTCCTTTTCCTTTTTATGTAACAGGGAGGGTCTGTTTTCAACACACCTGTTGCATTTCACTTTTTAATGATATTCACATGTCAAAAGCAAAACATGTAAACAACATGAATAAAATAAATACAAAATATATATTTTCAAATTTATTTGTAATTTGCTATCTTTTTATGCTAGTCACTTTTCTCTGTGTCAGTATAGATCAAAATATGCTGTCATTTTTCCTCTTGAAAATCATTACTTGGCCTCCTTCTTGCTGTCACATATTTTTCCTGATTTATGTGTCAGATTGGAATGCCTACAGAGTAAGGTATTAGTAGAAGGGTCAATGAGCTTATAGGAATCTGAAAAGGGAGAGACAGAAAGAAAAGGGGGGCAATGAGTAGAGGAATAAAAGGGTAAAGAAGAGCCAACTCAAGAGTATGAATTGAGGAAAAAAGAAGGTAGATATGAGAAGTACAGTGAATGACATTATATTCTCCTAACATTAATGAAAAAAATGTTTTCCGGTAAAAACAATAATTTTTGGAGAATTGTAAATCCATGTGATATCAAACTCACCAAAAGTAATTTTAATATTGCAGATTATATTAGAAAGAATTTCTGTGATTTATTTCTAAGCAATCATTATGGATTGGGGGACATTCTATAAAAGACATTTTACAGAGCTTCAAAGTCAGAAAACGTTCAATGTGTTGTAAAAACAAATTCTAATACTTTAGTTGTTTCATCATCTTAGATAAAACTAGATTCGTCATTGGTTCCTCATACTTACAGACTGAAAGATTAAAGTTATCCACAACGAATCCATTCTGATTTTCTTCAGAAATCTAGATTGGTATGAAAATAAAATGCACCACTCAGAAGAGTGTCACTGTATTCCCATTTTATCAAGGTCCCAGATAGTATGCTTTCATCCCATTTATCTTTTTTCCTTTAGGCTCTGGTGATATGAGCCAATAATAGTTGCCTTAAAAAATCATAGTGGTTCTGGAAGAGATCTGGAGCTATGATTTCTTTGCTATGAGAATTCCTTATATGAAAATTGTCTCCACTGTTGTTTTGTTCAGTGGTTCTATTCATGTGTGATTCTTCATTGACCCCCAATTGGGGTTTTCTTGCCAAAGATACTGGAGTGGTTTGCTATATTCTTCTCTAACTCATTTTCAGCTGAAGAAACTAGGGGAATCTGAATTAAGGGATTTGCCTAATTGCACAGCTAGTAATTATCTGAGGCCATATTTTAATTCATGTCTACAGAACTCCACACGTAGTACTCTAACCACTGCTCCACCTGGCTTCCTTTTACCTATAAGTTGTAACCAGAGAATTGCCTAGGTTACTGAAAGTAAAATATCTCCCCAAAGTGACTCCAGGTTTTGCTCTCCATTTACTGGAGAGTACTTTCAAGTACTGGAGGTAGGTAGGGTTAGGCATAAGTTTTGAATATATGACCTGCAACCTTAAACCATATTGAAATGTAACTGGGAAATATTTAACAATATAATATAATAAAATATAGACAGCATCATCTTTTAAAACTAAGTCAAAATGCAGTCCTCAGGAATCCTTATATATGGGTAGTGCCTCCCATTTCCATTTGAGTTAGACAACATGGTTGTAGTAGACAGTAGTCTGGATCTGGAGTCAGGAAGACCCGAGTTCAAATCCAGTCTCAAACACCTAATGGGGATTTGATGCTGAGCAAGTCACTTGACTGCCTCAGTTTTTTCATTTGTAAAATACAAATAATAATAGCACCTATTTCCCAGGATTGTTGGGAGGATCCAATTAGTTAATATTTGTAAAACACTTTGAAAATAAAATTCTAGCTATTATTAAATGCATTATATTCCAAGATTTTAAAAATTTCCAATCCCATTGGCATGGATTAATTCCTTGCTGATGTAGAGAATAGCCCATTTACCATTTAGTAGATGGTCAAGGGTTACTATGATCAAAATCTCTATCACCCTTGGCCAAGCTGGGTGGTTATTATCTCCAGACTTAAAAAAAAAAACAGTCCTCAAATAAGCTTAAAGAACTGAACTTAAAACTTTCCCATCTTGCCAAATAGCTTTTGCTATCATAACATTGATGCAAATATTCCAATAATTATACAGCATGACTGGCTTCCTGGATGGGATAGACGTATATATAGATGGACAAGAGATAGACGGATGAATAGTTGGATGGTTAAGCTTTAAATAATAACAGAGTCATATTTTTGTGAAAGATGGAAAGTTTTGAAGTCAGAACAACTGAATTCAATTTTTGCCTCTAATGTTTACCATCTTTGGGACCCTGGGAAAGTCTTTCTACTCTGGAGGTTTCATTGGCCTTGGGCAAGCCACTTAAACCCATTTGCCTTGCAAAAACTTACAAAAAAAAGAATATCTATTATCAATTTAAAACCTGATTTACCATATTAATAGTATTTTATATTTTAATCAT
The DNA here is from genome assembly GCF_037893015.1 of Macrotis lagotis. Taxonomy (NCBI): domain Eukaryota; kingdom Metazoa; phylum Chordata; class Mammalia; order Peramelemorphia; family Peramelidae; genus Macrotis; species Macrotis lagotis. Next base: position 24,567,498 of record NC_133663.1, on the reverse strand, counting down.
TACATTGGATACTTTGTTATTTGATCCATACTTTATCTGATGTATGTAATTTGATTAGAAGTATAATTTCTAATTTGTATCTAGCTTTAAGTTCAAACAAAGCCAGAAAAAATATCTTCCAAAGATGCTGCCCAAAAGCAGATATCTCAAGAGGTTTTTTGGTTTTTTTTTGGTCAATTTCTCTACCTTTGCAGAACCCAACACAAATATATGTAACGTCCTCTGCTAGAATTGGGTACAGGGAAAATTAACTATACAAAGAACTGTTTTATATAAAATACTGTTAATATGTTAATTAGGAGTTTCTATACTGGATGGATTTTTGGAGAGTGCATGTATCTCTAAGAATCTTATTTTTGTCATTGTTGTCATTTAGCTGGAATTCTCAGTTGCCTGGATTTGCTTTTCATGACCAGTTTATTCAGATATCAACTCGCCTGCCATCTGAATTTGTCTATGGATTTGGGGAAGTTGAGCACACTGCATTTAAGAGAGATCTGAACTGGCATACTTGGGGAATGTTCACCAGAGACCAGCCTCCAGGTGTAAGTGACTTGGTTCTTATTTCTGGTCGGTCCCACCGAGGGTCTCTCAACAGAGCACCCTTAAATTATGGCTGGCTCTTCAGTGGAAGTAGGACATTTAACCTTCAAGCCCTGATTGCTTCAGACCAAGATCCTATGAGATTATTTAGTAATCTCGGGCATTAGATGTGAGAATCAAGGTCCCAAACTTTGTTTCAGGGAAAGACTCTATTTTCAGGATTCACCTGTAAATTCTTAATTCAAGAACTAAAATCTTCTTTCTCTAATTCCTCCAATTTCAGGATTCACCTGTATATTCTTAATTCAAGAATTAAAATCTCCTTTCTCTAATTCCTCCCATTTCCCCACAACTCAATATCTTGAGGAAAAAGATTTCCCCTTGTCAACAAAATGCATAATTGTGGGTTTAGTCAGTAGCCTACCTAGTCACATATGTCATCAGAGAAAATTTGTTTATATTCATAATAAACTACAATCTATTGGTGCTAATGATGTTAATGGCTAATACACATTTCTGAGCACATACAAAAAGAGTTTTTTGCTATATAATTTTAGCTGTTATTATCATCATCATTGTTATTGTTAAATGAAGAATGGGTCCATTTAACTCATAAGGCTCACTGATCCTCCAATTGAATAGCCAAATTCCTATCTATCACACCAGCACTTAAGATCCATATCCATAAAAACCAAATGCTATTTTGTGCTATTTTGTATTTCAGTATAAACTCAATTCCTATGGCTTTCATCCCTATTACATGGTTATGGAAAATGAAGGCAATGCTCATGGAGTCCTACTACTCAACAGTAATGCAATGGGTAAATACATATAAAACTATAATTGTATTTTTCTAAAATGATTTTGCTCCGTGAGATTTCCAATTAAAGTGACAATTTGTAAGATGATGAATATGTAATTTCATTGCAGATGTCACATTCCAGCCAACCCCTGCTTTGACTTACCGCACAATTGGTGGGATCTTGGACTTTTACATGTTTTTGGGTCCAACTCCTGAAGGGGCAACTAAGCAATATCATGAGGTAGGATTGATTTCATATGTTCCTTCAGTGATAAAAAAACAGAACCCTTTTTGTATATTCTTCCTTTAGACCAGAGAGCAAAAAACATTCTTTTTCCTGTTTTTGTTTAGTTCATTGGTCATCCAGTTATGCCACCTTACTGGTCTTTGGGATTCCAACTGTGTCGTTATGGATACCGAAACACATCTGAGATTGTTAGCCTCTACGAAGATATGTTGAGCGCCCAGATCCCTTATGTAAGTCAATCAATTGGCAAAAGCAAATGTGTTATTTAAACCTATTTGGAAACATCTTAGCATCACCAGTGTAGAAAATGAAAAAAACCTCAGAATGCATCTTGTACAAATAACTCATTTTACAGTTTAGGAAACTGAGGCCCAAGGAAGTTAGGTGACTTACTAAAGGTTCTTTGACTCCAAAGCAAGTATTCTTGTATTGTATCATATTCCCTCTCCACCACCCTCCCATTTAGGTAATGAAAGAAAATGAATACTGCTGAGGTTGTATACCAAAGAACATATTTGAGAGGTGTTGACAGTGATATGTGATACTTTTCTATATTCAGCTAACAGTAAAGCCCCTGTTCCCAATCCCTGGAACTGACTGGTTAGGAAATTCTTTATATGAGCATAACAACAAATGTTCTATTGTATCTCTTTGATAGTCTTTAAGAAATCACCATATTTATCTAAAGTGATATTATCATATCAATTGTTCTTTTGTTTCATAGAGACAAAAAGCAAAGTTTTAGAATTGGAGATTCTGTAGTATGACTGGCATAAAGAAATTTTGTCCATCAAGAGTGAAAGATATAATTGACTCTTGGATGTAATCATTTGAGATCACGTGCCCATCAATTGGGGAATGACTGCCAAAGTTTTGTTATAAGATAGTGATGGAAAACTACTATGTTATAAAAACTGATGAGTTCATTGACTGTAGAAAAATATGGATGGACTTGCACTAAATAATGAAAAGTCAAGAGCAAAATCAAGAGAATGTTGTATGCAGTATTAGGAATTTTGGTTTAAGAACAACTTTTAGTGATGAAGTAATTATGACTATTATAAGTGCCCAAAGTAAGCTGCAAAGGACTTATAAAGGAAGATGCTATCTGCATCCAGAGAAAGAACTGATCATTAGAAGCATATATAGAATGATTTTATATTCACACACACACACACACACACACACACACACACACACACACACATATATATACATATTTGTGTCTAACTATAGCTAGCTCTAGGGTGGGAGTGGGGAAGAAAGAAAAAAGTAATTTACATGACAACTTTTATATATTTAAAAGGAATAGCAATTTGTACATAATAGATTTTGTTTCATGTACAAGAATCTTTTTTATATGACTATTCCATATAAATGATTGTGTTATTTCATTAATTTAAAAAACTGAGCTCATGTCTAGGAATATATATACATATATATATATATATATATATATATATATTATGTGCTTAATAAATACTTGTTGATTGATTATTTGAAAAAGTTTTCAAAGTTTTTAGCTAACAATTAAAATATGAAATATTTTCACTGAATCTCCTGAGATTTAGTTATCTGTTAAATGTGGGGAATTGCCTTGATGCTACTTATCTAAAAGGGCTGTGAGGAAAATATTTCTTAAATTTAAATTAATTATTAAACCTCTATGCCTACATGACTTAATGAAAACCATCAATTTGGCTAAAATTTTGTTCAAAAAATTGTTTTTTTTTGTTTTTTGTTCAAAATTGTTTTTTGTTCACAAAATTTTGTTCAAAGTCCACATAACACTTATTTAAGAGTAACATGGGAAGAAGAAATCAGAAAGAAAAAATAACCACATTCATTAATTGGGTTCCTGTTTTCATTTCCTTTGGGAAGGACAATCATTTTTAGCTCAAATGAACACATTATCTCTTGCTGACAGTCAGGAATAGTGACAAATTTAGGAAGCAAACTCAAACAAACTGATTAGAGTTGACAATTGAAGAATATTAATGAATATGGTAATGCTTTTTCCATTTCAAAAATGTTATGTAGAGTTATATTAGTCTGCATTTCTTTGTTTTCTGAGGAGATAGAAAGGAAAACCTATTAATACCTAGAATATTGAAAGTATTATTCTGCATGGACACAGGACAAAAATAATTTTAAAAGCCCTCAAATTTTCTGCCATACTGTCAACATCTTTTTACCTTTTATCCTCATTAGAATGAATGTTCCTTGAAGACAGTCATCAAGTTTTTGTCTTTCTTTATATCTCTCACACTTAGCACAGGTCATGTAATACAACCAATTTAAATGCTTATTAATTTATCTGAGTGATTTCTATCATTCAGATCTTTTTTTAATTTTTTAAAATTTATTTAAGGCGATGGTGTTAAATGACTTGCCCAAGGTCACACAGCCAGGCAATCATTAAGTGTTTGAGCTCAAATTTGAACTCAGGTCCTCCTGACTCCAGGGCCAGTGTTCTATCCACTATGCCACCTAGCTGTCCCTATCCTTCTGATCTTTATGGAAAATGAAAAAAAAAATAAAATGTGCCACTATCTGAGGTTAGACCCTGAATTACTGCCCTGAATTAGAAAGATGACAATACTCAATTGAGGTAAATCAATTCTTTCCAGTATTGGACCTTTTTTTTTTTAAACCCATATCCTCAAAGATGTAAGCAATGCATTTTTTTAGGGTTCAAGAAAGAAGAACAATGAGTTTTAGATTATTGTGATATGAATTTGACGCTGTTGAAAGTCTGACCAGATATATAACTGCTGTTTCAATATATTTATTTCCTCCCATCTTTGAATTCTGGATTCATTTAGCCCTACCAGTGGTTAAACAATAACTGCTCTCACCTGTAATAACTTTCATTCTTTGAGACTCTTCCTTTTGAGGTCATGATTCTTGTATATTGTAGGATGTACAATACACAGACATTGACTACATGGAGCGTCAACTTGATTTCACCCTTGGAGACAGATTTCAGGAACTCCCACAGTTTGTCGACCGAATACGACAACAAGGGATGAAATACATTATTATTCTGGTTAGTGTTTGTCTTCCTTTTTTCACGATTAAATTTCATTCTTGTCTAGCTTTTGTTTATTTTTTCCACTTCAATTAAAAGACAATGTGAGTATTGCCAATGTAAAACAGAAATCGGAGGACAGCAATTCGAGAATAGGGATATACTGGCCAAGATTTAACAACTGGCTCTCTGGGCTGGGTGGGGAGTACAAATGACACAATTGAAAATTTTAACTAAGTTATTAACATTTATTCCATCAGCTTCTTTAATTTAGATGATCATCAAGCTAATCAACCAAATCCTAATTTGTTCTGTTTACTTATTTCTGAGGAATTAATATTTGTGTTGAAAATTTAATGATCAGCTTTCTCAAACCAATATTAACTCTCTTCAAAACAATATATTTAGAACCCAACTACTCATTTTGATCTCTTTATGCACACTGACCCTAATTTTCAGGTTTCTAACTCAAGTTTTAGGGTATGTATGTAAATATATTTCAATAGCAATTTCAGTATAATTAATTTGCTTGGATATCCTCCATATCTTATTCTCTTCATTTAAAACCATTTTCTCTAGAGATTTCACAAGTCTGGCAAAGTATCAATGTCATACACACACACACATAAATGTTAAGGCCCCCCTATTCTAGGATTATCTTTGGGATTCTAATTGTCCCCCTACCCCTACCCAGAATGTTCCCAGTTTTCCCTACAGCAAATAACAAATTAAGATAATTCAGAACTCATTAGAAAGCAAAAAAAAAACAATCAATTTTCTCCTCTTTTTATCCAGCCAAGAATCAAAAAAAAAAATGATGAGATAGACATACCTCTACCGGTCATAAACTCAAGAAAGTCCTCTATTCTTGCCAGAGTTCCAAAGTTGCATTGAAATTTGAAATATAGGCAAGAAATATCAATTTAATAAAACTTCCAGAAGTCAAAATAAGTATCTTTCCTGGGGAATTTATTAAAGCATTGAATAATACCTAGGTGTAAATATTATTTGTTTTATTAGCAGGGAGCAGACCCTAACTTTACTTTCAGTCTCTCATATACTGATTCCATGCTCACTGAACAATAATAGTTTGTTCCATTTTGCTCATTTACCTGCCCCCCAATAGTTTCCTTTTTTGACCACTTACTTAAATCATCATCAGGGACAGCAGCATCAATATGGGAAGCCTAGGTGAATACTTGCAATGGAGTGGGAGGGGAAAATGAGCAATGGGTGGTGACAGAGGGCAAAAAGAGATAGCTCATACAATAATGACCATAAATATCCTTGATTATTAGGCAGGTCAGACTTGTCTAATATCACAATAGATGAATCTTTGACTGCAGAGGAAGCTATGAATTGAAGTTCACTTTAGTTGTGTGACCATGGAATCACAATTTCTCTATAAAGTTCCGTTTATATCTGAAAATAAGGATGATAATAATAATATGAATCATATTTTTTCCAAAGCCTATTAGGAGGCTCAAAGAAGATGACATCCAGAAAGTACTCCATGAACTTTCAAACAATGGAATCTAGATAATCACACTCAGAATCAGAAAGACTAGAAGTCAGAAGAATATAGGCTCATTGAGAAAAAGAATCATTCCATGTATCTCCAGTCCTTAAAATTATGTCTTTCACATGAAAGTGTTTAATAAATGATGATTGATTATTATAACAAATTATTATTGATTATTATTAATGACAATACACAGATATATTTGATATGAATAAATATTTCAATTCAGGATCCTGCAATTTCTGGAAATGAGACAAAGCCCTATCCTGCGTATACCAGAGGGATTGAGAAAGATGTCTTCGTCAAATGGCCAAATACTGATGATATTTGTTGGGCAAAGGTATGATTATATTAAATACATTCAAAATAGTTTGAATGAAAGGAGGAAGTAGTAAAACAGAGACGTAGGAAAGGAATAAGGAAGGAAAGAAAGAAGAAACAAAGAAAGAGGAAGGAAGGCAGGAAGGAAGGACAGAAGAAAGAAAGGAGACAAACATTTATTACCTACCATGTTTCAGGCACTGTGACAAATGCTTTAGAAATTCAACTAGGTGACTCAGTGGATAGAGTACTGGCCCTGGAGTCAGGAAGGACCTGGGTTCAAATCCAGTCTCAGACACTTAATAATTGCCTAGCTCTGTGACCTTGGGCAAATCAATTAACCCCATTAACTTAAATAAAATTAAAAAAAAAAACAAAAATAAAAGAAATTCCACTTGTTTACAAATGGGTTGAATTGAACATACATTTATTAAGGTCATTTTCACCCTTTTGGTATAATAAATAAATTTTTCATATAATTTAAAAATACCTATCGAAATTCAACTGCAGATGAGGTTGTTAGTATAGAATTATAGTGATTTCTGATGAAATGATTTCAGGGATGATAAAGAAGGCATTCAGACTTCAAATGATGTTGAAGAGATGATCCCAATGATCCCCTCAGTTTTAAAACTAAGAAACTATGTGCCTATTTGCTTTTAAAATATAATTTTCCTAACTGTTTAAATATATATATTTTAAAGTAAGATAATTAATTCTCAATTAGAATAAATGATTTGCCTAATGGCTATCATGTCAGAATATGTAGCATACACTATTTTGTTGATCTTATTTCTTGAGTCTAATTTAGACAAGGTGTTACCTGGAGAACAAGATTTCTCATGCCTCGATTTTTAACTAAATAATAAAAACCCCTAAGATATATATATATATATATATATATATATATATATATATATATATGATATCATATTCTTGAGTTCTGTGAGACAAACCAGAGAGAAAGTATTTGCTAATCAAGAAGAAAAGTTAAGAGTTTGAAAGCAGCTTCCTGGAAATCAAAGTATTTGGGTTCCGGGGGAGTATGGTTACAGAGCTGAATAGGATAGAATATCAAATGATAGATTAGCTTTACACTACTGTTAAAGGTTTATTGCCATAAAAATAGAACCATAATTCTGTACAGTAGATGTAGCTTCTTGACTACTGGAGACCTAACTACCACACGTGGAGCACTGACTGAATATCACCAAGTCAGAAACCCTAAGCACAATTATACCATACTCCTGAGGAGTCTCGGTGATAGGGAAAAGCTCAAAATCTCCCACTGATCACCAGCCATCCTGATCATATTATGAAGTATCCTAAAAACACTCTAATAGGCAAATATACCATGTCTTCAATATAATACTTTCCTAAGTTGACCTTCTTCTCTGGTTGTGGGATTGAACATCATTCATCTTAAATGCTTATCATTTCTTTTCTTTCAATAGGTTTGGCCAGACCTGCCTAATGTCACAATAGATGATTCTTTGACTGAAGATGAAGCTGTGAATGTAAGTTTGCCTTGAGTTGTTCCTCAATCTAACAGTGGAAGCAGGTGGATCCCTTGATCAATTATAGAGATGTTTAGTGTGGAGACGCAAAGATCTGAATACAGATTTTTTTTATTTACTAGTTTTATGTGACCATGGAATCACAATTACTTTATAAGATTTAATTTACTTATCTGTAAAATGAGGATGATGATGATGATGAGGAGGAGGAGGAGGAGGATACCTATTATACCTACATCCTAAGCTTATTAGGAGGTTCAAAGAAGATCCATAAAGTATTTCATGAACTTTAACAGCATGGAATCTGAATAGACAACCACATTCAGAGTCAGAGCAGAAGTCAAGACTTGACCTTGATACTTAGAGGCTATGGGACCTTATCAACTCATAAACTTTAGTACTTCAGATCTTTCTCTAGACTCTAAGTAGGAGAGAAGCTACTGATAGGGGATCAGTGAGCTTCCTCAATGGAATATCCCTTTGTTAAATAACCCAGATCTGCCTCAAGTAAATTAAAAAATATAAGTGATTCCAAATGACAGCGTTCTTCTAGACAACATAGTCCACTAACTCATTATGTTTTAAAGATCTAGGTTTAAAGTTATAGGTTTAAGGGGTGGCTAGGTGGCAAAGTGGATAAAGCACTGGCCCTGGAGTCAGGAGTACCTGGGTTCAAATCCGGTCTCAGACACTTAATAATTACCTAGCTGTGTGGCCTTGGGCAAGTCACTTAACCCTGTTTGCCTTGCAAAAACCTAAAAAAAATAAAGTTATAGGTTTAGAATTAGATATAATTAGATATAATACCCCTTCTGATCTCATTCACCAAACCCCTATGTTAAACTGGGTATCAAGCTAGTTCCTTTACACACCTTTGCTAGTAGCAATAACAGCAATGGTTTAACTACAGTTCCAAATTGAAAAGCAGGATGAGGAAGATGAGTGGATCTGGTGGGTGCCACTGAACTCAGGCTACAATGACAGGCAAGGAAGATGGCAAGAAAATAGTGCTCATGGAATAGGGTCAACTAAACACTGTTATCCAATTGATGTATTAACTAATCTGTAACAGGACGGGGCTTAGCACAAGAGTTCAAGAGTTGAGAATTATGTTCATTATTAAGAACTAAGGATTATAAAGAATTTAAATTTCTCATTTTGGGCAAATATCTCATTTTCTCTTCACAACAGCTTTGGGAGGTAGGTGCTGCTAATATTTCAATTTTACAAATGTGAAAACTGAGGCAGACAGTTTAACTTGATTAGGGTCACCCATCTAATCAATGTCTGAGTCTAGATTTGAATTCAGCCTCTTTCTTACTCCTTGTCCATGTCAGATAGTTGTTAAATCCCTTAGCCATTGTCTCTCTATGTATGATGCCCTCAAGGGCTCAGCAACAGGGTGAATGAAGATAGTCATGAAGATGGCCAGGATTGAATGTCATAGTGCTGAAGGTCAGGGAATTAAATGATTTTGTCCCAGACATCTTCACCTCCATTCATCACTATTCCCACATGGAGAATCTTAGAGCTTGAGAATGCTAAAACTCTAGTCTTGATGAATCAATCAGTCGGTAGGACCGATGTGAGGAAGTCTACATCATGACCCTGCACAGAAACCAAAAAAGTACATAATTTTGAGAAACTTAAAATTGGAAGATACCCCAGCAACCAAGTATTCCCGATCTTTCTGGAACAAAATACTCTTTACAGTCATCCAAATTTTGATTGAAGTCCTGTAGCAGTGAGGTTCACTATCTTGTGACACTGCTCATTCCCATCAGAACAACTGAGGGACAATATACTTGTTACCTGCCTCAATTTGTACTTGTGCTATATAGATCTGCTCACTGGGGTGCAGTAGATTTTTTTGTCTAATCCTTCTTCCATGAAAGAGTCATACAAATACATGAGAACAGTTATTTCACGTCCCCTACCCCAGTCTTCTCTTCTCTAGAATGAACAGTCTCAGTTCCTTCAATGTCCCAGATACCTGAAGGAATTTCAGTAGTATCATTTAGTTCAGATTAGGGTCATCTACAACCATTAGAGCAACACATCTAGAACTTGATGGCACAATAAAAGTCAAACTAGTCTAAGCCCACATTTTAGAGGTGAGAAAATGATAGAATTGAATTTCAGGGAAAACTTAAGGACTATGTAAAGTAATTTTGTTATTTTAGCTCAATTCTTAAAACCATTCTGTTTTTGTCTTTTATCTCTACTTTCTGGTGCATAGTAGGCATTTAAAGTGCCTTAAAATAACTAGGTAGAAGAATGTGGATAGAATATTGAATCTAAAGTTAGCAAGTCCTGAGTTCAATTCAGTCTAAAACACTTTTTAAGTATGTGAATCTGAGCAAGACTTTTAACATCTCTATGACACTGTTTCCTCAACTGGTAAATGGGATAATAATACCTAACTTCTAGGGTTGTGAGGATAAAATGAAATGTTACATGTAATATAGTTTGCATCAAAATATATACATACATATATATACATACATATATGATATATCATTACTATTTCTATTATTACTATATAGTTGTTGAAATAAAGTGCATTTAATTGAATTGAGGTCATGGGCATGGTGGCAGGTTTAACATGTTCCTTAATATAATTATAACCATTTTCATTCTTGTTTCAAAATAATTTTTAAATTGAGAAAAAGACTAGGGGGAAATTCCTTAATTAGCCTAAGTTCTTCAAAAATAACCACATTAACTCAACTTTTTTTTTCACAATGAATTTTACATCATTCTTTTATAGGCTTCCAGAGCTCATGTAGCCTTTCCAGATTTTTTCCGACCGAACACATCTGAGTGGTGGGCAACTGAAATTTCAGATTTCTACAATGATGTGATGAAATTTGATGGTTTGTGGATTGTAAGTAGATGAAATTTTTAGAAAATTTATCCAAAGGATTAGTTAAGATATGTTCACCTCCTACCATTTACTTTGTTTGGGGGAAGTTTTTATTTAATTACCAAGGTAATAACAAAATTGTCCTATTTGTTGGTTTCTCTTTCTGAACATGAATGAATTTTCAAATTTCCTCTAACTGAAGGGGGGAAAAACTCAAGTCACTCATGATAAGGGTAGAATACTGCATCTTTGAATCCTACATCTAACACCTACTAGGTGAGGGGTCACAGGCAAATCAACTCACTTGTCTGTCGATGTCCTCATTTGTCAAATGAGAGTAATAATATCAAAATTTCACTGAATCTAGAAGTTTTGACTCTTAGGTGAATTAGTGCATGCAGTTAACTTTAAAACGTCTCTAAAGTTCTGTTTAAATAATCCAAGTAATTGTCCTAAATTTTATATGTACATAATTATAATTTCCTGTAGAGACACATCGCTTTTTAAACATTTGATTATTTAAAACCTATTTACAAGGATATAATAGCCCAAGTAAGTTACAGTTAATCACTCACTATCTAAATTACATAGTTTAAGAAAATAAGAAAGTTTTTTTTCCTCTTTGATAATTTGTTTAGGATATGAATGAACCATCTAGCTTTGTCAATGGGACAACTTCTAACGTATGCCGAAATGATAAACTAAATTATCCACCTTATTTTCCAGGTAAGAATATTGTTGACATCATCACTGTAAGATGATAATAAATAAAATGATCCATAAATATCAATGGTATTATGAGCTTGGAACCCTAGTGTAGGTAAGCCATATGACCTATTTCCCTTTGCAAAAGCATTTACTTTATTGGATCATATCACCTCATATTGGGAAAGCCAACAGAGGTCATTGATTTCTACCCTTGTCTGGATGAACATCCCTCATAAATAGCCAGCCGCTTCCTGAAAATCTCAAGAGAAGTGGAAAAAAATATCTATTTTCACTTTTAGAAAACCTTTGTATTTAGGAAATTTTTTCATTATGTTAACTTTGATTCTTGGTAACTTCTACTAACTATTATTAATTTTGTTTGTAGGATAAAGCAGTTCATGTAGAAGTCAATCTTCCACATGACAATCATGCAAATATTGGAAGAAAGGTTTCATTTTTCCTATCTCTTGCCTTCATTTTCAACTTTGTATCTTTCTTTGCTTCTTTCTTTCTGTCCCTTCATTCTTTCCTTCCCTCCCTCTCTTTTCCTTCCTTCCCTTTTTCTTTCCTTTTCCTCTTTTCTCTGAACTTCCTTCTTCCATTTTTTTGGGGAACATTCCCTCACTGCCACCCCCTCCCCTCCTCTCTTCTCTCTCTCTTCTCTCTCTCTCTCTCTCTCTCTCTCTCTCTCTCTCTCTCTCTCTATATATATATATATATATATATATATATATGTATATATATATATATATATGCACACACATATATACACATAAATACATGCATTTTTTCTTTATCATAAATAATTTCATAGCAGGAAATACTTTTTAAGAAAGTCTTGTTTATCTGTAGATATTTCAAAGCTAAGGTTAGCCATTTTTTGACAAAACAATGTTCTTTTGTTTTCACCTGGATCAAATTTAAAACCAAGGATCAATGCAAAAAAATTGTCTGATGTTTGCAAGTAGAAAATAGCACTCAAGTTTTCTCTATTTGGCAGCAATTTCTTCATACTCCCTTTCTATATTTTTTCCCCATCCCTTTAGTCCCTTTAGATTAAGATGGGTTAGCTAAATTTCAAGACATTCTCAAGCCTGTTAAGAAATTTTGGGCCAAAGAGCGATAATCTAGGTTGTAATATCTATTTGCCCCTTTTCTTTCTACCTTTAAGTTAAAAACTTGACTATTGGGAGTCTCTTTAACAAACAGTTTCTATTTAAATATGTGTATTGAATAATTTTATCACAAGAATGGATTTATACTAGTGTAATTAATTTGCAAACCAATTCATTTTTTCTTTTTTTACTGCTTTTTATGGAAGCAATATTTTAAGCTATTTTGGAATAATGATAATAAAGCACATTAAACTTGCTGTTGATCCTGGTATCATAGGATCAACTATCATTCATAGTTAAAAACTTGGAATTCATTTAATTATTTAAAAGAGTGACCTGGAATTTTGGCCAACAGTATTCTAACAAACTATCGTAGATAAAACAAAATAATTCTAAGGTTTGAAAGCAATTATCTTTTTCAAGTAAGTTAATGGTGTTGTTTTTTAATTGCTCATCCTTAGACCTAACAAAAAGAGGAGAAGGATTGCACTTCAGAACCATGTGCATGGAAACTGAGCAGATCTTGAGTGATGGAACGTCAGTACTGCATTATGATGTCCACAACTTATATGGATGGTCCCAGTTGAAACCAACTTATGAGTAAGTCATTTTTCAGTATTGATCTTCCTGTAAAACTATTTGATACTTAATTCTCATCAAATATATTTATTGTTCACAAATATTTGAAACACTTCCTGAATCTGACACTTTGTATAGATGAAGAAACTGAATATTGGTGGCTTAATATTTCTTTAATGTCATACGTGTTGCAAGTTTGTAGAGGTCTAATTTGAACCTAGGTAATCTGATACGTATTGACCATTTTTCTGCCACTAGCTCATATATGGCAGCTAGGACACATGGTAGATAGAGGACCAAAAATATTTCAGGAAGATCTGAGTTCAAATCTAACCTCAGACATTTTCTCGCTTTTGACCTTTGGCCAGTGACCTAACTTCTGCTTTCTTCAGTTACCCTGTCTATAAAATGGGATAGGAATAACTAGGGTTATTGTGAGGAGAAGATGCTACAATAATTGTAAAATGCTTTGTGAGCTTTAAAACAGTAAATAATAGCAATAATGATGATGATAATTATTATTAGCTTTGGTCCCATTAATATTATCATTGCACTGTAGAATTCAAGTAGATAATTGACATCTAAAGGTTGCTAGCAATATTTGGTGTTTAACTCTATGTTAGGGTAGTTACATAAAGAAAAATTGCCATGTTTTTCTACCTAGAGGTATTTTTGAAATACTGAGACAAAACAAAGTCTAATTTATAAGAGTTTTCCTGCATAGCACTTAATAATACTACTATATAATAATTATATTATATTGTTATATATTATATATACTATATAATATATACTATAATATATATACTATATTTGTCACACACATATACATATATGATTGGTTCCTGATTTTTGCAAGTAGTGATTCCCATGAGTGATAACGTCACTTTAAATTGAACGGCATGTTTACTATGAGTTAAATCAGTATCACATTTTATATAATTAGTTTAAATATATCTATAATCAAATGTTTTTATGCATTCAAATTCACACAAATAGTGTGTGCTCACATTATTTGTGTAAATTTGAATAGGTGTGACCATTTTGCAAGGTTTCTTATTTACACTAATCAGGACCTAGTTGCATTACTTAAAATTCACACAAAGTTTGTATTAGACATAGACATGATGATACATATCTCTCACAGTCCATCAGTTTATCTATCGCTTCATTCATTCATCCACATATCCATGTTCATATATGTTTTTGGTAATCATAGCGGTGTGTTTACTTCCTCCAATGATGCACATTGGAATTCAATCATGATTGTCCATCTTGTATGATTCTTGACTGTTTCCTTTCGTTTTCCACAGCAGAAATACTGAAATTACTGAAGTCTTCCCTTGAAATTTCTTGATATTGCATATATATTAGACTGGAGTATATGGATTACAGATTAATTCTCTCTCACAATTACTACATGTTTATTCTCTCTATCCCTCTCTCCTCTTTCTGACTCCCTCTTTCCTCTGGCAACACGCTATATCCTTTTTTCCTGCACTCTTTATACTTCTTCATTGAATGCGATTTGTTTTCATTTTATCTTTCAGTGTCATTAGGACAATCAAACTCGTCATCTTCTTTTATATATTTTTTATTTTTCTAGAGGCTTTAAAAGTATGATTTGAAGCTGTTTTTTTCTTTTTTTAAACTTATTTTAATTTAGTATTGATTTTTACCCTTAATCTAATGATGTTTTATTTTAATATAGATAACAAAATACTTAGCAATTTTTCCACCATGATAATCTAAAATGACTCCTACATTAGTAATCAAGTTTTCAATCTAATAAAATACAATCAAAATCTTTTTTAATGCTGTGGCTTTTCAACTTGAATACTCTGTAATTTTTTTGATTTTATAATTTCTTAATTCCACAAAATATTTTTAAAATATTTAAAAATAATTGTAAATAATTTTAATTATTTAAAAATAACTTAAATTTTAAAATATTTTAAAATTTTCAATTAATATTCAAATAATTTATAAATGTAAATGATATTTAAATAATCTTATAAATATTATTCAACTAATTTTATAAATATAAATAATACTCAATTAATTTTATAAATATAAATAATATATAAATACTTTTATAAATTTAAATAATATTCACATAATTTTATGAATATAAATGATAGTTAAATAGTTTTAAATATTTAAAAAATTTTAATAATATTTTCCCATTATATATAAAGATAATTTTCAGCATTCATTTTTATAACATTTTGAGTCCAATTTTTTTCCTCTTTCGCCTTATTCCTATTTCCCCAAGACGGTAAGTAATCTGATACAGGTTTTACATATACAATCATGCCACATCATATCTTCTGAGCAAGGGATGAATAAATCATTTCCCCACATGCTAATTAAACAGATTGCTAATGATAACATCTATGAGTAAGTAAAATGAATATTGACAATCATTTAGTTCTGGTGACTAAAATGTGAAGGAACTGACAGCATAACATTAAACTTGTTGAATTTCTCACAATGAAATAGTATATTTATAATTAATTTAAAGAACATATTTTATGCAAATCTACTTTGTATTTTGATTGACAGATTAAATATCTTTAATGTTTGAAATCTATACATTATTTCTTTATCTTTTTCATTCTTTTTATTGCATTAGTGCTTTGCAAAGAACAACAGGCAAACGAGGAATTATTATCTCTCGTTCCACATATCCCACTGCTGGCCGATGGGGTGGACACTGGCTTGGTGACAATTATGCAAACTGGGAAAATATGGAAAAATCCATCATTGGTATGAAGCAATTATTACCTTTCATAAATCTTTTAAACTTAGATCATCTTAGTTTTTCATCTGATTTTTCTTTTTCAAGATAATATTAGAGACTTTTAAAAAGATTTTGCTGAAATCAAGTTGAAATAATTGGAGCATTCCCCTATCAAATTGTCTAGTACAAATTTCAGTGTTTCAAAGATCCGTAATTTCATTTGGGCATACCTCTCTTGCTGACTTGTCCAAATTTGATATGATTTGGTATGTTGTTTGAGAGGTGTGGTTGAAAAATTCATTAATTTATAGCAAATAAGGTGATGAACAATTCTATCCTCTTTTGTTCTTTTTCTTTTGAGAATGGGTAACTCAGCTGACTAGAATTGCAAGGGTCAATGGCATGCATAATCTGATTGTGGATCTGTAGAAAAGCTTTGGCCTCTTCTGGATCCTCTTCCTTAAGTAGTCTGGTCCCCTCCAGCCCCCAACCTCACTCCTCAATGCTCACTGTATTCCTGATAATTTAAATGCAGACTCTTGATGGTTTTAGATCTCCTGGAGCTTTGAACTTCTGAACTCAAGTGACCTGCTAGCATTAGTCTCCTCAGGAGAGATTATAGGCAAAAAATATACTTGGCAGGTTATGGTCATTTCTGGATTTATCTTGGTTGTTTGAAAAATAGTTCTTTATTTCTTTGCAGAATCTGCCCTTAAAGGATTCTAATTTCAAAGAACCCATCTATAAGTTGTGCATTGTAGGAGCCAGGGTCATCTCTATCCCATAATAGTGTTTGCAAAAATTAATCTGATTATGAAAGAAATGAAGAAAGTTGGAAGGAGGGAATGAAGGAGGGAGGGAAGGAAGGAGAAAAGGAAGGGAAGGAAGAAAGATAGGAAGATATGCAGGAAGGAAAATAAAAACTGGAAAGGAAGAAAAGAGAGAAAGAAGGAAGGAAGGAAGAAGAAAGGGGAAGGAAGGATAAAAGTAATAAAAAAGTTTACTTACTATAGGTTAGGATATTCATAATGATATGGAGTTCTTTGTAGGATTCTCTATTAAAAAAGTCTTTTTAGTGGAAGTTTCAATGTATCCAGTTTCTATATGCACATATCAAATTTGCTCATAATTGTGATCCAGTCAGGTATAGATTGTTTTCAGATTCTTTGTTTGGTAAATTAGACCCAGAAATACTTATTTTAAAATCTTACAACAGGACTCCATAGATTAGAGGATTAGAGGAAAAAAATAGAAATGTGATTGGAAATTAGAACAGCACTCCATTCTGTCCATTACTTCATCCTCAAAAAGAATATGCTGGAAAGTTTCCTTCCTTGAAAGAACTTAGGAACCATCTCCCATGACCAACAGTCTTTTCAGATCTGTCAGGCAGGCTTTTTCAAATTGCATTTTAAGATTACTTGTATTGGCCATCTATAAGATTTTGGATTAATAATAGCATTGCATTTATTAGTCAAACAAGTAATCAAAACTAGAGTTATTCTGGCCTCTGGTATTAGAATTCCTGTCAGTCCTTAGATAATGGAATACATAGCTTGAATTTTCTTCCAATAAATCATTATTCACAATGAAATATAAGAAATTATCAAAAAATACTTTTGAATTAGTGGGCTACATGAGAAATATTATTAAGGACTAACTATATAAGGACAAGCTTAATCATATTTAAGGGGAAGTGATCATTTTGTTTCGATATGTTGAGTAACTAAATTAATAGCAAATAATAAATTGTCAATCATTGTTTGGACTCATAGAATTATAAGCATGAAGATAATGCTTCCCTTACCATTGAATTTAGTATGAGGAAACTGAGATCTATAAAAGTGAGATCATTTACCTAAGGTCCTATTGAAAGTAAGCAAAAAAAAGTGGGATTCAAGCTCAGCTCTTTGCTGTATGTTGGTTAAATATTAAACATAAACTATGGGCCAGGAACCAGGGATAGAAATGACAATCATCTTTATGTCATCATAGATATGCATTATTTTTAATTTGCAGAATTGTTCAAATCAAAATACGTAAATGAGGTAATTTAGATTCTTTGAAATATACTTGTTTTTCTTATTTGTCTTATAAAAACTTTTCTGCAATTCCTGTTCTTGTCTTCACAGCAATTCTGTGTCTCTGATGGTTTTTCTCTCATATTTCTACCTCTATCTCTTACTCTGTTTATCTTTCTTCCCCACCCCATGCCCTCCCTCTAATTCACTTATTCTATTTTGTCAGAATATGTTGTTAAACTTTTGCAGCCACCTCCTCAATTTTTCAAAAATTTTCAAAGAAATTGATCCAAATTAAGAAAGTTTTACAATCATGCATATTGGAATTCTGACATATTTGGTTAGCTTGCCAACTTTTCTTCTTTATATAACATTAAAAATGGTTCAGTTGTACTTCTTAGAAGTAGCTACGTTCAGAAGGAATCATGTTGGAAATCAGTTCTTATTATTTTCAAGAGAATTTCTTGACATTTTCCTGTTGATGGACAGAAGGATGGAGGCAGTGCTTTAAGAACTCTTGAACAAGAGATCTGCAAAATTAGATTGATTCAATTTTATTGAAATGATAATTGCTCCTAATGTCATCAAAAAGTTTCAAGAGCTGTTTCCACAAATATGTTTCATCTTTAAAGAAATGTAGAGAATATGCTTCATTTTCAGAGTACAGCTTTTAATAAATACCTTCTTTTTTAAATCTAGCAGCGATGTGTATAATGCTAAAATATATTCCAAAATATCTTATTATATGACACAGAAACCAATTAATTTATGTTTCTCATTCTTAGATACTGCTGTCCTGGACATTTAAATGCTATAGGCAAAATATAACACAATTTTGTAGAGTCAATATTATTGTTGATTGAGAAATATATTTAATAGAAGTTAAATAATATAAGTCAGCATATTAATATGGAAGGTTGGATTTATAGACAGAAAAACAAAAGGTTGGATTTCACTTTTAACACTAACTGTGGAATCCTGCCTAATCAATTATTTACTTATAAAGTAGAAATAGTAATGAATCATCAAGCATTTGCTTAGTGACTATGCACAAATATGCTTTAGGTACCTACCTCATAGGGATTTGGTGGGATGAAAATGGAACAATATAGAGTATATCCAAGCTACTTCTACTACTGCTGCTGCTGCTATTATCACCACTAGCACCGCTACCACCAACATCACCACATCACTGCTGCTGCTACTAAAACTACTGCTATTGATATAAAACAAGTGTTGTTGTTGTAATAGCATGAAAAGAAAAGCAATGATAAAATGCCTAAAGGATTTATAGCTTATTAAAATGAATTTCTGTTTTAGGTATGATGGAGTTTAGCCTCTTTGGGATTTCATATGTAAGTATCATTATTTTACTCACGTTCCTGCTTTAGCACAGTTTGTAAAATAAACTGAATTGACATTGAATTTAAAATGACAATGTGTTACAGACTGGCGCTGACATCTGTGGCTTCTTCAACAATTCAGAATATGAGCTATGTCTCCGGTGGATGCAACTTGGATCATTCTATCCATTTTCTAGAAATCATAACATTGCAAAAACTAGGGTATGTAGTCAGATATTCTCAATACTTAATTCCATCCAGCTTCTTTAGTTGGGTCTGTAAATATCTCTCTTTAGGGAAACTGTTCTTAACCTAGAGCTCTTAATGCCAAATGAATAGCAGAGTTATTCTCATAAATGGTTCATTGAATGAATGGCAGTAGAGAAAACCTTTGTGATTTTAGTAAAAAAAAAGATATGATGATAGTTCATACATGATATAATTTCAAAGTGACCCTGGCCAAGTCATTAAATTATTCAGTCCTCCACAACTATATATTCCCATAAAAGTGAAAATCTTGAGTCATTTAATCTTTGAACTGACAGGACCAGTTTTCATCCCTAAGCTGATCCTTCTTGTTTTATTGTTACAAAAACTCTTTATACTCTAGGCATTTTAATTCCCCTTTTACAAATGAAGAAACTGTTCAGAAATCATCATGTTTCCAAGGTCACATAGCTTCTGAGATGCAGAGATGGAATTTTCATCTAGTGTGTTCTGACACCAGGGCTAGCACTCAAGGTCCCCTGCTCCCCTGCTTCTGTTTAGTCTTGGTATAGCTAATAGACCCACATTCAGCAACAATTGGTTCAAATCCCATACCTAGCATTGATTCTGACCCTTAGCAGGTCCCTTTTCAAACCAATAAATCCAATAAACATTTCCTAAATCCTTACTTTGTGACAGACACTGCCTATAAGCATGGGAGATACAAGTAGTAAAAAAACTAATCCCTTCCCTCAGGGAGTTAACAATCCAATTGAGGAGATAGCTCAAAAAAGGAAGCAGGAAAATGAGGGACCACTGGGGTTACCTGGCAATTTGTTCATGAGGCTGATGCAGAGTAGAGTGAATCCAAAAGTCCAGTTTCTGCCTTCCACAAAGGAGACATTGGAAGGAGTTTGGTAGTCCAACCTTCATCCCTCCAGTCAGAGGGAGAGAAGGTTGAGGGAGTTGGTGTCAAGGTGAAAAGATTAAAGGTGATGACCTTCACCTGGGAAGGACATCTTGTTCTATGGAGTTGAAAAAGAAAAAAAAAGGCAACATAAGAAGGTGAGGGAGCAAATGAAGAGTTGACTCTTAAACCTTTCTAACCTTTATTTTTCCTACTGAAAAATGAAGGGGTTGGATGAGATGGATACTAATGTCCTTCCCAGTTCTAAATTGATGAAGCATGTGATTGAGGCACATTATGTGAATAGTTTTATCCCCATTTCTCAGATAAGGATCCAGAGACTAAGAGCAGTGCCCTGATTTTTTTTTGGAGGCCTATAGTTATTAAGCATTATAGATATTTAGATTCCAGCCATGTCTTCTCATTTAAGTCCTTGTTTTCAGTACCATTAGAAATCCACCATGAAAGGTTAAAACCTCTTGTTTATGAAATGGGAAAGAAAAGATGTCCCTATCACAATTGTTATGCTTTTCTCCCCTGTATCATTTTCTTCTCTCTGTAAGAAAAGGCAGGTTCTTGGTTCTAGTGCTAATATTTTGGTAATGTATGTAGATTAACCCCCCCCCCCAAAAAAAAACCCTGGAGAAAATGTTTAGTACATATAGGACAATATAGGAAAATCCATCATCAGTCCAAACCAAACTTCCTTTTTAACAGATACAGAACTATCATTTGAATCCAGGATATAAAGTCAAAGTCTAAAAAATAATAATGAAGAAAAGAATATTTGAAAAATCCTAATGCTTTTTGAATTAGAGAGATTTAGCTAGACTTTGTGAAACAAAGCATAATTGAGCATCCTTTAATAATTTTGAATGCCTTACTCCTCCCTTTTGTTTGATGTCATCATAAAGGATTGGTTATCCTTAGGGATACAATGTGCAATTGGGAATAAGATATTGGTTCTTGAGTTTTGGATTCAAAAGTCACCTCTGATACTTGGTAATCATCTGAACATATGAAAGTCACTTGACTTCTCTGGGTCTCTGTTTCCTCATCTATAAAATGAAAACAAAAATACTCATTGTATCCTCATCATGGACTTGTGTCTCTAATGAGATAATGAATGAATGCAAGATATTACTTGTGATGATCTGAAAGGCTTTCTGGGGGTCTATAGCAAGTCTAGCAATTCTTTCATTCTTTGCTTTCCTGTTAATCCTTCTTAATTGCTCTCAGGTTAGAAAGATTCTGCTAGTGTTGAAGAAATAATAAGAATTTAGAATCACATGATCTGAGTTTGAAGCCCACCTCCACCACCTGCTGAATAAGGGTCAGCTGGTTCACTTCCTCCCTTTGTCCTCCTCCATCTCAACTCCCCTCATTCCTCTTTGTTCCTTCTTTTCTTTCTTCTCAGACTCATTCTTCTCTTCCTCTCCTCCTCTACATTGAATTCTTTCTCTTCCTCTTCCTCCTATCAACAATGACAATAACAGTTAATAAAATATTATGCCAAACCCCATGAAAAGTGCATTACAAACATTATCTCATTTGATCCTTATCATCCTGCCAGATGTCATTATTTATTGATTTACAGTTAAGGAAAATGAGGCAAACAGAGATTAAATGACATACTTATAGTCAGACAGCTAGTAAGTATCTCTTACTAGACTTGAACTGAGATTTCCTTGACCTACATCCACTAAGAAGTGTTGATGAGATTATTTCCATAGTTCTACCCTTAATTCTATGATCTTGATGCTTTTCTCTATAAAAGGAAAATGTTCTGAGAGGCTAAAAATTGCATAGGGAATAGTGGGCTGAAACTGCTGCAGTAATACTAGCATATACCACTGAGGGTTGTGATGACACTAAAATATCACTCTGGAAGACTTCAAAGATGTCCATGATAAAGAAATGTGGGCAGGAGAAAGTGTGTTGGATTTACTAAGAAGACCTAGGTTTAAATCTCTGCTCTGATACTGCCTCTTCCCCTTGGACATGAATGAACATATCAGGGGCCTCAGTTTCCTCATGTGCAAAATGAAGACATTGAATCAGATGCTCTTTATGATCCCATATAATAAGGAACCAAAGGAACTTTTTGCTTGTGTAGGTATCCCCCTCCCCTTACCTGAACTTTAGATATAAATCCCCACTATTTAAGATAGCATAAAAATTATGAAAATACAAGCTGAACTTTATGCCTAATATCTCAATGACACTGAATCTATCAATGTAGATGGAATTGGAAGAGGACAGAATTCATTTTTGCATCTGTACTTGATAACATTGCCACTGAATTTGTCTATCTATTCATTTATTCATTTATTTTTTGTTTGTATAAGCGTAACAAACAGGAAAAAGTTCCTTCTATATACATGGTTTGGTGAAAGGTATTGGGAAGCTAAAGAAAAAGCAAGGGGGCAGCTAGGTGGTACAGTGGATAGAATGCCAGCCCTAGAGTCAGGAAACCTGAGTTGAAATCAATCTCAGACACTTGATATCTCTGTGACCTTAGGCAAGTCACATAACTCCATTGCCTCATAAAAGCAAAAATGAAAAATAAAAAAAAAAACAACAAAAAAGACATGATATATATTTTATGTCACTATTGCTGCACATTTCTGTGGTGAGAGGAGAGCAATATAATGTGAATATAATTATTACATTTCAACTTTTTCAGAGACAAGATCCCGTTTCTTGGGATGAAACTTTCGCAAACATGTCCAGGGATGTTCTGAGTATCAGATACACTCTACTGCCCCATTTCTATACGCTATTGCATGAAATTCATGCTTATGGTGGTACAGTCATCCGTCCTCTCTTACATGAGTAAGTATAAATAAAGCATGAATATACTGCTATGAAGATTTAATTATATTTTTTATTTCCTTTAAAGCTTTCATGATCTTCATTATGATTTTTTAAAATTTTCTTTAAAATATTTAATAGTAAATAAAATAGTCACAGTTAATCATCTTAGAGTATTGTTACTGTGTACATTGCTCTTTAGGTTCTGTTCATTTCATTTTGCATTAGTTACTATAAGTCTTTCTAGATTTTTCTGAGAGCATCTGGCTCATCTTTTTATATTGCACAATAATATTCAATCTTATTTATATACCACAGCTTGTTTAGATACTCCCCAATTGATGGGCATCCCTTCAACTTCCACATTTTTGCCACCAGAAAAGAGTTTCTATAATTATTTTATGTGTATATATATATATATATAATTTTCTTTAAAAAGCACACAAAATAGACCCCCCCCTCCAAATCTCCCAAGAGTAGTGATGTTACTGGCTCAAAGGGTTTGCAAAGTTTCAGAGCCCTGTGGACAAAGTTCCAAATTGCTCTCCAAAATCATTGGCTCAGTTCACAATTCCACCAATAATACATCTTTATTTTTCCACATCTCCTCAAACATTTTGCATTTTCCTTTTGAAAATTTGAAAAATCTGAGAGGTGTTAGGTGATGACTTAATTTCCATTTATCTAATCAACAATCAGGCCAGCTAAATGGTGCACTGATTAATTATTGTACTGGCCCCAGACTCAGGAAGACCTGTGTTCAGCTTTTTCCTTAGACTCTTACTGGCTGTTTGACTCTGTGAAAGTCATTTAAGCCTCTTTGTCTTATTTTCTTCATATGTAAAATGAGCTGAAGAGGGAAACTGAAAACCATTCCATTACTTTTGCCAAGAAAACCCTAATAGGGTCACAGAGTATCAGATACAGCTGAAATCTCTGAACATCAATAACAATAATCAATAATGATAAACCATTTTTCATATGACTACATAAGTTTGATTCTTTTCTTCTTTTGAAACTTCCTATTGGTATCCTTTAACCATTTTTTCAATTAGAAATTGACTCACATTCTTATAAACTGTTTTTGATGGAATAATGTGTCAATGGATTTCAAAGAGCACTGGATGGAATAAAGAAAATTGGAATTCAGATCTTGTAGCTTCAGTTTCTTCATCTATAAAAATGGGTATAATGCTTTCTGGAGTACCTTATTTACCAAGCTCTGTAAGGATTAAAGTGGATAAGTAAAATATTTTCCACAAATTAAAACATTCTTTGTTTATTAACTTCCATTATGACACTCTTCCTTCTCCTCATCATTTTCATTATTTTTGTAGACATAATACCATGATACTAATGTTAACTAAAGTCATATAGCATTTTAAAGAGAGGGAAAAACTTCTCAAATACATTATCTTATTTGGAGTTACAGAAATAATCTACCTTATTCACTCTGATACACTGTGCTGATACTTCAGTTGATTTTGAATGAAAAACAGAATTTTCTGCATTTGGGAAAGTAGGTAGTTGAAAAGTATGTTGGTACTGTGCTAATATCTAGGGATAGAAAGATTAACACAGGACATGATCTCAAGGAAGCCATAGGTTATTGGAGAACATGCAAACAGCTATATACAAAGAGGACATAATGCAAAGATTAAATAGAGGCAATTTCAGAGCCAAGACACTAACATTAAAAAAGGACCAAGAAAAGCTGCTTATGGAAGCTGATGAAGGAACCTAAAAAAACAGTGAGTTAGTGGCCAGGTTCTAGATTATTTTAGGCATAGAGGAAGGATAATCATAAAATAGCATCATAAAATGAAGGGTCTTAAGCAAAGAATAGTATGATAACATTATATCATATTATAGATTCTGAGGAGGAGGATAAGATATAAGAAAACTGAAGAATAGAAAGGAGTTAGCTTATGCAGACCTTTAAGATACACATAAATGATTTTATATTTAATCCTGGAGATAAAAGGGTACCACTGGAGTGATCGGAAGGCAGGGAGAGTGATGTGGTCATACATGTACTTTAGAATCATCTTTGGCATCTGAATAGCAGAAGCACTGGGATCAGGAAAGATTCTATGGATAATAATCAGAAGTCTATTCTAGTAATCCAGATGTGAAATGATAAGGGTCCATCTGAGGGTGGCAGTCTCATAAGAGAGAAGGGTGGCAGCTGGGTGATTTAGTGGATAGAGTACCAGCCCTGGAGTCAAGCAGACCTGAGTTCAAATCTGACCTCAAACACTTAATCATTACCTAGCTGTGTGACCTTGGGCAAGTCACTTAACTCCATTGCCATGCCCCAAAAAAACCTGAGAGAGAGAGAGAGACAGAGACAGAGAGATAGAGAGACAGAGAGACAAAGAGAGAGAGAGAAGGGGTATATATTCAAAATATGTCATAAAGCTATAAATGAGAGTTTTCAAATAATTGGATATGAGGGATATAAAAAGGATGATGTTAAAGATACAAGCTGGGGCAACTGAAAAAATAGTGTTTCCTCCCTCAACAATAAGAGTAAAACTAGGAAAAGGGAGATGGAGTTTCATAGCAAGTTAGTGAAGTTAGCGTTAGACTTCATGCATTAAGATTTCAATATCTCATCCAATCTGATCTACCTACTAGGCAGTTGGAGATATAATGTTGTAAAACAGGAAAACAAGTTGAGGCTGAAGACAAAGGTCTATGAACCATCTCCACGGGACCATGAGAACAACATTTGTCCTTCATTTTTGAAGAAGACCATGCCATCAGGGGGTGATACCATGACAAACCCATGAGTGGGGGGGTGCTGTGCGAAGTCACCAGCTTCACTTTCTCCTCTGGAGCCATCGAGGTCCAGTGACCAGATATTAATCAGGATGACTGGAGACGGCCCAGGGTGTGAGGCAACCAGGGCTAAGTGGCTTGCCCCAGGTCATATACTCTAGTAAGGGTTAAGAGTCTGAGACCAGATTTGAACTCTCATCCTCCTGAATCCAAGGCCAGAGCCTAGCTATTGTACCATTTAGCCGTCAAAGGGACCAGGAGATCACCAAATGAAATAAAATATAGAAAGAAGGAGAAAGGGAACAGAATAGAATCTTGAGGGATACCCACAATTAGCAGTGATGGTTAAACCATGAAAAAGCAGTCAGAAATCTAGAAAATAGTAGGAAAGGGTGATCAGTATTATCAGAGTGATAGAAGATTTGAAAAGAATAAGGGATACAAAAAATAGTCTTTTAGATTTTGTACTTAAAAAATTATTGTCAGCTTTGGGGAAAGAACAATGAATTAACACATTATTTGACTATTTTCATTTTTAAATTCTCTACATACCCTACATTGTGTGCTCTTTTATTTTGTCTTAGTGTATATGTATGTTTTTAAATTATCTCTATACAGATCTGTCAATACAGACTGTTCTTTCAGTTATAATATTTATGAATTCTCTTAATTCATTGTAAACATTTGTATGACTGTGTATGTGTTTACTATTTCAAGGTTCTTTGAAGATCGGGAGACCTGGACTATTTACAAGCAGTTTCTTTGGGGCTCAGGCTTTTTGGTCAGCCCAGTTTTAGAGATGGTCAGTACAGAAAATTCACTCTTTAATTGCTAACTATTTAAATTTGAATTGTGCTTAATGCTCATCTCTTTTTAAACTTTAGCATTCCAGAGAAGTTAACGCATATGTACCAGATGCTCGCTGGTTCGATTTCTATACGGTAAGAGATGAAAAATGTACACTGTCTTTCAAAATCTACTTTAGAAATTTTCTAGTATAGTCATATAAAAAGAAGATTTTAGTACCAAGAAGCTTAAAGCATCTATGGCACATAGACCTAACTTTGTAAACATTTGGGGAAGGAATTTACATAGATAGGAAAAAAGTTAACGCGGTGATGGTGGTCCTTCTTTGATTTTTTTTAATCTAACCATTGTCTTGGTTTCTTAAAGTAACACTGAAACCATTCCTAGACCACATTGTGTCAGATACATTGAATGGAGATAAATAATAATCTTAAGAAGAAAGAAAATTATATTGTAGTGCCAGAAACATTGTCTATGACTGCGAAACTCCCACTTATTTTTTCTGCATGTGAAAACCACAAAACTTAAGTATTAGGCTGAATCATAATAAAATAAATTCATTTATTATATTCAGAATACTGTGCTTGGTCCCAGAAGGTAGCGAGATAAGTATTTGCAAAACCAGAAGTGCTATATTAATTCAACTTACTGTTTTTATTATCCAATTATAAACTGAGATTTGTTTTCAAGTGGCTTAGAAAATGCTAAATTACTTTCTTCCAGTGTTTAAAAATGATTTTTCTAAATTATTAGAAGGTTTTTGAGGGCAGCTAGGTGGTACAGTGTATAGAGCACTAGCCCTGGAGTCGGGGGGACCTGAGTTCAAAACTGACCTCAGACACTCAAAAATTGCCTAGCTATGTGACCTTGGGCAAGCCACTTAACCACATTGCATTAAATAAATTAAAAAAAAATTAAAGTTCTTGGAAGATATGTGTGTATTACAAATTTATTTTTATATAAAAATTATGTGATAGGTTCCTGTGAGTATTTCCTATGGTTCCAGTTCTTCCTTATATTTTACCTTAATCTCCTCTTTTTTAGGGGCATGATATTGGAATTAGGAAACAATATACAACTTTTCCTGCTCCTCTGGATAAAATTAACCTCCATATCCGTGGTGGTCATATTCTTCCTTGTCAGATGCCAGATCAGAATACCGTTTTGAGGTAAGGAAAATAAAATGATGCATTGCATTTGAGACTATCATAGCCATATTAAAACACAAATTTCTCTAGTTCAATAACAGATATGAAATTCTTTTGCTAGCTCGAACTGTAACATAACACACACTGAGTTTCTTGCTTATTAATAATAATTTACTTGTGACCCTTCTTGGCATAGGAAGGGTCATTACAGGTGAGAGCTCTCCACCTTCAAGACTACAAGGGTTTCTCTTTGCCATTGTTATCTCATGAACTCTAAATTATTCATTCCTAGCCATTGGTATTGCTCAATGTCTACCTCCCCACCTCCCTGGGTCCTTTCTTTTGTGATTGCTTGCCACCCTCAAGTTACTATCTACTGTCAAATGATCCACCAGCATAGATGAGACTTCCCTGTTATTACTATTTCATTGAACTCAAAACCATCACCTGCCCCATTCCATTTTGCCTCTCTTTGACAATCAGTTCTTTTCTTCCCCAAGACCAAGAACCCCTGGAAGGTTCCATTAGACTTCTGGGACAAGAATGGGGGGGGGGGGCATTAGAGTCCCTATTTGTATTTCCTAAAGTTACAAGTTTGGAGTAGAAACATCCTCCTTTACAAATAATATTAAAAGGATTGGTAAGGTTTTTATATCATATTTAGGGAAGTACTCTAAGTTCTAGAACCCAGCTGTATTCCTAGTTAAATGGAATTGTGACATGGTTTTCATGGGGAAATGGGATGCAAGTCCTAGAGAATCAACTAGCAAATGAACTTTTAGAGGATGACTGTTCATAAGCTGTTGCTTGTTTCTCTAATCCCACAGTCAACAAGATATGTTAAACTCTTCCTCTTTGACAGGCATATTTTTAGGCTCTGGAGATACCAAGGAAAGCCTTTTGTTGGTTGATAATCCTCAACTTGCAACCCATTTTCCCTTAATAAAAACATGTTACAGGGAAGAGTCAGAGAGAGGGATTCAAAGAACGACCCACCAAGATGTGATTGGAGTCTGGCATGCACCTTGAAAGACTGAGAGCCAGGAAGGTGGATGAGAGGTTAGAGGAATGGACTGAGGTTGCCCTTTATTATCTTGATGAATTTACTTTTGAGATTACCCTGAACAAGGGAAAGTGAGTCAGAGGCCCTTAGAAAATTTCAGATAAACAGAGATTATATTTCTTTAATATTAAAAGACGAGGGGGTGGCTAGGTGGTGCAGTGGATAAAGCACCGGTCCTGGAGTCAGGAATAACTGGGTCCAAATCCAGTCTCAGACACTAAAATAGTTACCTAACTGTGTGGCCTTGGGCAAGCCACTTTAACCCCATTTGCCTCGCAAAAATCTAAAAAAAAAATGTTAAAAGGCTAGACAAAATTTTTCCTTCTACATCAGGAGTTCTTAACCTGGGATCTATAAGCTGGAATACATAAACATACACACACACACACACACACACACACACACACACACACACACAAAGTGTAAAATATATATATATATCTTCACATATCTATTTATATATGCATACATATATATGCATATTCATTTGTGTATTCTTGTATCTCCAGCTTTCTTTTATTAGATGTCCAGTAGACTGTTTAAACTCAATATATCTCAAACAGGATCCATTTCCTGCTAAGTTGTGCCTTCCGTATTCCTGTAGAAGGGGCCATCATTCTCCTAGCCTCTCAGACTTGCAACAAAGGTTTCATCCTGGACTTCTATCTCTCTCCTTCCTCAACCCCATATCAATCTGTTGCCAAGTTCTGGTGTTTTCCCCTTAGTAACATTTCTTGAATACAACCCCTTCTTACCTCAAATATAGCCATCATTTTAATGCAAGTGTTCATCACAACATCCTCAGCTTGTTGATGGAGTTGCCTGTCTCAAGTCTCTTCTCATTCTAATCCATCCTCAATTCAGGCACTAAAGTGATTATCCTAAATAGCAGATCTAATCATGTCACTCCCCACCCCAATCAAAATCCTGTAGATACTTCCTATTGTCCCTGGGATCAAATGCAAAATATTCTCTTTGGCATTCACAGTACTTCTTAACCCAGCCCCTTCCTATTTATCTCATCTTCTTATATCTTATTTCTCAATATAGATTCTGATCCAATGATGTTGTCTGTTCCTTGAACAAGACATTCCATCTCCAGCTATTTTGACCCTTTCTCACCTGGCCTCCCCTCTCTCTGTTCAGTAGACTGATCTTTTTAACTTCCCTTGTATCTAATAAAAAATCATGATTCATTGGGTATGGGAAGCAGTGGGAGATAAATTAAATATTATAATGGATCATTCTGAAAATATTCTTCTTACAGTAGAAAAAATTACATGGGACTCATTGTTGCTTTGGATGATAACAAAATGGCACAAGGTTCTTTGTTCTGGGATGATGGAGATAGCATTGGTGAGTGACTTTTGCTACTGAATAAAAGCATATCAGTAACTCCAATATTGTCTAGAGGGCTAATTAATCCCCTTCTCCTCACTCCTTTTCCCTATCCTTTTTGGTAAGGTAGCTCAGGACAGGAACATCTTAGGTCGCAGGCTATAAGGTGAACTTCATCATGAAGCAATTATGGCACCTGATCCCACAATGGAATCACACAAGAGGCTGCTTCCCCTGACCAAACATGCTGGAGGGAAACTATGATCAACAAAGGTCATAGTGTAAGCAAGAGGGTCCAGAGTATATTAACTCACACATAGGTACTGAGATTTGTGAGACATGCAAAACTTGTAAGAGAAAAAATGAGGTTTTCTCACTTGTCCTGATACATATATAAATATATAAATATAAATCTATATCTAGGTATGTGTATACATACCCATATGGATGATAATGATGACAATGACAATGACAACAGTGATGGTGATAATGATGATGTTTCTTGAAGTCAGTTGTCCAGATAAGGATTATTATTTCATCAAGGAAGTAATAGCTCAATGTAATGATATCCATTAATCAATTTCTCAGGCATATGCAAGAAAAAAATGTAAATAAAGCCATAGAAAATAATACTTATATGTCATTGAATTGAAATGATTCTTTCAAAAATTGAAATTTTATAAAATGATTGATGGAATGTTTGTGCAACCTTTGAACTTCAATCTCTTGTTTGTTATGTGCTCCAGGTCTATTATCCTCATTTTACAGGTAAAGAAATTGAGTCTAAGAGAAGTTTAGTATTTGCCATAATCATACAGTTAGTATTAGAGATGAGATTCATAGTTTTTCCCTTAATTCCCAATTCTAGCAGCTTATCCTCTTTGCTTAGCTGGAAAAATAAATTCATGTGAGGTTTTTAATTATTTCAAGTAATTTCTAAGGCAGGAACAAATATTTTTGCATCCTTTCATACTTTCAATACAATGTTTATCTCTTTTTTTTTTATAGATACTTATGAAAAAGGCCAATACCTGTTACTAGAGTTTAAATTTGAACAGGTAAGAATCACTGTAAAACTGTCTTTTAATATTGTTTTCTAAACTTTAGGGTGGAAAAAGTTTATTTTTGTGACATTTTGCAAAAGGTGAGGCATCTTTTTCAAGTTAATAACCATATTGCAAACTCCAAAGGTGTGAGAACAAATAAATATATCTTTTCTATTAAGCACATCCTGGTGGCTTAGATATGCTCTCTAGTGTATACAGCTGTTCTTTACATCATAAAAATATATGTATTTTGGGGCAGCTAGGTGGCACAGTGGATAAAGCATTGGCCCTGGAGTCAGGAGTACCTGGGTTCAAATCCAGGCTCAGACACTTAATAATTACCTAGCTGTGGGACCTTGGGCAAGTCACTTAACCCCATTGCCTTGCAAAAACCTAAAAAAAAAGAATATAAGTATTTTACATACATCTTTCCATATGCAACCATCAGTGAAATTATTACAACTGAAATATTGTCTTTTGTCTCCAACTTTTCAGAATAATTTGAAAAGTACTATCATTCATTATGGGTATTCAAATCCCGGGGAACTGACCCTTGGATATATCAAAGTGTGGGGAAAAGACAAGACTCCAGTTTCAAGTGTTGAACTCAGATACAATGGCAAGATTCAGAACCTCAACTACAGCAATGATTCAGACAATGGGGTAAGATCTGAATGAAGATTCCTATGAAATATACATTTTGTTCTTTATTGTTTTCATCTTCCCTAAAATTTGAGAAGTGAAGCCTGATGAAAAATAATATTGTTTTTTTTTGTCATTTCCACCCCTGTTCTTTTACTTGTTTCTCTCATTCTCATGGCATTTCCAACCCTTTCCACTCCTTTACTTCTATTCTTCTTTTTCCCAACCAAGTTTGTTGCTGGGAATAGCCTTTGAGGAAGACTTGGTATTCTTGTTAAGTGATCGACCCTCTTTAAACAAATTTTCTGAGACAAATGCTAACTAGTTAGCTTTTTACAGAAAGTATTTGAAGTTTTTTCATATGGATAAGGTTAGACTTGTTTGCATTGCCCTCAAAACATAGAACTAAGAGGAAAAGATGCAAGTGGCAAGGTGAGACATTAAAGCTAAATGAATGGAAAAACTACAGAGCAATCTCAGAAGAACAATTGACTCTAAAGGGAAGTAGTGGTATCAAGGTTCATGGTTCCTGAACAATGGAGAAAGCATTCATAATCAAGATGTGTTACCTGATAGAAAGTTGGTGTTTCAGATATTACTATGTATTGCAAATTCTTCTCCTTTTCTCACTTGTTCCTCTGGGAAGTTTTTAAACAAAGACCAAATCTTGTCTTTAGAGCTGGAGTGGGTCTTCAGTGTCATTGAATTCACTCTATCCTCTCAAGGACATTCTGTTTGTCCAACTACTATTTTTATGGCCATAGGGAAGTCTCTTCCTCTCTTGTATTTTCTTTTCTATTTTTTCTAGAAGATTATTGATGCTCCTTCCAGCTCTAACTAACTATGCCTCTTCAAAAAGGCACATTCATATATTTTGATGGCTTTATCACTCATCATATCATCTTAGGATTGTAAAATTCTGAGTGAATATTAACTTTATATATTTTCTATTCTCTTAGATATTAGAAATTGATCTTCATGACAAAGATGTCATCTTGGAGAACAACATAGAAATTTCTTGGAAGACATAAGAACCAAATGCCAACTTCAATTTTCAAAGG
The DNA here is from genome assembly GCF_037893015.1 of Macrotis lagotis. Taxonomy (NCBI): domain Eukaryota; kingdom Metazoa; phylum Chordata; class Mammalia; order Peramelemorphia; family Peramelidae; genus Macrotis; species Macrotis lagotis. The sequence goes on along the minus strand of NC_133663.1, from coordinate 24,534,323 downwards.
AAAAGACCAACTTGCTACAGTTTTAATTAATATTTTCAATTTTTCATCCTATAAACTTGTTTTTTCCTATGTAATATAAATAAATATTTTAAAATATATTTAAAAGAAATTAATTTTTGATAGTTTGCCAGTTTTTTATTATTATTCTAATCGTACTGGATATTAGAAGCCTAATTTGTTTAATATTGTGATAAAGATTTCAGGGACACCATGAGACTATATTTAATTCCCCTTGCAAAGTCTCAGAGATGACTGCAAACTAATAATTAAACTGAAAATTAACCAGGTGGAATTTAAAAGAATGATATTTAACTATTTTTGGCTACTTCACGATCCTGTTCTCATCTACTATGGCAAGTTGCTTTTCATATCAAAATATAATTAGTGTTTTTAGGCCTTGAAGTTTGCAAATACATTTCATTGTACTTTCACACAACTCTGGAAGTATTAGTCTCATCCCCTTTTTCAAATGAGGAAACTGAGGTTGAAAGTTATTTCATCATTTACCCAGAGTTATATAGCTAAAAAGTGTTTGAGTGAAGAATACTGCCATACTCACAAGCCTGCCCATTTTCCATTATGCCACCTCTGGATCATGGATATACAGGAATTGTTGATAGGAGAAATAAGAGTTCAGAGCTAGATCATATCTATTATAAAACATAGGGGAAACCAACATTTTAGAGGTGGGTACATACATTTTAAACAGATGAAATAGTGATTATTCTCCTAGACAACAGCATCCCTCTCTTTCCTCAGAATTATTTTGAACAAAGCTCTTTTGTCCACACTTATATAAATAAAACATATTTCCCCCTATAGAATGTAAGCTTCCTGAGAAAAAGGAATATATTATTTTCACCTTTGTGATCTTTAGAGTTTACCACAGTGTCTGGCAAATAGAAAAACTGGTTCTTTATTGATCAATGGGTTGATTGATAGGGAACTTTTAAGGACCTGGACAGAAAAAAGGGGCCATACAATCCTGTCAGACTACTGGGATCTTATTGGTTACTTCACTGTATTTGGAATTCCTTCCAAAATTGACTCACTCACACCCCCTATGCTTTTCCAACTTCAAATTGATATTGATTTATAATAGCCCTGGTCTCCCTTACTCTTTAAATACCTCAGATTTAATTACCACATCAATAGAATTGGGCTTCTGTGTTTGCCCACAGTTCCTAGCCTAGTCCATGTGGTGTATCTTCTCTGTGGCTAACATCTAGACCTGCTCTTAATAAAAGGAATTTCTTTTCCTTCGTTGGGGGCCTGGATGGGACCCACTAAAGAAAGTACATCCTTCAAGAAGGGTGAATTCCCTTTGAGAACATGTTTATTGTCATTCTTAAATGAAGAATAAAGAAGGGAGATAAAGGCCTTTTAAGGTCTATAGCTTTGTTGTGAGATATTTATTATGTTATAGATCATAAATGGGAGAAATAATGTCCAGGAATGAGACAATTAGGGTATCAGTCCATGGGACTACAGATAAGGTATCTCTGAAAGGTTACCTTGATCTATTTATTCCACTGAAGAAAGTAGGTAGAATGTATACCACAACTTGTCTCAAAAGAAGATTAAGGGAGAAAGAAAGATAGGAAAAAAGGAGGAATAGAGAAGGGAAAAGGAAAGCAAGAAAGCAAACAAGCAAGAAAGAAGGAAAGGAAGAAGAATAAGAAAGGAAGGAGGGAAGAAGGTAAGATGTTTATGAGTCATTCACAAGATATAATTAACAACCCATTTTTTTTTTTTGGTTTGTTACATTTTTATTTATTTAATCAATTACTTCCCAATTACATTTTTTAAATTTTTAAATTTTTTTGAGTCCAGCCCATGTTTTTGATCACACTCTTTCATAAGCATATATCATGTTCTTTACCTTGCAGCCATATATAATTTAATAAGAAGGCATGAGAAATAGAAAGAATCTTGTAGGTCATGTTGTCAACCCTTCTCATTTTATAAAATAGAGTAATTTGCTAAAGATCATGCAGGTAGTTAATATCAACCCCAGAAGTGATACCTAAATTTTCATCTTTCCAGGTCTCCAGGACAGTATTCTTATTATTGAATAGGATAAAAATGAAACTTTATTTTCCATATAATCAGAGGTTGACATCACCTCAATTTAAGCCAGGGTCACAGCCAATGACTTGAGAAGGCTTAGATAAAAAGAGTGATAAAGCCTATGACATGATAGGGGCTAACCTGTATTTTCTATTCGCATTGACAAAATCTAAACCAGATGAAGCAAATGGCCTTCAGAAAAAAATCTGAAGAACAACCAAGAAGTCAGTTTGTAACCAGATTTGAAGCGCAAAGTCTAACTCAGGTCTGATTCTTGCTAATTTAGGCCCCAAATAAGACTACAGTGTAGGAGAAGCAACATAGAAATATTCATCCACAATATAGACTTGATTCAGTTGAATAAAACTCCTCTGTGCCATTGTTGACCATTTGAATTGTGGTTGTTATTCATCCTTCATTTCTGAAGAGGACAGATGACATCTTGGGTGATAGATACCCTTACTTGCATGTGAATTAGATTTAAGTGAGGCAGAATTTCTTAACTTTCTCAGCCTCACTCTTCCTGAGCCATCAAAGTCCAGTGGGAGGGCAAAAGGTCAAGACAACTAACCTGTGATAATCCAGAATTTAGAAGCTGCTCTTGGCAACGTCAATGACTAAACAAATACTTCTTGGCACCTGCTTCAAATGCCAAATGCCAAATGCCATGTTCTTATTCTCTCATTCTGCCATGAAAATGCTTTACATGTACCCAAATAATGTCAGATCTATCTATTCAATTGGAAAAATATCCATTGCTCATAGGTAGACTGAGGTAATAAAATAAAAATCACAATTCTATCTGTTAATCTCCTTATTCAGTGCCATACAAATCAAACTACAAAAACATTATTTTACAGTGTTAGAAAAATAATAAGAAAATTCATCTAGAGGAACAAAAGTTCAAAATATGAAGGAAATGGATATAAAAACCCCCCAAAGGACAGTATACCAACTTAACCAATCTAAAACTAAATTATAAAGTGGCAATTATCAAAACTATTTGGTACTGGCTTATTCATAGAGTGGTGGATCAGTGGGAAATTAGGTGTATAAGATACATGAGTAAATAACCAGTGTAATCTGCTATTCAATAAACCCAAAGCCACCAGCTAGATTAAGAACTCACTATTTGACAAAAACTGGGCAAATGGAAAATAGAATGGCAGAAGCTAAGCATAGTGCAAAATTTCACACCTTATGCCTAGACGAGGTCCAAATAGGTACATAACTTAGTCATAAGGGGTGATGACATAAGCAAATTAGAAGAACAAGGAATATTTTAGTTGTCAGATCTATTGAGGGGAGAAAAAAAGTTATGACCAAACACGAAATCGAGACCATTTTGAAATGCAAAATGGATAATTTTGATTATATTAAATTGAAAAGCTTTTGCAGAAACAAAATGAATTCAACCAAGATTAGGACAACAGAAACCTTGGAAACAATTTTTCCAGCCAATTTTTCTGATAATGGTCCTGTTTCTAAAATATATAGAGAGAACTGAGCCAAATTTATAAGTCATTCCCCAAATGATAAAATAGTCGAATGGTAGGAATAGGCAGTTTTCATGGGAAAAAAATGAAAGTATCTATAAGTATGTGGAAAAAGTCTCTAATTTTTCTTAATCACTTAATCACTTTTAATCATTTAGTTACTTTAAGCTCTTAATCACTATTAATTAGACATTTGCAGATTAAAATAGGTCTGAACTAGCACCTCGCACCTGTCAATTGGTTAATATGCCAGGAAAAAGAAAATGATAACTGTTGGAGGGAATATGGGAAAACTGAGACTATAATCTTTAGTGAAGTTGTGAACCAATCCAGCATATTAGAGAATGATTTGGAACCATGCCCAAAGGACTTTAAAGTTGTGAATAGTCTTTGATCCAGTAATGCCGCTGTATCCCAAAGAGATCATAAAAAAGGGGAAAAGACCCACAAGTAGAAAAATATTTATAACAGTTCCTTTTGTAGTGGCAAAGAATTGGAAATCGAGGGATGCCCATCAATTGAGGATGTCTGAATAAGTATGCTATCAAAGAAATGGAATTCTTTTGTGTTATAAGAAATGATGAACAGGGCAATTTCAGAGGATAAAAAACCAGAACCTCAAAAGACTTCCATACACTTATGCCGAGTGAAGTGAGCAGAACCAGGAGAACATTGTATATAGCTATGTCGTGTGATGATCACCCAAGATAGACATCTCTTCTTAGTAATATAGTTGCTGACAAAAGAGTTGCAAGACAATTTCAAGTCTTGTGATAGATAATTCTATCCACATCCAGAAAAGGAACCATGGGGTCTGAATGCAGATTGAAACACACTATTTTCATTTAATTTTTTTTTTCTTTCTTGGATTTTCCCCTTTTGTTCTGATTCTTCTTTTACATCATGATTAATATGGTAATTTGTTTAACATAATTTTACTTGTATAGTCTACATCAGATTTGGGAAGGGGGAGGACAGGGACAGAAGAAGCAAAAATTTGGACTTACTATCTTATAAAAATAAATGCTGAAACTATATATGTCTCTGCAAATACTAAAATACTATTTCTTTTTAAAAAGATCCAATAAAAGCACTTTGAAATGTATGAATGTTCCCATTCTGTAGTAATGAAGAGCTTCTCAGATTTCCTAGATTTTAACCTATCCATGTTTATTACAATTAGTTGAAATTGGAGTGAAAATTTTTATATTGAAAATAGAACTAAAAATTCACATATTTTTTCATGAAAAATTTCATCCATTCTGCTACCATTTTGTACTTCTGAGATTGAAATATTGGAATCAAATGATATACGTATGCTTAGCCTTGAAAAATGAATGGGAGTACATAAATAAGAACTGCAAGTGATGGATACATACTTATGGATTTCATTAGAAGGAACATGTTCATGGATATTTTTCTAATTCACTGGGGTACATTTTATCTTCTCTTACTAGAGTTGACCCAGCCTTCTAGCCTATAGCATTTTTGCTGCTACCCTGCCACCATCTGCCACCCTGTCAGATTTGTGCCATTAGAAATTTTGATTAGCATTCTATTTATGCTTTCTTTCATTCATTTAAGTAATTCATAACAAACGTTGGAGAGCAGAGGGGCAAGAACAGTTCTATGAATCACACCACTAGATATTTTTTTCATAAGTGGACATTTTTGGCAGGCATTCAATAAATGCTGACAGTTTGCAATTTAATTGTCTACCCTCAGTATCATTGTCATATTTTTTGATCAATAATCTCCATGAGGAAGATATTTAATTGGAGGTTAGCACTGAATTATCAGTTCAACCTAATAACCTTTGCCTTCTAATTTTCTTTGACCATTTCCTCATGACTTAAAAGGAAATTTTGTGAACCTTCAAGGGGAATGATGAAAGGTTATCAGTCATTGGTTGCAGAGAGGTCATCCTCTTCTCAAGGAATTAAGCATTCTGTGATTTAAAAGGTAGGGTGATTATTGTACAAAGGTATGAGAGATGTGACACATATATATATATATATGTGTATGTGTATGTGTGTGTGTGTGTATGTGTGTGTGGAGAGAGAGAGAGAGAGAGAGAGAGAGAGAGTTGGCTCCACTAAGTCCCCAGGAGGAAGTATGAAACATTGGGGAGTTCCCTGATCTTTTCAACCCTCCAAGTATTAGTATTATGTGTTTATTTTAAGAGAAATGTATTAAATGAGACCCTATTTTAAATTGTTTCTTAGAATACCAGAGCCAGAAAAGATCTTAAACTTTTTCTCAGCTATAAGATGATGAAATTGCTAACTGGATGGAATTTTGCCTGTAGTCACATGTCAAGTAGGTGGCAGAGCCCTGATATGCACTTAGGTCATTCAGTTTCAAGATCAATTCTTCTGTCATTCCATCATCTACTAGGACTTTGATTCTTCCATCTCATCTTTGATTCATCTCATCATTTTGCAACTGGTCCCCAAACACAGTAGTTCATTTCTAAATCAAAAACCGAACAGCTCTGAATCAACTGGAAATACCAAACGCAGAAAAAAAAATACTACCCGCATTTAATGCTTTTTATTTTCTGGACCTAATTTTCTAGTTAGTGCTTATATGTGAACAGTAATAAACAATAATAAATAATAGGAACAGCAGTAAACAGTAGCAAAATCAGTGTCTAATCATGTGAAAAAGACCTGTACCCCATACCTATTTATTTTTGTGACATCATAATCAGAGTACTTTTGAGCTAACCAACAATTAGGTTTTTTTTATTTAATAGTATCATAGCTTATTATTATATAAATCTGAACACATTAAATCTTGCCCTGATCCCAGACACAAAAGTACATGGTAAAAAATTAATCCTAATGACCCTCTTCATTTTTGCAAACTGAGGATAGAACAGGTTAATTTATTTCCCAAAGACAAATAACTATTTAGTGGGAGAGCTGGACTTCAAACTCAGCTATTCTAACTTAAAATCCAACATGCTTTCCATTATATGACATTTTTTATAGTTTTTACAAGGCAGTGGGGTTAAGTGACATGCCCAAAGTCACACAGTTAGGTAATTATTATGTGTCCAAGACTGGATTTGAACTCAGGTCCTCCTGACTCCAGAGCCGGTGCTCTATCCACTGTGTCACCTAGCTGCCCCTTATAACACATTCTTAATATTATCTTAGCTAACATGGTCCTTTAATAAGAAAAAGGAGTCCATTTGCATGACAATATTTTTGAGATCAGTAGTTGAAATTTTAAGTGGATATGTTTCATCCCTTATGGTAAAATATTCATGATGATGATGATGATGATGATGAAGATGACAATGAAAATAATGTTGATAATATTTTCGTTTTATTGCAGTGATGTCTATGGAGAGAGGTTAAAAATGGTGATAAATGAATCAAGAGGAAAATTTCTAATTATTCTGCTGTTAGTTATTACCTTTACAAAAACACTTTAGCTATAGGTCAAGTATGAGTTTACATAAAATCTCATTTCACTGAAGATATTTAATGACACAGGCTTGTTTGTCACAGTGTGAGTGATAGAATTATATTTTAAAAAATGAGGTCTATAGAGTATAACATTTGTCTTGTAAGGTTTTAGGTAAATTCCATTAGTTATTTTTCAGGACTGATTCCTATTATTTTGAATGGAGTTAAATATTGTTAAATATGATGTATGACAAGTCATTGTGATCAGTAAGGTAGGACCTCCATAATTGTATCTTACTAGTCTAATTATTCCTGATGATTTCCTTGAGAGTTATAAGGTATGATGATGGAAGTTTGGCTCAGGCTCTCCAAATCTCTTATACCAAGCTTATGTAAATGCTACTAGTAACTAGGAACCCTATACTTCAATGGCTATGTGATGTGATAACGGCACTGCTTCCAGCAATACAAATGGACATCAACCAAAGCCTTTCTCCTCTCCTGCTGCTCCCCACCCCTCTTGCCAAAAAGTGTTTCTATTTCTTGTTCTTGCATAGATCTTCCTAAATTACTAGAGCTTATTTTTTATTATATATTTGTCTGTATCTTTTGTGAATAATTTATTTGTCACATACAATATATTTCATACCAATTTTTTTTTATGCAAGTGTTCCATTGTTGATATACTAAAGGATATGTAAACCCACTATGTATCTCTCCATTGTCCTTTTCTGTAACAAAAATTGCTGGTTTATTCTAGATTGTGGCAGTCTGTGACTTGTAACCTACTTACAATTAAGAATATTATGTTGTTAACAAAGACCGTTTTATTTTAGATATACATTTTTCTTTCTAATCATCTCTATAGAAAGCCTTTGGACTCGACTCTCAGTAGTTATTCTAGCATATTTTTATAATCTGCTCCCATTCTTTATTCATTACACACACACAAATAGGAGAGAAATAAATCTTTAAATAATTAATCAACAAATATTTATTAACTTTATTTATTAATATGTAATATATATCAGGTGCTATTCTAAGTATTAGGGATATTGGAAGGAGGAAATAGTTCCTGTCTATAAACACTCTGCATTCTCTCAGAGGAAGCAATATTCACTGGTTTATAGATCTATGCAAAATGAAAAATAGTACAATACTGTACATGAAAAGAATATTAAAAAGGATTTGAACAGTGTCCTTATCTTTCTTTATAAACTGGAGGCTGATGAAATGATTCTGAGATGCATCTCCTACCTCCTTTCCATAGAAAGTTAGTTGAGTGTGGTAATTTGCACATGAGATCAGATATGGTAATTGTGTCACAAACTTGTTTACCTTTTTCTTAAGGGCTTTTGGATTGGGGGTGAGATGGTAATATACAGAACCATATGTAATTTAAAACAAAAGGTATTGATAACACACATGTGATCCATCAACATGTCAAATAAGGAATTATTCAAATTGTAGTTTAGAAACAGATTGCATATTTTAGAAACTTTTTAAAGGCAAAGGTCATGTATGTTCTTCAATTTCAGCATAATGACATACATGGTAATAAGACCTGATTTCCTCCATATAACTTGTGTCACAGGCTTCAGGGGACCTTAAATCCTCTTTCCTATCTTTAGAACTGTCTTTCTGCCTCTATCCATATCTATTTCTATTTATAACTGAAAATCTTCCATTTTAAATCTTCTTCACAATTACTTCTGATATTATTTTGAATTTCAATGAATTTTCTACTGTTTCCCTCATATTGTTTTAATGTCTTATCATAGCATAAAAAAACTTCTCTCTTTTTTCTTCCTTATAAACTTCACTGAGTACTATATAATCTTTATCCTGGGCTATCGTGGTGTAGGACTTTCTACTATAGTCCCATCTCTTTGTCTCCTTCCCCTTGAAGGACTACAAATATAGTCATTCTATTCATTTATATATTTTATATCTATATCTATATATGTATACATATATTTAATGTATATATATATATATGAATGCATATATATACTTGAATATGTTTATATGTGTATATACTCCCATACATACAGAAAGAAAATATAATATAAAATATACACCTAGAGAGAGAGAGAGAGAAGAAGACATTGGAAGGATTTATGTTTTTAGAAGTGTGGGTAGGAGCAATCTTTACAATTAATCACAGGTCAAAAAAACTTTAAAGGAAATATTGATTCATTGATTCTTTTATTATTTTAAACCTATATTCATAAATAAAATGACATAGCTACAATGAATTTAAATATTGCTATAAATATATAAACATATAAAATATTGCTATAAGATTGTGCAAGGGAGAAAAATCTAAAATAGCATATTTATATCCCTGATAAAATTATACATATATCTATGTATATTTATATACACATCTACACATGTAGAAACATGTAAGAACATCTTAATATACATACATGAATGTATATGTGTGTATATGTATGTAAGTGTTCTATACATATAGAGGAAAATTTGGGTGACCAGAATAATATAACAAACACTTCATCCCAAAATGTTTTATCTTTTGATCAAGCATGTCATAACCACATTAGTGTGAAGTCAGGAATATTATAAAATATTATTCTTATATACTGTTTCTAGATCATAATGTTAACGTGTATTTCATTGTATTCTACTCATTTTATTACAAAAAGGGATGAACAAAGTTAAAAGATTCCAGAGGTGATGAAAATGATAAAAAAATCATGTCTCAATAATCCCAAAGTTGACAGACAGACTTTCATGAAAAATGTTTTTCTGATTTTAAATGTACTTATAGTTTACAGTTTTAAAGGGTAATGTTAGGACTGGATTGTACATGAAAGTAGTTTATCTTCTCTTTGCTGTCTGAGATTCAATTTTGGTGGCATTGCTTCAGACAAAATTCAAGAATAAATTTATGAAAATTAAACATGTACTCAAAGAATAATTCATGTGTCTATTTGTTCTTTTTGTACAATTTATTTCAAAGACTTCACTAGGAGCTTATACATGGTCTACCAACAGCGCTGTTTTAAGTTTTAAAATCTAAATTAGGTTTAGAGTTTTGGGGTAGTCTATGTAAGATGTTGAAATCTGAAAAACATCTCATACATATTTTCTCTGCTAAGGTTTATAAAGTGCAAGAAATGAAGTACAAGAAATACAAGAAGTATTGTTTTGTTTTGTTTTGTTTTTTAGCTTTTGCAAGGCAAATGGGGCTAAGTGGCTTGCCCAAAGCCACTCAGCTAGGTAATTATTAAGTGTCTGAGGTCGGATTTGAACTCAGGTACTCCTGACTCCAGGGCTGGTGCTCTATCCACTCTGCCACCTAGCTGCCCCCCAAGAAGTATTTGAAATCCCCATTTTACATTTTTGGAAATTGAGATGAAGAGAGATTTAGTAACTTGTTCATTATCACAGTTCAGAAATCTTAGTGAAAGGATTTATCTCTGACTTTCTTACCATTCAGGAGTAAAACTGTATTTTCATGTGAATATTAGGAACTTACCTGAGAAACCTTTGTTTGTCCAACCCCTAAAAGAATGTTTGTTACTATAGGGTAATAGTTGTTTCACTTTTTTTTCTTAGAATCTAGCAGAGTGTATGATATATAATAAAACTATTCTGTTTGAAAAATTGATTCAAGTACGAAATTATGGATTCTGTTACTTAATATCTCTGTGACCTAGACAAGTCCCAAGATAAAGATTCTTAGGAATTTCTTATCAACATTGATAGAAAATGTTTTTTCTATGAAATTCCGTACACTGCTGTGGTCAAAGATCTTGGAAGATAAGTACCTTCCCAAAAAAACTAGGCAGACAAATAAAAGAAAAATCATTCAAATATATTTTACATATATAACTTCCACTAAAGCATGGTGAATTAATCAAATGAAGTCATCAATTCTCACTCTTAAAAAAATCACCTTGCTTTCAAAAAAATTATTTAGAATTAAAGTTGAAAACCAACATGGTTCACTGTGATAAGATTATCAAAGTCCAATAGTAAATGGTCTTTCCTTCAGTTAATCTTTTTAATCAAAATTAAATTTTAAATGTAAAAATGAATCTAAATTGTTCTATTCTTTAAAGGACATAACTACATTTGAAAATAAACCATTAGGCACATTGATTGTTAATGAAAAAGTTAATGAACAGAACATCCTTGTCATCTTATCCAAAGCAATGTAAGAAAATAAATATTAAAATACATTTTGGGAAAGAAGAATAACTAGGAACATGAAGTTCACAAAGAGATTTAAAAGTATTATCTCTTTTGAGTCCCACAAAAAGCTTGTGAAGTGCGTTCTACAGGTACTTTCAGTGCCTCATTTTTCTAGTGAGAAAATGGAGAATTATAGAGTGATCTCTCCAGGGTAATGTAACTTATAGGCATCACAGGGAACATTAAAGTCTAGTTCTCCCTGATTCCGAACAAAGTATTCTACTTTTTGATGATGCATTTTTGTCCATCAAAAAGAATCTTTGTTTTAAAAAATTGAATATTAATATTTTGAGATATAATTTATATATGGGAAAGAGTAAACCTAAATATTTAACAAGAAACTGAATAACAATGAAAAGTATAGGAATTTTAAATGTCTGAAAGTGAATAAACTCTTCTCCATTGCTGTTAACATTGGAAATTATACATATACGTACATACATACATACATACATACGTATGTGTGTGGTATATTATTACATGCTAATTAACTCATTTAATAATTGTTCATCTCATTTGATTCAATTATCAACCCTTTGCAAATAATTTTGAAATGTAATTATCTGGTTCTAAATTTCATTCTAACTTGTAGCCTCACATTTTCAACTGCTTGTTAGGCATCTTGAACTGAATGTCCCAAAGCTTCACCATTTCCAGAATGGAACTCATTATATTTAACCTCAACCATTCTCCTTTTTAGAACTTTTCATTTACCCTCAAGGTCATTGTTCTCTTCTGTCACCCAGGCTCCCTACTGCACAATTATCTCCAACTTCTCACTATTCTTCACAACACCTAATCAATCTATTGTCACAATTCTATCAAAATATCTCTTGATGATATTCTCTCAGCCTTTCTCATACCATCATCAAGCAGATGAAGACCCTTATTACTTCATCACCCCTCACAGATCATTACAATAGCCTGTTGATTGATCTCTTTCAGTCCCAATATATCTTTCACTTAGCTGTCAGATTAATGTTCCTGAAGTTCAGATCTGAGCATGTCCCTTTCTTATTCAGTTAAATCAAATGCCTCCCTATTCCCTCCAGGATCAAAGATTAAACCTTTCTGTGGTTTTTAGAATCTTCTATAAGCTGTTCCTGTTTTGCCTTTCTAGACCTCTTACAGCTTTCTATCTTCATATATTTTAAAATCCATTGACAGGGATCTCCTTATGGTTCCTCCCATATACCTCTCTCTACACACACACACACACACACACACACACACACACACACACACAGACACACAAACACAGGAGAAAGGAAGGACTTAAGTAGGAAATCAGAAAAGTATTCATAGAAAAGTCAATGCCTTTATATAAACTGATTCTTGATATGTATTATATAACAATTCACATACACATATAACTTACTATCCACATAGTACGACATATTTTAAGAAACAAGACAGTGAGGGGCAGACCTAAGATGGTGGCATGGGGACAGGATTTCCCAGAAGCTTTCTTCCAAAATATTCTCCAAACCTTAAAATTATGACTCCTACTAAATTTTTGAGAGAGAGAAACCACAGAAGGTCTGGGTAAGGCAATCTCCAGTCCAAGGTAACCTGGAAGATCCTAGGAAAGTTCTGTTCCATGTGGTGTGGGGGGGTGCAGCATAACTAGTGTCACCATTTGAGCAAGAAGCTCCAGCTTTCTGGAACAACCTATGATGTGCCTGGGTCCTCGGAAGAGCCAACTTCTGGCAGCAGAAAATTTTCAGATCTGCCAACCCATTGAATACCAAGCACAACTTTGAAGATCAGTGGGGAAAGCTCTGCCAGAATGAGCACAGATTGATCTTCAGCACATCCCAGATCCCAGGAAATGGAGCCACCCAGCAGGGAGCCCTTCCACAGATGCTCCCAGAGCACTCAACCCATGAAGGTAAGGAGGTGGGGGAAGACTGTTGAGGTCTCTCCTTTGTCCCTGTGTCAGAACTTTTGTGTTTTGTCCATTTTAAGACCCTGAACATAGTCTAGGCCCCCATACTCCTCACAGTTACAGGGCAGAGGGGCCCTTGTGGTCATCCACAGACCAAAGCACAGACTAGGAGAGCAGTCAGAGCCTCTCATAAGACACTAAAGGAACTGAGATCCTTGTGGGGGTATCACAATAACAATTCAAAAGCTCAGGAAGCACCCCCCAAAACCAGGGCACAGTCTAGGGAAATGATTAAACAGAAAAAGGAACCTGATCATAGACAATTACTCTGGTCACATTGAGGATCAAAACACGTACTCAGAAGATGACAAAATCCAAGATTCTGTATCCAAGCCTCCAAGAAAAATAATTGGGCTCAGGATATGGAAGTGCTCAAAAAATTTTGTGAAAATCATGTAAGCAAGGTAGAGGAAAATTTGAGAAGAGAAATAAGAGATGCAAGAAAAACATGAAAGCCATGTCAGCAGCTTAATCAAGGAGGTACAAAAAAATACTGAAGTAAAGAATATGTTAAAACCAGTTTAGCTCAAATGGAAAGCATTCCAAAAAGTTAATGAGGAGAAGAACAGCTTAAAAAGCAGAATTGGCCAGATGCAAAAGGAGATAAGAAAACTCTCTGAAGAAAGCATCTCCTTCAAATGTAGAATGGAGCTAAAGGAAGCTGATAACTTTGTGAGGAATCAAGAAACAATAAAACATATCAAAAGGATGAAAATCTAGAAGAAAATGTGAAATATCTCATTGGAAAAATAACTGACTTAGAGAACAGATCCAGAAGAGACAATTTAAAAAATTATTGAACTGCCTGAAAGTCATGATCAGGAAAAGAGCCTTGACTTCATTTTTAAAGATTTTCTTCAGAAAAATTGTCCTGATATCCTAGAAGCAAGAGGGTAAAATAGAAATTGCAAGAATCCATAGATCTCCTCTTAAAAGAGATTTAAAAAAATAAATAACCCCAAGGAATATTATAATCAAGTTGCAAAACTACCAAGTCAAAGAGAAAATATTATAAGCAGCCAGAAAGAAACAATTCACATATCATGGAACTACAATCAGTATTACAGAGAACTTAGCAGCATCCACATTAAGGGATCATAAGTTTTGGTCTATAATATTCTGGAAGGCAGAAGAACTTGGAATGCAATCAAGAATCAGCTACCCACAAAACTAAACATCCTCTTTCAAGGGAAAAGATGGACTTTCAATGAAACAGGGGAATTTCAATTTTTTCCAGTGGGAAAAAGCAAAGATGAACAGAAAGTTTGATCTTCAAGCACAGGCCTCAGATGAAGCATAGAGAGGGCGGACAAGAAGGGTAAATTATGAGGGATTTAAAGATTATGAACTGTGTGTATTTCTTCATGGAAAGATGATACTGATAATACTCATATGAACCCTTTCATTTAATAGAGCAGTTAGAAGGAGCATATATAGACAAGGCACAGGTGCTAGCTGAATATGAAGGTATACTATATTATAAAAATGGAGCCAGTGGATGAAAAGGGAATATACTGGGAGAAAGGGAAAGGAGAGATAGGATAGGCTAAGATATTTCATGAAAAGAGTCAAGAAAAAGCTTCTGCAATGGAGTGGAAGGGGAAAAGGTGAGGGGGAATGAAGGAGACTTCATTCTCACCAGAAATATCTTAGAGAGGAAACAACATACACATTTAATAGGGTATAGAAATCTATCTTACCCTACAGGAAAAAGGAGAGGAAGAGGATAGGAGAAAGGGGATGGGAGAGGAGAGGAGCAGTGTAGGTGACAGAGTAGAGGGCAGATCATGGGAGAAGGTAGTCAGATACCACATTTTTTTTGTTTGTTTCTTTGCAAGTGTTGGAATTGAGTGAGCTGTCCAAGACCACATCACTGGGTAGTTGCTGGGTATCTGAGGCGGGATGTGAGTGCAGGATCTCCTGGCCCTGGGGCCTGTGCTCTGTCCCTTGCTCCACCTAGCTGTCCGATAGCACAATTTTAAAGAGAGACAGTGAAAGGAGACAGAAAATAGAATAAATGAGAGTGGGGAAGAATGGATGGAGGGAATTACAATTAGCAATAGCAACTGTAGAAAAATGTGGAAGTAACCTCTCTGATGAACTTATGATGAAGAAGGTAATCCACCCCAGAGACAGAGCTGATGGTATCTGAACACAGACTGAAGCATACTTTTTTTTCTTTCTTTCACTTTATTTCTTGTGAGTTTTTTTTATTTTTTTGTGGGTGGAGGATTATTTTACTTTTACAACAAGACTATTTTAGTAATGAATAAATAAATAAAAAATGTAAATTGAAAAAAGAAAAAATTTCAAAACAAAAAAAAATGCATGACAAGTCAGTTTTAAGATGAATATACAGTTTACATTGTAACTTATTTTAGAAGTCCTTTCCACAAAAAAAATAATACTAATTTGCCACTTTGAAATTGAAGAAAGTTAATTCAATCTAAGAGAAAATCAACCATAATACCAAGGTAATGATGGAATCATTCATTCTTTTGTTAATTTACATTTATTCTTTAATTTTTTTAAAAAAAATGTCTCTTTATGTCAATAGCATTTAATCCTTGTTTATTTGCTTCCATTAGAGAGCTTAATTTAAACTTAGTGAAATAACTGGTGATAATTAAAAATAGCTAGAGGGCAGAGGTACTAAAATAGTATTTCATCTAATAGCACAATCATATTAAGGAATTTTCCAGGTTAGCAAGCATGAGGTGAAAATAATGATACTGATCAATATTTAATAAAGCTATAAAATGATGTGGAAGTTGATGAAATAATGAAGAGTAAAATGAGCAGAACCAAGAGAAAGTTTTACATGTCACAACAATCTTGTTTGAAGAACAGTGAATGACTAAATATTCTTACAATTATAAGTATTCAAACCAAAGGACCTACAAAGAAAGGAAAAATGGAAATATTGATGTCCTATATGCAGATATATATACATCCATGCATGCACACATATGCATAACATATCATACATGTTATATACAAATAAACATTTATGTTCATGTGAAAATTCATATCTTTATGATCTGTCAAGTGTGACATTCTCTAATACAAGGTGGGAAGGGAGGAAGACAGTTTGAAGCATAAAATATAATAAAAATGTTAAAAAATGAACAGTGGTGAATTCAAAGAAACTGTCCCCTCAAATGATATATTACCCATAGTTCCTTTTTCTTTGATAGAAGTCTGCAATTTTAATGAAAATAATAATAGTTTGCTTTTCTGTAATATTTTGCTTGTGTAGAACTTTGTATGTATCGTTTCCTTTTGTCCTGAAAAATACTGAGGTATACATTTTTATTTTTATAAAGAAGAAAAAAATGGAATTGTAATGGTTAAAATGGTTAAATGAGGTGTACAAGGTTGCTCCTTCTAAGAGTCAGAAGGATTAGAAATCAAGTCTTCCCAACGTCAGTCCAGACCTCTACCCATTCTGTTACAAAGGGTCTTCTAGGAAATCAAACAACAATTATTTAAGTCTGTTTTTATACTAGGCTTGTATTACGTACTAGGGAAGCAAATACAATACAAGGGCATGAGGTGGTATAGTGAATAGAATGCTGAATCTGGAGTCAGAAAGAGCTGAATTCAAATCCAACCTCAGACACTAGCCAAAACACTCTGATAAGTCATTTTAAGTTCTGTTTGCCCCTGTTCCCTCATTTATAAAATGGAAATAATAATAATACCTAACTGCCAGCATTGTTAATACTATTAAAGACTTCCTATTCGCAGTCTATATGATTCTAGATAAGATACACATAAAGAGAATTGACACAAAATATGGAAAATGGAGGGCAGAAAAGTTTCAGAATTGAAGATGTTGCTTGAGTTGTGATTAAAGGAAATGAGGTGGAAGTAAGGAGGAAGGACGTTCCAAGAAGGGGGATGGCACATGCCAAGACATGGGAGATGGGAGAGTCAGTGTTAGTTTGGAATCATTGATTAAAGTTTGATTGGTTCCCAGAGGGTGGGACAGGGGAGTTCTATCCAGTGAGACTGGAAAGATATGTAAATGCTACTCTGTGTGATTTATAGAGATGAGAAAGTTTAGAGTTAGAAAGTTTGACATGTGATCTTTTAATGTCAGAGTCTATAGGAAGGCATTCCATAGATTGAGTTGAGATTGGTCTGCTCTTAGGGAAAATTACTTGGTCAGTAATTCACATATATACACATCTATATAATATGCATATACATATGTTTTTCAACATATACAACTATATAAATGTGGGCATATACCTGGCAGTTACTACGGTGGTCCCTCCCTTTCTCCTTCTCTATTGTTTTTACTTTCCTTCAGTTTTCATTAAGAGGTACAATTAAAAGCATAGTCGTTATTATATCCCATTTTTTTAATAAGGTGCAACAAGCTAGACTTTTGACCCAAAGTTGGATCAAATCCTAGTGTCTCAACAATGGAAATATAAGGGACAACAACCACAAAATTATCAAAATTTACCTGTAAAATTACAAAGAACATGCAAGACCCCAAAGAAGGGATGTGAAAAGAAAATTTTCCCTCCTTTAATTATGGGAAGTCCATGCATATGTTGTCCATAAATCTTGGATTTTTTTGTTTTTTAGGTTTTTGCAAGGCAATGTGGTTAAGTGGCGTGCCCAAGGCCACACAGCAAGGTAATCATTAAGTGTCTGAGGCCGAATTTGAACTCAGGTACACCTGACTCCAGAGCCGATGCTCTATCCACGGCACCACCTAGCCACCCAATTTTGGATATTTCAATCAATTTTGTTCATTTTTCTTTCTTTCTTTTTTTCCTTAAGAAATTATGAAAGCGGGGCAGCTAGGTGGTGCAGTGGATAAAGCACCAGCCCTGGAGTCAGGAGTACCTGGGTTCAAATCCAGTCCCAGACACTTAATAATTACCTAGCTGTGTGGCCTTGGGCACGCCACTTAACCCATTTGCCTTGTAAAAAAACCTAAAAAAAATTATGAAAGGAACCAAGATGGTGGAATACAGGCAGTAGGTTAGTAGAGCTATCTCAACATTTCCCTTTAATCAGCTTTAAAAGTTGAAATGTGTAGTGGCGCATCCAACAAAAGATCAAGTTGAGACATTTTTCCATAGAACTTAGGAGGTCAACAGAAATCTGTGAAATCAGGTTGGGCCCCAGGCAAGCTGTTGAGGTGGCTGCAAAGGTTGCAGCAAAGGCTTTGGTAGCTCTTGTGTCTGGGGGCAGTAACTGGCTCTGACAATTTTTTTTTGTTGTTGGATGAGTAAGACGGAAAGCAAAGACTCTCATCAAGAATGTGATATGCTAGACATAACTAGACAGATCAAAACTTAAACGTGAAATAGTAGCATGGCAATTTTCAAACAAGGTAACGGTTCTTAACTTTGAAAGTTTATCCATTATAATCACCTTTGAGAGCTAATGACCAGACTATAATATTTCCTGGTTTTCTGTGGAAGATGGAATTGTTTTAGCATGAGAAATTAAAGTCTAGAAATAGAGCTAGAAATTGCATTTTTATCCTTTAAATTCAAATCAATATTGGAAATAACGGCACGGATCTAGTGACCAAACTCTCGATCAACGATCAATAAAACCAGGATAGGATTTGCATCTACAATTTTACTTTTTGGGCCAGGACAGTTGATGATTTAGGGTATGCCCTTCTAGTCATGGACACTCACTATCTTTCTGCAATTTAAAGTCTTAGAGAATATCCAGAGGAATTTGTCCAGCACTAAATAGCAAATATGAGTCATAGATGGAGCTTGAACCCTTTCCTTCTGGGCTCTGAGGCCAACTCTCTATCTTCCAATCTTTATAATTCATTTTTGTTTTCATTATTGTTTTTGTTATGATTATCACATGTACCCACAATTTAATCAGCATAGGGAGTACTCAATGAGGAAGTTTCCTCCATTAATCCACATTCCCAAATCACCCACCGAAAATACATACACACACACACACACA